>NC_060252.1:6178562-6867843 GCF_921293095.1 Ischnura elegans
ACCTTCGACGATGCCCGTGATCACCTCCACTATCACTATCACTGGAACCCGTGGTGAAAATATCACCCCAATCCAATTTCTATTTGGTTTTAACTGGGGAAAGAGCAACATAGAACTGCACATTCTTTGGGCAACCATAGGTTTGACTTTCCCTCAAACACCCCATTTCCCCTGTGGTGCACATCAGGATCCTATCTTTATACGATGGCCTGACAACCTTTAAATGGATCCTTGGTTTATCCTGACAACCAACTAAATGGAAATTGCCGATCCACACGTTTTCCTCTATCTCCACAGTTTCCAAATCAAGGGCCGCGGAACATTCCTCTTGAGACTCAACTTTTTCTGAAAAGCAAGCAACGGCCTAGAATAAAATCAAAGAATGCTGCGATTAATTTTTTGTGACCACCTCTGGATTCCATTCTTTTTCCATCTACAACTTCCTTTATCTTTCGGGATAAACTATGGGACAAATAATGTTTAAATATTTTCATTAATTTATAACAAAATATAAGTTCTAAAAATACCCAAAAGTCATTTTATTAATCCGCACTAATGAGTGTAAATTAATGTGGAAGATGAATGCTGTAGACGTAGTAGTTTTCCCAAGGTTGAGTAGCGAAGTTCATGAAGTTGACAAAGCGGCTAATTTTTCGGTGCGCGGAGTCATTTATTGCACTGGCCGTGTCTACATTTTTGAATTTTTTTGTAATAAAATAAATCAGAATTTAGGATAAAATTTCCTTTAAAATGACGAATAGTTCATTATTATAGCATGCAGTGAAGCCAGGATATAAATTTGCAAAGTACAGCGGCACATCATTTTGACGCCGATAGTAGAAGAAAACGCTCTCTTTTTGGCTGGCACTCGAATGCATGAGGATCAACGTTGCTCTATATTTTCATATTTCCTCCCTTGATTTTAAACATCATGGAATTTTCTATGTCCTTCCGTAACTGAAATTGAACAAGTGCCTTAATAATTTGAGTCCATCGTAACGGTCGTAGCGATCGTAGCCGTCGAGAAACACCTATCTAGATTTTTGTTCGGAAGTTGAGTTTTTATTCTACGGCGGCCGAATTATCGAAAAATCTCAGTTTCAAGTTATTCAGTCAATGAAGTATGGAAATATTATTTGTATTAAAGTTATCTTCGCTCACATAGCACACGGGTTTATCATTCCGTTTATTATACTCTTATTTTTCCGTAACCATCATCCCGACAGACGGCATGCATCGAGGCTTTTCTTCTAATTTCCTCCGTGGGAATGCAGACGAAAATTTTTTCTGGGGTGTTATTGCACAGAGGAACAATGCACCACTTGTAATTTTTCCTTATTTCACCCATATTCTCCTTTAAACGCAACGTGGCTCTTCCAAACCTGCAGTTACTGGGCTTGGATCTTGGACTCGTACTGAACTATGACGTCACAGCCAAAGATTAGTGGGGGCGGTATTTTTTAGCCCGCGAAACTCGGGCGACTTTTGGGAGTCATTTTCTAGGGTATAAACTGAATTTTAAGCGGAAAAAAGTATATTGCGGTACTAAGTGTTTACTGTAGTATATCAGCATACTGTTTATAAAAAGTATGCAATTTCCCTATTGAGTCTCGCACGCGCCCCGCGGGCTGGTGAAAAGTGCCGAGTGGGTCGTTAAACGCCTTCACAAAGTCTATCGTGCCAATCTGCGTACTGCAGCATCACCGGAAAAGCGGCCGAAAATGGAGTACTATTTAAGCAGGATTCAGGGTTTTTGAAATTTAGTTTCATTCGTACGAGTTTAAGAGCCTAGGTTTTGTGAAATAGGATTTTTAATTCACTTCTATTAACTAGACAGAAATATTTTTTTGTGCATTCTAACTGAAAATAATTAAATATTTCAATTTGGGTTTTGTAACAGCTAGATTGAAAAACTTAATTTCTTGGATCGTTATTATGGATAAATATGACGCTGATAATACAGTAAAATAAAAGTTAAATTGGAAGTATTTCTTAACTGTATATATGTTTATAATTTCCTGCATTGCTTAATAGTCGAGAAAGCGGTCATAAATTTTAGGCTTACGATTTGTATGATTGCTTTCTTTGTATGTATTTTTGTAAAAAAGGAGTATATTATTTAGAGAATCGTATGAAACGTCGGAAACGTCAGTGGTAAAGTGACCAGTAGCGCCACCAGTGAACTCGATATCAAGTTTAAATTTCATACGTTGGCGGCACTGTGAGAGTATTGTGGAAATGCCAGAATCAAATATTTTACAACTATCCTGGTGCATAATTGATTTTCAGTGTTTTAGGTTATTATTTTGGTTTTTTTGTTCCAATTGTCATATCTGAAGTCTTTTTTGCCTATTTCAGTGCTCGAAACAGTGTTACACTTTTAATTTTTGTGTTATGTAGGGAAAAAGTGGCTTGATTTTATTCTGTAACCGTCCGGCAGTCGTTCATAGTTTGAACATGCTCGCGTTCGCATCTGAATATGTACAAATGAGATGTCATCGGAGCATCAGCGTTTGACTCTTACGTCAGGGTGTTTTTGTGGTTGTGAAAATTATTTTTATTTGTGAAACATCGTTCAAAATGACTTCGGTTAACCTTCGACAGTACAAACTTGAGCAGCAGGTAAGTTCACTTAGATATTTGCTGTGAACGTTTCACTCGGTCATGTTTTCACTCAAATAATGTCTATATTTTCGTAGCGGCAGCTAATGGAACAGAAGTTGAGGAACAAGAGACAAATGTCAGGGGCCTTACAAGCATCCGATATTAATACATCGGTATCTATTAGTAAAAATTCACTGCAGTCCAGGCCTCAGACGTCCTCTGGAAGAGCTAGGGAACTTCACTGTAAGTATTTCTTGAAGAAATTCTCATTTTGTTCGTTTAACTGCATGCTTTAAGTGAAATTACTGCCTGAGGATATAGTAATATGTGTTTTAAGAATTATCTTCTTGTGAATTATCCTCATGCCAGAGACTGTTTTCATCTATTTACTCAGAAGAAGTTAGATTGCTCTTTTACATTATTAAGTTTAATGTGTGTGAAACCGTATTTACTTTCCGAATTGTACCTATCAAATTGTCATTCATGTCTGTGCTATTTAAATGCAATTAAAAGTAAGCTCCGATCATCAACCGTTGAATTTTTCTGCATTTGGAATTCCCAGGTTATGATGGCCCATTGCAGTACACTATGAGCCCGGGGAATCCTGATTCTGTTGGTGGTGGTCCTAGAAACGGAAGTGTGAAAGCAGAAATTGATGGTATTGGTCACCTACGGTTATCACTTCTTTTCGATGTTTTAAATGTATGATGCGAAGTTAAGTTACTCAATTTCAGGTTATGATGGCCCGTTACAATACAGCATGGTACATGGTAATCCTGATGATGTGGTGGTTTCCAATTCTAACAAGACTAACCATTCTGACATCGAAGGTAAATAGAGATTGGGGGCAGATTTAATGCATGTCCAAGATGGTAGGGATCACCCTTGTGGCTGAGCATATCATCATGCAGTTGAAGCACCATCACCTCCATATCATTTGGAAGGCTTATTCCCAATTTTTGATTCATTTTAACCCTGCAGCTCCGTAGCAGTTGATTTTTGAATAATCAACCATTGTATTTTTTACAGAAACACCTTCACTCATATCTCTATGGGTTTCCTTAGAATTAAATTGATCTGAATGAGTGGGTCTCAATGCATGGAGTTTATTTCACTGTTGTGGTAAATTAAAAAAAATTGTAACAAGCATGTGATGGAATTGGTTATTATTTGATGTTTTACTTTCATAGCCATTGGATACTGATAATTTCAGGATTGATATTTGATTAATGCCATTCAAACCCTTGTTTCTAGTTAAACCAATGAATTAGATCATTTGGCCGTTAAAAATTTTGGTATTATTTTTTGTCCAAATATAAAATTTTCCTTTGCTTACCATTTAATAGTAATTGTTTCTGTTCGAATGAATCATCCCATTTGCTTTGTAAATTTATCATGCTTTGTGAAGGAAATTAAGTGAATGCATGGATCTAATTTGGTTGTCTGTTTTGCATATGATTATTTCAATGGTAGTATCTAGTGCAAATATTATTAGCTGTTAGATGATATAATGGCATACCATTGATTTTGTAGCTTGTATTAGTTGCATAAGGCTAATTACAATGATCTGCTGAAGCTTAAGTTTTTGGTAGAACATTTTACGATATGCTAATGGATTTCTTCTGGAAATAATTCTTTAAAGATGTATTGGTGCCACATGGTGTTATCTCTGTGTATTTTGTAATAGATATAATAGTAATATTTTAAAGATTAAAATAATAATGGTCTAAACGTGTCTACATTTTGATTAATTGAAGAGCTTTCTCCACCTATTCTGTGGTGTATTATTTAGCTCTTTTGACACGGATGGAGTTCCCTATTTATGCGACACTTCATCTCATTTTAACAAGGCCTCTTGCAGTTTAATAAAGATCCCTTTTTTGTAGAAAATCCTTATTGTTTCACTCCTAAATAACATGCATTCTCTGAAATATTTTCTGCTTAGATGGTTGTTGCAGTATCTATTGTTTGTTGATGTAGGTGGTGTACAAATTTTTCTGATTCAAATGTGTTGGATTTCATGTCACCACTCAGAGATAGAGAGGCAGTTGGAGGAATTGAGTTTGCCAAGCAGCACAGAGCAGGAAGACCAGGAGTCATCCCCCATCGAAGCAGCTCCCTCGTCCTTGCCAATGCCGTCATCATCGTCGAACAATGCCTTTTGCTCTCCTGTCGGCCCCCTCAAGGAATCCAGAGTACCCAGCTGCCCCAAACCAGTGAGATTCCAATGTCTTCATTTTACCTTTTACAAGTCTTGGAATCAGTGGAGTTATTATAGCTTTTAACTTTGGATACAGTGCGGTTATTTCACCAGTTCAGGGTAGAGAAATGGTCACTGAGGACCAATTTTAGAAAGTTTTTGTTTATAATGGGGTCATTCTCACCAACGATTTACCAGCAAAACCTTTCTAGACTTACCTATGAAATTTAATCATTTTTAAGAAAGTGGAGAGGTTTTTCTTGTCCACTTTATTATTTTGATAACATTTTTTCTGTTACCAGTGGCCCATTTGCCCACTTGTCAACCTAATAATTATTATAATTTATTTTACGGTTGTAGATTCAACTTTGGTAGTTTTGACACTAGTTCTTATATCACAGATATGTATTTCACATATGGAACTGAATTACTAGATCTTTTGGTTAATGCGAGAGTGCAGGGTAAATTGGTTTGGGCCTTGTAGATCCAACTTTAAGCATGAACGCGATAACTTTTTCTCATGTTTGATTTAAATTTCAGAATTTGTATTAGGCAGTGAAAAAATATTGCTGAGAAAAGAAAACTGCTGGTTTCATTGTTTGAATCTCCAACTTTTGTAGTCTCATCATGCCTTGATTAGCCAAGTAGGTGACCAACCTCTTCATTTTGTTGGCCTTGCTTATGGTTAGAATATAGTGGTGCAGCAAGGTGGGAGGTCAGGACCCACCCCTCCCGAAATATAAAAGCACACTTACTTTGCATTACTAAGGAAAACCAAATATTGAAAAATCATGAATCTACAAAAGATTTTGAAAAATGAAGTTTTTTCGATTTTGAAAAATGTTAAGATTAGTTTAAAACCCTCTAATTAATCCTCTTGTTTTTCAAAAATTTTCCCCCCTGGTTTTGGACCTCCCCCAAGACAAAATTCCTGGGTATACCACTGTTAGAATAATTATGTTAAGGTACTAATTGGTGAAAGTTGAGAAGACAGAAGAGCAGAAATGAAAATTCAAATTAAAGTTTGTGGGAGAATATCTCTGAGGCAGATTTTTTTATTGTCTTTGGCCATCGTCAATGAGTGGGAAAATAGATGTTTATCCACTGAACACCAGGCTTAGAGTGATCTTTTGTTTTGATCAAATTGCGCTACTAACTGTAATTGACATTAGGATTTCATAAATTCGGGTGCTTTTATTTTTATTACCATACCACCAAAAATAGCGCTGTTATTAGCCTTTACATTGGCATTCATTACACCTTAACAATTAAATATGAACAAACATCCGTATCCGAAATAGGGGCAACCTACCCTGGTGGGACTAAAAACCCACGACCTTCAGGTTTGGGAGGTGTGAGGTCTTTATCCCATTGCCACCAAGGCCAACAAATTGGCTTATATAGAGTATGTGTGTGCTAGCAAATATTTGCATGTGGTTGAATGGTCTTAGTTCTTCATCAGTATGTAAGTCACCATTTTCAATTACTCGAGGTTATGCATTCTCCAGGATGGGCGTAAATCGTACATTTGAATCTTTTACTTTTGTGTGAGGGCACCACGATGTGTACACTTGCTCCTGGTATCCATATTTGTCATTGTGGCACTCCTATGGTGTTCAAGGGAAATCTTCCTTATATGTATGGGTAAATTTAATTTTTGTTAAGTTTCTAATGTGAACATCAACATAATTCAACCTCCGTTGTTTAGCTGGAGAGGTTCTACTGTTATCATGAGCAATCCCAGCATTAATCATTCTCCCAATTCAATACCTAATCCGGATTTTATTTCATGCGATGGGTTTTAATATGTTGTATTTCCACTGCCAACAGGAAGGTGGTGATGCGAAAACGAACAACCTCCTTGTTGCTGATTTGCTTAACAATTTAGAGCTGTTTGCTGTGGAACCAGCTCCTCAGGGAGTGTTGGTGAAGTGCAGAATCACACGAGATAAGAAAGGAATGGACCGAGGACTCTTCCCAACGTACTTTCTTCATCAAGAGCGAGATGATGGGAAAAAAGTAAGCTGACTCTCTCATAAGCAAATGTCGGTGACCACTATTGAAATTTAATATCTATCCTAACTAAAGATGTGCAAATAGTATTTGCAAATACTCGAATACTTCAAATACTAGAATGTATTCAATATTTGACATCTCGAATAATTATGCTAAAGGTGCGATCTCAAATGCCTTGAATGCTTTGAATTTTGTGCCATGGATCATCGTGTGTCACGCTTTCTTAGCTGACTCCGAAACCACGTTGAGGACTCTAGTTGATGCAACTCTCTCATTGATATAATTTTCTCTCAACCTTGCAAACCCTGTCTTAATAGGCATGATTCTGGTAGTGTTTGGACACCAAAATTTAAATTGTGAGAGAATATTAAAAAATGAAGGAGCTCGTTGCAAAATTTAATGGCCTAACTTTGACCTGGCATGTATTTATGGCCTTCTATGTTCAAGAAAAAACAAATTCCTAAACTTCTCTTTTTGTCAAAGTATCTCTTTTATTCTATTTTTGCTGCTAGACCTGAAAATATGTATAGTGTTGTTGTAAGTTCAATGTATCATTTGCTAGGAATTCTGATCTTTATTGCCCAAAAAATCTAATTATTGCACATAGCCTCAGAATCGCTAGCAGATACTAACATTATCTGGTTATAAGTTGTGTAATGCTCAAAGCAGCATATAGGAATTGCACTACTTACCGTATACGTATATATTAATATGTTTATGGATTTAATATGTTCTGAAGTGCTGTGGATTTGAAATTGTGGTCTGAAAACACCTGGCATGGGGGTCAAAAAATAGAAAAAGAAGATACAACCTCGGTATTATTCTTTCACAGGCAAGCATTCTGCAGTACCAACTAAATGAATTTAAAGAAGTTAAGAGAACATTTTCATTTACATATATGCGCTTATCCTGTGTCATAGTTGCTCCTGCTATCTCAGCCAACTATCTCCGTGACTGAAACATCAGACACAGGGTTTGTGCATCAAAACGAAGATTTTCTCTTAACTTCTTCCGATTCACATTGATTTGTTCTTCCACATGCTTGCCTGTGAAAGAATGTGGCTGTTCAGTTCAAATTCAAATCTTGTGGGTATCAGTTACAAAAATAACCCTACAAATGTTTATAATTGATAATTCATGTATCGATTTCATCCACAGGTATTTCTCCTCGCCGGAAGGAAAAGGAAAAAGAGCACAACGAGCAATTACCTCATCTCGACCGACCCCACCGACTTATCTCGCTGCGGGGAATCATTTGTGGGGAAGCTGAGGTCAAACTTACTCGGCACTCACTTCACCGTCTATGACAATGGGCACTCACCTCGTCAAACTGTCCTCCCCTCCGAGAGGAATCACACGCGACAAGAATTAGCCGCTGTAGTATATGTAAGTTTCATAGATGTGCATTTTCTATTATGTATTTCTATGTTTTATTAGTTTTATGTAAAACCATTTGGGCAAGTCTTAATTGGCAGTTGAAGATTAGATGTACTCTTACCAAGATTTTGAAACATTTGGCACATCATCTGGTGAAGAATGAGGCATCATTGGGTCAATAATATAATTATCATCTCTGGTAAGAGCCATCTCATCTGAGAGCGGCCTGAATTTCATGGTGCCAATTCTTTACGATTCCGAGGGTGATCACTTCAGCATTTTATTGCCGTGGAGATGTAACCCTGAATTGTGAATTACCGTTTTTACTTGGTACGCTGTATCCAATAGTGCCATTGACAACAGTTTGGCCTGTGATCTTCCTGGGGTCTTCAGGTCAAAGATCTGGTTAACCATGATGTAGGACAACTATCTCATGTCACATTTTATGAACTTTCTCCAACTGAGGAGACATATTGTGACCATCAATGTCTTTTCTGTTCCATTGGAAATTCGATGCTCATTGTTTCCCTGGCAAAGACCAGTAGATGTATCCTTAGAGGTAGTTGTGGGATGATTGTCATGCATCATCAAGTGAACACGAAAAGAAGCTTACTTGATTGTTGGGACTTTTAAAAATGTCCACCGAAAACTAATTGGTACCATTGATGAGCTGTCTTAAATGTTACAGCTGTTAGACTCCATGTTTGGAGAGGTGTAGTATTCACCTTCCCTGTCAACCTCTGTTTCATTTTTATTTTCAGGAAACAAATGTATTGGGATTCAAAGGCCCACGCAAAATGACTGTGATTTTACCAGGCATGACCCATGACCAAAAGCGGTTGACTATTTCCCCTTTCTCAGAAAATGAAAGTCTTTTAGGTAAGTATGATTCAGTGCTGAGCCTTCTGAAGAGCACTTACCCATATTGTAGTGTTTAAGTATCGATATTTTTTAGTTGTAGGGGGCTTAGATTAGGGGAGAAGCCAGTGGCTTTGCATCACCTGTGAATTGAGGCAATATTTTGAGCAAAGCAGCTGTCTGATGCGAGGCACATTAATTTTTTATTCCATATTTACTTTTATTTTAAAATATTTCAATGGGAAACTTTTATTGTCATTATCTTGTTAGTCAGTAAGACAATATTTTATGCCTAGAGGGACCTAATCTAAAAAAATATACCCATGATTTGCCATAATAATAATAAAGAGTAATCTCTAGTTTATGTTATTTCCTCTAGAAATTGTTAAGTAAAGGCTAGTGTCCTTAGTGTGATAATTAGAGAATCGGAAGGGTTGGGTCAACTGGTCCCCCAATATTTAATAGGTCTATGAAGTCATAAGCCTAATAATTTATCCAACCTTTAGAGCACAAAATTGAGACCTGACTTATTATTATTTTGTGTAATACATTTGGGAATTGTAGTACAGGCCAACTAACATGTAAATAATCAAATGGTAATGCTTATTGGTGGCATTGCCTGTGATTTGGTTGCTTTTTCTGGTTGGTATTTTAGTTATACTCTCCAATGATGATCTGAGTGTATTTATTTGGGAAGTGTACAGTGTTTGAATGAAATATATCTTGCATGGTGACGGTTTTAATGTGTTAATACGTAAGTGGTCATTGTTAAAGTGATTTAACCGATTACATTGCACATATAATGTAAAAACACTACAAACTTGCATTGTAAATAAAATGCAAATTACACTAGTCAATAACATTAAAATAGAAGTCTCTTTAACCTCTAAAACTATTCTCATTTTGTATACAACCTTGGTTGCGTAATTAATGAGAACCTCAGCAACGTAATTGACGATGCATTTCATTAGTATTTTGGGTATAAAATGTTTTCAATAATTTAAACGTTATTCATGAGAAACCCTGGCTTTCCCATGGATACTATGAGGGTTGCAGAATGGGCATCTAAGGCATCCAGTGGCTACTATGTTTTTCAAACATTCTTAGGTTCTTTTTTTTTTTTTTTGTACATTATGTCATACATTTTATCATGTGATTATTTATTGTGAATAAGCTCACTTTTCCATGTGGTATATTGTTTAATGTTTCTTGCATTATTAAATTTGAGATACTCTCTTTAATGTGTTACTCTTAGAGTGCTGGAAAAACAAGAATATGGATAAGCTTATCGAGCTGCACAACAAAACTCCAGTGTGGAATGATGAAAGCCAATCTTACGTTCTCAACTTCCACGGGAGAGTCACACAAGCATCTGTGAAGAATTTTCAAATCGTTCATGAGAGTGACGGTTGGTACCATCATTTCCCTGTCATAGATCTGTCAAGTGCATGTATTTAGAATTTTTTTTAGATGCTGACCAAATAGTTGAATTGCAGCGGCATGAAGTAGAAAATATTAGTGTAAGTTGTCCGTCATATTGTTCATTGTCTGTCATTGACATCAAGACGTAGTTTCTCTGTCATGCTCATTGAGAGTAGTTCTTCCGGTCCTGAAATTAAGCATTCAGCTGTGCTAGGTACGTATTTTGCTTAGTCTTACAATTCCGGGGGAGTGGGCAGTCAGAGGTATGGCTCTGCATCGGAGTGTTTGTCTTGGTAGCAGACTTCCTGATTGAAATAAGGTGATTGAGTGGCTTTGGAAACAATTTGGAACACCCTATTGGCTGCCTAGAACCTATATTTGAATCCTAGCTAATGGGAGACGAGTGCTCAGGCAGAGAGTGGCTGAAAAGACCCCTCCAAGAAGAAATGACCGAGCACTGATTCTGAACTGCCATGTAGTGGTCGCATTCAGGGGAGAGTTTCACAGCTGTAGTGGTAGTGCTGTTGAGTTTCACTCCCCCTGAATGCACCCAGAATGCGCAGAAAATACTCTTTGGTCAGCTTGACTGATCCTTTGATGATACCCTTTGCTATCGCATCCCAATCCTTTTTATTTGATGCTCCAAAGGGAGTTGAAGGGTGATGAATTAGGGAAACTTATGAACACAGATTAATTTTTTTTAGTGAGATTAGAGCTATACATTCAGCATTTTATTTTTCTTGGCAATTTCATTTGATACCAAATGGCCAGGAAATCCGTTAATACTTGCTTCAAGGTACACTAACTGAGTGCACGGAAGACAGATGGAAAAAAGGTTCATAGCTCTTGGCTCTTGTATTTGTGGCTTTCGGAGAGTGAGGGAGGGAGAAAGGAGATGGAGGAAGGAAGGGAGGAATGTACACACATCTCTGAAGAAAGAGAGAAAGTTTTTGGGAAGTCAAGAATGTATGGGGACGGTTGAGCAGGAGGGAAGACAGGGTTGTGCATATGTACCGTTATGCTTTTCCTACAGTTAACCTTGTGCACGTGAGCGTTTGTTCCGGTGCTGAAGGGTACATAACTACCTCTTTCAGGTCGTTGTGAGTTTATTGTTTACTGGAAATTTTTAGTATTCCTCTGGGGTTAATTTTTCTGCACTTCAGCTGTATTTTGCTGACTGTTTGGATTGAGTGAGTTTTGAAGCAGATAATTTCATCGGAATGCTTGAACTAGTGTCACGCCATTTCGAGTCCCTAAACTTCCATACTTGGACAGTAATTTATGCACATTGCGGCACGCACCATTACGAGAATGCAATTGACGATGGTGGCTAGGAATGAAAATAACCAACATCCAATTGGGATTGATTTCCAAAACGTAGCAAATTTAGTATTGCCCAGAAATTAGTGATACAATATTGGGCGAATCACGTAGTCTTCTGGGCAGAACTTGCTCCTCGTTGCTTGTGGCGTCCTGGCTGCCAGGGAAGAGAGAGAGAGAGAGAGTGAAAAGTGAGAAAGGGGTCGAGAGAGCAGAGGGGGAGTTATCCTCACTTGGATTGGCTGGGAAAGCTCCTTTGGGAGAGGCTTCGAGAAAAGTTTATGTCAGCTGCAAACAAAGTGTTCGTCACCTGTGAAATCAATGTAAATGAGACACATCAGCACTGTCTCAACAAAATCATGTTTTGCCGGGCTTTGAATCTCTTCATATGTGGACTTAGAATCTCATGGTCTGTTCGTGTCGCCATGAGTTGTGAGGAGAGACAATCGCTGTTTTCAGCTCAATATGAGTGAGATTTCTTTACCTTTGATGACTGTTTACAGGTGTGCGTTTTTCTTGATTTTTTCTTCTTTAGTATCATCATTTTGATTTCCTGTGGCACGTTTTAAATCTGAATGCATGTATATTTAGCATTGGGTGCTGGGATTCTATTTCTTATGTGTATGTGTTGATTGCATCATGGGAGTTACGCACTTGAAGAGGGAGTATTCTTCTCAGTTGAGTAGTATAAATGTTGAGCATGAATACCTTGGGGTTGGCAATGCATGAAATCTACATGTGTATGATTGGCCTTGGTTTATAGGCATTGAGGTCCGTGAAATATGTATGAAATGATAAATATTTGAATTAATATGAAATATGTGACTTAATATTTTGCTCTATTTTTCCACAAGTAACCTTTGAAATGTGCTAAATTTTGAGATGGTAAATGTTGCTTAGAGTTTCACTAACACTGGAATCTATGTTTAAAAGTGTATTTTATTTAAATATGGAACCACTTTCATGGATCTCTGTCTATAATGTACATTGTATTTCTTTAAAATATTGAGCTTAAATGTGTTAGTAAAAATAATTGGTAATATTGTCAATATTTATTCATACTTCCTATGGTATAACATATTTTTCCATGATAAATAAATTGCATTTCAGCCTAATGTTTATGCTATGCATGATTTTTTTATATTCTGATGTTTTTCTGTGATTCTGATGATGGAGTATTTTTTTGAATACTATGACATATTTTGTCAATGCCATTACAAAATTTTTCATTTGTGGATTTGAAATGCATGTATGATTTGTAATATAACATTGTATGCTTAGTTTTGCCTGTTTTTTGCGAGGGTAATACAACTGCATTCATCTATTTGCAGTGAGGGCATTCATTTTTTTTGTTTTTAGATTTCCGCTGCAATTAGATTAACTAGTGTAATCCATCTTTGTGTTAACTGCTGCGCGGAATGAACTTTCATTGCTCAACGTTTGGTTCCTCTTGGGCTATTACTATTGTTGTGATTAAATAATCCTTGATGTTGTCTGAAGGATTGTGATGTGTACTGCAAAAAAAGCAAACTTGAGTGGCGTAATGCAGCCTTAAATGTTTGTGCCCTCATTTTGTCCATGCAATCACTGCTTGAACTCATTTGCTTGTTTTTTTTTTGTAAACTGTACTTCATGAGAAGTATGAATGAGTTACAGGCCTACTCATACTCTTGGTCTCTTATGTACGTATACATATTTTTATTTATCCTGCAAGGAAGAATTTTTTTCTGAAAAATCATTGAATTTGTCTCACCAAATGGGTGATCAAGTATGTTGCCAGTTTCTCCTCCAAGTTGGGGAATGCTGGCAAATAAAAGTGGCAATCAGTAGTTAGGTGTTTGCCCTTGAGGGTAGAGCTCTTGTCTACTGATTGAAGAGTCGGATGGTGGTTGAATGAATCATTGAGTCATCCCAGTGCAACAATTTTCAATGTTCTGGGTGGCCCCTTGAAAGGAACTGACTGCCATTCCCTGAATGTCTGAAAATTCTCATGCATATGGCTGGAGTGAGGTCTTCCCTCTCTCATCCCAATCAACTTATCACGTCAAGGCCTGGTTACACTTGTGTTAGTGTGTATGAGTTTATGTGTTAACCCATGAATGCAAAAATCTACCATGTAACCACCCAACACATGAGAATGCATGAAAGGGAAATGTAACCTCTTTAATTTGGTCAATGCATTCAAACATCAATTTGCGTGTCAATGTATTGTGTAATGAGGTCTCGAGGGTCGAATCAATCAATTAAGCCATCACCATCACCTAATGCTTTATTTTTCAGTCTTGATTGTGGGAATGTGACCTGTGTGGTTTTTGCTCGGAATGAGAATGCTCTTTAATACATTCGTGTATGTGCTTCCTAATTCTTAATCAATTAACTCCATCCATCCGCTTTCAGAGGAGTATATTGTCATGCAGTTTGGGAGAGTGGCTGAGGATGTTTTCACAATGGACTATCGCTACCCCATGTGTGCCTTACAGGCGTTTGCTGTTGCCCTTAGCAGCTTTGACAGTAAGCTTGCTTGCGAGTGAGGGGACGTTAGGGAAGTTGTTAGGTGCTGTTCGTTCTTGTGCATCCAAGTAGAGACAGTGACCAAGTCTGTTTGTTGGTTGGTGTTCGATGTTTGTGGGACTAACCAAGGAAAAAGCTAAATGCGTCCTCTTTTTTGAGGAGGTCCAGAGAGTATGTGACTGTTTGGAATCTCATGGAGTGTGTGCTGTTATGTTGACTAATTTGGCAGTGTGCTTAGCGCATTGTTATTCACATGAGGTTGGAAATGGTCTGTAAAACTCGTCGGTGTCTCACTTTTAAATGTGAACTTCAAACTCTGTGGTCACTGTAAAGTCTGGCTCAGTGATTGTTCAGTTTACCTCAATTTCCATCCTTCGTTAAACGCTTTAAGCTCATTATGACTGATAAAATACATTACATTTAATTTTTGTTGCATTATTTCAATATCACACTCGATAAGGGTGATTTTTTTGAGCCAAGGAGAAAAATATGAATCAGATGCTAATTGTGAATATTTTAATGTATGTTGTGTTATTGCAAGATTAAGCATAGCACATAAATATATTTGTTCAAATTTTACAAATTAATTTTTAAAATTGGAGCTAGTCCTACAGGTGTATATCAATTTTATATATTTTTAAAAAAATTTCAATGCATGCTTTTGTAACTGTATTCAAATTTAAGTTATATTTTTGCACTTTTCTTGCATGGAAGATCTTCTTTGATAAATTTTGTATACTGTAATTTATTGCACAGTCTTTTCTAAGCCCTCTACAGGCATGTATAGAAAGTGTTACATTAAAACGTGTAAATCCCTGAGGCAAATCCTTTATTTTAGTAAGTTCATCGTAAGGAGTTGTGTGGTAGCCATGTTCAGTCTAACACTTGTGTGAGGGTGTGCAGAATAGACAGTTCTCTTTTGTAAAATACTTCCCTAGCCTCCTGTGAGGGTTCTTTATATTTTTGATGAATTTCTCAAAGTGTTTTACATAAGTGGTTCTTTGTTGCTCAAAGTATCTTATGGTCTATTTAGCCTCCTTCAGTTTGAAATGTTAGCAGACTTAAGTGTTGTGAAACTGCCGTGATTTTAACTTATTTTAGACATGAGTGGTCGTTCCTACGCGTCTCTTTCAATTGATTGTCATTTCTTTTGTGTCTCTTTGAGTGTTTTCTTATTGTTACCCTGAGTCTGAAGTATCTTGAAAGTCTCCATAATTTCCTGTTCATCATTTCATGGTATGGCAAGGGTAGTTTTTTTTACGAGAGAAACTCTTCTCCTTCACTTAGTAGTCACTATCTCTGTTGGATTGCCTTTTAAAAATCATCAAGTCATGAGGGTGTAGCGAAAAGGAATCCATTCAAAACTTTTGGTTGAACTTCATATGTTTGTTATTTTCAGTCAGCATTTCAAATCAAATTATTTCTGTGCTTAGTAGTTCTGGGAATCTTTCAAGTTGACTTTTTATGCTTTTTCTCTCTCACTCATTATTTAAAGAGGAAAGGCTGCTTTATGGACAAAAATGTAAGGTTGAAATTAGTGTACCTTGGTACATTAAATTAACATGCGCTGGGTGCCATCTATCATATAACACACAGCAAACTGATTCTCACCCTGTATTAAAGTTGAGCTGGTTTGTTCTGTAGATGTCATTCCATAGGTGCCTTCTTTTCAAATACTGCGTATTTAGTTAAATTTCTTCCCGGGATGTCTTCTTCCATTGTTCATTCATTGAGCAAATGAAATGCCAAAGAGAGCCCCTAAAAAAATGGCTACTAAAGAAATTTCATGTGAAGACAAAAATGATGGAACCTAAGGCTACTTTTTCCTTAAATCAGGCTGGCCACTCTTTTAGAAAACACTGAAAGTCGGGAAATGTCATAAGAAATTGAATTGCCCTAGAAAAAGATCAAAAGATCTGGAAAAAAAGAAACCTATTTGCTCTAAAAAATTCAGGTGTTTATTTCCCTTCAATTTTTGAGCTTTCTATTACAACAACTCATTCAGGTGGTTCCCATAGCTGTTATAAATTAATTTTTTTAGGTTACTGCAATTGATAATTATTTAAAATCATCACGAAGTTTTGACTACTTTAAGATATTTTATGTGAAAAAGATTGTTGGCATTACATACGTTTGTAGAATATAAAAAAAATAGCAACGTCACAATCACGGTGTTATTCCTTGATTATTCATCGGGAAAGTGTAAAATCATACGTTATAAGGCATGATGTTTATGTAGTTAAATATTCGGAAGATATTTTATGATTTTTTAGAATAACATGAGAGGAGACAGTATTTGTATATTTATATTTTCAGAAATAGGTTCTCCTCATTATTAAATAATGAATTACTTTATTTTTGATCAGTGGTTTGGTGTGGATTGTTTTACATCAAATGGGGGATCATAAATTAATTATAATCTGCATACAAACGAGTCTGGATTGTCAGGAGAAGTCAAGGAGTATGATATTGGTATATTTTTAAGTGGCCTCACTGATTATATTACCAAATTGAATTTAATGATGTTTAAATATTTATGTTGTCCACTTATTTTTTCAATGAATGCCTCGCAGTGCACACTAATCTCACATGCACCCTCTGATGCAGTTATGCTTCCCATGCTTAATATACATATTGATAATTTTTCCTTAGTACCATCCCTAAAAGAAAATTTATGTACATACTTTTATTGCTAAATTTTTGGATGTTCCTGGTAGAGCTGTTGCATTGAACAACTTATTGATATCTCTGGACAACATTATCATTAAGAAAAGTGAAAAAAAAGGTTTTCTGCGCTGCTTTGCTTGTCGATCAAGAAATGAGTTTGCTGCCCATGATTTCTTTCGCTTAGCCCTCTAAAATGACTTTCACGGGATTGGAAGGTGTCCTGTTCATGATATTCTGTCAATAAATACATTCCTGCATTGATTTTTCCTTCTTAACATTGACTTGTTAGTTAAAAAATATCACTTGATCGGTCTCTTCCTTCTTTTTGAAAAATTTCCTTCGTCTGTGATGCCGTAATTCAGTCTGCTGAACTAGCGTTACTTTGTGCCTGTCAAATCAATTGCACGTTTTACTTTGTGTGGCCAAGTGCACCGCATGTTAGGGTACAAATCAGGGTGTGCTGTTGTGTGTTGCTGCTGACGTGGGTTCTTCTTGATCGAATCCCTGCAAGTGGCTCAAACTGGACGACTTAGAGTTAAATAAAAACAGCTCCAAGAGTGTGTATTGATTGTTATACTGACTAAAAAGAAATAAAAGTGATGTTTCGAACATAGTGTTCATTTTTTCTATTTTTTAATGCTAAATTTAAATTGTCATCCTCTTTAAACTTTTCATTGCAGGCACTGTAGTTCTTGTGGAGAATTTTTTTCATTGCCAGAAAGTGAACGTAATTAAATTTGAAATGGATATCCCTTGATGGAAAAGGATAGCCAGTCAGATCATATGCTCAAATGAATTTTCTCTCAAAACATGGCCCTTGTTCAAGGATAAATTTTGCTCAGAAGGGTTTATGGGGTTGAATTTAGAGGGTGTTTGCCCACTAACATTTCAGATGACTTTGAACCCCTTTCACTCATGCACTGTCATCCCCATGCTCACTCACTCCAGTCCGAATGTCGCTAGGAAATGAACTATCGTTTGGGCTGGTTACTGCATTTTTTACTTTATGATGGCATAATCTATTTAATTCATAAATTTTCAATGTTCATCCTTGCAAGAGCACACACTGTTGAAAGTATGGATCGATTCCACTGATTCGTTGGTTCTGACTCCTGTTTGTTAAATGGTATCGTTCCCAGTTCTCGGTTCCTATCATTAAATATGGGTTTCATTTCCATTTCTATTTTTCAAAAGCATTAAATAATTTTCACTAAGTTCTTGTGAAAAAATTTAAAATGAGAGAATAAAAAAAGAAATTAACAAAAATAGTTTTTTATAACCCATAATGTTGTCTCAAAAGTGATTAGATCAATTAAATCTCTCTTGCCTAATGCATGCAACAATAATTTTTTTATTTTTTAGGGAATTCCCATTTACATTATTCTTAGAAAGGGGGCTTTCAAATTGGGATTTTGGTACTTATCGATTGATTTATGGCTCTGTTCCGATTCTGGTTCTAAGGTTGAGAACCATTGGTGTGGAGAACCGAAGAGCCAAACTGAACCATCCCTACTTTATCGCGAATAAATGGATTGGTCTGCACTAGGGTGCCTCGTTTTGCCACCTTTGTTTAGAAACGAATCGTAATACCCGGCAAAAGTTGCGTACTTGGGTGGGTATTACATATATGATTAATATCTTCTATTCGCCGTTTTGTTTTGAAATTTAAAATTTTTTAACGAAGAACTTTTAAAAAATGTAAATAATTTTAATTAGATTTTAGCAAGAACTCATTTTTTCCAATGGAGTATAACATAGGCCTTTCCTTGATATTTTAGACCAAATATGTCAGCTCTATTGCTTTAAATATCGAGAAAATGACCTTTTATCGCACCCCCGAAAGAAGTTTTTGGGGTAGGCAACCCGCAACACGTCGCGTCATTCTACGCTATGCATGCGATAAATGACGCAAAATAGAGATTTATTTTCAGTACAAAACGTTGAAATTATGTCTGAAGTGTCAAGGGCAGTCACTAGGATGAGTGTATGCTCTTTTATGCCATCACCGACTATATTGACCATATTTTCGTGTAAGAAGATATCACTGACGTTTCTGTCAATGCATGTGCCATTTGGAAAAAAGCTTCTATTCCAGCAGTTACGCAAACCAGAGTACTTCAACCCATCTCACGCTACATGATGAAAACAATAGGACAAATTAAATTCGATAGGGTACAACGGTAGTTCAGAAAACATAGGATGACTTGTTGAGGTCTTTTACTAAGGAGGCGACGAACTATTTGATGTAGCCTTCTGCAAATGTGCCAACTTTCCCAAATGTGTCGGTCATAAGGAAAAAATGTTTCTTTCGTAGAGTACCAGTTCCTTGTGGATAAGCGAGGTCCAAGAATATTCCGAATTGGAACTATTGACATCCCTATGTAAAAAAAATGCAAGAAAGGGCTGAACGTAATCATATAAATGAGAGGCTTAAACTCAAATCATCTGAATCAACAGTTGTCGTTTTTGAATGATAGTGAATACTTTGAGGATACTCAAGTTGATGAGGAAAACCATGGCAAATGGTGCGCTAAGGATATAGTATTCACCAAACCAAGGGAAAGAAAGTCCAAAGTCAAATTAGACTTGACTGAGACTGCCGTAATTCCCCAGAGATATAGCGTAAGTGAGGGGGCTGCAACACACATTACATCCACTGTACTCCACGCAGCTTTAAAAGCTGGAATTATATCTCAAAAGCAATATAGTGACATAACGTCTGTATTGTTTATGGACATGAGCAAAATTCAAGGTGCTCTATTAAAAAGTTCTCTATATCTAAAGCGCTGCTTTAGGGATGATGATCCCATCAAAACCCTGTACTTTGATGGAGGTCTTGACAAGGCAAAAACGCCCTAAGGTACCGTCAGGGAATATATCACTTGTGGCAGAATCTAATGCACAATACGTTGGTCACGTCGCACCATCTTCCGGTTTAGCACATAATGAGGCTACAGCTATTTTCGAGTTCATGACCAGTCAACTCACAGTGGTGGCACAATTCGATGAGATTGGTGCTCTTGGCTATGACGGGACGAACACCAATGCGGGCTGGAAGGGCGGTAGGTACCCTCCAAAAATTAGAAGAAATGTCGGGAAAACCTGTGCAATGGGCTACTTGCCTTCTGCATTTCATTGAGTTCCCGTTTCAAGCTTTCTCTGCTCATACCAACCGTGCTTTTTCCAGCCCGTATTAATACACAGGTAACATAGTTTTCCTGGGAAATATGATGCCTGGGAAACTAAATAAAGCGCGTTGATTGACCATAGCTAACAGACTTCTTAGGTTATACATTTGGACTACGAAACCTACCAATAAATTCATCGAAATGGGGATATTTATATTAAATGCCTAGGTATATACTAGGACTCAATCTTCCATCGCCGATGATGATCGTCACGTCTGTGTGACCAATCGAATTCTATGATCATAGATATAGATACTTGCCAAGAAAACACCAAGCAGTAGATTCATACATCCAAACAAAAGTGTTTCCTGCACTCCCAGAAAATATTCTTCCCGTAGTGGTAAGTGATCATCAACTGACTGTCCGACAGGAGGCGCTAATTAAAATTCTAAGGGCTATAGAACACGAATCAGATAATTTAAATCATTGCATCAGATGAAAAATTGCTCCCTATTTGAATTTTGAAGCCATGAATTATGGAGAAATGATTAACTGGGAAAGCACTGATGTTTCTATTACCATGGCAATGGTTGCGAGAAATATATCAAATGAATGACTCGTTAAAAAAAACTGTATCTTACTGAAAATACTTCGCCATAATAGTAATTCGCCGCATGTCTCTGTCACACAGTGGCAGTGGAACGGACTGTGAAGATAGACTCCGAAGCGGCTACCCATGTATGCGGCAATAACGACAGGGACCGCTTCATCAGATCCACTTTGATTTCACGGCAAGTTCTGCCAAATTTTCAATCAAAATCTCAATTTTTCACAATAATGGAGGACGGTGAGGATTCAGATAAAATGAACTGGTCTGCATTACGTTGGTAGGGTAGAAGCGGAGGAGCCCAAGGTGCAGCCACCTCCACGCGGTGGGCTTTGGGTCGCTTGGCTAGCTTCTCTGAGTAGGTGAGCGAAGAGCTCCACATTTGCGAGATTACACTAAAATAAACCCCATTTTTGATCACAGGGGGAGGTGAATTTGATCCTTGAGGGACATAAAACCGTCATAGTGAATCCCAAATGATAATATCCATCTTCAGTGACATCGTCTTACGGGAAAATATGGTCAGTACTGTCGGCGATGGCATAAAAGAGAGTGATCCCATCTAAGTGACTACCCTTGGCAATTTCAGTTATGATTTCCTCGTTTATGACTTAGAAAATCTCTACTTTGCGTCATTTATCGCATGTATAGCGTAAAACGAGGCTGCTTATTGCGGGTTGCCTACCCAAAAAGAAACTGCTAATAAAAATATTAATAAAATCCATTCCTCGGTGGTTTTGTCGCTTGGAAAAATTACGAACGTCCCTCAATTATCGCTAGAGCCTGGAGTCTCATGTTAAGTTGTGGTTCAAATTATGTTACCAATGAAACATATTTTGTTGATATATTAATGCAACGCAACCTACATTGTCTTGGGCTGCTATTCTGTATGGAATTACACCGTGCTGTTCGCCAATACAGCGGGAGTAAGCGTAATAATATTGCGTATGCCGACCTGTTGCAATACGATATTCCGAACGGTGTTGTCGATGCTTCAATTCCACCGGAAGGCGTAGTTCTCAAAATTTCTGTAGCGCCGGTGCCATTCAATATTCAAGGGTTGGAAAATATTCCACCGTCTCCCGAACCGGACTATTCGGTATTACTCCCCGCAATGCGATGTTGAATTGTTTTTCTGAGGATAAAGTAGCCAAATTACGTATCGAAAAATGGAAAAATAACTAAAAATGAAATGAAATCGCCTTTATTATAGTAATATAATCGTAGCATAGGTACGTGCTGAATTACGAGTAGTTAAGCGAATTGAATAGAAATGATCTTTTCGAGCTTATGTGTGGAGCACAAACTTGCTTCATTGAAAGCACGTAAGCAATAACAATTGATGCAAAGAAATACAACGAATAGCAAAACTATTCCGCAATACATTCATATTTACTCCGCATAATTTTATTTCAATATCTTACGTGCGGCGTAAAGATCCTCAATGTAGCCTCTCAGGTAAATCCTTGAATTTCTCCAAGCTTGTGTTCACCCATTTTCATAAGTTTTCGCCAAATAAAATAAAAGGTATAGCTAAAACGAAAACGAATAATACCATGTATTTGATCTGCGGTTCATTCGCTCAAGTGTACTGCATATATATATATACAAGTACATGCTTCGAGTCAAAATTCTTTTCCACACATCATTCGCTATCCCTCTACAAACCTGGAATTTTTTTAAAAGGTAACTCGGGTAACAAACATAAATTGCTTGCTTAAAAAAATTGATTTCTCCGAATATTAAAAAAGGTTCTGAACTTTTATGATTAACCATAAAAGTTATATTCAGTTTCAATGAACAACAATATAATACAATACTCATAATGTGGACTTCAATACAAATAGTTGCCTCCAGAAGCAAGATAGTTTTTCACACAATTAAGATTCAGTTTATCGGTACAGTAGAGGGTCTATCAGAATTTTAACTGAGCATTTTGCAATCAGCTGATACGAAAACAATAATAAGAGGTGACACAACAACACTTTCCACACGATTCACTAGTGCTTAGATTGGCTTGCTCACAGCTTTTCCATCCATCTTCAAATTCACCATCACCTCCCTCTGTTTTTTCTAAATATACGGATGGAACATCGAGATTATACCATCATTATACAGGAAAGCACAGCTGTAACGTCGTAACCTACTACATTTCCTAAGCAAAAGAATAAATAGTGAAATTTCGGGAGTCGTATAATACAAAGCTATCATTAGAAACGAAAGCTACGAGTTCATTCAATCAAACCATATCGTCACGAATCAGGGTCGCAGCTAAGAATTAAGGTCAGGGGGTGGTTTTAGGCGCAACTGATACTAACGTGTGTAGGGGTATTGCATACCCGCCATGGTAAGCAGGAGTTGCGGGGGCCCTCCTCCAGAAAATTTTTAATAATAATGGTTCAGAATGGCGATTTTTACGGCTTTTGAGGGATATTTGATTACTCCTAACACTATTCTATAAGTAATACTGATCCAAATAAATAAAATGGATTAAACTAAAAAATTTCTCTGAGCTCTGGGGGGTATCCCCCAAAACCCCCCCTCGCTGAGCCACTGTCACGAATAACACTATCGAATTTTATATTTATTTTGTCATGCAAAAAATAAACAGACGCCGAAGCTAAACGCCATTGTGAAGAACTTCGAACATATTTATTTTTCAATAATTACTTAGCAACAACGTTACCTTACGTTGGACAATAATTACTTAGCAACAATAATTACCTTACGTTGGACAGCCGAGCGGATACGGGTAATAAAAGTCAATATTTATTCCCAAAAAATCATTATTATTATTACGAGGGTGGTTTGAAAAGTTCTCGGAATGGAATAGAAAAAATGTTCTTACATCACTGAAACTTCTTTTATTTTTCAATATACCCAGTCAACACAACAATTATGGCCACAGTGTGGCCGAACTGTGGTTTACCTGTGGCAACTATGGCTATGGCTAGCCACAGCTTGCCATACTATGGCCAGACTGTGGTTGCCATGTGGCAAGCCATAGTGTGGCTTGCCAAACACATATGCAACTATGGCCACACTTTGGAAAGCCACAGCTGCCACAGATGATAAAGTTTGTTTACGGTTGCTATAGATGCAGACTTGTTGATGAGTTATCAAAATGAGAGTTGGTTGATTTCATTGATATAAAGAAAGTGTGTTAAAGAAAGAATTAAATGTATTAAAGGCTTCCACATTATTTATTGATTTAATCTATTTCGGCGTCTTTCCGTGAGTACTGTGATGTTGAAATGTGGGGAAGATTAGATAGACTACCGTAAATGTTGTAATGACTAAATATGTGATTTTACCTGTTACAGATTGGTCCATAAGCCTAGCTAAAATAACTTGAGGTGGATGTGTAACATGTTACTGTCTCAAATCCAAGGCAATATTGTAATACTAGCTTATCTGCAATGTTGTCATGTTTTTTAGTGGCTAACCTAGGCGATCATTAATGGTTATATTATGTTATTTATGGTGAATTTACTGCAATAATAAAGTACTTACAAATATCATTTACTAAGTAGGAACTTTTATTTGCATTTACCTTTCTGATACTCTATATCGCAAAGTGCTACTTGGGGTATGGGGTGCCAACCAGAGGGCATTTTAACGTATTTATGATTTAAATTGATGGTAAATTAAAATTTTTGGTTCGCATCTAATTTTCCAAAAAATCATTATTTTTGCATTGATGGGCATAGCTAGGATTGAAGGAGGCATAATAATACTAGTAAAAAGGAATTATTATATGTATAAATATTAATATATTAGTAGCGGAGCATTGTGGCTAGCCAAAATGTGGCCATAGTGTGGCTATCCACACTAAAGCCACATTATGGCTAGCCACACTTTGGCCACAGTGTGGCCGGGGGTCAAAACCATTATGGCGCCATAATGGCAACCCACTATGGCCATAATGCCTTGCCACAGTATGGCCATAGTGTGGCCACATTGTGGCCATAATTGTTGTGTTGACTGGGTAGTCTCCTCGTAGATTACTAAATTTGGTCCAACGATATTCTAGGGCCTTGATCCCATCTAGAAAATGAGATTTCTCAAGGCTTGCAAAATAGTTGTTAACTCCGGCTATCAGTTCTTCATTTGAAGTAAATCATTTTATCCACCAGGTCCACCATCAAGAATTTTCAATTTTGGGAATAGATGGAAGTCTGACGGAGGCACATCAGGTGAATAAAGCGGAAGTGGCAACTATTAATACCATAGTTCGTGTTATTTTGCCATGGCGACAGCACAAGTGTGCAGGCGCGGATTGTATTGACGAAAGATGACATTCTTTCTTGCTAAACCTGGCCTTTTTTCGCGTATATTTTGTTGAAATCAGTCACAGAGGTTAGCATAGTATTGTCTAGTAATTGTTTGCCTAGTGGGGAGGCAATCTATAAACAGAATCATCTTCATATCCCAGAACACTGATGCCATGACCTTTCCAGTCCAAAGAATTGTCTTTGCTTTTTTTGGTGGTGGACAATCATCATGTTTCCACAGCTTTGGCTGTGTTTTGTCTCTGGGGAATAGTAATGGAACCAAGTTTCATCTTTGGTCACAAACTGGTGCAATAAAACTTGCTCGTTTTCCCTAAAACGGGTCAAACATTGTTCCGATATGTCCATTCTCATGCGTTTATGATCCAGCGTCAAGAGTCGCGGCACTCATCTTGCAGTTAATTTTTTCATTTCTAATTTTTCCGTTAAAATATAATAAACCCTTTTATATGACATCTGGCAAGCAAGAGCAATTTCACCCACTTTCAAACAGCAATCCTCCATTACCATTTTGTGCACTTTTGCTATGATTTCTAGAGTAGTGATACTTCTTGGCCGACCTTTGCGCGGACCATCATCTAAGCTCCCCCGACCAAATTTAAATCCTTTTGTCCTCTTGGCAACAGTGACTATGGAGGAGCAGAGTCCCCTAGTGTATTCTGGAAATCGGCATGAATGTCCTTTGCTTTCATACCTATTTTTACGAAGTAATTAATCACTGCACGAACCTCGATTTTTTCCATCTTCGCAAATTACCATGCGGGAACAACAAAAAAGCGACGTCACCGACACAGTTCTTTTTCACGAGCATTGACGTGGCATGTGTTTACAGCGTACAGTCCTATGGATATCACGTAAAAAGTTCGTTGCACTACCGCTGACAACTCGTGGTGATTACGAGAACTTTTCAAACCACCCTCGTATTTTTATGGAATAATGATCTTACCCACCTATCCGAAAGCCATTGTGAAATCTATCATAACAGAAACTAACTGCTGATTTTCTGAATGAGATTTTCAGAGCGTATTATAATGAGGTATCCAAGGCTATATTTAAATTTAAAAAAATTAAAAAGCCATTACTTATATTTGTAAGTCACTATTCCGTTGAATACAGAAAAATATATAAAATCTCCTCTCCTTCATTGGTTGCGAAAACTGTTCAGAAAGATTTTCATACAGGAAGATGCGGAGCTTCCATTAGCTCACGCAAGAAATAGCACGGTGCTGTTCCGAAGAAATTTATCGCACTCCTTCATTCAGAATACAGGTGTAATAATGACCTACGGAATAGCAACCACTATTTATTCCGACCCCTTATCCAGAATAGCAGCATTAAAATACCTATGCGTTGACCTTATTTCAAAGAAAATTTAATCACCTAAATAAATTATTTCGTCCATCACAATCGTCACCATAAGCCATCATTCCGAATATTGCTTTGACGCAGCTGTCCACTCCACTCTCCCGTCAGCTTATATTTTCGTTTTACTTCCGTCGGTACTACATCCGTCATAAACTGAATTATTTGACTCATTCTGGGGGTTCGATTGCTTGCTCGATCGATTTTCATCGTTCCTCTGCAACTCCACATTTCGAAAGATTCCATTATATTGTAGGTTGCATGTTGATCCTTCATTTCGTCGAATGCCCGCTTCGCCTGCGCCATTCTGCTCTTTCTTAAGTTCTTCTGGTGATTCGGCTTCTGAGGTAGCAGAACTATTTTACCACTTCAATAGTTTGTTATCCTAGTTGAATGCCTGTTATCTCTCTCTTTTTGTTATGAATCTCCTCTCTTTTTCTGCATACATACATTTTTAAGCAGGGATGCCGCCAAAATATTGGGGGTCCCAAACCGGAGATCTAGCCCAGGGAAATTTTATCAGTAGCGAGTTTAAAGTTTTTTAAGCATTTTAGAAGAGTCACATGATCAACATTAGAACCCTGATAACTCGAATCTCGATATCTGGACACTCCGGGGAAAATCGAAAAGCCTAACTTATTTTTTCCTCCCTCCCACAACAAATTTTAGAGGGGGCTCGGGCCCCCTCATGCCCCATGGAGTCGGCGCCACTGTTTTTAAGTGATTTTTAGCAGATATTTGGCCGTCGTCATTTCCTTTGTTTATTTTTCCGTTTTGGCGCTGCTGTCGGGTTTACCGGATGGTTGACTCTTTCTCCATTCTCTTAAACTCGTGCAATGAGCTGCCGTCCTCGGTGGCGGCGGGGTGAAGTTCTCTCCTGCCAAATAGGAGGTCGCGGGTTCGAGTCTCACCTGGGTAAGTTACCCCGATTCAGGGCATTGATTTAGTGTACGTTAAATTGTTAACATATTAATGTGCGACAACGACTGTCTGAAGCACTAAAATCGTGTAATTGTTGATTTTTACGTCATTTATAACTGCATAACTTCTCCTTTTACAATCACAGATATTTGATAATTATTTAAATATTATCGATATTTTAGCGTAATTTTGGATGAAAGTGAATGTATTTTGCGGAAAATAATAAATATTTAACGTATTTGGCTTAAAAATGTGATTCCCGAAATGTTTTTTAAATTTCGATTTTTTTGACCCCTTAAACGCCTAGCGGTACCATGTGGTACCAGGCTGTATCTCCGTAACTATTAGTGCTAAAAGAATAAAATATGCACTGAATGACTCAGAATTTCATTGGTATTAAAATACATATATGATTACCACAAAAATCGCAGAGACTTTTTAATTCAGGCGTCACCGGTTTAATAATCCCGATGTAAAAGGCCGTATAGAGCTGTTTTCGGTGGTGCGGAAACAAAAAAATAAACAAGCAGGTCGACGGTCTCACAAACAGGAAGCCGTCCCGCTGGGCTCTTTGAATGACTCGCTGTGATCCGTGCGTCGCTCGGCAGTCTTCTTTTCGTGTAGTTCGCCCCGCTGACACTCGGCGACACAATCAATCCAACAAGGACGGTCATTCGCCCCTGCATCATTCGCTTGTCTGTCGTTTCCTTTCTCCGCTTCCCTTTCTAAATATGTTCGAGTGTCATCGACCTCTCCACCGCAACCCACGACCCCAAATCGCGGAATTTTCTTCAAAAACGAATTTTCGACGCAATTGCCAATAGTTTTAACTTCTTCCGTGGTTACCTGTATGCACCTATTATAGTGTCCTCGTTTACTGCATTGAACCTCATGTCAATGCATCGAGAAGTTCTTTAAAAAAATATCGTTCGAAGACTAGCCATCGTTTTCCGAGTGTAAAAAACAGTACTCTTTTCGCAGAAAGTCGTATAAAAGAATTATCAATTAAAGGATGCATTACTGAGTATGTCGAGACAACGTCAAAATTAAATTCTCTTCATTTACAGTTAATTTCATTACAGCTGATCATTTTTTTACGGGGACACAACGCTTGAGATCAGTTGTCTTACTGCAAAGTCAGTGGTTAGATGATGTGCCAATGTGCATAAATTACTAAGCGGATACGCGTAAGCGGAAGGAGTCACTCCGCCGTGGTTCGGCTGGGCCCTTGCCCTGGCCAGTCAGTTGGGTGGGCCGAATTAATGACGTTTTTCAGGATCAAATTACTTATAACGGGAAAGTTGTCGAGTCACATCTGGGCCTAACATCCGAAATATTTTCACTATCGGATATTGTTAACCGCTGGCGCCCGAGCCAAGGGCGTGTCCAGGATCAAAACTGGGGAGGGGGGGGGGGGGACCAAGCTATGGTTGTTCAAGTTGTAGGTAAGATTTAAGCATGGAAAAGGTGAATGAAATCAGTATTTTAAGGAAACTTAATCAGCTCTTTATCAGTTAAAAAAAAATTATTTGCCTGAAAAAATATTATTTTCCTTAAAGACATCTGCGATTTTTGCTTCTGGGAGGGGGGGAAAGCTGCCCCCTCCTGCCCCTCGCTGGGTACGCCCATACCTCGAGCCCTTTAAAATTTGCTCGAATTTAGGCTGAATTTGGAAACATGTAGAATTGACGAATTAATCACTGCAAAAAATCCCGTTTTGGCAATAACTAATGGTGATTTTATCAATAAAGATTATATTGATACGATGCTTTAAGTTCCGCGAAGGAGTTACATGATTTTATTTTGGGTAAGAAAGATCAAAACATTTCGAGTTTATGCAACTCGCATACCACCATGTCCGTCTAATGTCTGGCAGCAAAGTGAAATCACTTCAAATTTTCCCTTCGGCGGCCTAATTTGCGTTAAATCAACTGCAGTAGAGGATCATTGATCCGGAATGCTTGATACCAGACGCATTCCGGGACAACGCTATCATCAGGTGAATAGATCAGTCAACAGGACGCAGGCAAACACTGCAACAAGGAAATATTTTTGTTCGGAACGTCCTTTGGCGTCAGTGGGAATGATGCATTGTTGAAAAAATGGTCAAGTAATGGGAAAAGCCCAATCAAATTCATAAAATTGAAAAAGATTTAAACATTTTTAAAAAGTTCTTCGTGAGTAAATCGCAAAGGTAGATGTAGAAGTAATAAAAACAATTTTGACGAGTCCACCTGTAAGTGGAAATAAAATACCACAAAATTTTTACAATTCGACTAGAACATCAATATCTCGCCCATCCATATTTTTTAATGTGCACCTGTCGCAAATATAATGTCATTTTCACGACTGTGAACATAAAATAATCGGTAATTATCAAATCCTCCGATAGGAGGAATTCTCACTTCGAATACGTTAACGTAAATAATGACCGATTGTGAATTTTAACTCTTGAATTTATCATGAGTAGTTGCATATAATTTTATAAGTGAGAAGACGCGAGTATTTTGGAAAAAACTACTCGGTTTTAATTTCACAAACAATCCGCATGAAGGAGCCTTTGGACCTTACAGTCACACGGCTATAACGACCAACTTGAGAACGTGACACAGGGTGACCTTTTACTCCTCACATGGGACTGCTTCAAATTCAACCCCAGGCGTCAGGAAGGGTTAAAAATGCTTTGAGAACGTCTGCTTGTGAAAAGGGATGAGAATAACCGATATAAAAACTACTGTAGGGCTCACGCGCTTGAAGTAACTGGCTGTTTCACACGTAGATTTCCAAAAAAAGAAGACGAACTACTGATCAGAATATAGTGCTTTCACTTGGGAAAACAGAAACTGAAGAAACGTGCTTAAAAAAATGTTGATATTCACTGCTGCAAATTGTGTGCATTTTGATAAAAGACGTCGGTCGAAATCCTCTTCATGACGGTTGGATCTCAATAAATGAAGAAGTAAGCCAATGTATTTTAAGGAGGAAAATCAACAATCATCACTCACTCATGTCCCACACTTTTTTTTCATAAAACCGCAGATGTCTTCGGATAGTTTACAAGTAATTATGGGCGTGCATTATGTAACTTTCAAATCACCTCCAATCCTCTCGTAATTAAGTCCGGTAAGTTCGAGAAGTGGACATCGTACGTTGATGCCGCTAATCCTGTTGCGCGAAATCTATACATCAACACCTTAGCGCTGTTTTTGGTATAAAATTAAAAAAAATCATGTCGTCTCCCCCAGCTAACAAATAGTAATTAAAATGTTATTTCATGAAAGATATAAATTATTCTCAAGTTCGACAGCTACCAAATGTCAATAGCCTCAATAGGGTGGTTTCCTCTTTTATTATTGCCTAATCGATTATTACTCCTGGAGTACGTATTTCACGCTTTTAGATTTTTAAATGACGATATCTATTTTTCGCGATTTAATGAAAAGTGAAAAATTTCAAGCGCGCGAAAACGCGACGGCTACGTATGGATGCTGGGAAAAGCCCGTGTGACGTCTGGCTGCTGCTGTGTGAGGCCACCTGGGTGCGAGGCTATGAACGCCGCTACGATGCAGGCTGCTTGCTGCCGATCATGGCGGTAGCGTAGAGTACCCTGCTAACAGGTAGCGCTTGGCTTAAATAAGGGTTATTAATACCATATCAAACGAAGGAAACTTTCCGACCTTAGCCAGTTTTAATAGGTGATTATTAAGACATGTCTCCCTGAGCTCAGTGCCTTATGCATGCATTGGTAATCTCAGACGATTTAAAACTCCCATCTACTCATATAAAAACTAGGTCCCTGTGGCGTCACGTGGAGTGGAATCGCATGGGCGCCAATCTGGTCTTTTTCAAATAAGGTTAATAAAATTGACCATTAGCATTCGTCTAAACTGGGATTTCAAAAAACCAAATAATTTGCATATTATGAATACACTAATGGTGGGTAAGGAATCGCAATCAATGCCTTTCGTTTTTTTGATCTACCCTATTTGTAATAACCTTTCTCAGCGTGTTACCAGAGGTTGGAATATCATGGACGCAATTATTAAAATGGGTTTTCAGTACCTAACAGAGATTACCACTTCAATTGTCTTGCCTATAATTGGAGGTCCACCCAGTCGATGAGATGAAGCCCTCAAAAGTTATCTCTGACTCTTTCCCTTCCTGCGACCTCTAACTAATCAGCCCCATGTATAGGTGTGTATGCGCCCTGACTTCCTCTCCTCTGCCCTCATCACCTCCGCTCTTTACTCCCGCCCCCCTAACCACCAATCCCCTCCCTCCCACCCTTGCCCACACAATTACATGCGCGCAAAACGACCGTCATCTGCCTTCCACCTTCGTGATAAGTGCTCGGACTCAAAACGAGGGCAGAATTTTTGACTCTGCTTTGGGCAATGTTTGCCAAGCAACAACCCCTCCCTTCATCCCCTAGCAATGCGTCACATTAGACATTTCCCTGTTAGTCCTCGTTCCGTTATGGTGAAGTGGGAGTCTCACAGCTGTTCGATTAGCGATTAGAGGTTGATAGTCTGCCGCCGAAGAGTACGGAAGAAGAAGTTTTACGCTCGCGAATGATATTATTCTCTGCTATTCCGCATATTAAAACATAATTTTGTATGGTTTTAGTGCGAAACGACAACGTGTTCTTTGGCAATGAGATTTTGTTAAAATTAATGAAGTTTTTTCCCCATATTCTTGGTGTTCGGAACCTGAATTATTTAACTAACCATTGAATGATAATACACGTTAAAAACGAATATTTCAATGCTCCCTCTCAAGCCATCATCTCGACCATTGGAGCATCCATCTGACACAATGGTCGTCTCGAGGAAAGCGTGTGAAGGTGCCTGTCGTGTTACTCAACAGCACGAGGGAGTGCTCATCTAGATATACAGTGGAGTGAAAGTGTCATGAGAAAACTCATGCTCAGTTGTGTGATGAATGTGAAGTGTAACTGTTGGAGAATTTATACATTTAGGGAAATCAAAGATGAGCTCTGCCACCGATGGACCAGGCAGCAAAGAAAAGGTAAGTAGGTTTCTCCCCATGCAGTCTGAGAAGCTTAAAAACATTGAAGCAGATTATGGTTAAAATGTAGCTCCAACTTTTTCTGATCTAGGATTTGCGCTACGTGAAGAAATGCGCTTGAAAATGCGCAATTTTATTTGGTACGCAGCTCTTGTTTTTTATTTGGTGATATGGCGAGATAAATTTGAAAGTAACAATTCTCGAATTAATTTAATGGCCATTTAATGCTATTTTCGCCTTTTTTAGTTTTGTGTGACATTACTTCGGATTGTCACAGACTCGACTTCTTTGAATTAATGAAGTGGGTTTAGTTATGTAATAACCTTTGCAATCTTCGAATTCTACACTCTAGGGAGTTCGTGCGTCACTCTCATCGGTCACTTGAAAAAAAACACTTGAAAAACGTGGGTTAACGTGAGAAACGTATTTGTTTGGGGGAAGTAGATAAGCCTCTAACCCCCCCCCCCCCTTTCCCTCTACGTTGTTGAAACATTATCGAATGGAAACCTATGCGACGCAGTGATCCCAGGGGGGGCACAGCTCCATTTGACCGGGTCCCCATTCAATTCCACTGACTATAATAGGTCCTCTCCATTCATCGACACACGTCGACACAAGTCGACTTGCGTCGCGATTTTCGTGTTCCATTCTGTGTGTCGGCGACTGTTGTGACACAAGTGAAGAAACGATAACGCGCTGGAATTAGAGAGTTATAAACAGTTACCGCGAGACGACAAAAGTCGACGCGTGAGTCGCATGAATGGGAAGCATCCAATACGATTACTGGATGACAGTGGCGTAGCTAGGAATATGCTTTGGTGGGGGGGGGGAGGGAGGATGGAGAAGGGCGACATCCCACCCCCCGTTTGGGAAAATTTTGGAAAAATGACATGCCTGCAAATGCATTTTACTTAATTTTGGAACTTAAAATTTGGGTTTCATTAAAAGGTTATGTTAAAATTCACTATAAGTCAAAACTAGACATTAGTTTTTAATATTATGTTCATTTCTCTGAAGTTTTGTGGGGGGGGGGGAGATCTATCCCCCCCATCCCCCCATTGTTACGCCACTGCTGGATGATATACTAAGTAAGGATCAAGGTGCTTTTTCATTTATCTCTTCTAAATGACCTGACATAAGAGGGCGTGAAATTCCTGCGCGACGAGTCTTTTTTCACGCCGTATTACTTGCTAAAAACCCCAGCTGCTACTTTGAAATGTTCAGGCTGTGTACGTAAAATAGTTCTTTCGCTTACATCTAAATCTCTGAAGTAAAACTAGTCAAACCCTATGAGAATAGCCAATACATCTGCCCTGTTCACTCCTCTGATATGTTTTCCAAAAATGAACTCCTCACCCTTTTTTGTTTCCTCACGCAAATCACAGAAATTGGAAATTTCGAATACGTTTGGGAAATTAAGCAAAATCTGTGAAAACTTTCCAGATGTACTCATTGTGATGTACACATTGCAATATTTGAATGCCCTACTTTAGTCTACGACGACCGATATGTCTGAGTTACACAATACTGATAAGCTAACCAAACCGTGTGCTCCTGCGTTACCAGTGAAAAATAATCAACATTAAAATGCTAAAGCACGTTTATTTCAATCCATTTAACCGTTTCATTATTATTATGGTATTCTACCGATTAAGGTAGGTTTCCATGGAGTACTAAGAAGTGATCAGGGAGCCCCCTTTTCTTTCCAGCGCTACCTTCTTCAATTCACTGTAAGGCCTAATCCCTTTCAATCTATCTAAAAATCGTATTCTCTTCCTTCCCCTCTCTCTTTTACCAAACATTCTACCCTCTGACACCTTGTTCAACATCCCCTCCCCGCTAAGTATTCCCTCCATCCATACCTTCTGTCTCCTCCGTATCTCATCTGGAAGCTGCCTCTCCTCGCCAACCATATCCAGCACTTCGTCGTTCCTTTTCCTTTCCGTCCATTTCACCTTCTCCTTACCCACAACTGGAATGCCTCCAATCTTGCAAATGGAAAATCAATGGTGTTGGGGTAACCACAGCATAAAGTAGGCGAGTGATTGATCTGAAATCATCTGAATTATTTCCAGACTGATTTTTCTTGTCATATGCGCACGTTCAAATTTCGGAAATGGGGCTTCATTGATTGTTGACGGTCTTTCATACACTTAGGCGCCTGTGCAACGCATCATGGCGTCTTTCACTCAAAGCTCTCATTGGCGTCTTGAGCATTCGTTTAATTGTTACTGACAGTGATAATACTCCCTTGAAAACGTAACCCAAATTTGTAATTATTCAAGTAAAATATGTTTAGAACTACTCAAGATGGCAGTTTTTACGTATGATGAAGCTAACTAAACCAACGAAGACTATGGCTTTTAGTCTTGAAAAACTTATTGATTCAAATGGTAAAATGATAACGACATGACTAACCTTCAGTAAGGGTCGACGATAAACATCTTGATTTGCTTCAAGCGAAGAAATTGTTTCCACCCGTAACTCCTTATGTTTTCCTTGAGCTAGTAGCTTTCGCAGGTACCCTTTATATCCAGTTGGTTGTTGAGGCTACAGAGTTGCTCGTACACTTTCCACTATCCCTGCAGTAAAGCGACGGCCCTATCAGGTTACTCAACTCTGGCATGGCTTAGGTTTGCTGTATGCTATCTCGGGAACGAATCTACGAATGAACGAAAAGGATAATACATACTATTGTGTTAATCATACATTTCACCCTTCATTTAGTTGTATTTCATTACCTTCACACGCAATATTAATTTGATATTCAATCAGGCTTACAAATACTACTTCGAAGTCAATATATGTGTGCAAGCTACTAACGCCACGCCGAATTAATATGGAAACTATTTGCGATTTCCACGGACCTGTGGTGGAAGGCTATTGCTGCTATTTAAAGTTCTGTTTGGGACTGTTGGTATTTCTCCACTGTTTATGCTGATAAATAGGATGACAGGTAATTTCCGTGTGTAGTCGTTTGAAATTTTATCTAAATTAAACGAGGCTCAGCAGTGGCGTAACTAGACATAAGCTTTGGCAACAAGATGTCCGGAAATTTTTTTGGAAAAAGACATACCTGGAAATACATTATAGTATATCATTATGGCACTTAAAATCTAAGTTGAAGCAGATGTAGTTATCACATATCAACACTAGACAATAGTTTTAAATATTTTTTTTTATATTTCTCTGAGTCTTTGGGGGGTATCTATCCCATAGTTAGCCACTGCGGCTCAGAAATTTCGAGAACACGAAAGTCAAAATTGCAGCCGAAATTAACATAGGATATCTACAAAATAATTCCGTGTTATGAATACGTTTCCTTGGTACCGAAATAATGCCTAGATCCGCAGAAGAATTGGATGGACTCTAAACGATGACTGCGATCCTTTCATTGAATGGAAGCTAAATTATTCTCGAATTAGCACCCATGCAATTTTGAGGTCTTTATATTTAAATCGTCGTTGAATATAATACTTCGATGACATAACGTAAAGAAGAGCTAAGTGCAACTAGGTGAATTCCATTTTTCATGCACATATGCGAACAAAATCATACGCCACGTTTTTGTGCTTAACGCATAATGCGATTATAAATTTTATTATCGTTCCGAAACTCCATTAAATGTCAGTGGCGTAGCCAGGAATTTCGTTCGGGGGGAGTCAAAAACCAGGGGGGAAGTTTTTGAAAAACAGGGTACGAAGTAGAGGGTTTTAAACTAATGTTAACCCTTTTCATAATCGAAAAAAAACTTCATTTGATAGAGAAATATTTTGTTAATTCATGATTTTTCAATATTTTTTCTTTTATGAAGGAAAATAATTGTGTTTTATAGAACGGGGGATCCGGACCCTCCGGACATCCTCCCTAGCTATGCCACAGCCAAATGTTCTCCGGAAAGAGCAAAATTACAACTAACACTAATGTGCTCACCATGCCATTTAAATATGACTTACCTACATATTCTCGCTTACCATCTAGCGATTTGATCGATGGATTTTTCTTCCTCATAGGAAAACCCACTAAAATCGCTGGCACATTAATTGCGTATGCATGGTTTCGCTGATAGTAGGGCCCTCTTCGCTTCTATAGCGTTGAAGTGTTTTTTCCCTCGTCCCGTCCCTTCCTTACCTATCCTTTCCCTGAGGTGTCGTCGGGCTCCCTTCGCCGCGGCGCCTCTTTCCTTTTTCCTTCCTCTCCTGCCCCTCCCCAGGTGATCGGGCGTATAAGCCACGTGCTTGGTTCCCAGCCCCGGTGCGTTGTATCCTTCTAAGGGTTCGCCCAGAACCCTCATACCATTCTCGCTTACCTTTAGTGAGTACGTCTGCTCCTATTTCTGCTGATGGCATGTGTTATTAGCTTTCCATCTTCGTTTCCACATAATGACACGGTGACTTCAACGAACGAAAAACGGCGACGTTTAAAATAACAAGTGTTGTACAAACTTCAATAATACGATTCCCCTTAAAGGACTGTTGGTGTGAGTATGCTGGTGTTTCTTTCGAAACGTGGGGCGGGGAAGTGTTGGGTTGGAAATCACAGTCGAATGCAGGGAGGCGAGAAATTGACCGTCGACTGTGGTTTTTTCCTCTTAAAGTTATACGATTACGTCTTCTCCAATCGCACTGACCATCGGAGATGGTTGGAATATTGATCGACGTGTTTTGTTACCAATAGCTGTCAGCGAAATTACGTGCAATTCTTGTATAACAGCGCCACCTTAAGAGCAAATCATTGTTCCCGCGAAGCATCGGTTTTCCGCGCGATAAAGTTATTTTATTTTAGAAAGTATCACTTATGAATTTATGTATTCCATTGGATAAAATTTCAAATAATCCTAAATCTACGTTTTTAAGTGGTTTAAACACTTTTCAACGCTTTAAAAAGAAAACTGTTAGAAATTATCGTGACGTCACGTCTATTTGTCATTGGCTGAGTGCCGGAAGTCCCTCTCCCTCTCTCTCTGGACTTGACTTCGCGGTGAGTCGTCCTGGGATTACGAGAAGTGAATGCATACCACACGTATTATTTCGGTGAAACACTTTCACGTTCAGTTTTTCAACTCTCTAAAGTGAAATTTCATACGAATTGTTCAACCTCATTGAGTAAACGTGTTCAAAGTGCATTTTATCTTTATCACTTATTTTATCTTTATTTATAGCTATCATTATGCATTTTAGTACGCCAGCCGTATTCGCGTCCCACATGACGCACCAAGTGGGCCCACTAGTTAAAATTTGCATCGGTGTAGTGTTTTGAGGAACTCCAGTGATCGGATCATTATTTAAATATAACTGCCGGCCGAATCTTCTTTGGGAAAGGATTGCCAGAAAATGGGCTTTTAACTTCATTTTGTCCTTTAATGTCTCCATATTTTTTAGGAGTGAGAATTAGCATGTAAATATGTTTTTAGGAGATTTGTAGGTTGAGGCAGGTTAATCCTTTCCTCGAGTCGCTTACCCTCGCTGGTCTCTCACCTTTGCCCCCAAAGCGAAGCAATTCCCCCCCGAAAACTGACCACTCTAGCTGCAATTTTAAAGTGTAAAACCAGGTCATGTAAGGAAAACGATCCTTTGAATCGTATACCCGCCAAATTTGGCAAATTACATCAACACTTATGAACGGTTGAGTCGGTGGGGTGTTTGAGTGGGGTTCGCGCATGATTTGGCCGTCTCATACTGTTTGTTCATTTCCCCACTGAGGCGTCGGTTACTTTACCAGAGAAGATTTGCCGATTCGAAGTGGGCGTTCCTGGTTTCAGTGAGTGATGGATAAGTACCGATAAAATGTAAATTGATTATTAAAGGACGTAACATGACGAACTACAATAACATAGTTCGAAATACAAAAAGACTTATATTCATTCACACATTTGACGTCTAGATCTAATTATATTTCTATTTTTATTTCTCTGTTGCGGCCTTACTTGAAGTGAGGCTTCACGAAGTGCTGAGCTCAGGCTGTGGCTGGCAGTACTGTAAATGTGCCCCTAACTCAGAGTATCAGCTATACTTGCCATTTTAAAATTTTCCGTTTTTCAGATGAATGTTATTACCTCGTACACGTTGGCTGCATCTCGTTGCACCTTGTATTTGTGATTGCATTCTCTTATCACAAACATATGTGTAAAAGCTCTCATGAAATTTCGACTGATCTACTACTACATAATATCCCGCAATCCACCGAAAGGGTACTGTTTCTCAGGGGGTCGTCATTGATAGGGAAAGGGGTAGGATGCTCACATCACACTCAAGTACTTCCTCTCGTTCATACTGAACAACATACTCACATCTTACTGAATTACATGCACTCATACTACGCACACAACATTCTCATTACGTACATTCACAATAAAAAAAACATACCCTGTACACATTAAACAATATCCTCTCAACACACGAAATCACATACTCATACATTCACAGTTAATTAAATCCCAATATTCACACTATACAACGTAGTCCTCTTTAACTGTATACCATATTCTTATTAACATTTAGCAACAAAATTTCATTGCATTTAATTACATACTCTCGTCTGAAATTAATGATACTTATAATGTAAAACCAAGTTATAATCAATACCCAAATTTGAAAAATAAAACGTACATTGGTTTTGGAATATACAAGTAATAAATACAGGCAATGTAAAATTTATCTTGCTCACTGTGGTCAATCACTCATGGAATCAATACGGAGGTTAGTTTGGAGTGTGGGGCTCGCCTCAAAATGTGCCACAAGCGGGTGTATTTCACATATTTAGCGTAGGGGTCAATACTTTTACGTGGGCCACCTCAACTCCAAGGATTGGGTTTTCAAAAGGCTTCAGCCGGTATTTGAACATAGGACCCCCCGACCGGCAGTTCTACCCACTAGGCCACTATGCTCCCCCTCTGTCGATAGTGTATGAATTAATCATGCATCAAAAGTTAAATATATTAAATTAAATACAATAAAGCTTACAAAGAAAGAAGATAATATTAAGTTTTAGAGGGTAAGTACTCCAATCAAAAAATAAATCTTCTAAATACATACAATGCCAATATACCACTATATAAATACCACTAAGTAGATAGTACTTAAAGGTTGTGCCACTCAATTTTAATAAAAAATAGAAAGTTACCAATCAAAATATTAAAAGAAAATGTCAATGCATTGCTATAATGTACATGTAATAAAAATAGGCGATTAAAAATGTCTATATTTTACATTAATACATGATTAAAGTATAAAAAAATATTTAAAAATAAACATAGGATGTATAATTTTATTCTATTGAAAATACAAAGGCTATGTTACATTGAAATGGAACCAACATTGGTATTTGCAGCAGCAGAAAAAAAATAGAGTTCCGCGAAATTCACGTTTTTATTTCTCATAGTTACATGTTGACTACATATGCAATAATAGTCAAATAAATTCAATGTGACCAGATCCACCCTTCAAAATATAAAAAAAAACTGTTTCCATAAAGTTTAAATAACATAAAATAAGTCATTTTTAATTTTTATTTCCCTCAGAGGCAAATCCATCAAGCAGTTAATCAAAATTATGTATGAGTGTATCATATAATTTTATTGGAAATGAATACCTGTGATCAGTGACATGAAAGTAAATTCTTCAACACAAATCCAAAATACAAAAAATAAGTTATTTAATTTTTTTTCTGTCACACTAGACATACACCAGAAAGACATTTTAAATGAAAAATGGGGATATCAAAACATTTTTATTGATAGTAACATGGCATACTCTGAATTTGAAAAAAAAACATTATATTATGGTTTTGGAAATCGCAGATAACTTACATTAACAATTTTAACGTATTTATTTCTCACATTAGCACCAAAAGCTGATACGTATTCCAGTTAAATATAGCCATACGGTTAAATTTTATTGAAAATCACAAATTAATAAAAAACGGATAAGCAATATTTCTGTAAGATGTAACATAATAAAATGAGGTAATTTTAAAATGTAATTGCTGACGGTAGCACATGAACTACGAAGGTACTTTAAGTTAAACATTAGTTCACCATGCAAATTTATTGACAAAAAAAGCAAAGTGTACACTGGAACAAAAATAGTATTTATTGCAGATATTGATAAATTAGTTACCACAGGCTGTGAGATAGAACAAACTGAGGCAATTCAATTTTTTTTACAAATGCGAACAAATTGGTACACATTCTGATACATAGTACATACATATAAGTCACCAACTGCATTAGCCAGCGGAAAGTCATGAATGGAAACTAGTTCACCAGTTTTACATTTGAAAAAGTTATTTATACGAGGTTTGCATTAACTGAAATTACTTTGCCAGTGCTGTGAAAAAAATAAGCAAGAAAACCGCCGAACTAAATGTGGCAGTTTGTTTTAAATCACCATGGCAACCTCGTTGAAACATGACTGTCCGCTGTTACACCCCCTCTCCACGTTGAGGACGCAGCTGGATTTGAGGGGGACATGCACTACACTACCATCTACGCTACGCTACCAATGCTCTACGATAAAAAAACAAGCACTACTTCAGCCATTCATAAATGCATTCCAAATCACATTCTCTCATCCACACACATCCGCAACGCAATGCTATAAGATTCACTCACCAGAAAATCCTCTCATTCTATATACTTAGTCACATTCAATAAATTTTATGACATTTTATTAATTCATTTTCGCGAAATCCCAATCACAAATATACAAAAAGAATCATTAAAATGCAAAATAAATCTCTCATTCTCACTAAATCACATTGACCAAATTAATCAAAAGTACATTCTCTCAATCACATAAAATAACATACTCACAAGCACACCAAGTGGCACTTTCATTCACACTCAATTTCATAGTCTCATCCATACAAAATTTCATAACTTCATTCACAAGAAATATTTACCTTCATTCACGCTACATTCAATACCCACATTCATACAAAATATCATACCTTCAATCACACTAAATGCAATGCCCACATTCCCACCAAATGACATTCTCTCATTCATACAAAATTAATATCCTCATTCAAACAAGTTATCACAACCTCACTCAAACTCAATAATTACCCTCATTCACACAACATACAATACCCACACTCATGCAAAATATAATACCCTATTCCTCACTTAATACTATACTCTAATTCACACAAAATATCTTAACCTCATTCATGCTAAACAATAACCGCGCATTCGCACTAAATGTTATAACCATCATCACTCACACTAAATAACATACCTAATCTCATTCAACACTAAACCATTCACACTACATACAACACTCGCATTCAAACAAATTGTCCATAACCTCATTCACGCAGAATAATTTCCCATTATTCACACTAAATGACATTCTCTCATTCTTACTAAATACGTCATTCACACGAAATATCATAACCTCATTCACACTGCATACCATATCCTCACTCATACTAAATTAAATAACCATCATCATTAACACTAAATAAATATCACCATTCACTCTAGATGACATTCTCTCATTCATACAACATAATACCCACATTCACACGAAATATCATAACCTCATTCTCATTAAATAATAACCTACATTCACACTAAATGACTGTCATTCTTACTAAATAAATACCTTCATTCACACAAAATATCATAACCTCATTCACACTAAATAATTATCCTCATTCATACTATATAACATAACCATCATCATCATTAACACCAAATAAATATCACCATTCACTCTGGATGACATTCTCTCATTCATACAACATAATACCCACATTCACACGAAATATCATAACCTCATTTTCATTAAAAATTAACCTACATTCACACTGAATGACATTCTCTCATTCATACTCAATCAATGTCCTCATTCACACGAAACAACATAACCTCATTCACACCAAATGATTACCCTCATTCACACTCTCTCGCATAATCTCACTCACGCTAAACTGCACCCTATCATTCACACAAAATCGCATTTTGTCATTCACGCAAAATCACAGTCATGAAATAAATACAAAATGGCGAGGATGCAATGGCATAAACACACAATTACAAACACAAAATAAAATCAAGCTCTTCAGAATGTTGATCGCCATTCTTCATCTCTTGAATCTTCAAATAGTTCCTCTTGTGTCTTCAACTCTCGATTCTTCAATTCTACGGCTCTTCAGTGCTCACTCTAAACATTCAGTTCCTTTTTTCACTTTGCCGAGTTCCTGTGTCACAGCAGTAATTGTCGAAGTAGATGCAGTCAACGTTGATTTTATTCCTACAGCTGCTGCTTCAAGGTCTATCCAAGTGCAAGCTGCCGTACTCCCCCTATTGTAAAAACAAAATCTAATGTACTCAACAATAAGATAGGGAGGTCTCTTGGTCCGGCATAAAAAGCTATAATTCTTGAAACAACCAAGTAAAAATTAATGGATAATAATAAAAAAGGATTTTGTTAAGATGATCACGTTCTAGTGAAAACGACCGACATTGGGCATGATTTCAAAATTGAAGAAAGTTTACTTAGCTTCGTTTGCTAAACATAAGGTCCATTTTAAGTAGTTTTTTTCTATAACGTAAATCTTTTTATTCTCCAGGAAAGAGCAAAAAATACAAGATGGTAAAAAAGCGCGATGAAAATATTTTGCAACGTTAATTTTTTAATAGGACCTGCATGATAAGGGTCAAATGACGTTAAAAATAACTTTCTCGGGAATAAATGGACATGGTATCATAAGGCGAAATAACGAATTTCCACGTATAGACGATGGCTGACCTGATTTATTGCTGATGAAGAATGCCAGACCGAGTGAGAAAATCTTACTACAGTACAATAATGACAGGATACTCATGGTAAGGATATAAACGGGTAGATAGAGTGGCGGTAAAGATATAAATAACGACGTCAACTATGAAAATGAATTGGTCGAAAACGTAAAGAAGAATATCGCGGAATAAATAAAACTGGTACGAGGGAAAGGAAGTTTTATTCTTAAATGGGATTGGAATTATCGGAGAAGGCCTATTTTACCAACCTATCACACAAAAGAACACGCAGTTTAAACCTTTCAAGAAAAGAGCTGAAAGTGTATTAATTTTCGATGCAACTTATAAGCAACAGTGGGTTATAATTAGAATGTTAGAGATAAAAGAGATAACGACCGTGGATCATATTAGTCTATGTGAGCGAGGCATGGACGTTGACAGGAGCAGAAGCAGGAAAGCAGCCCAGAACAAATTCATAAAAGCGAGGAAGCAATTCATTAGGTTCTGTTTCTTTAAGGTAGCATGGCGTTGACGTCGGAGCAACAGATAATGCAAGAGTGGAAGCATTTCAAATGTGGTGCTTCCTCAGTGGCGGATACATATGGGGGGCGCGCACCCCCCTTTGCGGGGCTTTGTATTGCCAAACATAGCAGAACCACAATTGTAACTTTTGTATCATAAGATGGCATTGTCTTGAATACGATTATAATCGCTTTAATTATAAATTTCTGAAGCTCTGCATGTGACTTGATTATTTTTCATTACGATAAAAGTAAGGGTAACTCTAGATATCTTTTGCGCCCCTACTCTTAAGTTTCCTCTGTATCCGCTACTGTACTTCCGTAGAACGATGCAAGTTCAATGAATTCACCGAGTATAATGATGAAGAGCTAAGAGAAACGTGAAAAGCCTTTTGGAAATGTTCAGGAGGAGACGGGTCCATTTTAGAACGGCATATAATTGAGCATGGTGCACTGATGAAGACGATCGGTGAACGGAAAGGAGGGTAAGGGACGGCCTCGAAAAAGTTATACAGCCATTGAGAATTCAAAAAAGAAATTATACTTATGCTTGAAAAGGTTAGCAGATTGGAAAGAAAAGTAGGGTGGGCCGAAAAAAGTTTTCTTTTTCTTGATCAAATTTGCCCTATGCGGGAAAGTTGCGAAATGATATGGAAATCTCGCACACATTTTTTTCAAATCGATGATATTAACCACTGCCGCCCGAGCTCTAAAGTTTAAAATTTCGCGAAAAATCAGGCTGATTTCAGAATCAAACGGTTATGAAGACTAATTTTTTGTAAATATGGGATTATGGATGATATTAAAGAGTGGATACATGTTTATAGTTTACAAAAATGAAATCTGATGTTCATTTGACAAAAATCTATGGTTCTAACAATGTCTATGAATAAACAAAATTATAGTATAGACCACACGCACAACACAACTGATTTTTGCCTACGCAGAGCATCGTATCGAAAATTCCATTTTGGGGGCTAAATTGCAGTTAAAATAAAATTTATTTCGATTGAATTTTATTTTTTAGTAAATAATCCATCATATGGTAGTAAATACTCCCTCAAAAAGTAATGATAAGGTAAATTATTTTAAATTAACATCAATCATAATGACGAATAACGAGATATTTGCAGCAAGAAATTCAGCCAAGGCTGAGAAAGAGCAGAACCTGAACACCAAGCATTTCACTAAGTAGCTATCAGTTTGTTTCGTGAATAAACTACCCATAACTCACCATGAGGAAGTGGCTGCCATCGAGTTCCACCCGTGTCCCCCCAAATACCCTTTCAAAGGACACGAATGCAAGCACATCAATTACTCTGACAAAATTATATTGTGATATATTTTCGAATTTCGGCTGAATTTCTCTATCTCTTGTACAAGATAATTCCTATCCATGCCTGCATTCTGTACTGCACAAGGATTTTGATGCCACCGTGATCATTAGTTCCATCCTTTCAACTGCTTGTGTGTGGTAGTCATCATACCATCTGACTTGAAAAAAAATTTGTTTACGAGATCGTTATATCATTTCGCAACTTTCCCGCACAGGGCAAATTTGATCAGGAAAAATAAACCTTTTTTCGGCCCACCGTAGTGTATATCTGCCTCAAACAGTGGCGCCGACTCCATGGGGCCTCAAAAATTCGTTATTGGTGTGAGGAAAAAATGTGTCAGGCTTGTCGATTTTCCCCGGAGTGTCCAGATATCGAGATTCGAATTATAAGGGTTCTAATGTTGATCAATCCACTCTTCTAAAATGCTTAAAAAAACTTAAAACTCACTACTTATAAAATTTCCCGGCACAAGACCCCCGGTTTGGGCCCCCCCAATATTTTTTGTAAGTCGGCATCCCTGGTCTCAAACCAATCCTCAGCTTGATGAAATACAATGAGATTAGCGATGAAACAATCCGAAAAACAGTGTGATTTTCGACAGACGGATTTCACGTGATAGAAATAAGTAAAATGATATTAAAATGATTCTGTATCTTAGACAGCTCTATTCCTTTCACTTTCGCAAATCACTCTAGTCCGGTAATAAATTAGTTGTAGTTTTCAATCAATACGAAGTAAGAATGGCAACAAAATCAAGTGCAACACAGGTTTTGTGAAAATATTAAAAAAAGGTTTCGGAGACAACGAACTGAAGAATTCAGGAAAAAAGTGAAGCATGTAGCGACCTAGACAAGTAATATTTGATGGCTATCATTCCTAAAACCCTGAAAAATTGAGCAGTAATTTGGCCATTATCTGAAATTTGCAATATTCATGTCACAATGCTCATAATTCAGCTGAGAATATTCCCGTGAACCTTATGGCAAACTGAATTTCGGATATCGACACCGACTGAATCAAAAATACTATAAATTACGGTAGTCTTAAAGGATACTATGGAAGAATAGGAGGGATTAAAACAATAATTTATATGTTTCTTAGAATATCATAATGTGCACTACAGAGCATAACATGCAATTTAGAGCTTCGAATGCCATTGAATTTTTAGCATTAATATGCATTCTAAAAAATCTACTAAATTGGAGATGACGATAAAGGTCTCCAAATAATAATCCACCGTTGACAGGAACACTTGTCATTCAAAAGGTGGCAGCACAGTCGCAGCACACCGGAATAAATAACCAAGAAAAGTAATTCATAGGATGTAACCTAAATAAATTGCATGCTTCCATTTCTTATAATGAAAACACAATTTCAAAATAATGAATGGAACAATGTAAAGGACGTAATGAAATGATTTTCCTACCGTTTGGCGTGGTCAGTGCCCCGTCGTAATCCGGATTAGCGCTATTTATCCATCAGCTCTGTGCCCACATCCTCTGAGATGACTCGCGACTAAAAGAAGAAAAATAAATGGTACAGAAATTGAATTTCGATTTACATATATATTCACGTGAATCGCATCGGATTCAAGAGGGTAAGTGTGATCGCAATAGACAAAGTCTTCTTAGCTATTAAATTGAAAGAAAAAATATAGGGAACCTCTACAGTTGCAAAGGTATCGCATAACTATTTAACTTATCAAATCAGATTTCTTTTAGACCTGATATATCAAAACAAATGTTATTCGCCTTACAATTTGTCAATAAATAAGAAGAAAACTGAAAGACAAAATGCACTTTCTATCGTGGGAAAGGTATAATTAAATTATTGAAATGGAATGAATTCTCAAAAATAAAAGAAGTCCTATTCTGAGAAATGACTTATGGAAACTTACAGCGAAATAATGGAATTACTCAATCAAAAATGTAAAAGAAATCACAAATATATTTATTGATACGACGGATAAAGGCTATGCTTGATAAGTAATAAACAAAAAATGAACGGAGGAAGATAGTATGCAATGACGATGACCACTACGAGTGATGAAAGGCAATGAGATCTTTAGAGTTAATGAACGAATATTACCTAATTTGTTAGAACAGAATGAAGTAACCCAAGTAAGCCTTACAATGGCGAAAATAAGATAAAATGTAAGTAATGAATAATAAATTGAGGAATATGCATACCACATTTATAAAAATTAGACTCACTAGAATATACTAAAAAATTGAATCAAAAGTAAAAAAAACTCATTGAAAAATTATATGAAACAAAAATTTGTTGTCGTGAACTCATTTTGAGCAAAAATTTATATCGATAAAATACATATATAGATTCTGACGGATAATACGTTTAGTGTACTTTATATGTTTAAAAGTTAGGGAATGATCGAATATGTCTTGGGTATCACACAAGGTGTCACAGATTAGTATGGGGAAGTTCAAAGTAACTCATCAGGAAAATTAATTAATTTACTCAAAAAATGCATTTAAATATAAAGAAAATGGGATTAAAACATTGAGGGAACAGTAGAGAAAAATATTTTGAAACGATTTTTTTACCGTTTTCAGTGGAAGTCACAGGAAAAACTCTTCCTCCTTCAGGGGTGAAACTGCCTCTTGCGAGACGTCTTCATTTCTTCGGCCAGAGGTGTCTTGAATCTAGCGAGAGAACGGGTTAGTCCATACAAGGAAAATAAATAACCCTTCCCCCAAGGAATAGCATACGCCCCACTACAACATACGGGAAGTCACCATGACACAAGGAGGAAATCACCACTTTTCCATCCAAGTGACACAGTTCCAATCCCATACACTGCAATGGTTTACAGCGCATGCCAGACCTCGGTTCGACACAAAAAAAAACTAAAATTAACGCGAGATAAAAATCCTAGCCTTACTCGACGCAATCATCACGGCCCTAAAGGCCCAAAAGCTAACCTAGTTGTGAAGCTGGGGTCCTCTTCACGTGAAGTTCCGATGTCTTGAGCCTGGGGAGAGAGTACATACAAGGAAATAAATAACCCTTCCCCCAAGGAATAGCATACGCCCCACTACAATATACGGGAAGTCACCATGACACAAGGAGGAAATCACCACTTTTCCATCCAAGTGACACAGTTTCATCCCCGTGTAATGCAATGGTTTACAGCGCATGCCAAACCTTGGTTCGACACAAAAAAACTAAAATTAACGCGAGCTAAAAATCCTAGCCTTACTCGACGCAATCATCACGGCCCTAAAGGCCCAAAAGCTAACCTAGTTGTGAAGCTGGGGTCCTCTTCACGTGAAGTTCTGATGACCTAAGCCTGGGGACAGAGGGAGAGAGTACATACAAGGAAAATAAATAACCCTTCCCCCAAGGAATAGCATACGCCCCACTACAACATACGGGAAGTCACCATGACACAAGGAGGAAATCACCACTTTTCCATCCAAGTGACACAGTTCCAATCCCATACACTGCAATGGTTTACAGCGCATGCCAGACCTCGGTTCGACACAAAAAAAAACTAAAATTAACGCGAGATAAAAATCCTAGCCTTACTCGACGCAATCATCACGGCCCTAAAGGCCCAAAAGCTAAGCGAAATCACACGCATTCTTCATACTGTGGTCCTCTTGTCCTGGAATCTTCTCTCTTCTCCTCCAATTATTGGAGGACACACGAATCACTCGTAGCCTTTTGTCGTTCGTCCGATCAAAAGGATATTTCCGCTCAATTACGCTTCGCACCGGATAGAACGCAAGGTTTGCATACGCATATCGCTTCTTTCTTCGAGATCTCATCGTTGTCTTTATGTCATCCTGTAATAGAATTGGTTAGTGCACATGTATCTAAACTACAATTCATCAAGTCCCACAAAAATGCACCGCAAAATGTAGTAATCATAACCTCACACATAGATTTCCTCAATATGATACCTTAATTACAGCATGTTCGTGTTCCCTATGCCGGCATTATACCTTGTGTATTTTGGGATATTTTGTTCCCGTATTGGTACCATTTGTGTGTTTAGGAATGTTGCAATCATTCCCTATTTACCAATGTGTTTTTGTGAACTAGTTCACGAGAATTCTCATAACAATACTCAATTATTCATGAGCATTTACCATTTCGAATATCACCATAATTCTAGGGCCATATTACCAAGTCGAATCTCTTGTAATGCACTTATCATAGAGATAATTTATTTTACCGTCATACCTCGGTATATACCATGCTCTAGAGCTTTTATTTGGATGAACTCTGTGGGAGAAAACACAAGCTTTTGGCAGAATTAAAGAAATCACTGATTCAAATGAGAAAAACCCTCAGTGACGGCAGCGTCCTGCACATCACTGCAAACCCCCGTTTGATAAGAGATTCATCTGCCGCAAAAAGGCCTTCCTCAGTGCTAGTGACACTTTGTATCTCTTTCATTGTTTCGGAACGCCTAATGTTTCATGTCCAACTCCCGAGAAACAGTCTCCTTAGTTCATCCTGGAAAATAAAAAAAATTATATTGTAATTTATACATACAATAAATTCAATGACTATTAAAATTAAACACTAACTTAAAGTTATATGCCAAATTGTTATTGCCATTTCTAGGTAGTAACTTCAATATAAATTTATTATAAATTATTTTTTAAATTTCTCTTTATTGGTGTTAAAAAAATCGGTTTCTGTTATTTATCAAATAATGAAAAAAAGTCAGGAAAATGAAGGAACTGTTCAGCCTCCCATAAAATATATTTTTCATCTGTGCCTCGCTATCGTTCGATTTTCGAAGCCTTTAATGACGCATGGTACTAAAACATGAAATGTGTTTTCGAAAAAAGTTGTTCAAACTGCTTGTAATATGTTTTTGGGAAAGTAGGGTTATTTCTACGGTTAAAAAATACTACCGTAAGTAATTTATCAAATGTCACGTACGTACAAAAATTGATGATAAAAATTTAGAAGTGTAGCACGGTTTCTCTAAAGGAAATGAATGATAGATATGACGTTGTACAGACGTTCAGAGATCTGAATAACGTTGGTCCCCCGGAAAAGTATGTCAGATGAACACAAAGAAGACAGCAAAATGTGGCATTGGTTTAAATAATACTGCAAAGAACAAATAGAGATCGTCACGCAGCTGTGGAATGGATAAGGTCGAGAATTACTGCTGATTCTGGGGCTACATGATAGAACAGATATACTTGGGGCTTATGAATAAGAAAAAAGGTGGAATTGCATCAGGGAACTAAATCATCACAAAAGTAACTGGTCGGGCTAAAATTTTCTAAGGTCCCGTTCGCAACAACTTGCCTCAGCGTAGCTTGAATTAAGATCATTTAGAAAAGCGATATATTCTGTCAGTCGAAGTCCAGAACGTGTACCAATCATGGATGGATTTACTAGAATGTCAATAGGCATTGCCGCATTTCTTTCTATTATACAGGGGCGATACAGGATTTCTTTCTGGACGGGCACAAGTATCCAGGATTTTGTTTTTGGGGGGCACAAGGATACCCCGTAATACAAAACGAACGCAATGATAACGGGACCGTATTAATAATCTTGCATATTTTTTTAGGGTCTGTATGGGCACGTGACCCCGTCACCCCCCTAGATCCGCCTATGTTTCTATATGACTAATTATAGGAGAAATTTTTTTTTAAAGCAATGGCTATTCGAAATTCAATTACGTCACTTTAAGATATTTTGAACCCGTTCACGATCTCGTCAATGTTTCAAAAACTTATTTATATCGATTCAACGTCGATAATAACACCGTATGCAAACAAAAGCTGCCATATTTAATTCAAAGGGTACCTCAGACCATTTCATTCAATACAGGCATTCAAAGGATTTCACAGAATGGTTTGACTGTTGATCAGCCTAGTGCTAAATAACACAGGCACTACTTATTAGCTAAAAGTACACCCACGCGATCAAGTAAATTATGATCGAGCTCATCTCTTTGCTCTAGATGGTATTATACATACTTATATTATATTGCTTTATGCATGCAAAACTGTGGTTTTGAAGGAATTTGAGACTTTTCCGACTAATAACAATCCCAAGTCGATTATAGAAAAACTTTTGTAATGTTCCACACTTTAAGGCAACTCGCGCCGACCGGGGTTTCAACGGATAACCGTTATTCTCAAGGTGTCGAACACCAGCCAAGGTCCAAAATACATGTACATGTTGCAGTTGGAGTGGTTAGCAAAAATGCAGTGAGTGGGAACAAGGTGGATGATGAGGACATACACTGTAGGGGAGACCGGGGCACATTGGCCCGATTTTTTTACTTTTTAAATATTTTTTATACATGCATAGTTAACTTTATGAAATTATTGCTAAATTATAGAACAGTCTTTCTGAATCTGGATGGGAAAAATTAAACTTGAATAAATGAGTTATAAATTTTGAAAAATAAATATATACTGGGCATATGACAGGTGGGCCAATCTGCCCCTACATCGGCCCAGCGGCTGGAGCACGTTGGCCCATGTATTTTTTGTTAATCTAAACTAGTATAATTTTAGGAAATCAAAATAAAACTAATAGTTATCAAGAAATATATTTCAATATATGTAATCATTTTACTAAAACAACGGGAAAGCTTTAAATTATTAGGGTTTATGGCGTACTAATACAAACTAGTCAACTTTTATGACTGCTCAGATACAAAGGATCAGCACAGTTATTGCACGTGTAAAATAGTACGCGGATTTCATTATTCACACCTGTCTGATGAGCTCAACGCTTGAGATTTGTGCACTAAATACATTGTGCTCCAGGCTGACCGTCGAAAAAGGCACACTTTAGGCTCAGTGAATCTTCATCTTCCTATATCGGACGCGCGTATTTTATGTTCTTTAGCTTCAGTTGATATGCGTTACATTGTGATACTATGTTACGTTCAAATAGATGTCTGCCTTCACCACTGCGTTTATAGTTTAGTAGCCTCTGTGAATTCAATTTGAGTCTTTGTGTCTAATCAGTTCAGACGCAACCCAACGCTCCCGAAGACGATTAATCGCAGACCCAGCGGCACCTCTGGAGTTGACTGTTGATGCAAACTTACCCTCAAATGAAACAGAAAATAATCTATGCAAGTGGGGAAGGGGTAATCCAGCTTTCGAGCTCAATTTAAATTGTAATCCAATTCTTCCTACTGAAGACGCAATAAAATGCGTAAGTCCACTCGACTTTTTTTTTTTTCATTTTTCTCGGACGAACTGCTTAAGGTCATTCGCATGAACAGCGACATATATGCTAACCAGAAAAATGTAAATCTAGCTTTGGAGAAGGAGGAACGTATGGCATGATAAATTCAGGCAATATGACATGTAATGCTAATGTCATGCTACGATAAATACCCTAATAATCGTATGTGTTGGTCCAAAAAGGTAATAAAACTTAATAAAAGGTTACATCCCCACACTCTTGTCGGCAAGCATGCATTGTAACCGATTTTAAACAATATTAAGTCATTTAACCTGAATGACAGCTCATTTGATGATGGAAGTGACCGTCTATTAAAAATTAGGCCATTTTTGAAGAAGGAATGCATAGGACGGGGCATGTTGGCTTGGGTGGCCAACGTGCACCGTCGTCGCTGGGCCAATCTGCCCCATCGCCATGTTTACACTAAATTCTATTCGTTACAAAACTCACTGAAGCCATTTAGATAGTATACCACACAGAAGTTATCCTTAAAATATGATCTTTAATTATAGTACTCAACTATTGGGCCCAAATTGATCAAAGCTTAAATAACACACATTTAACCTGGGAGTAGAATTTTACTGAAACACGCGCCAATACAATTAATCACTACAGCTCGTCAAATACTGCTCCGCCAGTCATAATGGTTTTGTGGAGAAAGGGGAAGTGTGCTACCAACATTCTGATAGATTCCTAGCACTATTCAGTGTCTATTGTATGAATTAGCTCGACTGGGCCATCCTGCCCCTATGTCCAACGTGCCCCGGTCTCCCCTACATATGACACCCAAACACTTTAGCGAAATACCAATAAGTTCACGTATACAAACACCAGAGACTGTAAAAACGCCAACAAGGTCACGAAAGGGGATATTAGGCAGAGGATCAAGAAACGGTGGTTCACTCATGGATGATTCCTTTGAGGAAGGTTAACACAAAGCTGCGGTGAGCAGTCATGAACGTGGCCTTTTAAGAAGGAGCCTGCGTAAATAACCTTCGCTCCTTCATAAATGACCATGTAAGTTTTATCTTAGTGTCGAAAATTAAATTTTTTTTGTCTCTTTCGATCATCATGATTGACAAATTCCACTACATTAAACTTGAATATATATATATCGCTTATAATCAAAATCGACTTACACCGCTAGAAGTAATTATGAACAAGTTTTCTGCAACGAAATTCCGCTGAATTATATAAAGTTCAGTTTTTGCCCTAGAGCGGAGGCGGGGTCACTCATTCGAAGGTGTGATCGTCTGTTAACGTATGCCTAACGAATATGGTAAGCAGGTGGAGGCTTAATCGGTAGCTAATAAATATGTTGAGGAATGGAAGTCACTGAAGGAAGGAAAACGGCCGGCCGGGACACTGGGCAAGTATAGGGTGCGAATAAAACTAAATAGAGCATTAAAAGGAAAAGGGGCGGGATCCGTTAAAAAAATTAACATGCGCGAACAAAAAGCACTGAGTTGGTTTGGAGCTAATTTAGTCGGAGGCCACTTGTGATTGATTCAGCGGCTACACTCTAAGCTTAGATTGCTGGAAAAATCGAGGATGGACGTCTATCAAGAGTGAAAAATAGAACATGATGGGAGAACCGAACTATATTTTCAGGTCGGGTAGAAACGAAAAAGAACTTTGCCGAACGGATGGGTGGAGGAATTCGATTTCCCACGCTCAATGAAGTAGTGGATAGAAAAAAAGGCCACTAGAAAACACGCACAACATTCGCTTAAATCACTCCCTCAGGTTGAGGTTTATTTGAAACCTCAACACCCCCCGCACGCATCTATCGAGACATCTTGCGGAAGCTTTCAAAATAAAATACATAGAGATACATAACACTCCCACATGACCTGCTGCCTTTCTCGAATTTTTGGCGACCGCGCGACGGCGCCATCGGACCCGCCTTATCACACTACGTTCACACTACGTTCTTTTTACGCCGGTTAGCCCCGACCATGGTTACAAAACGAGGTGTGAACGCAAGTTACCGTTAACTGTGGTTGGGATTCCGACCGCCGTTTTCCGACCTTGGTTGGCGGTAGTTTAGGCGTATGTGAACGCAAGTTGGTTAAAAGCTGGTTAGAAAAAGATGGCGAAGCAGCAACAAGGTGGGATAGGAGGAAAGAAAACAGAAAGTAAAGCATTCGAAGAGGAGACGGTCGTTATTGTTGAACTATATTCGTAAGAATTAATTCTGTGGAAAGTGTTATAGATTCAATTTGTTGTATATAATGAGATTTTATACTTGATTTAAGTTATGCGATATACTATACAGTTCGTAGTTAATTAGCCATTAGCTCGCATTGTATTGTTACGAACATATTGAATAATCTCTATAAATATTTTTCTAGAATTATGTAAAATATGCGAAACTACCTTAATAAAATCCGACGGTCACAATGATTTTAATGTTTTGGTAAGAGTTCTTTGTCCCGGTTTGAAAAAGATCACTTATGTTCATTCTTAAACAAAAGTTTTGTATGTAAAATATTATATGTAAAATATCAGGATAACGGCTAGTTAGACACAACTATAGAAAATAAATTAAGAAACGTCGGGTGATACTACATATCACAAAAAATACCCCTTTCTCTCTCTTATTTCATAAATTTAATTTCAACAATCCAGTCACATTTATGTAAGTTATTCGTCCACCATTTAATTGTAGTAAAATAGTTTTAATTTTCGGTATAGCATCAGATTGGATCATGTCCTTTGTCAAAATCAGAAAAAAATAATTGCTAAGACTGTAATGCAGCAACAAGTGTATCTCAATCCCAAATCACCACAAGTGTGCCTCAATTGAGGCTTAAGTCTCAAGATTAGGTCCCCTTTTCTTCACCTACATCAATGATTTGTCAACACATCCGAATCAAGGGCAAGTAGTAGCATATGTTGTTGATATCAACCTAATTATCACTAATAGTCGCTTTAATTCGAATTAAATAGAGCAGTAGAAAAATGGAAGCCACACTATCGATGAAATGATTAGTTGGACGAACACATTTGAATTACCTTCCACGTAGCTAGGAACAATGATTGTCGACGCTGGAATGCAATATTTAATTCATAAGCAGCTCATAATATGCACATACGTTGAAAATCATTGCAATTAACGCAAGAACTTTTCCCTGCACATTCTCTTTTTCCTTCCAACAGGTTATTCGCTCTCGTAGATTCATTTTTCACTTGCACTTACTTTACCACTCATCAGATGTCGCTAGTGTCTAGCCATGGTAAGTGTGAACGCACGCTGGTTCTGACGTCATCTTACGCTGGTTGAGAATAATGGTAGTGTGAACGATAGGAGCGGAGCGTCTTAGGATAAAATGTTGCGAGTGACATACTCCGTTGCATCGGTGACGGCCCACCCACTGTCTGAAGGGGTGACCGGCGCGCGGCGCCGACTATCAGTGTAAAATCCCGCGAATCCCTCGCTTATATGTATAGGGGTTGCAAGTATCCGGAGGCTCTGTTTCTGAGTTTTTGGCGTGTTCCGCCATCTTAGGTTGACAATTTTTGGACTTAGTCTTCGACTGATATTTTGCGAATCTAATGATTGTCATTGGATTTTTCCCATCATTCGCGATGCTTCTATTCATGTATACACTCTGTATCTGTTAGCCACTTTACTGGTAGGGATATCTTTGAAAACATACTTTATCACTGTAATTGTTAGTTTTCCGTTGGCTATGATAAAATTAAATACCAGTGTGAGAGCAGGTAAATGACTAGGTTACTCTCGTAAAATTTTCAGGTGAGCTGGTTGTAGAACGTAACCTTGGTGATTGATGATAATTTTTCCCGGGGAAAAGATGTTTGAGATGTAACTTCGCGAAGCCAACCAATGGCGTAAGACATAAATGGTTACATTGTGAGTTCCACAGATTATTTAAATGAATTACCGAGTTATGACCAAATATTTCAGCAAATAGTAAGCATCAAATCTTATGGGATTATTATCAATGTTTTGGTGTCAAAGTGGGCGTGGCTTGTCCTACCCAACCACCCCCATTCCGCCCACACTTCGCTCGAAACGAGTGGTGCCCCATCCAGATATTTACGACCTCCTTGAGCTATTAACCCCATTCGATCAGGGCCTTAGAGTCAACCGGATAGGTTCGCCTGTGTCACCTCCACCCAGCGCAGATCGACGGCCGACCTAACCGACCCAGCCCTCAGGGATAGTTTATTTTAAAGTAAAACCGAGTTATGACCAAAAATTTCACCAAATAGTAAGCATTGACCCTTATGAGATTGTCAATGTTTTGCTCAAAGTGGGCGTGGCTTTGTAAGGGAGCCGGAATCTTGTGTAACATTTCCTGTACTTAGGATTATTGTTTTATTAAATCGACTAAAAGTACGACAACGGCTTCTTGCTCATTATGTCCCTTGCGACACTCTTATCCTAGCGTAAATCGGCAACGCGCTCGGTCGACGGACACCGGCCAAGCACTCGAGACAACAACACGCACGCGGTTAGACCAGAAACTTCGAGATAAAATAATCAACTTAGATAAAAATCGAATTTTCAGTGCCAAAGATTGAGGATTTCGAGATCGAGCCTTGATCATCGAGATGCGATCAAAACTCTATTTTTCGACTCCGATCTTGACCATTTAGTTTGATTTCAGTGGCAGCACTACCGGCCTATGATTCCGCCATCCGTCCAGTGTGTACGACTTATCTCAAAGCAGTGGCGCAGCGAGGGGGGGTGATTGGGGGATAAACCCCCCCCCCCACAGAGAGCTCAGAGAAATTTTTAAGTTTAATCCATTTTATTTGATTGGATTGATATTAGTAAAAGAATAGTATATGGATTGATAAAACATCGCTCAGGAAGCCGTAAAACTCACCATTTTGAACCATTTATCTTAAAATTAAGCAATTTACTAATCTCACAACCTACCTCTACTCCTGGTGGGTATTCTATACCGCCACACACACTCCGGTATTAGTTGCACCTAAACCCCCCTCCCCAGCCTCAATTCCCAGCTGCGCGCCTGTCTCAAAGTCCCGTGTAATTAGAAAGCTCGCCCTTGTTCATCGGGAAAAAAATCGCAATTAGTTGATAGTTCAAAAAAATTTAGTCAAGTCAAATGGCTCCAAGCGGTCATCCGAAAACTTCAATGCGGGTGCAGTTGTAAATATTTACCGCTAATAATTCAATTATGTATCTGAGTAGATTTTAGGGACTTTTTCAACATCTGAAATTTGTATTTTGAGTGATTTATATATTTCCATATCCACAGAAATTAGGAGAGAGCTTAGGACACAAAAATTCTGCAAACAAAATAAACTACTAGTTGGTAATAGATATACGAGAAGTTAGCGTATTAAGTGATCCCTGCATGTGTTGTAGCATGCCAAAAACTCATGTAGATAGAGTTTACATGAATAGTGAATTATAAACTACATATAAAGAGCCTATTTTACCTTGTCCCAGTCAAAGTTTCCCTGAGCTAAACTATCGCAAGCTTTATGGTCACTTTTTTGTGGGCGGATATATTAATGATACAATTAATTTCCCTCATCTTATCCATGCGATCGTTTCTACCATAATAGTTATAGATTCTCTCAAACTGGCGTAACTAGGATGCTTTGAAGGGGGGGATGGAGGGGTTTGGGGGGCGACCCTACCCTCTAAGCCCCCAGGCAACAGGAAAAAAGGGTTTTGAAAACTGACATGCCTGGAAATACATTTTACACCATTTTGGCTCATAAAATTTGCGTTTCAGTAGTAATTCTGCGGTAAATCATAAAAGCAGCGAAAACATTAGTATGTACACTATAGAATTTTCTGAGGCTTTGGGGGAATCTATCCGCGCATTCTCCTCATAGTTACTCCACTTGATATTTCCGCAAATGATTTAATTTTTCCCTTCAATCGGTTAGACTTTCCCGCACTAAATTCCTGAACTATTCCATCGCACTATACTACGTTTATCGTAACAATTTTTAGCAAATGTTTCTGCTCGTATCATATTTTTAAACGAAGCTATTCCTTTTTTCATTCTGGTCCCATCTACAAGTGTCGAACTCCAAACGACGTATCGCAAGACAATGATAGCATAGTTTTTTTTACCTTTTCTTGGCATCTTCCAAGAATTATTGTAATAAATACTAATTTACGATTTGCCGGCCCTAAAATATCCCTAATACGCTTTCTCCAGGATGAGTCATAGGTTACGAGTTACTCATAAAAACTTAAACGACTCTACATTAAATAACCTTGCCTGATCAATTGAATACCTTTCGTTGGTAAAGTCCTTCTTTTTCCAAACATTCATTACTTCTACAGATATTTTAATAGTTAACTCTTAATACCATGAACCACAAAAAACGTTTAAAGCATTGATATCTTAAGCGGAATTTTGTCGAACTCTTTGTTTATATCACTTTACAGCCCTAAATCCCCGCGAAGAGTCTAACTTTATTATATCCATCGGTAGTGAGTTCATCAAAATATTAAAAAGACCAAAGACACTTCCCTGCGGTACACCAGATGTGACCTGCGCCGTATCTTAACTAACGCCATATAGAGCTACCCTTTAAGAAATATATAATCCAACATATAATATATGGATGTATGTATTCTAGTATATATCTAATGCTTTCGCGTGCAGAACATTTTCGAAGGCTTTTTTAAATTATAAAAATATCGCGTCTCCTTTATCCTCCCCCATAGAAGAAAGAATGTCACGTGAAAAGAGGGCCAGCTGAGTCTCGCACGACCAACGGACAGTGGGGCCAAATGCTTAAAAGGTGGTCATAATTATTAAATATCATGTATTGTGTTTGAAATTTGGAATATAACAGTTTTCGAGGTTGCTAATTCCGAATATGATATTGACATATAAAGAAAATTTATATTTTTCCAGAAAATTGAAATTTTTGCTAAAATTAGACAGTAATTGTTCCTTATGTCCAGTAAAAAGAGGGGAATATTTTTAATTATATTATATTACGAATATGATACTGATTTTGAAAATTATATGAAATACATTTCAAAGCTTTAAGGCAATCGATTAATAATTTTATGAATTATTTTAAATAAATATCATAATTTTATGGCTATTTTTAATTTTCAAACATTCCAAACGAATTAATTTCCGATATGATTACATGTATCTTAATGTACACGTTACGAGCATGTACATACTTATAGCTTAAAAATATATAATGGACATAATAAGGTAGCAAAGAAATTATAAAACATTATTGTATAACAGTCAATCTGCGTAGAACATAACAGCGTATGAACAGGCCCGCGACCACTCACTTAAAAAAATGCAAACACTAAATATAATCCGTCTCGAATTCGTCCCATGAATAATTATCTAAGCACAAAACTGCATTATTGAATTAACCACTTATTATTTTAAACGTTACATGAAAAATAATAACTTTGAAGTCTTTATAAGAATATATAAAAAGTTAACAAACACATTTACATCACACATTATTACATAGTAGGTTTTCTACTTTGAATATGAAAAGAGCTGCGCACACAGACTTATAAACGTAAACACAAATTTCAATCAGACTTTGTTCCATCCAAAGAATCGTCTACCGATTCCGATGAAGACCCTGATTCTATCAGGTAGGATTCATACAAAATATTCATGAAAATAAAACTGTCGACGACTTGGACCGCATCACAATCTGACTTAAATTAATCGAGTTGGAATGTAACATCAATCTCACAACGAAGTCCAAGTTTTTTTAAGCATTTTGGAAGAGTCATTTGATCAACATTAGAACCCTGATAACTCGAATCTCGATATCTGGGCACTCCAGAGAAAATCGACACATTTTTTCCTCACGCCCATAACGAATTTTCGAGTGGGCTCGGGCCCCCTCAGGCCCCATGGAGTTGGAGCCTCTGTAGACACTATATGAAGTGTGAAATATGTATTCCAGGAGTTGTCTATAGTTATCAAGGCCTAAAGTTATTTGGATCATATTCATCACCATTCTTGCAGAAAGATATAACGTTCGCTATTTCCCAATCTTGAGGGACACGATGTTCCACAAGAGATTTTTATATCGGTATTAATTAAAAAGAATTTAGCTGCTGGAACTTTATAAAGGCGGGAATTCGATGAGGACCTGGGGTTCATGGATTTAAGATGACTTTCTATACCGTGACAAGAAATATTATGTAACTGCATTGGAGTTTCATATTGGCTAGGAAGAGTAGGGGTGTTTTTTTTTTAAGGACAGGCGGTGAATACTTTTCAAAAGTAGTTCAACGTATTCGCATTTATTTGGCTGTAGCTAGCTCTATCTTCATAGCCGTTTTCTGTGACCTAACCGTAGAATTATTACTTTAAACCTCTCTCGCGTAATACAAAAATGTCTTCGGATGATTTTCTAAAATTTCATCAAATATTTTACTCTCAAATTCCATTGATGATTCCATTTTCAGTTTTCCTGGGTGTCCGAGTGAATTCCGCGATCGCGGTATACGCCACTCAAGGCCATGAAGTGAGTGTTGAAAATGAGAGAAAGTAAATAGCATAGCAAAAGAAAAACATTTCCAACTGAGGCTGAATAGGTAGTGGTTTGAAATAAAAAAAAACTCAGTTTAGGCTGTACCTTTAGGTGGATTTAGAAATTCAAATTCGCAGAAATATTCAAGGCCATTTATGAGTTTAAACATAAATAAATTTTAATTTGGCTTTAATGAGCAAAAATTCTTGTGAAGTGCCTCGATCCATAAACTTTCAGCTAAGCACCGTATCTAAGGAGTTGGTCGTTCATTACCGCTGGTCGTTCGTTAATGATAAGTTCATATTTCCAAATGGTTTCACAACATAACTCACTTCATAGCACAACGACAACTCACAAATCTAAAGAAAAGACGAAGAAAGGTCTAGAGCTTTTCCGGCGAATAAATTGGATTAAGTTCTCTCGAAACTTCACCCGGGCGAGAAAGTCCATCCGACCCAAACATTCGAAGTCCATTACGCTTCCAAACAATGAATTGCAATTTGGTCAAAACTTACGAGATGTAAGAGTCATATGGTGCAAAATTGAATGTAAAATATCAAGTGCTACGGATATATCATTATGAGGCATGATGGCCGAATGAAAACAATCGTAGAAGGACAGATGGTAGGGAAGGGAAGAAGGGCAAGGGACGGTCCCGAATGAGTTGCATATGACAGGTTATAAAGGATGTAAAAGAGAAGAAATACGTCGCTGTGAAAAGGCTAGAGGATAGGGGAGAGGATAGGAGAGAGGTATCCCAATCTAGTATTTGCATTGTTGAATAATGACGATTACTCAAGGAGGATTTAATTTATAGCATTAGAATTGACATAGAGTTTCCGGGAATTGTACGATTTGTGTGATAGTGGGTAGTAGTGTTTCTCAAGGTTTGCAAAGAGAAATGTGGGTGGAAAAGTGGTCTTGGAGAAGGCAGCTGTATTAATGACAAGATGGTTGCGCCGCTATCCACGCACTCCGCGATAAGGGAGCGATCTATAATGCTTTTTGCTAGTAATGAAGCTGTGGAACCAATAAAAATTATTAATAGAATGACGATACACCACAATGATTTGTTAAGTGGTGTAGCAAGTTCAAAAGTGCCAACCAGAACCGAGAAGGCCAATGAATACTACCACAGCTCATCACCGAAGCCAAAGTTTTTCTGCAATCAAAAGTCTTACGACAAAGTCATTATTGCTTGGTGCTGGGGTATCATTTTAGATTGATAGATGGACCAGAGAGTGACGGTAGACAGTAATTTTCATTCAGATGGTGAAAAAATTCCTTCGCTGTGCAATCGGGAGTAAATATCGAAGTCTTAAGGATGTTTTAACGCTACATTGGAAAGCAAAATATGGAGGATATTAATAGCCGTCATCATTAAGTTACAGTGAGAAGGGAAAATATTTGGATATAAATTCTTACGCATCCAAAGCACCAATTCATCTTTAAATGATAGGCCACTTGATGTCTCTCCCCTCCCGGCGAGAAACGTTCTCTATCCATCCTCGGATGGATTCGCCCCCACATCACTCTGACATTTCCAATGAGAACATTTCATTATTTCCAATAGATATTTCATTTCTAAAACGGTGGGCCATTTGTTACACCGGAAGATTCTATCTCCATCATCGAAAAATTAATGCAGTTCTAACCTGCGCAATTCCGTGCCCTGTGTAAAACGGTCTTAACGAGAAGACGGGAAAACTTATTTGGCCACAGCATGTGGCTTGATGACATGATAAAAACGAAAGTCAAAAGACAGGTGGAAGGGAAGAATGGCCAGAGATGGCCTCGAATGAGTTACACAGGACAAAGGGTTATAAAGGATGTAAAAGAGAAGAAATACGTCGCAATGAAAAGGTAAGAGGGTAGGAGAGACAGGAATGGAGCGTCGAACCAACCAAACGTCATAGAATTGTTGACTAATTACGATAATGGCGACGGGATTATTACTCTTCTAACTATATAATTGGTTAATAGCTTTGTAACTTTGCTTATTTGAGTCACTCACTATTCACAATGAGGGCTCATTTTCTTCTCCTCAATTTAGTGTTTACATCGAGAAGGCCATCAATAAAATCAAAGAGATGGCTTCTAATATGAGTCAATATCTAACGAGAAAGAATTTGTAACTGAGCTATGCTTTGCAGACGACATAGTAGTAATATCCGAGACAGAAAGAGATTTCAAGAAGACGGATAAATATGGTGAGATTGCTGCATAAGACAGGAGACCAGGGAAAATATTCAACTAGAATAACAAATGATGAAAAAGACAAAACAGTTTTTATGCCACATATACCGAGTCATCAGCGATGAACGGAGCAGGAAAGAAATAGAAGAATAATGGAGGAAAATTGGGCGTTGTACCTAAAGAAGTATCAACTTGCAGCCTGAGATAGAAGCGTATCAGCGAGGTGAGGGATCAGTAACTATATGTGGAGTGTGTTTCTGTGCGGGAGCGAGGCGTGGACATTGACAGAAGCAGAGAATTTAACGGTGGAATCATTCGAAATGTGGAGTTGCATTAGAATGATGCAGTGGCGGATTCAGATGGGGGGACTAGAGGGCGCGCCCCCCACCCCCTGTGGGGCCGCCCCAATTGCTGAACACTGTAGAACCACAATTGCAACTTTTTTATATCGTAAGATATCCGTGTATAATGAGTTTAAATAAAACTTTCTCCGAATTCGCAACGTGGCTTCATTAATTTTACCTTTCATTATGATGAAAGTAAAGGTAGCTCAAGATATCTTTTGCGCCCCCCCCCCCCCCCCCTTCAGATTTTTCTTTATTTGCTACATGATGAGGATCGTGTGGATCGATTGAATGAAAAGTTTATCAGATAAGAAAAACAGGAAATGTACGCAATTACGAGGAAAACATTAGCTGACAGGAGAACGGAGTGGACAGTGCATCGAACCAATCTTCGGACTTATGATGGTGGTGGAAATAGTGTTGGTTCTTGTGACGTGTGTAGTGTTGATTTTAGTGTTTTGGAATGTAGGTCTTGAAAGGCCTTTGAACTCCAAAACACTTAAGCTTAGATGAATAAATGGAAAGAGAGAAATGGAAAATACTTAAATGTTGGTTCTCAATTGTTCATTCAGTTACGACAACGCATACTGTAGGTATTTCCAGAGAATAGGGTAGTTCCCTACATGAAAAAACGAAAGGCATTGATTGCGATTCATTACCTAACATTAGTGTATGCATAATATACGCATTAATTGGTTTTAGAAATCCCAGTTTAGACGAATGCTAATGGTCAATTTTAACCACATTTGAAAAAGACCAGATTGGCGCCCATGCGATGCAATTCCACATGATGTCTCAGGGATTCAGGTGCTATACGCGTAGTCAGGAGTTTTACAAACTCTCAGATAATCAATGCATGCATGAGGCACAGATCTCAGGGAAACATTTCTTAATAATCACATATTATAAAATTGCCGAAGGTCGGAAAGTTTCCTTCGTTTGATAAGGTATTAATAATCCTTATTTAAGCCATGCGCTACCTGCTAGCAGGGTACTCTGCGCTACCGCCGTGCTCGACAGCAAGCAACTTGTATCGTAGCGGCGTTCATAGCCTCGCACCCAGGTGGCCTCACACAGGAGCAGCCACACGTCACACGGGTTTTCCCAGCATTCATACTTAGCCGTCGCGTTTTCGCGCGCTTGAAAATTGTCACTTTTCATTTAATCTCGAAAAATAGATGTCGTCATTTAAAAATCTAAAAGCGTTAAATGTGTACTCCAGGAGTAATAATCTCTCGATTTAGGCAATAAAAATAATAGGAAAACACCCAATTGAGGCTAGGATCATTTATCAGAAAAAGTGTTACCATGGAAATCTTGTGTTACAGCTTAGCGTGAGACTAAATGCTTCGAAGGAGTAATGGGAGGTTCAGTTAACTTTATCGAGTGAATCTGCGACAAAAAGACCGAGAATTGGTTTAATTAATTCAAAATGTCTTCGATAATCTGGAAATGAATAACTTCATACCGATAAACAACCTAAATAATCCATTATGACCCGTGCTTAGCAATTACTAATGTGTCCATAATTTAATTTTACGGTACATCAGTCACTCTGCCTTGCCGGCCTCGGTGTCGTCGGGGTCAAGTCCCCGACTGCTAACCTAAAGGTCGCGGGATCGAATCCCGCCTGGGTGGATTGATCATCATCCAGGGCATGGATGTTTGTGATTGTCCATCAAGTTAATTGTGAGAGAGGACAATGCTGTCCTAAATTCGCTTGAAAAAGGAAGACGAAATTAAATTACAGAAACAAAAATAGGCACGCGACGCGACGAACGTCTGGGGTTAGTTCGTCGTAGATATGATTCTGTCTTATCTCGTCCACGGCAACTCACGTCCAAGTTCACGTCGGGCCCTCGAAGTGTTATTTTTTGGGCTCCGAGGCGAAGTCCAATCTTTAGATTCATATTTGGACTCGCCGTTTGTATCTAAAAAATACCTGACTCCGTAGCCACTCCGCCATCCTGCGCGCGGCAGTTGCAGTCAAGTTCTAGGCGGGTTCGAGATCGAAGTAATCATCCTTTTTGCATTGTTTTAAAAGAGGTATTCTTGATATCACACAATCTATGCAGATGAATCAGTCAAAAGTTAATACTGATTTTTTAACGAGTAAAGTTATTTAACAAAGCGTAGCCTCCGAGGTAATACGCATTGCGAAAAATTTCACAACAAATAAAGTAAACTTATGAACCTTAGGAACTTAGGTAGTGCCGGAAAATAACAAAAACTCCAAAACCCATCCTCCAGGGAGATCAATTATGTCAAATGTAATAAGGACTTCCAGTGTAATTTTGGTAATCTTGTGTTTATTGGTGACATGAATATAAACACCCTGGTAACCAATAATGATACTGATCATTATTTGAACTTGTTAAGCTCATTTGGTCTAATTAGTCTTATTACTCAGCCAACTAGGATAACGAACATTTCCGCCACATGTGTAGATCATGTATTTGTTAGATTTTCAAACTCTTATAAGTATACTCTTTTATCAGATGTATCACATTTAGAAATAACTGATCATTCGCTGGTATCGCTCACTATCTCTGCCAATGAATACAAAGATACTTGTGTAAAAAATCCTACGAACTACGCCTGTGCCACGAGAGTAAATTATGACGTATTTAAAAATTTCGTAGCAAATGTTGATTGGAATGCTGTTTTTAGTGAAAACGATGCATCTAATGCATTTTCACTCATGTTGTAATCTCTCCAAACCAGTCCTGAAACTGCAAAGTATTCAGTAAATCACACGAAAAAAGATGTTAAATTAAAACCGTGGATTACTGGAAATCTCCTAAGACATATTGAGAGAAAAAATTACCTCTTCAAAAAACACAGAAAGCATCCAAGCAATGTTAGCCTGAAAAACGAATATCATAAGTACAGAAACAAATTGCGCGAAAATCTGCGTAACGCAGTCAGTAATTACTACATGTCAAAATTTCAAAAGGCAAATAGAAACACTAAATTACAATGGAATTTGCTTAAAGAATTAATTGGTGAAGAGCGAAGAGATCGTTCTATGATGCAGGTAGAATTAAATGGAATTGTTATTAGTGATTCAAAAAATTTAGCCTCTGAATTTAATAAATACTTCAACAAAATATTTGAATGTGCAAAAGTAAAATACAATGGTGAGAACAGGGCATGTAGTCAAAACCCCTGTGCTAATAAAAGTGAGTTGAATTCCTTTTACATAGAACCAGTGGTGCCAATTGAAATAGTAAAATTAGTTAAAAATTTTTCATGCAATAAGTCCCCTGGACATGATGGTATAGATGTTAGAATGTTGAAATTAATTATTGATGATGTTGCTCCTGCGTTCGCTCACGTCTGTAATTTAAGTTTTATCAATGGCGTATTTCCGAGCCCTTTGAAGAAAGCTGTTGTTGTACCAGTGCGTAAAAAAGGGGACAGACAACAAATAACGAATTACCGACCGATATCTCTTTTGTCTGTATTTGCAAAAATTCTATAGAAAATTGTTAAAAGTCGCCTTCTGAAATTCCTAGACAAGACCAAATTTTTTAGCGGAAATCAGTTTGGATTCAGGCATGGATTGGGAACTGAAGGTGCTCTAGAGAAGCATATGACCGAAGTATACAATTCAGTCAATTCAAGCTCGCGAACTATTGGGTTATATCTAGACATAACCAAGGCATTTGATACACTCTCGCACGAAATACTGCTAATGAAACTTGCGCAAGCTGGAATACGAGGATTATCACTGAAGTGGTTCGAAAGCTATTTGTCGTCTCGAGCACAATGTGTAAAAGTAAATAATTGTTTTAGTGAATATGTTACAATTGAGACGGGAGTACCACAGGGCTCTGTCTTAGGACCTATTCTGTTTTTGATTTACGTAAACGATTTATGTGAAAATAAATTCAATGGTGAACTCACAGCCTTTGCTGATGATATAGCACTGTGCTACTCAGCTCCCGATTGGAGTTGTGCTGAAGCACTTGTGAAAGAGGATCTATGTTTCTTGCGAAAATGGTTTAATTTCAATAGGTTAGAGTTGTGAAAAGACGAAGTTTATGTGCTATGACATATGTAATACAAGTATTTTTAATGGTAAACTCATATTTCATTATACAAATTGTTTCAATTGTGTCTGTAACTGTCCGGTCATTGATAGAGATAGTGAAATGAACTACTTGGGAGTAATTCTGGATAGTAACCTACGCAGGGATAAACACTTACGGTAAACAAATGCCTTAGAAGTGCCTTGTCCAAATTTTACTACCTACGAAGAAAATGTCCTCTTCCGGTTAAAAAAACCATTTATCATGCCCTTGTTCACTCCAAACTTTCTTATGGTATAATCTGCTGGGGCAGTGCATACATGAACACATTTAAGTGTGCACTCATTTTGCAAAAAAAAAATAATTAGGATAATACTGTCTAAAAATTACTATGAGCACTCATTTCCGTTGTTTGTGGCCCTAAATTTGTTGCCACTAAGGCATTCGTATTTATACAAAGTGCTTAAATTGTTTTTTGCCAGAAGTGGAAATATGCCGAGTGTAAGTGACAAATATAAATATAAATTAAGGAATGAGTCATTTATAGTTGCAAATAGACCAAAGTTAACTGTATATAAACGCTGTTTTATTTACATGGGGCCAAAATTATTACATCTCCTGCCCGCAAGAATTAAAAAAAATAAAACCACAAATGTCATGTTGAGACTTGCTAAAGACTGGCTCTTCTCACAAGAAAAAGTTGAAAATTTATTTTGATGTTATTTACAAAAAAACTTAATGTATCATGTACTGCATTATTATGTTTTGGCATACATTTTGTTAATTGATGGTGGCTCAATTCTAGTCCTATGACCTTCGAGAACACATAAAGCTCCTTCTCTTTTTTCATTGTATTAAGATGTAAAAAAACAAAGGTAGGAGTAATAAATTATTATTATTATTATTAATTTGTCCGCCTAATGCACGCAACCGTGGAAAAGAACCAATCGAAAGTCAATTCATAAAATATGGTATTGACTCTGTAGTTAATTGCAGTCACGTTAAGGTCGTGTTACACGGAGCACGTCCTTGCACAATCTGACGCGTGTACGAAGTCGCAATCAAAATTGCGTCGTGTAAAGCGCTGAATTGCTAGAACATATGCGAGAATGCGCGGATGCGAGACGGCAAATTAGCCCGTTCTAATTTCTTTCATGCATTCGCGCAATTCCACGCCATTTTAGAAATGGATGCAGTTCTAACCTGCGCAATTCCGTGCCACGTGTAAAATGGCCTTTAGAAACAACAGCGCTAAAATCAAGCATACATTTGAGGACCCAGATATTTGTAATGAAAGAGTTGGCTAACGAAGGATATAAGCGACTGCGAAGTTATTCCTCCAGGATATAATATCTACTGAAGTGATCGACGCGATAGGACAGGCGGGGGAGTTTCTATAACTGTTAGATCACATTTACACAGCAAAGGCTAATAATGAAATAACTAACATTGAAATGGAAAGTATACAGGGTACAATAAGCAACGAAGCGAAACGTATTTGCTCACTTAATAGACCTCCAAACTCAGAAGTGCATAATATTATCAATTAGAAAATCAAATATCCGCATTAACAACGAGAAACAGCGAAGTGCAATATTAAAAAATAGGAAGTAATTATCTAGATAATTATTGGGGAAGATTTTAATCACCTATTTATAAAATTTGGGATTCTTATATTGTAAAAACGAATTCGATGAATATAGAAATCAGCAAGGTCCTTCTAAACGCGCTTGCAAATCACTCACTTGCACAAGTACCTAGTTGACAAGCTTACGAGAGGAAATAAAATATTAGAACTATTATCAGCAAGATATATTAAGTTTTCTCATGTCAATTAATGTATATAAGCCATTCAATGTTGATAAAACAAGTCTATATCATTGACGGTATATGTTATCACGGAGTAATTTTTACAACTTAAAAAACCAGAGCAGTGTCATCTGTAAAACCAAAACGGAATATTAATTTTTTTTATAAATTCAACTTCATTAAATTTGGCGAGATTCTTAATGATTTATCATACACTTCCTAGCTACATCGGAGGATAAGAGCACCAACGTCTTATGGAAATACTTCTCGCAAATTCTACGCAAAGGAATCAAGGAACATATTCCGCAAAATGTGATATCAAAGAACCACGCAGGTACAACAATGATGTGAGGAGGGATCTTTGGAAAAGAGAAAACGTATAACAACGAAAAAAGTCCGTTACGTTGGGTGAAAAATCGAGGGAACTTAAAACAAAAGAAATTTACGCTGCGCAACGCTCAAAAACCAAGATATCCATCCGTAATGTACACTAAAAATTCAAGGAAAAATGACTCGGAGAATTACTCGAAGAAAACCTTTTAGGTCACATGCGAGAAAGCTTCAGGGAAAATTTTCAACCATAGATTCGTTATAAGATAAAGATTGTAAAATTGTCACAGAAAATATTAACAAAACAAACACTTTTAACTCCGACTTCGAAAGTATACACACGACAGAAAGAACTGCATGTAATTTAGACATTGATGGCATTGAGGATCAGACGGAATAAATCACTATTCAATGCCATTGGATAATTGAAAATCTACAATTGGTTAAAAAAAACAATAAATCTCCGGTACGTTTCTGATAGAGGTCGTCCGACTAATCCCATGTATGAAGTGATGCATCCAGGAGTTACGATGGCTTCGTGTGGAACATACTTAAGAAATATTTGTGGGATAGCCCTGAAGGAATTAGGATTCGTCAAGCGTATTATGGCAAGATTTTCGGATGAGAAAGTAAAAGAAAGGTGCTATTTCGCCCTCGTCCGACAGAACCTTGAATATGCAGCGAGCGTATGGGATCCGGTGCAGAAAGACTTAATCCGTGAACAAAGAATAAAATACAAAGGAAAGCAGCGGTGATTCGTCAAAAACTGTTGCGGGCGCAGGGAAATCGTTACACAGATGGCAATGAAGGCTGCACGGGTGCTCCACAGGGTGCCGACGTTTCCACGCAGGAGTGGTATTCCATCATCACGGCTGAATCGGATGGAGTACGACTCGTGCCCAGAAACATCGACAGCCATGGAGAAGATTACCCAGTGGAGCGCCCGAAAAGCCTTCACTACCAGCACATGCCGGGAAACCTTCAGATCTTTTTTCGTTACGCAGATGTTAAACGATTTAAGCTGGGAGCTGCTGGAGACTCTGAGGCTGCGCGCTAGGCTTAGATTGCTTGAACAATTGAGAATCTTCTTTAAATCTATCTTTAAGAGCAGCACGGAGAACATAATATTAGAGCCACACTTATATTTCCAGATCCGACAGAAGCGATAAATTAAGAGAAATATTTTGTCGAACGGATGGATATGGGAATTCGTTTTTCTCCCGCACAATACATTACTTTAATAAATTCTAGGCGTAAATTCGTTAAAGCATTTCCTTTTTATGTTTAAACGGGTGGTGTGCTAACACCCCCCTCCACACGCCTATTGCGGCGATGTAGTGTGTAGATGTAGACGCATTACAATTATAATGAAATACTATTAATAACGACACACTTATGAAGGAAATAGATGTCACCCATATCTTCATACTTATTAATCTTGATCACCTCTGATTTTGCTGTGAGGTATTTAGGTAGGTTGAATGAGTCGGCCATAATGTTTTTCTTGTGTTTTTCAGGGCGATATGAGAAGGCTAGAGCAATTGATTTCCGAGCAGAATATTTCAAAATCCTTACTCAAACATTGTTTAAATGATAATGATATGGATTATATCCATTCTGTCTCATGCGCACAATTATTTAAAGTCGTCGATTATTAAAGAGATAGAGTTCATGTAACAAGTCATTTCCACCCGGTCCTTAGAGCTTGTTGTGGTTCGCAAAAATACTGGAAGGAAAGCGTCGATGCTTTTAATCACGTTATTTCCCGCATATTTTGGTGACCAAGTAATATAAATTTGAAAACTATGCCTGTCGATCGATTTAAAAATATTTTATTACCCCAGGATTGCAAAATAATTTCAACTACGAATGTATGTGGTTATTTAGCGATAATAGGGTAGTTTCCTTCATCGAAGAAAACGAAAGGCATTGATTTCGATTCGTTACCCACAATTAGTGTATTCATAATATAAAAATTATTTGGTTTTAGAAAAACCGGTTTAGACGAATGGCAATGGTCAATTTTAACAGCATTTGAAAAAGGCCAGATTGGCGCCCATTCGATGCCACTCCACGTGACGTCACAGGGACCTAGTTTCTATACGAGTAGATAGGAGTTTTACATCGTCTGAGATTACCAATGCATGCATGAGGCACAGAGCTCAGGGAAACATGTCTTAATGATCACCTATTAAAACTGGCTAAGTTAAGAAAGTTTTCTTCGTTTGATAATTGGTATTAATAATCATTATTTAAGCCAAGCGCTACCTGCTAGCAGGGTACTCTGCTACGTGCTAGCATCCTGCGTCGTATTAGCGCTCAAAGCCTCGCCCCAAGGTCACCTTACTTGAGGCAGCGGGAACCAGAACGACGTCACACGCAGTTTTCCCGGCATTCATACTTAGCCATCGCGTTTTCGCGCGCTTGAAAATTTTCTCTTTTCGTTTATTCGCGAAAAATAGAGAGAATATCCAAGTAGCCAGTGATATAAGCGTTGAAGTAAGGAAGAAGGTCATTATAAATTGTATTTGGATTATCGATCACTAAGTTCTAACAACACGCATCTCAAAAATAGCAGATTTTCATGAGAGAAAAAAAACGATTAATATTTGTTAGTTGCACACTGAAATTAAAAACTAAAAGTTCATACAATTAAAAAAAGAAGCATTAATTTGCAAACAAAGAGTTGTATTTTTGATTGTATTTTATTTTTTAAAATGTTATTACGCTTTGTTTAAGATGCCTGTTTCAAACCAGCCGAATCTGGGATACGTGTTGTCAGAACTTAGCCATCGATATACTTCTCAATGATTTCGACGCATGAAGATGACAGCAGAAGAGAAATCGGGGTTCGAGGATTTCGAAAAGTCCAAATGAAATAGATCGTCCGTATGGTCCGGTCAAAATCCACGCAATAAACGTACCCATTAGACCAATTATGCCCGACATAGGAGTCCCGTTGAGTAGTTAGCTTTTGTATGTTTTGCAACAATTGAGGTCAATTATCCATTAAAGGAGTCATTAATTACGATATCACCAGACGGACTTTCACAGCGACCTCTCCCCTCCCCCCTCCTGTCCTCCTCAGCTTTCTCAAGCTCTTCCATTCTCGGCTCCGAGAGGACAACACCGAGCCAACTCCCTACCCCCCCCCCCCCTCCTCATCAGTCTTGCGAGACATGTAAAGGTGTCATGCTACCCACCCTTTCCACCTAACGGTATAAAAAGTAACAACTGTTCAAGAAGTATGTGAGTTTCTGGATGTGTTCTCATTGAACATGAACTCAAGAGCCGTTGAATTGCAAAGAGCTCCCACGGCTCGATTAGGGAATACAAACCTGCGGGTGGAAAAACAGTTAGATGGGGATACATACAACATAATTATCCCCCGCGATCTATTGAAGATTAACTGTACTGATTTCGTGCTGACTGTCTACTTCCGAAAGACCTACTACTGTGTTTTTAGTCATCAACATCAACAGTTTGACGTAGTCGGGGAGAGGGTGGAATTCTCCGGCTTTGAAGACGAGAATGGAAGAGTGGAGCGATTCAACATATGTCTACTGGCTAACATCACTGATTCGGAAAAGAGACGTGTGGCAGAAGAGCAGCACCCAATCATCTGGTGTGATGTGTACGAATGCATCAGGCCTCGAGTCTACGCAAAAGGAGGAGGAGGAATGATTCAAAGTGATTGTACTGACGGTCCAAAACCTGTGTGTTATACAGACCATAGACAATCAAAAGTGGATTATGGTACCACAGAGGCTACTAAAGGTACCCGTCTGAGAGTGATAAAGTTTATACTCAAAATTGAAGATGATATGTATATTTATTAACAATAAATATATTAAATACTATATTATGTGTTTTTTATTTCCAAATGAAACACCAGGGTAAATTTTAACAACAAAAGTTTATTTTCTTCAACCACACACAGATGAGTTTGTTACATTGTTCACCATATACATGGTTTCATAGTTCATTTCCCCACTCATACTTATGTTATAATCCTCTTGAAACAATTGAACAGCACGTCTGAGCGCAGACAGTTCTCTAGCACTCTCGTTTAAATAACCACATTCGATTAAATATCCCCAGATACAATCATATTGTCTCAATTGTATAGCATCGTAAATGATCAAAGTGAACATGATGATGTAAAACAATAAAATGATACATTTGACTAGAAAATCTAACATATTTTATTTCGTATACACCAATCAGCTAGCTTAAAACAATTTTTTCTGGCACACTGTAGATTACCATCCATATGAATTTCAATTAAACATCCCTCGTTTGTGGTTAATTTATTGAGAGAGGGACAACCATAAAGTTCCAGATTAGCCACACAAATACCCTTGGGAAGAAGACTGGTTAAGAAGGCAGCTTTTCGTGCACCCTTTGTGAATAGATATTTAAAATTTTTAGTATAATTGTGAAGTATGCTCTCCAATTCAGAATAATCTACATCCCCATAATATTCTGTCAAGCCGTGATAATTATTTCTCAACCAAGCAGACTCTTTTGTAAAGAGCAAATTCTGTGGTGATTTAAATAACCACGAATTACAGCATTTATTCTGAACAGCAATGATTGTCAATTCTTTGACAATGAATTTTCCATTGCTACCAGTAAATCCTTGAAACTCGAGAATGGCGCTCATCGTGATATGTGATCAGCTTACAAAGCCGTTAAGCTCAAATGCCAGGGGTTGATCGCATATCAAGATAAACTAACTTACGGAACTTTCATTCACGCCAGAGGTTAGCTTATCTTTCATCCACACTCAAGCTGACAACTTTTGATTATCAGCCGAACCAAACGCTATGAGTTCCATCTCTAATTCAAGTCGTTCATAATCACAATCTGTGATATTCTTTGTTAGTTTGGTGGCGAGAAAATGTCTCACTTTGTCACGACTGACAGACAGTCTCTGAAGGAAAAGATTAATCAACTTGGAGAGTTTCATCAATGCATCCCATTCATCCTTCTTTAAGTTAAAAGATTTTTTGATAACCAAATGTGTCTTCCCAAAGTAATTTGCATACACCAAACAGGAAGTTAAAAAATGCTTTTCCCCTTTGTAAAAGAACAAATCCACATCCTTTTCACACTTCAAGATGTTTACCCACTCGCTTTGTGAAACATTTACACTTTTTTTTCCAACTTGATTAAATTGCACCACTGAATCAAAGTCACTGCTGGGATCATATCCAAGACATACAGTCTTTGTTTTTGCACTGTTCAAGTAATACACAGTTTGAAGCACTAAATTGTTAAAGTTGTGGAATGAAGTAGGAATGGGGAGTTCAGCTGGTCTCTTTCTCTTCACCGGTGGAGGATGTACATCCGGTGTCCCCAACGTCTGCATGACGACTGATGCATGGTGACGTGATTGTCTTTATTTAGAGGTAGATGTAGGTGGAGGGATGGGGGAGCAGTCATCGGGGCAAGGATCAACTTCCACCTTTAGACGGTTGTATTGAAACCATTGCGCTAATGAATGTGCATCTCTCAATGCACAAGTGCTGTTGCGCAACTTGTGACAGGGATTGAGGCAGGTAAAGGCAAGAAAGGAACATTTTTCGGGAGGGGGGCAGTTTAGCTCTTTTTCGAGAGAGATGAAAGTGCGTCCCGTGAGATCTGTCAGGAACTCACACTCTGCTTCGCTGAATGCGTAGAGAGCGGTTGCATCCTCAGTCATAGCTTCCAAGGTAGATGAAAGTTCGGCGTGAGAAATGAATCCCTCATTGAATGAAGTCTCATCCCGTTGTAGGGGGTCTGGGAAACGTAGCTTCTTTCCTCCAGCGGTGAGCTTCCCATGTTTCTTGAAACTGCCCCAAAATAGACGATTTGAATCAACGTCGACGGCTGCAAGCTCCGTCACCCCGCCTTGGCTATAAGTCACAGATACCACGATCTGCATTCTGCAACAGACTCTTCTCAAATAATCACCTCCTCTTTCTGCTCATCATATTTATTCGGGAACAGCACCGCTGAGCTCTGGGATGACATTTGGCTCGCCTCACCCGCTTGAAGGTCTGATGAAACAAATTCAGGGCTCGGCAGTCGTTGAGATGAGGAGTGGTGTGATGAAAGTGTCTGAGGAATTTGTGTAGTGTTTGACCTACTGATTTACTAACGGTATAGAGGCAGCAGTATGAGACTTCCCTGTATCCCGGGGCCAGAACACAAGGCGAAGAATAAGTTCTCAGTCACGCAATTCTCACCCTGATAGTATACTGAGATAGAGTCTGAGAAGTCTGCCTTGTACTAAAAAAAAAACGAAACGTACATGCGTGGCAACGCAAATATAAGGAAGAAACAAAAATCGGAATTTACGTCTGAGAGAGTATTCAAAAAGTTGCCGACTAAATAACCTTCTAGATTATTTATTTCATTATTACCAAAAATCATTGATGCAAAATGCTTTCAAGTTTTTTAGACACTTTGATAGGCGCATTAATTATTCCTAAGCATTCTCTTGGCAGTCTTGGGATATAAATTATCGTACAGTTTTCTATGTGGCTCATCACACGAGGAATCAAAATAATAATGTGTGATAAATTATTATGTTTTCTTCGGTATTATATTTATTCCAATTGTTACCAATATTTATATATATATAGCAAATATTTGAATAAATCCCAATAATTTCCAGATAGCCATCAGGAAGTAACTAACCCGCATCTTCATGTTCATCGAAAGTTCAAATGTCTCAATAGTTATCATAAATATATTTTCAATAATTACAAAGTCATCGAAAGTACTACTTACATGACTTGTATGCCTATTTATTACCATTTTAAGGCACATTTTGTACTACAATTTTTATCTTTGCCCCTTTCATTGAGAGGTGAAACGAGGTCCTTGATATTTCTCCTTTCTTTTTTTTTGCTATAATTAGACGTAATTCGCGCTCGATGACATCATGACAATTCCTCCTTGTTATAATATATAAGTGGTCTCAAAGAAATAATAGAACTTACACTCACGTAATGTATACCTTGAGTCAATCTTACGGGTGAACAAATACTGATCATTTTCCTAATAACACAAAACTACGCATGTATAATTTTCATCCGATAAAAATATACCGTATCGGGTACCTGATGAATTTTTATACGCAAATAATTCAAATTATTTTTATTAGCTACCAAATATACTGCTGGGGATGTAGCGCTTTTAAGTGAGGAAACTTAGATGACGACGAAATAGGGGCAAGAAAAGAATAAAGGCACTCGAGATGCGAGCATAAAAAAGAACGAATGAGCGGAAAAGAGAAGAACGGAGAGGAAAAGAAATGAAGTGCTACCCATAGTGGAGAGATTCGAGGTAAAGGGGGACAACAATTCAAGCCAATCCGATTGCTCATCTGAAAAATATAATGCAAAAAGAATTTTCTCTCATGAAACAATTTCCTATCGTTAGTTTTTTTCATGTAAAAAATTCACTCTAAATAGAAAATTATTATTTTCTTTATATTAAATTATTATTTTATATTTAGAGAGTATATTATCATTATTTTCTATTTATAGGATGGGAATAAGTTGCGGTATTCAAAATCTATGCACCACTTGTATTCCGAATAAACTTAAACTTGGGGAGTAACTGCTATTTCACTTGTAAACATTGAAAAATGACTGAAAATCCGTCGCCACCGATACGGGTGAACGCAAGCCTGGATGGTAACCTGGACGCAAACGACAATATTAACGTTGGTGTATATATTTACGTATTTTTCACATGACGATGAGGAGAAATAAGTATTGAAGTATTGGAGTATATGCTAGAAACGCTCCGAAAATTTTATTTGTACTGTATGTGCTGTGTAAGTTTACCGAACGACTCAGATGTTGCTCTCTCTTACTCGCGAGATGGGTTAGTCGCCCGAAAAATCCTTAAATTCCTCTCCGCTTTTTTTGACGGTGGAATTGTTTGGCTGTGGGAGAGGAGAGGTCTGAGGCCTTCCTACCTCTGAAATCGTGCTTTGGGCTCTTGGCGAGGGTAAAAGTAGTCAAGTTGCACCATTTGCACAACCCGATTAAGTCAAATAGATCCCCAGTGGACAAGGAACGCGTAAGCAATACGCGAAGGTCGACTCCGGAGAATAACGGAGACGGCTGCGCCAAGCATGTGGACCGACTTTTGAGAGTGAATATTCGGCTTAGCCGGGATTCGAATATGGATTCCTCTATTCCGGTAATATAGGGAAAATCGGATAAGGTGAATATTTTTCATGACGAAATTCATTCTTTGGTATTTATAATTGGAGAAAGTTAGATACGTAGTTGAAAATTTACTTAAGACCCCCACTCTTGTTAACACCATTATTTTAATTGCGAAGATAATGCAAAATATAATGTCATTTTATAAAAAGCTAACACAGTAATTTAGCGTTACTCAAAGACACTTGACGAAGGCCAATTTTCAGATATACCAAACATGAACCTACAATGTGTTGGATAAGATTGAGTAATTATTAAAAATTTAAGTGTGAGAAAGCGGAAAAAGCTGTAATGCTTTAATCTGTTGAAAAATAAAAGCATCCGGTTAAATACTGCGTGCTTAAGTTCACGGTTTTCGAAGTTGTTTTAATCAAATGATACTCCAAGGTGATCGAACTTGGAGACGCGCTTCTCTTCCGATAACGTCAGAGAGAGATGTGACTGCATGGATTTTGGATGGAGGCCGCTCTCCTCTCCCACGCCCAAAATGCACCGGAATTTACATGTAGTGCTCTTTCGTCGTTACTATTAATAATATTTGATATTTCCCATCGTCTGTAGAGGAACAACTTTGCAGTGTAGACTGTACACTGTACAGGTCACCATATTGCTTCTAACGCTATCGTATGGTGAATTACACTGTAGGCAACACTCACGCAGCAGGTAATATTTATTAATTTTATACTAAGGGGGCAAATAAATTTTCTTGTCCTCAAGCAAATAGTATTTATTAGAATGAATGAATTGTTCTTTTATTCCATCAGGAATTCACCCCTCATGTTTCCGCACGCAATTTCATAACTAAGCTTGACCACACAAAAAATATGCAATTGAATAGGAATTGGTTTGAAGAAGAAAATATAAATTTAGAGTCAGTCTCCTCTTTCCTCCCCCATTTCGACCCTCGATAATTAAAGAAACAAAGGCTGTGCGAAAGGCGTAAAGTAGCAAAGGAAATAAGCTATTCGAATATTGAAAGGAAGGAAGGACATATTTACATCACTAGTTAAGTAATTCCCTTCGTTCTTTACAGCCTTGCTTAAATTATCTTCAAGAATATTCCTTTACGACCTTAGAAAATGGCAAAAAAATCATCGCATTAGATTTGCAGATATCACATCTCAAACGGCCAACTCAGAGAAGGAGTTAAGTCAAATAATTGAGATTCTAAATGATATTTTATTCATAGCAACACTAAAAATGAAGACTAAGAAAACAAAAGCCTTGGAGGTAGAAAGAAAGAGAAAAGGGAAGATGAACGAACATACGTGGGCGGAATGAAATAGAATTAAGTTACATAATATTAGGATTAGTTCTGCTTTTCTGGTGGTAAACTGGAGAATAATAACAAATTGTTCCTCTGAGGACAAAATAAGCATAGAGTTATCTATGAAAACCCTTCAATTTAAGAATTATCCTAGTAAACATCTTCAAGAACTAGGCGGGCAGACAGAATTCTTACTGAACAAGCACCAAATGAAATCCATGCAGGAAAAGAAACATTGGTGAAATTATAATAAGAAACTACGGCCATCGGACGTTTACTCGAGCAACACAACTTCGTACTAAATCTTAAAGAAGGAAAAATACTTTTCAAAAGAAAGAAATAACTACCGAGACTTTGATGCGTTTAAGTATCGGTCATGGAAATGGGATCCACCTCAAACAAAGACATAATGAGGAAGGATGAAGATATAGTTTGATGGAAGCCATGGCCGCAGTAACGAGGGAAACCTTTTTAAGAAGAAGTACCTAAAGAAAAAGTCTTTGGAACCGCGTAAGACTAAATTCAAGTCAATTACACCGATCACCAACATTCCGAATAAATTCAGGAAGCAGAGTGCAGGAGTAAGCAACCATGCTATTATGATTTGATCGTATTTCCATCCATAGATTGCATAACATTATGTTTTCCTTTCCTATTACGGAGGCAATTAATCCATTGGAAATATGCGGCTCAAAAATTCCCGTTTGAATAATATTGAAAAACAATAAAATGACTGTGATAAATGTGCTCAAGGGTTAGATAAACAGCTAGATAATTTCTTTAGACGTTATACGCGAGAAATGAGCAAAATCTCCTAATTTCACAGAATCCTTAACTGACGTAATGGCTAAATGCATTCGGGAGAAGTGAACGATTAAGTTGGGAGCCTTTGCCATGCGACTTACCGTCCTTTATATGACCGAGCAAAAACATAACAAATGGTGTTAGCGTTGCGAAGAAGGAGCTAGATTTCCAGTAAAGTACACTACGAGACAAGATAATTAAGATTTATACGTGTATCAGGTAAAAATACAATCGAGTAACACCTGGAGATTCAACAATAAGTAACATTGGGACATAAACGTGAAAATTTCGCAAAGGAACGAATCTACTTCCCCAAAAATAGCAGCAGCGAAATAATTAAGTTCAATCATTCACCAAGCGCCAATGTACCCAGAAGGTTACTCGTCAGGCGTATTCACAAGCCGCCCATATTCATAACGAATACTCAAGTGCAGTGTAAGATTTTAGATGCCACTACGAAGTCACAAGGTAAAATTTGGAAACAAGTAAACTTTTCGAGGGAAAATACAAACACAAAAATCCGTCTCCGCCATTTCGCGATTTGCATCAAGAAAACCTGAACGCAAAATATTCCACGCATCTCATCTCATGGTATTTTCTCTGGTACTTGATTATTTTTAAGAATTCACGGAGGTATAAGCCAAACAAAACAGTTTGTTTGTAGGCTTAAGTATAGAACCCGCTGCATGTAAAACAAAATCCCTTATATTTGTTTTAAATATTAATTATTAGCATACCAATGGCAACATTTTGGCATATAATATAATAAAATGTTGTATAGCATAGAAATAAGAAATTTTCTTACCATGCATTCCGCACGATCTCGTTCCGATGTAGAATGATTCCAAGAAATGTCACCTGTAAAATGACTCACTACAACTTTCACACGTACTCGATTTGCTGGAAATAATTAAAAAAGATAATTAGTAACATAATGCTGTCAGCATGAAAGAGTCGAGAGTATAAAATTAATCAAAGCCGTACTAAGAAATGCTACCGCAGCCACATCCAGCTGCTACGATGAGCGAGAAGTTTAAATGGGAAACATTAGTGAAAAACAAAAGATAATCTACAAATTTATTCAATCATATTTCTTCATTGATTACTAAGCCCATGTAAATCAACGGCCCAATTGAGAAAATTAAAGAAGAAAGGTCTTGGTTGGTTGAATTCAGACGAAATTCCTGGCTAATTGCGATAAATTAAAGCAATGCCAAGCCCTTGCCGACGACTCAAATGAGAGGCGTCTATTTCAACTCTCAAAGCAAAATATTAAGAAATGAATCCTGGAGGCATAACACCATATGATTGATAGCAATACAAGAGGCAACCTGCGGTCAAATGGCGCAGTCTTACAAAGATTACGTTGCAATGGTGACAAGGCCCCGAAGTTTTCTTTATAAGAATCTTCTTTCGGCAAGAGCTACGAAGACGTGAAAACTTGATCGCAATCGCTTTCAGCCAACGTTGGGATAGAAAATATGATGTTCACTAGCACTCAATTCAAGTAAAATTAATGAGAATCCTCCTAAATGGCTGCAGCATCGAAATATGACAAAAGGTTAGTTACAAGAGACAATTTACGATCGATTCGATGTGCACGCAACATTACCGACACTAGAACACTAGACACCGCAATCGATGAAGAACAATTTAAACACACATCTCGTTTCACAATAGCAATCGGACCCTTTAAAGTGAATAAACGGAGATGATCGGGGACGGATTAGAAATCTAAAGAAAAATATCCTCACTATCGTCGTGTCTTTGGCAGCAAAAATAAAAGCACAGGTATACATCACTGGCGAATGTATCGCAAAAACTCTACCTTCAAACTTTGAGGTACTTTTCAAAGGGTAAAAAATGATGCCAGGCGGAATAAAGCGTAATGAAGCATAGAACCATTGAATAAATATCGGAAAAAATATTACTCCTAAGGAAATTTACTTGTATCTTAAACACTCAGATATAAGGTAATTGCAAAGGTATGAAACGGGAAAACGATAACGTATTCGTAAATGGCTCGTTCACTTACCTCTTAACTCGACGCCGATCTCCAACGAAATGACGAGGGTCGAAGCTCCGACACGGAACAGCCTCCTGATTGAAGGACGTCTATGACGTCACGATAAATAATTCCGATATATTTTCGTAAAAACAATAAAAATAAACCTTCGGCATTAAATGAATAAATATGATTTCATTTAAATTAATTTTAAAATTAAATATTTTATATAAAGTCATTTAAAATTATTTAGTTTCCAAAATAACTTTCTTCCATTGCAGTTTCAGTGAATTGGCCCTTTTGACTTTCCGACGGTTTCAATGCTCTATTCGACCAAGTGCCAACGGTATAATGTTATTTCCACCCCCACCCCAGCTTAGCGGTCATGTCGTCGATCACCTGACTATGAGTCGTTCTCTTGTGTCATTTCGAATAACTTCCGCACTGTTAGCGCAACAGTTATGCACAAACGGACACCGTCCTGACTTCATCAGCATCGGTGTGACGAGCGAATGGATTTAAGATTTTACGTTACAATTTGCTACGCTCAGGGCACGCCGCAGAAATTTGAAAGCAGTGAAGGAAATGTGAGCGAGGAGTTATAAGACAACCAGACGCTAACAACGGCTTGCTGGAATGGAATTCCCGTGATTGATCGTGGTTAAGTAAGTAAAATATTATTGTTGTGTGGATTTTTAATTGTCATCGTAATTTGCATTCCATTTCTTGGTGCGCCGGTTTTCGACAAATTTCCATAAAAATGCGACATAATGGTTGATTGTTGGCACTTTCAGCTGCAATTTCATTAGTAAGCAATCCTCTCAATATCTCTCCAACAAGTGATATAGGTTCAAACTGATGTTCCTTCAAACCTAGGGATTCTTCGATAGATTCTCGGGAACACAAAGAAAACCTTAGTGTCCGTAACTTATACGTATTTTTCAGCAAACATCTTATTCACCAATTTTGTTGTTCTAAAATAGTGTCTGCTTTACTAATCACAGAGATATTGAGTGCGGATTAATGGGGAAGATTTGGCACGGACAAGCGCGCGGAGCAGATATTCAATGGATTGCTCGTGATTACCAGTTAAAGTACAATTACAATGCATTAAGTATCGTCATCCTTAATGATCAGATATCCAGAAGTTGGTTTGTCGTTGCTCTCCTATCAGCTATCCTTATCATATTCACTTGTACGCAAACCATCCTTCGGGTTGAGGCATTGAATGAGAGATGAAAATAATTACACTTTCGTAAACCCCCTTAAATATAGTATTACGCCCCAACCCAGGTTTTAAATTGTGTACTATGAGCCGTACCTCAAAGAGCATCCCTCATAGATATTTCCTGAACTTATCGGGTTGCATCGGATGGAGTAAAGGCATTATTTTTCACTGTTCAGTACGATTAGAGTTCAGAAGTATTTCTTCAATTTCTCGGGTTACTTCCGTGTTCATCAGCAAGAGTTCCTCAGCATCAAATTATGTGGTCAATGATTGACACTGCCTGTAGACGTTTGTTCATTTAATCATCTTACCAATGTATTCCCGAAAAGTGATGTAGATGACAATAATTCTTAGCATTTATTCAAAGCATGGGATTCATACAACGATTATCTGGGATACCTACCTCCAAAAAACTTACTCATTTCGTTCTCTTTTGTGTTATTTTGCAGTGACGCTGGACTATGTGTTTTTCTGGGTATTGATCCTGGTGTTCGTCGGGGCTGCTGTCACGGACATAGGCATCAAGCGAGAGGAAATCATGTGGGAGAATGCCGGCGGAGCAGATATTCACGGGAGTAATCGAGATGACGTGAGTGAAAAAATTAATTTTCTTTTTCATTCAGGTGAAATTGCATTTTAGAAAAGGGTGCCAACCCTAACGACTTAATCCTTCAAATAATAAAACGAAAACATCCGATTCCTTCCACGACCTTTAGTTCTCAACGCATTTATGAGTAACCATTTGAGCCCCAACCTCTAAACTCCTTCCTCACACCAACCTCAACCGAACACCTCAACTTCGAGTGAATGACCTTGTCTCCAACTACAAATACCCCATCCCCCGTTTCTCTCCAGCTGATTAAGTTCGTTTAAAGTACAGTAGGGCGTCACTTATTCTAATTTCTATGGGTCCAAGTCCATATTATTAACAATTAAGGTTATACGAACAGAACAAAAAGAGGTCGTTTAAATCGTCGCCGATGTTTTAAACATAAAAAAATAATATAAAGTTGATGTTCTGTCTTTACATAATTATCGCAGGTCAATAAAACCAATTTAGCGATTTTTTATTTTTGTATTATTTACGATTGTATTTCAATGAAATATTCCAATCTATGTGTTTATGTATAATACTTTGTAGTCACTTCTTATTATGCTCCACTACATAAGAATCCATAGTATAAACGGTCCTGTGTTTTGAGGGTTTTATCCGGTTTAATAATGCTCTCATGTGATTCATATCCGACAAATATTACCCTAAACTGGAAATGAAGTGTAGACACTGAATCATTAAGTGAGAAAGCTAAATTTATGTATTTCAGACTTTCAAGGTTGTGGCATAAAAAATATGTTAATATTAGCGATAGAAATCGGCAACATAAATTCTTATTTGGATGTTTATGGTTGCCAGATGATCTTTGCACGGACTGCTTATAATACACGTACTTAATAGTCATTAAAATACATGAATTTATATGAATTTATCATGTAGTGTTTAAATCAGACACCACCTTACATTTGTAACTGTAAATTATATTCAAGTGAACTTGTTTTTATCAAAATGTGAATTCAGAATTTAGACCTTCGTATATTAATGGCGCTCTACTGTAATTCCAAAGCCTTGTTCACCAAACAATTGAATCAACAGACTAATCATGGATCAGAAAAAACAATGACTTATTCTATCAATCCCACAACTAACCGCACATCAACCTTGAGATGGATTTTAGAGGACATTGTACCATTAAGATTTTTTTCGTTACTTAGATACAACTGAATTGCTAGCCGCTAAATTCAAGGGAAATTTTACCTTATAACAAGTGATGACTATCCTAAGTCGAGTTGCAGAATTTCAGATCGATTTGAACGAAAATTTCTTTATAATTTTATTTTAAATCGTTAATAATTTCATGCTAGAGCTAGATCAATGTGGAAGGTGTCTATGAGGAAATGTCTATGAGCAAAACATAGCATGCGAACCTATTTTAGCCGGTAGAAAACCTTTAGCAATAATGTTTCTAAGAAAAGTCTCTTGTATTTCGTGGACATCTCATAAACATTTTATAGGTGTGGATGCATGTGTAGATGACCGCGTTTTCTATGTATTGTCTAGAAAAATGGCAGTCGATATTATCGACGGTAAGGTTAGAGATAAGGATTAGTAGATGGCGGATGACGTCACCACCTTGGTCCAACATATCTAGAGCATCAATTTTAATGTGGTGTTACGTCACGAGAAGTGCACAAAATTCGCGGCATGAAATTGCTGTACATTTGGGGCTCAAGAAAAATCATTGAAAGGAAGCTTCCACACCATTCATTGGCGAAACAGGTTAAAAATATTTTAATATATTTTATTTGATGTTGATGTGAGCTTAACTTTCCCTCACGGACTATTGATGTTTGAATTACCCATGTCACGTGATACATTCGACGAGCATACGTATATTCTGAAGAGCTAATTGCCCTCTGCTGATCCTTACCCTAATGTAATACGGAAAGGCAGCTTATTTAAATCGGCTTTCGCCAATAATAAAACAATGAAAAGAAAATAAGAAGTTTAAATCGTCTTTAGCGATAACTGCAATAATAGGTGGAGGATAAAATCTACAGTTTTATGACTCAGAAAAATACGTTTATATATTAAAATAATTCATCGTTTGCGGTTAACGGTAAACGTGCTGTACCGTCAAGGTTAATAATTATAAGTACACTCAGTGTCATTGATAAAACCAATATAGCTGTTTTCTGAAAATCAACTCTATAGATAAAATTAGTTTGAAAAGATGAAAATATCATTACTTGGTTGTCTCGTGGGATTTGCAGACACTTACCTCTTTCCACGAGAATGAAGTCAAGATCCGAAGTATCAATTCATTGTTATTCCTCTCCTGTAACTCTAATGGTAACACAATAATCTTCACAATGTGACACAATCACCATAAGATGCTTCCACACATGTACCATCGAGCACAACACTATGCCATGAGCTTACACAGCGATTACCCATTTCAGATTTCTTTCTCACTCCACGAGACCAATGCACTTCATCACAATGCGCAACGAATAATTTACGTGTTTTGGATACATTGATTACCTCCTTCATGATATTGGAAATCGGGAATGATTGCTTCACAAGTCGAAATAGGCACACCAGTCAGAAACAAAAATTCAACCCTGCCATCACATGGCTATCCGACAACTGAACTATACATACTCTGAGCGTCTTCCCACCGATCCGAAATGTTCTCCGCCCTCTAACTCTGAATTGCGTCACGCCAACAAGGGCCTGTAAGACACGGCCTCATCTTACGATTAGTGCATGACCGCAGTTCACTACTTTCTCTGAACGAAAGCAAAGAAGCGAACGCTACCTGTTGGGAGGCAGTTCGTTTTCAACCGCACGCGTAAAATGGTGGCAATTATTCACGATGGCTTCGCACGGAATCCAGAGTAGGTAATTCTTCCCTTCGAGAGCATTGCCAAATATAAGGGAAGGATAAAAGAACAGCCCTCTTTGCGGCTGCGATACGCTCAACTCGACTAAAAATCATAAGTATATGGGGAGACGAAGACTCATAAATCTATAAATACTCTAAAAATGGTCGCCGGCTGAAGCATATTCGCTCATGAGACGTACCAAGTGGACTAGGCACAATGCGTTTGAAATACCTCGGCCCATTTATTTGAAACGGGAAAGCTTGGGCAAATGCTAATGGAAGAGGCACACACATCACAAAATAGGGGATTGAATATTCAGCTGCCACTCACCGCGCATTTAAACGGCTCTGAAAAGGAAGGGCAATCCGAATTTCTCGGGCAAAAATTAGCATGTTTAGAGTTTAACGTTGGGGCAGCAATCCTTCCTGGGGTTTAGAGGCTATGGAACACCCTCCATTGAAACGGGGGGATTGGGGTAGCCATATAGTGTCCTGGAAAATTTGTTTGAATTACCCTCTGAAAAGAGCATTTTAATTACCTGCTTTTTAAGGCTAAAATTTATTTAAACTTTGATGCTTTTGTTTTCATTTTACTTGAATTTCTTACTTACATTTTTCTTACTTTTTTAGGAGAAATTATCATTTCAGTTTCGGCGGCCAGGTTCCCCCCACCCCCTCCCAAAAAAACTCTCCCAATGGAAATAAGTTATTATTGAGAATCTTAACCGATAACAAAGGCCAACAGAAAAAAATATTTTTTGGTGCCAGGAATCTTTGAGCTGATATTAAGTATATTTGTGGTGCTCAATCCAAATATGAAATCCGTTTCTATATAACAGCTCTACTTTTTAAGATACGGCACATCTTATGATTAATTGTTTTCATATTTGATATCTTTCGGAAAAAATTATTTTTCAAAGTCGAATAAATCAATAAATAAAATAATTTATGACCTTTCTGCCGTGTTTCTTGCATTTTTAATAAACTGCCAATGAGTTTTATGCATATAATACTATTAGATTAAAATCAACGTTGGCATCAGTGTCGGTATCCAGAAAAAGATGGTGAAATTAGTTCATAGAGTATCTGTTATATGACATAAAATCCACTTTTTCTGCTCTCTTGACGATCATTGTTGACATTTCATTAGTTATCCTGAGCTATTCAGAGAAGATGGATGGACATAACCGCAAGCTGTGAGTTTTTGTAAAATATCATTTAAAGATGAGCTCAAGTCGAAGAAGCTGTGTTAATCACACTGATGTGTTTTGTTATGCTCGAGGGGAATATTATATTTTAAAAAATAGGAAAGCAATAGAGACCCAAGCGTTAAATGCATGAATAAGAGGGAGATGGTGAGGGGAACTATTAATGGATCGAGTCGTGATTTCTCGCGCGAGCGATTGACTGTCTAACGCACTCATAAACCCTTGACGGGAGTCCTTGCTACATCTACACAATACCCCGCAAGCCACGTAAAAGGCGTGTGGCAGGGGGTGTTAGGACATCATCCGTTTACAGCTAAAAAAAATGAAGTGCTCTAACAAAGTTGGGACTAGTGTTTATTAAAGTCCTTCTTGGTTCGGGGGAAAAACGAATACCAATATCTATCCGTTCGACAAAACATCTCTCTTAATTTATCGCTTCTATCGGACCTGGAAATATATTGGGACTCTACTAGTATGTTCTCTGTGTCGCTCTTAAAGATATTCTCAATTGTTCAAGCAATCTAAGCCTAGCGCGCAGCCTCCGAGTATCCAACGGCTCCCAGCCTAAATCGTTGAACATCTGAGCAATGCTGTCTGTACGCCCGTAGCGGTTTTTAACGAACCGCGCAGCCTTCCTTTGTATTTTGCTCAGTTCGCGGATTAAGTCTTTCTGCACCGAATACCATACGCTCGCTGCATATTCATGGTGCGGTCGGACGAGAGCGAAATAGCACCTTTCTTTTACTTTCTCATCCGAAAATCTTCCCACAATACGCTAGACGAATCCTAATTTCTTCAGGCCTATGCCGCAAATATTCTTTATATGTGTTCCCCACGTGAGGTTCGAGGTTATCGTAACTCCCAGATACTTCACTTCCTCTGTTGCCTTTATGTCAATACCATCCACTGCATAAACATTGTTAGAGTTGGACGAATTCCGCAAGAAATGTACTGTCATATGGTAGACCTCCCGAGAAACATTCGTTATTTGCACCACGTGAAACCTGCATACCTGGCCTATATTGGTGTTTAGCTTGGTAACCAAAAGTAAACAAGGGCACCGCATTTTGTGAGATAAACATGCACAGAACATCTGTGGGAGGGATTACAGGAATAAGGAAAAGTCTAAAATTTTGAGTGCCAATGGTGTAGAGAGAACCTACAAACCATATTGACGACTTTTTTTTGCGTAGTAAATTTTTCGGGAATTAATGGAAACATTCGCCACAAGTGGACATGTACAGATTTGCCTTCGCTAGACGTCCGGTACCCCATACTGAAGAAATACCGAACCCAATATTTCAGACATTACCAGATATATGTAAGGACGAATTTCTGTTTCTATTGACGATAGTGACAGTGACTACGAGGGGCTACAAACAAATCCTCAACTAGTAAATCAAGATGAACTAAGCGATCATGTCAGAGCTGAACTATTGAAGGAAGCATCCGAACTACTTGCTTCAAAGTTGTATGACAGGAATTTTCTGGAACAAGGTACGAAAATTAAATTTTATCGCACAAGAGAAAAGGATATGCTACCCTTCTGTACTCAAAGAGACAATCATACATTTTGTTAAGACGTTAAGAGTCTTCTGGAAGAAATAGAACTACCACAATATGATGCTAGTGATTAGCGTTTATTTATTGATAGCTCCAAGCGCAGTTTAAAATGTGCACTTCTTCACAATGATAACAACTTTGGATCAATACCAATTGCTCATTCAACTGAAATGAAAGAATAATATGATACAATAGCATTGGTTTTACATAAAGTAATATACCAGGAACATCGCTGGGTGATTTGTACAGATTTAAAAATAGTGAACTTTCTGCTTGGGCAGCAAAGTGGCTACACAAAATATCTTTGTTTCTTGAGCCCCAGGGATAGCACTGACAGATAAAACTCCTGGATTAAGGAGTGACCGAAGAAGAAAACTTGGTTGCTGGGCAGAAAAACATTTTTGCTGCGTCTTTAGCTGAACGATAGAAAAATCAACTTACCGCCCCTAAATATAAAATTAGTCCTAATGAAGGAATTTGTTAAGGTTATTGACTGGGATGGGCCATGCTTTGGATAAATGAGAATAAAAATACCCTAGATTAAGTGTAAAAAATTAAAACTGGTATTTTGAATGGCCACAAATCACACACATTACACAGGATCTTGCTTTTGTTGAGTCAGTGAATGAGATAGAAAAAAAGTGGACTGTCATTTTTTGAGGTGATGAAACATTTTCTGGGAAATCACAAAAGTGAGAATTATCTTGAGATGGCGAACAGTATGTTCAGTTACTTAAAATAACTTGGATGTAATATGAGCATAAAAGGTCACTACCTACACAGCCACTTATTGTTAGACTGTTTTCCTGAAAATTTAGGATACACAGCTCTATTAATAAATCAAGTAATTATATTTTGTGGGTTTTATCATTAACATAATATTCTCACATCATTATGTTGAAGATTTTTTACGCAATTAACAGAATATCACTTACTTGAAAAGTAAAGCTAATAGGAAAACACCAATGTCATATTTGGATTCAGCACCCCAATTATATTTGGAATCAGCATTAAAAGTTCCGGCACCAAAACCACTGTAGGCCTGTCTAACCATATCGAGATGACACGTTAGTAATATTAATTTCCCTTCCAAGCTTTCCCACGCTATTGCGGATACCATATTGTGGATATTAATCATAATAAATGGATCAATCTGAAATCATCGCCGGGATACGATCGTTTTCGAAATCAGTTAAAAATGCGCCCCATGAGACAATATAAACGAAGCGTCCAGGGGACACATAGATTCTCCTCTATGTAGAAACATCAATTTTATTAAGAGCAAATAATACCCTCTGAATTAAGTTTTCCATCAGAAAAAACAAAATAATACTTTATCACCAAGTGTTAGGAGACTTCCTGGGTACCACGCAGCAGGTACGAACAGCCCACACTCCCTCGATAAGCGAAGTAGGCATTGGCGAATACAACTACATCTAAATAAGTCCGCTTCAAAGGCGTGTGGCAGGGAGTGTTAGGACACCAGCCATTTTGACATAAATAGGAAATGCTCTAATGAAATTGCTACTAGCATTTATTAAAGTCCTTTATGTTTCGGAGGGAATACGAATCCCCATATATATCCGTAAACATAGGGGGGCGCCCCCCCCCCCCCCAATCCGTAGCCCCTAACTTCTCCTCCGGTGCATGAAATTACGTAAACACTCAGAAAAAAAATCACCAATGTCAATATATTCGTAAGTAGAATGTGCACCTAACATGATTGGGACAGCGCAAAAGTTATAAATGCATATATAAATCATGTTTTCTGTTTTCAATGTCTACCATATAGGACTGTTTCATTCGCTGAACAGGGGGCCGTTTCTATCATTACAACTGGCTCTGGATAATATTGGTATTTTTGAGAAGTAGACGCTCAACAGATTTAGTCGTTAATAAAGGTTTTTCTGTATTCATTTGACATACCAAGCAAGATTTCATAATTAATATTAGTTTTTGAATTATTTATGATATTTGAATCTTACCAGTTGCCGGCTAAATACTTAGTATATTTCCTTCAGTGATTTAGAACTGATACGTGTGGATTATTGAAATATGATCGTAAGCGCGTCGTCTCAATTCTTTGTTTTAGGGCCTTTCGTCGCTATTTTTTATTTTAGCCATGAATCATGGATTATCATATTTCAATCCGTAATTTACATAACCTGAATGCGTGAACATGCCGTACATTGCAATTTAAGGATGCTGTTAAGTATGTATCCTATTGTCCTTTTGCCAGTGTTGCCAATTGGCGACGAGTGTTCAGGCAGAGTGCCATCGCATCCACTCATTTAGTGGGGAGATTCCACGGCTGTTGCAGTGGCGCTGTGAGTGGCCAGTCACACCCCCTGCCATGCGCCCAATGCGCGCGTGATGAACGAAAAGGCTCCGTTGACAGTTTTACTCTTTACTTCGTCAATTTTAAAGCTCATAGCAGTCAGTTCCTCTCACTCTATGCAAATATAACATACCACTGTCAAGATTATGTCAATAAATATGTGCCAAATTTAATATAAAACAAAAGAGAAAAAATATTTTCCTTTTCCTAAAATATTATGCTTTTTTTATTCGTCAGTTGAGTAATAATGCCAGGCGGTGCGGATAGAAATTTTGAGAACACCTTACACGCGGGCCGCACTTTCTCTGGAACTGAGAATTTATGCAATATAGATGCGTTCACTTTTCCCTTGGTCTTCCTATCCGGACTCTTCCATCAACTTTCAATTATATTATAATTTCATCTTCAGTGGTCAACAATTCTAACACCAGCCTGACATAGCTCTCCACTCAATTCTCCTATCAGTTTTTCTTATCAGCACCTACGTTTTGCTTCTGTCTTTCACATTATTCTTTAACTGCTCCATCTATTTGATTCGAGGTATTCCTTTTCCATCCTTACAATTCATTTGTTTTCTCGACGATCACCATCATCAGACCGCCATGTCTCAGGATATGGCCGATTTGGTTTTTTCGTCTTCATATTAAGGTTAATAGTTAGCTTTTCTTCTCTCCTACTTTACTTTGGACTTCTTATGGCTTATACGGTCGATCCATTCCATCACTTTTTATTAATCTGTAGCACTTAATTTTGAAAGCCTACACCCTTAATTCCTCCGCTGTTGTCATTGCCCATGTAAGTCCTGATGAGTTATTTTCCTCTGTGCCGATATTTACTGCTGTATGTAGACATTTCTTTATGTTGAACGCTTTGTTCTCGGGGGAAATTCCACTGATGATTTCTTCTTTGCTTCCTGGTTATTCTGCCTCCCAAATAATTTACACTAGAAAATCAATATTTAAAGAATTTTTCTCTGGCCGTCACTGGCCTATGGCGTCCTATTGGGGCCAGTTCGACGCCGTCACCCGGAGGACTACCTGAAAAAGACTTCTGGAAGCAGGCATCCCGGTAAAGCACCAAATCCTATGTTAATGTTTTCTTTTGAAAACCTGGGAATTCTTTTGAGCTTTCAAATGTCCAGCTGCTGGAGTGCAGCGATCGCGTGGATCGAGTCGACTTTTATTCGTCCAATGCGTCCATCCTCCCTGCCTCTCTTCACGCATTCCTCCGAATAGTCTTCTCTTGGAACAGTGGGGGAAGAATTTATACGAAAGGAAATTCCAGATATTTTGTCCTTATATCTTTCGACCGAACCATCGGCTTTAATGCCCCGAAAACATTCGTAATCCGCCGTGCGAAGAAAGATATCAGTTTTGGAATAAATCCGGCACAAAAGAAAGGGTTCCATGAAACATTTCCAGGAAGAAGAGAAAAAAGATTAGCAACTCCGGATTACAGATATATCCGAGAGATGGGGTTCGTTCAATATTACTCGCAAGAGGGCGTGGCCAATGGAAAAAAGGTCGGAATGCATGGCAACGGAGACCGTCTATTTTAATCTTTCGTTTCTTGCTAGGATACATTATCTCTCTTCAGTTTTGAAAATGTGTTAAGTATTTCATATGAGGTCCGTTTAATACAGGAGAAATTTAGAAATGAAGTAACTGTGGGGGGGGGGGGTCCCCCGTGACTTTGAGAGAGATTCCAGTCCCCATACCTACGTCAATGACGGCATTCATAGGAAAAATAGCGCGGATCCTGATATTATTAACTGAGTAATAAGCGTGGGGTTTGTTCGACTTTGAATTAGCTTGAAAAAAGACGATATTGCAAAAAATGAGGCAGTTAATATAAAAATCCCTGTTTTGAATCAAACCAAATTAAAATCAAGCACCCTGCCTTGCCCCATTGGTCCCACGCTTAAATTTTACCAATAAAACACATCTTACGTGTTAAAAAAAAATGTATTGCGAATTTGCTTTGCGTTTGACGCTGAAATAATCATATTTGAGATTTTATTTGTAGCATAGTAATGAATTTTTACAAAAAATAATTTGTTTTAAGAGATAGAAATTGATGTGCGCCGCGTTTTTTGGTTTTATTTTAGCTGCTATTTTTAAACGTGGAACCTTGGGCCAAGGCAGACAGGTCTTTATAGTTCGAATGAAAACGTGGCCTTTCAGATGTTAGGTGTAACTGATACCGGGGTGTGTGGGGCATGGAATACCCAACAGGGTAATCGGTAGATGCGTGATTAATAAATTGCGGAATTTTAAGATAAATGGTTGAAAATGATGAGTTTTACGGCTTTCTGAGGGATATTTTATTAATCCTTACACCATTATATAAGTAATATCATTTCAATTAAGTAAAATGGATTAAACTTAAAAATTTCTCTGAGCTCTGGGGGGGTTATCCCCCAAAACCCCCCCCTCGCTGCGCCATTGCCTCCGAAGACCTTAGAACAGTGCATTCTCATCTGGATATGATCTGTATTGGCAATTTCGAGTCGAATACTAATTATGAACTGGGTTAAATCGGAGTTGCAAGATCCGGGAGAACAAACAAACAGACAAGAGACTTCATCAGAATGTGGTTAAATGTGTCGCAGTCATGTATTTCATCATGACGTTTTAATCCGTGTACTGCTTATTCCATCAGTAAGGCAATGGAAGATGGAATTTTGGCACAGAAAACGATATTCATATGGGGAAGGAATGGGGCGAGGCTTCGAGGGTGCCAAGGGCCAGCCATAATAGCGTCAGCGGATGACCTAGAATTTTCGGACCTCGTTTTGAGTTAGTCCCGCAACTCTTTTTAATTTCTTCGACAAAAATTCGATACGCCTCTATTTTTTCTCTGCGATCTTTATTCGCGTTGGGGCAGTGACATAGCCAGGATGTGCGGACCCCCCCCTCCACTGAAATATAAAAACACAATCATTTTTTTTCATTAAAGAAAACAAAATATTTATAAGTCATGAATTTACGAAATATATTTCTTTAAAAAATGAAGTTTTTTCGATTATGAAAAGTGTTAAAATTAGTTTAACACCCTCTAATTAGCATCCTGCTTTTCAAAGAACCCCCCTGGTTTTGATACCCCCCCCCCCCCAACTAGAACGAAACTTCTGGCTACGCCACTGCGTTGAGTTTCGCTTGTTCCTAACTGGTCGCTTCCAAGTCACTCTAGTATATATCCTGGGCATTTGTCCATTTCATTCAAACCCTTCTCCCTCTAATCATTCTCTCCACGCAATCTTCTCTTTAGTCTTACCCTTCTTCACTTATTCCCTTCTCCTTACATTCTTAATTTCCAATTCTATTCCCACCTTACTCCTCATCCCTTCTTAACATTCATTAATAAACCATTGCATCCTTCCTCTCACACATTACTTGAGTTCTCAACCCCTCCACTGCCATCACCCTCATCGTCCAATCATATCTCTTCTTCTTTCTCCCATCGTTGTCTCACCATTCTCATCTCTGACGCATCCATTATCTTTTCGTGGGCTTTCTTAGCAGCCCTGCAGGTTTCGCTGTCAAATGACAGTGCACAGCGATATTATATTCTCGTCCCTTGGTCCTGTTCCTTATCCTGCGATCACACAACAATACTCTTTTTCCCAGTACCTATGTTTTTTTCGATACGCCCTCATGAGCAGTTGCCATGCAGTTTTGTAATTTGAGGAGCTTTGACAACCTCCGACACCAAATAATGCCTTTTAGGAATGGCTTGAAGGAAAATTGCTTCGTGTTATTGAGGAGGAAAGTATTACGCTAACGTTTTTTTGTCATGGTGATTTGTTATTTTCGTTGACATACCATGTACATATATCAATGTAAACATAGTCCAATGAAAGAGAGCCTTTGATATCAGAGCCACAGAACTGTAAACCGGAAATACCTCCTCCCATGTGTTTCCCTGGAAATGCGCATCTAGCCATCTTGCATAGATCTTCTTGAATGGAGTATTCGTGTCCTTTTGGAAAGCGATGTTTGAAAAAATTATACCCTTGTTGTAGCCTAACAATTCCTGTTGTAGCAATATGAAACCAGGGGCTAAGTGTTTGCAATGGCGTACGTCATTTTACGTAAAATTCCGCGGTAGCTCAACATTGAATGCTCACAACTCCATTTCAGCATAATCTGCTTGGCTACTGTACAAATTAATCGGAGCATCAACTGTCCGACGAATATTAAAAGAAAATTTTTGAAATCGTCATCAAACTCTCTGCCCTAATCAATAGGCAGAAAAAACAGATTATTAATTTTTTCGCAGTATTTTCACAGAACGTAGACAGACGCAAGGAAAGAATCCTAGGGAACGAGATCACGTGGCTGGCAGCCAGTGGGCGGGCGTTTTCGTCTCCATGATATCGATGCATCAGCTCCGTATTAAATGTTGATTATTAAGTTGAACAAGCTGTAATTAGAGTTCCATTCCTGATGGCAAGATCTACCAAATATATAACTATTCAATGCTATATGCTATTTATCACCAGTGCAAATGTTCCATTCCACTCCGTTTTGCATTGCAAATCGCGAAATTTCGAAATTTATTTTCTCATCTCTCATAATTCGGTTTCATTGCGACTTGGAATATGAAACATGGAATTTTTTTCACCTCCATAAATATCTTTTAATCGAATTTCTCTCATTTTCCCATCGAATAATATTCGGCCATGTTTGCAGAGCCTGGACGAGCTTCAACTTATTTAGTGTGTGGGGACCACCATTTTTAACAAAAAGTTTAGAGCACGATTTTCCTCTTATAAGAATATCAATTCGAAAAAATTGTAACTTTTATGGCTAGCACCATTTTTATTTAGGTAATTTATGGTAGCAAAATAAATTCTTATGCCGGGATTAACCCTCTTATAGTATTTTAAAAATTTGCGTCGCACAAATAATACTTTGATCGCACAAATAATACTAGTGCATGCCTTGAATCTTTTATCCCAACCATGCGTAGAATGCATCACGTTGGCAATATACTTCCTCCTCAGGGTTTTTTCGTACTGTGCATGAAGGAACGACATTCATTCGTGGAATTGGAGAGTGGTTGGGAGGCGTGCATTATGGTGTCAAGGCGACCGAGTCACGCAGTGCATCGCGTGCACGACTTGTCTCTCGCTCGATATCATCCGCCCCAGACGAGACGATGAAAAAACAAACAAAAAAAACATTCCTTTTCGATTCATCGCGGAAGAGTGGATAATAATAATATTGAACATCGTGCTCTCACGAGGGTGGGTCGAGTCGAGTGCACAATTTGGGAATTCATCGGAAAATTAGTGTAGTTGTGATTTATATCGCGCCAAAAAAATACACTTTATCCTCTGGGGTGACTTAGTCCCACTAGTCGGAAAAAGGCAAATTAGAAGTGAAATGAGACAAATCACATGTGAGTAAAACTAAAATGACTGATTCGAATGCAGTATATCCAAGGTCTCTGCTATTCTCATTTTTTCGTAATCCTGTAAACTATGGCACGATGGAACTTTGGGGGCATTTCTGTCTAACAATTTTTACTGCTCCAAAAAAGAGCAATAAAAATTATTCACTCTCACGTGATCATCGTAAGCCACCTTTTTCACAATTGGATATCACGTACAGATTTTTTGTTTTCGCTATTTCAAGTAAAGACTTTCACGCTTAGATCCAATGTTCATAAAAATGGCACGAGGAGCGGAAATATTTGAAGGGTGAATGTTGCAGGTTTTCCTATAATTACAATTCTTTCAATAAATTTGATATTCAACAAGTTACCAACTGTTAATGGAGCAGAAAATGTGAGTAACTTCAAAAGGACATTAAGTTTTCACATAAAATGAGATATCACCTTTGCTCTATAAACGAGTATTTCGAATGTATTTCATTGCATTTAAATGTAAAGTGTGTTTGTAGGTCAGAGTGTATAATTATCTGTATGCGTGTATCAATGTCTACGTATTGACATTTGTACACACACTGTTAAGAGAAATTTTCACTCTGTTATAAATTTCCATCTAAAATACATGGCAGTCCATGATGTTTTTATAGGCAGTAGTTATAATATTTTCAAGATTGTGTGAAGGCACGAGTTTTAATTAATTTCGAGGTGACATTAACTCCCCTATTGTATACGATCTTTATCAATTCAAAGTAAAATTTTATTACATTTGATTGAAAATTGTTATTTAGATAATCTTTTGAATTGTATGGCTTGTTCTCCACGTGCAAAATTTACTTCATGCGATATTTTTAAAAATCTTTGATCTTGATCGCGCCAGTCGAAAATCATTTCCTTCGCCTGAGCTGTGGCGCGATGAATTTGAAACATAAATGTTTTTTTCCGTCCAAAAAGTGGCCTCCCATCATGCAAAGCGATCTCGATATACTAAAAATGGCATTGTTTGAGCATGCGCTTTGTGGCAATATCAAAACAATCGAGACAAATCCACCCCATTTGACGGTAGCCGGTGTGATATGTGGACTGCAACGCTATTTAGAACGCCTAACTCTGCGCTAATACTTGATATTTTCACGCACGAATATTACACTACGAGTCAGTGGCGTAACTGGGAATATGCTTAGCGGGGATGAGGGGGCTTTGGGGGGGATGTGTGGGCTTTGGGGGTGTGAGGGGGGTTAGTGGGGGCAACCCCCCTTGAAAACGGGGATTTAAGGAAAAAAATTGAAAAAATAGCATGCTTGAAAATGCATTTTACATCATTTCGGCATTTAAAATTTAACTTTAAGTAGACGCATTTAGTATATATCAAATCCAGACATGATTTTTGAATAAATTTTTGATTTCTTTAAGGCTTTGGTGGGAGGATACATCCCTCATCCTTGGTTACGCCATTGCTAGGAGTCATCTGGTTCTCACATTTCACAAAACTGATGATATCTGTGTCTCGGTTTCGGACACGAGGTTGAGGCGTAAATCTTGTGTAAGGGCATTCCAGAAAAACAGGATTACATAGTAAGATACTTTGTATCGATGAGGATTATATGCATGGAATTTCACATTCATGAAAATGGGAAATCTTTAAGTATCGGTATTTAGCAATTCTTCTCTGGCTCTGCACCTGGCTGCTATTGCCTTCATTTCCGCCTGCGTTTCGGAGAACGACTTGCTTCCCATTGTCAAGACGTTTCTATCCCATCGTTTATATCGCTTCTTTTGGTCCTGGGAGTGTAGCGGTGATGTAACGTGCTGTTCATCCTGTAGCTGTGAAAGATATCCGCTCTCAATTGCTCAAGCAATCTCAGCCTATCTCAGAGTGTTTGTGAATAAACTTATTCGGGAAATAACCGGTCAAGCTAATCGTAAAATGGGTTTTGTTAAAAGAATATTAGGAAAGTGCGACGACGAAGTGAGAGAAGTTAGCTACTTTTCCCTCGTTAGACCCCATTTAGAATACGCTGCCAGTGTTTGGGACCCTCATGAAAAAGGCTTAATAACAGAGTTAGAACGCGTGCAAAGAAGAGCTGCCAGGTACGCGAAAAGTCGTTACGATAGTTTTGTTAGTGTAACTGACCTCTTAGATAAACTCGGATGGGAATCTCTTTCAGACCGTGAAAAATAGACTAAACCTTTTAGATAAAATCAAGGGCAGTGTCTTTTCTATCGAAGTTAACCATATCTTACGGACGACAACATACTTCGGAAGATCAGATCATATAAATAAAACAAGAGAGATAGATTGTAGAACAGATAGATTCAGAATATCTTTTTTTCCACGATCAATAAGAGATTATAACGGCAGCAATAGAACTCATAAATAGATTAGATGACTTGTAGTGTAGCCTACTAACCTATGTAAAACACGTTTCTTAATTTTATTATTATTTCTAACAGGATATGGTAGTATAATTTGTTAGTATGCGTGAAGTTTTTTGAACTGTGTGGTGTGCATGTGGTCGTCGAATTGTATGCTGCATGCTGGTGACTGATCACCCCCTGCCAAACACCCTAGCGTCTCGCAGGGTATTATGTAGATGTAGAGGATCCCAGCCTAATTCGTTTCTCAACATCTGTGCAACGCTCTCCGATCGCTCGCAACATTTTTCGACGAATCCTTTTTATTTGTTTGCTCCACGTGTTCAATTTTCCTCTGATGGATCCCATACTCGCTCGTCTCGTATTCAAGGTGTTACTTGGTGAGTGCGAAGTAGTTCTTCTCTTTCGCATCCGAAAACCTTCGCACAACACGCTTGTCGAAGTCTACCTTCTTCCAGGACTCCGCCACAAAAATAATAGTCGGGCTGCTCTTTCCCTGAAGTCTGAACAAATACGGGGAATGGAGAGGTTTATTTTTGCAGAGGGGTCGTAAGGTTTTCTTTTCTTTTCAATGTCCATTGATCACTTAATGCGTTCGGCTGAATGGGGAATTCCCAGGTCGCTCTTTTGTCTGACATGAATTATGGCGGCACATGGCGTGCAGTTATTATGAAGAGGGAGACTTATTCTTATTGTTATTCTTTGCCTTCTGTTCACTTGAGTTCCCCACCCTCCGTGTGGATCGCGCGGGGTTCGAACGTGGGCCCCTCTGCACAAAGGACTTTGGAGAATAAAAAAGTGTGATGATGACTCACTGCGGCGTCATAATTATCGCCATTGGCAAAATGCCTCCCTTCAAACCCCAAGCACTAATTGCCTCCTCTCACACCCGATAATTTTTCACCCCTACTGTCCCCGCACGGACCCCCTCTCGTACCCCTGCCCCCCCCCCAGACACGCCTGTGATCCGTCGCGCAGCCGTACGTCAAGAGAGAGGGCAATAAACGCGCTAGACAGGGTAGACCGTGGATATAATGTACTATATAAGATTCGGCCGCGAAATGTATTTGTCACCCACCGAACCTTTGAAAGTGTTTGCAAAAGTCGCCACTTGCGCCGCTTACGGGCAGAGCGATCCATATTTCACGGAGAAATTACGTGTAATTTGGACTGATTACCGAATTTAACATTCATGATCATGTGATCTGTAATATTCTCAATTTTTCATTGCCATTTTTATTGCTATTAATTCTATTATGAATGCCGAGAAATTTTAAATATTGAGATTGAATGGATCGCTTGTGTCTTTCACGACGCACTCCTGACATATTTGATCACGCTTCGACGGGACTCTTCTTCCATCTATGTGGTCCCCTGGTGGCGGCTCAATGAACATGATGAGAAATATGTACGTTTTAAGAACGAAATTCCCTAAAATTTCCATTTAACGCTGTGCTACTAATTTAAAATGCACTATTGTAGACATAGGCGAACCAATCGGGGGTCAGAAGGGGGCGGCTGCCCCCTCTAGAAGCAATAGTATTTAGTACAAAACGAAATTTTTGAACACATCTTAGAAATGTGATAGTAGTATTAAACATGTGATTAAAATAAAAACATTTTTCCGAACAAATAATTTAAAAAACAATAAAGCGCTGTTATAATTTTCTTGAAATTTTGGTTTCGTAACCTTTTCTGTGGTACAACTTGAACGAACACGGCTTGCCCCCCCCCCTAGTTTTGATTCTGGGTACGCCCTTGGTTGTAGAAATTTTTTTATCAGCATGTACGAGATATAATTATATGCCTGTATAAATTGCATTTGTGTGTGTGTGGAAGTTGCCAAGTGGCTGTGGAATGTAAAGTAAAGATATTCTTATTGGACATACATCTTTATTATTTGGATTGTCTTTTTGAAATATGTGCTTGTCATTTTATAATGGAAAAAAGAGCAGAATAAGTTCATATCGTGCTTCTCCCGTCCAGACCCCTTCTTGCCCCCATTCCTCAGCCTACCCCCATTCACGTCTACCCCAGACACGCCTGTGCCGTGAGTGGTCGCAGGACCACGCAGCCATATGACAACAAGAGAGAAAAAAAAACATGGTGTCAATGCGTTGCCTGGGTGATCCAATTGTTGATGGTGTCTGCAAACGTGGAAAACCGGGAATAGCTGGAATATATGGAAAATGCCAGCTGTCGATATCACCTTTTGATGAATAAGCTGAAGTCACTTGTCAATTAGTGACTAAATATAGACATGTCAAGATTTATTTCAGAAATGCGTCCATTGGAGGCTAGATTGCCTCAATCCCTAACTAATATCTCAACAATGAGGCCACTGAAGGAAACTTGCGCCATTATTCGCATATTCTGAGATCAGAAGAACGCAATTCATCTACATCTACATAATACCCCGCAAGCCGCCTAAAAGGCGTGTGGCAGGGGGTGTTGGGACACCAGCCGTTTACAGCTAAAAAAAAAAAAATTAAGTGCTCAAACGAAGTTGGGACTACCGTTTATTAAAGTCCTTTATGGTTCGGGGGAAAAACGAATTCGCATATCTATCCGTTCGGCAAAACATCTCTCTTAATTTATCACTTCTATCGGACCTGGAAATATAGTGTGGCTCTAATATTATGTTCTCTGTGTCGCTCTTAAAGATATCCATTCTCAATTGTTCAAGCAATCTAAGCCTAGCGCGCAGCCTCCGAGTCTCCAGCGGCTCCCAGCCTAATTCGCTTAACATCTGCGTAACGCTGTCTGTACGCCCGTAGCAGTTTTTGACGAAACGCGCAGCCTTTCTTTGAATTTTATTCAGTTCGCGGATTAAGTCTTTCTGCATCGGATCCCATACGCTCGCTGCATATTCAAGGTGCGGTCGGACGAGAGCGAATTAGCACCTTTCTTTTACTTTCTCATCGGAAAATCTTCCCACAATACGCTTGACGAATCCTAATTTCTTCAGGGCTATGCCGCAAATATTCTTTATATGTGTTCCCCACGTGAGGTTCGAGGTTATCGTAACTCCCAGGTGCTCCACTTCGTCTGTTGCCTTTATGTTAATGCCATCCACTGCATAAACATGGTTAGAGTTGGACGAATTCCGCAAGAAATGTACCGCCATGCATTTGCTCAGATTAAGTTTGAGTCCCCACTCTTGGCTCCACAAATGAACGTTGTTTAAGTCAGATGATAGAATTTTATAGTCAGAGTGATCACTAATTTCGCGATAGATGACAGCGTCGTCAGCAAATAAACGTATTTTACTGCTAATGCGGGAGCAGAGATCATTAATGTATATAATGAACAACAGGGGGGCGATTACGCTTCCTTGTGGAACACCTGATGTAACGTTTACAACATCGGAGCTAATTCCGTCAAGAACAACTTTTTGTTTACGATCTCTGAGAAAGTCGCGTATCCAGTTTAAAACTGTTTCGTTTAATCCGCATGACTGTAATTTGTGTAAAAGTTTGTTGTGAGGTACAGTGTCGAAAGCTTTCTTAAAATCTAGAAATAGTGCGTCAACTTGTCTTTTTGATTCACCAGATTTTATAACGCCGTGAAGAAAGAGCGCGAGCTGTGTTTCGCATGATCTACCCTTTCGGAATCCGTGCTGACAGTCATGGAGGAAGTTACGTCTGTCCAAGAAAGTCATGATATTGCTAACGACGATATGCTCAAGTATCTTGCCTATAATAGATGTTAATGAAATCGGACGGTAGTTGCCTGGGTCATGTCTGTTTCCCTTTTTGAATATGGGTGTAACGCTTGCAATTTTCCAGTCTGGCGGTAACTTCCCTTCGGAGAGTGACTTCTTGAATATGATCTCTAAGTAAGGTGCGATCTGTGGAGCTAACTCTTTGAGGACACGCGCGGGTATTCTCTCCGGACCCGGAGATTTACTGTTCTTAATCGATTGCAATTGTTTAGTTATCCCATCACGTTGTATAGATATTTCTTCCATCGATTCCTCAGCATATGTGATGTCTAAATTGAACTGAGTATCGTCAGTAGTGTATACACTTTCGAAGTGGGAATTTAAAGTGTTAGCTTTGTCAATATTTTCGGTGACAAGTTTACCATCTTTATCAAATAACGAATCTACGGTTGAATGTTTTCCCTGAAGCTCTCTCGCGTACGACCAAAAGGATTTCGGATTTTCTTCGAGTAATTCACCGAGTACTTTTTTCTTAAACTTTCGCATTGCAGTTCGCATTGATTTCTTGGTCATTGAGCGTTGTGCAGCGTAACTTTCTTTAGCTTCGAGTTCCTTCGATTTATCACGTGACGTTATGGACTTTCTGTACAAGTTGTATAGTTTTCTCTGTTTTCTAAGTTCCCTTCTGACATCGCTATTGTACAAGCGAGGTTCTTTATTATCACATTTCAAATATATATTGCGTGTTCCCCACGTGAGGTTCGAGGTTATCGTAACTCCCAGGTACTTCACTTCGTCTGTTGCCTTTACATTAATGCCATCCACTGCATAAACGTGGTTAGAGTTGGACGAATTCCGCAAGAAATGTACCGCCATGCATTTGCTCAGATTAAGTTTGAGTCCCCACTCTTGGCTCCACAAATGAACGTTGTTTAAGTCAGATGATAGAATTTCATAGTCAGAGTGATCACTAATTTCGCGATAGATGACAGCGTCGTCAGCAAATAAACGTATTTTACTGCTAATGCGGGAGCAGAGATCATTAATGTATATAATGAACAACAGGGGGGCGATTACGCTTCCTTGTGGAACACCTGATGTAACGTTTACAACATCGGAGCTAATTCCGTCAAGAACAACTTTTTGTTTACGATCTCTGAGAAAGTCGCGTATCCAGTTTAAAACTGTTTCGTTTAATCCGCATGACTGTAATTTGTATAAAAGTTTGTTGTGAGTGATGGATTTTCGTGATGGATTTTCTGTACAAGTTGTATAGTTTTTTCTGTTTCCTAAGTTCCCTTCTGACATCGTTATTGTACCAGCGAGGTTCTTTATTATCACACTTCAGTTTTTGCGGAATATGTTCGTTGATTCCTTGGCGCAGAATTTCTAGCAAGTGTTTCCATGTCGCATCTGTGCTTTGGTCCTTTGATGTAACTACGAATTTTTTGTAGTAGTCATTAAGCATCTCGCCAAATTTAGTGAAGTTGCATTTATCAAATAAGTAAATTTTGCGTTTAGGTTTTACGGCTGACACTACATCAATTTTTAACGTTGCAAAGATTACTCGGTGATCGCTTATACCGTCAATAATATCGAGTTGTTTTATCAACTTAGGATGGCTTACTGCTAAAAGGTCTAATATCTTATTTCCTCTCGTAGGTTTTTCAACTACTTGGGCTAGAGAGTGATTTGCAAGTATGTTGAGTAATACCTCGCTGATTTCTCTATTCCTTGAATTCGTTTTTACGGTGTAAGTATCCCAGTTTAGGGATGGAAGATTAAAATCGCCCCCGATTACTATTACACTATTACTGTCTCTGTGAATAAATGCAGATATTTGATTTTCTAGAAGGTACATAACATCGACTTCGGAGTTCGGCGGTCTATAAAAAGAGCAAACATGAATGCTCCTTTTGTTTCGTTGTTTGATTGTACACCATACGCTTTCTATTGTTTTGAACTGTGAGACTTTGTCTCCAATGAGAGTTGAGAATGCGCGCGCGTGCCCACAATTCAAGTCTCCGTGACTTCATTGAACGTAATCTCCGAAAGAAGTTAGCAGTGGACACTCACTTATCGTAATTGATCTGGGCTTGCCTACCGAAGAAATCGGCTTCCATCCATCATGCGATGGGATTGGTGCAAGTTATCCTTATTATAGACAATCGACAGGACCGATTTAAATCGTTATTGACACACAGGCTGGTTGAGTGAGTAACTATTAAAAGAGGCAAAAGCCCTCGTCCTGGGCTACATATGTAAGGCCCACCCTACTTCGCGTTCCTAACTGAGTTCACACAACTGCCAGGTAGTTAAGTTGTTGTAAGGGGCGGGCGGCGGCTTCCCTCGGCGCAACAATGAACAGGGAATCAGGGGGGGACACCACATGGGGGTTTCAAATCCCCGTAATCCGTGCTTGTCGCCATTGCCCGTGAAGGATTATGGGTAGGCAAATAGAAGAGGAGGGGGGAAGGTTTGGTGAAGGCGAAGAGGATGTAAGCTGCACTGCGTTGTTCACGGTCAATTTGGGGTTAAACCGCACTGCATTCCAGGCAGAAGAAGTGGAAGGCGGAGCCAAACATGATCATAGGGGACGATAATCTAGACGACGATTCGAACGATATACCTCCATATATCGATCCCAAATGTCCCGCTGAGCGCCAGGAGTGACTAAATTTTATACATTGATTATCCCCCAATAACCTAAAAGATTAATAACAAGTTTTTACGTTAGTACCAGTAACTAAATTACTAATGAGATAAAGTCATCAAGCTTTTTATGATAAGTATTGAGGATTTTTATAAGATTTCTCCAGTTTCGCACTCTTCAAGAAGAAGTTCTAAGAAGAGTAGGATATTAGAGGAGCCTCGCGAAAACCTCAATAAAAAGTAGAGACAACTGAATTGGCCACATCTTGAGACACGATGGCCTGATGAAGGGAATCGTCGAGGGACAAGTGGATGTCAATAACGGTAAATGAAGGCATCAAATGAAATATATGGAACCGTTAAAGAAGGATGCGGAAGAGAATGAATATATGAAGAGATTAGTCGATATGGTGATTGAGGGGAGAGCTTCGTCAAACCAAACTGAGGATCCTTGACCTGAGAAGATATTCTCGGGAAAGGCTGCGAAACGTCGGCGAGTGACATAAGGTCTGATGGTGATCAATCTGTGACCTGCCCAGCCTTGGAGACCAATACTAAGTCCCTCGTCGAAACGCCTGCAACCTTTCAACAACCTTCAGCCGGTGTACAACCCGAGAAAATTTTACAAACATTATTCGCTGCAAATACCTACGATCTTTTAACACTAACTTTTACTCTTCAACTACAAAAGAAATACATCCAGGAAAGTTTTCTATCCTAATTCGTTTTACAAATAAATTAATTTTTTAGGTGTATTACGCGTATTATCTTGTCATTACTAACGCTATCACTCGTTCTATAGAGACTTCAACAGAGTTCTGGATGCTGCCTAATTGTTGTGAATACGGGGGACGGTTCCTTGATAAATATGGATTAGTTGAGGATGGGTGACGTCAATACTTTGGTCCCAACATAAGTGCTTACCTCGATAGCATTCCTCCCTCGTCGTCCACTTACGTATATAGAGCTTCACTCCACATCGAACTCTCTTTCAAAATCTTTCATTAAAATCCTTTGATCAGCTCTTTCGTATTCAAAAATGTCTAATCTGCAAACGTAATTTCCTTTCTGATGCCCAAGAAATAGGTTATCACAACACGAATAGAAGGTCTGTCACTCCTGGGCAGGGGCGGATCCAGGATTTCTTTCTGGGGGGGGGGGGCACCCAAGGCCGTGTCCAGGATTTTGTTTATGGGGGGGGGGGGGCACAAGGTTACCTCGTAATACAAAACGAACGCAATGATAATGAGACTTTATTAAAATATTCCATATTTTTTAAGGTTCTGGGGGGGGCACGTGCCCCCGTGCCCCCCCCCCCTAGATCCGCCCACGCTCCTGGGGAAAATCAGAAATGTTAGGTGAATGACAATCATGAATATTATTCATTAATTTCAAAGTTCATTTGGAACGAAATGCAATTGCGCTTTATAGAATTGCTGGCGTTATTGAATAGGTTTTTCATTTTCAAGTTAATGGTTATAGTTTTTATGCTCAGAATACTTTCCTCGGCCGTGTTGACCGCTGTAATTCTGCGAATTTGGACGTCAGAGGGAGAGAGTTATTTGCCGACTGATATGCACTGGATCAGCACTTTTAAAAAATAATTTTATTTTACAAGATCAAATAGTTTTTTTACTAGCAAATGAAAGTGATACTTTCTCCACAAATTTAGAACAGGTTCTATTTAAGGCTTAGTCCCTCATACTATATACAGCCTCAGATTTGTGATCAGCCTCAATTTCGTTCTTTAGGACCGTTTTGAGTAACGATTTGGACCCAACGCACTGCCATGTGGGACTCGCAAGATCAATACACTCCACTAAAAGGTGGCTGTGGGCTATAAAACAACGTTTTACTCTTCAAAGTTTGTTTTAGCTCTCCCCAATCTTGCATAAGTGTTTTTTCCTCGTACAACTTTTCTCCTTTTGCTTTTTTTCCCTGAAATTTTGTTCTTGATTCCACGTCTGTAAATGTTCCGCACCAATTTAGACTCATAATTCATCAAGTCTTCTGAAAGTTTTGGGGTTCCAAGGGGGTCAACGCTTGTGGGGTGATGGTTCTTTTTTGGCCAACTCGGGGTTGCCAGAAAAACCCTCATCCCCCTCCGAAAGCCTCGTGTGTACCCTTTCTTGCTTTCATCCCCCTCCCCTCTCGCTCGCACACATTTCCACGCCTTCTCCCCCCTCCCTCCATCCACCTCCGCTACCCTCCACTACGGAGCTCTTTGAGTTTCGGTTCATGTTGTCGATTCGGTTCATGTGAGTCAGTTCTTGTGATTCGATTCATTTATATGACTCGAATTTCCTTTGATTCGTTCATTGGTCCATGGTATCGATTTAGTTCATTATGACCGAAAATTTGACTAATCAACTGACTGTACGTTTCTATATAGTTTGCTTTTGAATATGAGAACGCGGAGAGGTGCGCTTTTTTCCTTTCTTGGAAACTTCGGCTAAATCTCCCTCGAGCGACGCTAGCAACGGATAATCGATTGCCTTTTAATATTTTCGCACATAAGTCGATGACGTCACGGTCTTCAACCGAGCTTTCGTCACAGATTCTCCGCTGTACGTCGCCCTGAGGCATCGTCCTCGCGTGATTCATTGTTGTTTACACTTCAATGAACTGTTCCTTTCATCAACTTGCGTTCTCTTGGAAAGACAGAATGAACCAGGACCATCATGACGTCGCAAACTCTCGAAAAGTGGGAGGAAACTTTCGCGTTTTCTCATTTTAAACCTCCGAAAAAGTGGCCGAATGGGGACCGTCTTTTTCTTTGTCTCAACTTCTTGTCTTTCCCTGCCAACAACCAGATTCTTTTAATGAACTACAATTTTGTGTCTGAGAATGAGTGAACGACTCAATTAAAAGCTCATTCATAAGATTCCATTCATTCGGTTCACTCACTCTCAAGAGCTGATACTTTTGAACGAGTCTTTCATGAACGATTCAGCTCCATCCCTTCTCTTTCATCTCCTCCCCTCCAAGTTTGCTGTCGTGCTCACATACTTTAGTACATATGTATATAGTCTTTTTCCCGCCCAGTGGGAATCCACCGGCCCCAGAGCGTGTCGGGAAAGAAGGATCAGAGGGTGGGGGGGGGGGGGGTAGGTACCCCTGTTTTTGTGTTCGAGGCAGAGGCGAAACCAACTGCTGTAGTGGAAGGACTGCATCGAGAAAAATGCCCTGCGATACACCTCTATGGTGTCTGGCAGGGGGTAAATAGTCACCAACGTGCAAGTCGCACCCCGCATTTGTACTACATTGCTATTACATATCACATCAGTCAGCAATCCTTAATTAATGGACCTACACCTACCGTCTATTCAAAAGTATAGGTACCCGCGTTTGAACCACTGCACTGTATTGAAGTAAACGTCGGTACAATTGCAACGTCATTTTCATAGAAATAAAGCTTGTTTGATTTGCCTTGGATAAACTAAATGTTGATGTAATTTTTTAACGATATGTTAATTAACCGAGGAGCGGGGAAATGGTACATTTTTTACAGTAGGAATTAACTTTCCGCGCGATCATGTAGTTTGCGTCCTTCTTAAACCGGAACAAATAATTACATCAGCTTGAAATGAATACCAGTGGTAGATTGTACTTTTAAAAATTAATAAAAAATTTCCGCTGCAACTTAATATTTTTCCAAACTAATTTTTCACTATTTTAAGCAATTTTGACTCGGAGATGAGAATTCGAAGCAACTTGTGCTTTGAATCGTTGCCTTTGTCTCGATATGAGATCGTGGCGTGCATTTCACAGTGGAAACAGCATTTGACTGCTTATAAGATTAGAATTATTTTAAAATTCTCGCACTGCCGCAGCCAGTCGGCCAGCAGAAGACCTTCCTTTCATCTACATCTACTTAATATCCCACGCCAATGGATTTTGGCATGAACAGACAAATCAGCAGCATTCAACAGGACATCACATCCACACCAAACGATTGCAAAAATATTACTCTTAATGGCAAGATATATGTGAACATTCATGCAGAGCCAATGGTCAATTATTCCTAGAGTAAATCCATGCATGGTTAGAGAAAAGGCAAAAGATGAACATGCAGTGAGTCGTTCTGACGAGTGATGCTATTAATTATATTAATGAGGACATCGCTGCTATTGCTGATATTACAAGGAAATGATAAAATGTTATGCCTCTGTGTTTTGCTGTCTTCTTTTGCATGTCCTTAATCGTCTTATCGTTATCCCGTCTACAACATTGCGACGGTAAACGAAGGATATTTTCACGACGTCTGACAATTTGTGAGAAAAACTTCTCAGGAACTGGTCTGCTCCGTTGGGTGCTACGAAAAAACTCAAGTTACTTATTTCGTGTCGCTTCAGCACGGAAAAGTTGCGATACGTTAGTTCAAGAAAAACAAAAAAGAATCATTAAAATCGGGCGTCATCTTCCCATCTCGCACCTACTCCCTAATCAAATGACAAAAATGAAAATAATTGTGTTTTTTTAAGTGGTAAAAAAAGAAAATTAATTTATATTTTTTAATGCTATTGCAAAAAGTGATTACAAATACTACTGATTGTTACAAATGTATGTACTTGGTTTTAAACAGTTATTTCCGATCGCGCAAGATCATTAATTTAATATTTTAGTCTAAAATACATCATGTTTGATTGTGCAGCTCTTCCCTTGTTTATATATCATTTAATTATATTTAAACAACCCAGAACTAACCGCGGGGCACTTCAAGTTCCACCCACACCCCTCCCTCCATCCAACCAATGAGGTTTAGTGCTATTTACATGACCTATATACATTTGTTGTCCATCTGTTAAGTTTTAGATTTTGAACGTTTTTTTGTTTACCGATTTGGTGGTGAGGTCTGGCATAATGGCATAATATCTGGGATGCTTCCGTTTCCAATTTCACACGCTGAGCAGCGGAATGTATGATATTCACATGCACATAGCCTAGTCTGGGCTGAGCTCTACCTCTACCTCTCTGAACCAACTTCTTCAGTATGTAATGACATCAAGTGAATGTGGTCGGAGCGCCTGGATTTCTTTTTCTCCGTTTTTTCTTAATCTTGTATTTTGACATTGTTTTTCCGAATTCAACATTCTCGAACCCCTCTGCGCACCCCGAATTTATTCCATATCATTGCACCCTATACGTCTGTAAATCCTGAATTCACCGATACTAGCAATAATTATGTGGACTATTTCATCATATTATCTTTCATTGAAATGTTAACCTTTGGACTCTCATAAAAATACCAATGAAGGCCGTGGATATCTTTTTTTCTCTTGCTATTTAAAGTTGAAATTAAATTAATAAATATGAGTTTGCAATCTGCATCATTGGGTAGAAAAAGGATTGCTTCAATTGTTTTTTTTAAATACTGCAAAAAATCTGTTTGTTTTTTCTTCATACTCCATTATCGTCTGAAGATTGTATTTTTTATGCGTTTCTATTATTTTTCATCATTCAACAAAATTAATCAACCGTAGTATCCAGGCGTCAGCATACCTCCGAAACATGTAAAACAGCGAAATGGCATTTACCGAAATCTTACAATGAGCCACTGACTCAATAATTCTTTTAGTACAATACAAAAGATTAAAATTATAAAGAGTAGTAATTGTCTGTCTGTTATGCCTGACTCTACTATTCATCCGATCAGCTTGAAAGTTGGCAAATTATTAATTTTGTTCAAAGAGAAGCTTAATGTACACTTTCATTTGTTATATCTGGTCTTAAGGGCCTCAAAGGACCCCTTCCATTTTAATCTAGCGTTGTTAGTGGTGTTAGTGCAGCGGTTTCAAGTTTTGCCCTAGAAATGTACTCTCATTCAAGAGAGAGCTGCAAATTTTTTGCGGGTGGATGAAAACATCTAGTTTATATGTACTTCTTTCAATATGATTGTCTTTTGCGATCCCTAAAATAACATTTTTGCAGAAAATCTTACATTTTTCTTTGAAATCAATGATAGCATATCTTCCCTTGACAACCTGTTGTAACAAAAATAAACAGCTTTTGTGATTATGATTGGGTTGTGAGTATGACATGCAATACCATTTAGCTGTAGTAGGATTGCATCGAGAGTTTGAAAGAACTTTGTACTGCTTTTCCTTTTTCGATTGTTTTTTCTAAGCTGATGTAAATAAATATAGGTAGGAAAAAAGACATCTTCCGTTTTTCGCTGGTACTAAATTAGATAAATTGCTTGGTAGAGTAGGCGGGGAAAGGCGCGTGAAAAGTTATAAACTTGTGGTGTCCTCGTTTCGAGAAATCCGTAAAAAGTTAGGCTGGGAGTAGAATGAAGGCGATGAACCCGACGAAGTGTTGGAAAAAATAATTCTTTGGTGCGGAGTGCGAGCGTCAGTTTTCATTGTGTTTCCAATTACGGCCGCCAGAGTTCCCCGAGGCGATCGCGTCTCGGTCCACCTCGTTCGGTCACTTGATTGCGTTTCCTACGAAGGAGAGGCGCGCTTTCGTCTTTTCTCCTAGGCGATGCATTTCTTGGATTTCACCCACCGATTAGGACAAGGCAAGAAGAAAAGGGAGCATCATCACGTCGCGGTCGCTGTTGTTTGGGAGGGGTAGGTAAGACGGGGGGTGGGTAAATAAGTGGTTTGTAGATAGTTACCCTGGGGGCGTGTCAGGGTTAGATGACGAGATGTTCTCAGGTTATTCGGGATATGGATGGATGTTCTGGTAGCCATCATTATCATCATCATCGCTGGTCAACAATAATCCTAAGATTGGTTTGACGCAGCTCTCCACTCAAGCCTCCCATCTGCCAATATTTTCACACCTACGTATTTCTTCTCTGTCACATCCTTCCATATCAATTAAGTAGTGTATCGGCCATATTGGCTTATTTCACTTGGGCTCAGCGTGCCCCGAAACGCATGTTCCTGTCTCTTTCCTGTTATCGTGTGAGTGTGTATCTTTCATTTCATCCTTGTGTCCTCGTCCATTTCTTCTGTTGGTGAAAGGTGAGCTGCCCTAGTGCCATCTATTGGATACTCTTGTAAGCCAAAGCAAAGGGAGTTTTCATTCAATTTTCATTGAATTCATTTGTATATTATATATTTTTCATATGTCAGATTCGTCTTCCGTTTTTGCCATCCACCTGTCCCTTGACGACTGTGTCATCAGACCCTCATGTCTAGAGATGCGGCCCATGAGGTTGTTCCGTCTTCTTATTAAGGATTTCATGATGCTTCTCTTCTCTTCTATTCTTGTCGGGACTTCCTCATTACTAACTCAGTCGATCCATTTGATCCTCATCATTCCTTTGTAGCACCACATTTCGAAGGCCTCAATCCTTGCTTTCTCCACTGCTGTCATTGTCCATCCCTCAATTATGCAGAGATGCACTCTTCGAGTATAAGTTCTGAAAAATTGTAATAAAAAACTAGCCTGATGTCAAGAAAGATTTCGTGCTTTCCCGGCGAATGGACTTGGTGAAGAGTTCTCGGGATCGCCACCGGGTCAGGAACTCCATATCTGTCAACGTTTCGATGTCCGACTCGGTCATCGTCCTCAGGGCTGTGAATGTCGAGTGAGAATTTAACTTGCTTATATACAGTCACTCTGGTGGTCAGGTGACTGCTGATTGTCTGTCGTCAGCGGCATGCTCTGATTGGTGGTTTTGCCTAGCCTTTTGTATAGTCTTGAGCACAGGTTTCCAGGTGCTGCTCAGAGTATATCCGGAGTCTCTATTGATGGTATTCTTAGACAGTCTAATTTCAATAGACTCTTTAATGAGTCGATCCCAAAAGCCATTGGATCGGCAGGGCGTCTTGGTGTCGTCAAACTTAACAGTATTTTTGCATTCCATCCAATGCTCTGCGATGGCTGACTTTTCGGGCTGTCCTAGGCGGAGGTGGCGCTTATGTTCTTTGAGCCGCGTGTCTATAGTGCGGCCCGTCTCACCGATGTATATTTTCCCGCACCCGCAAGGCACTTAGTAAACGCCAGGTGTCTTCAATCCTACCGGATCTTTTGCTTTGACGAGCATGTCCCGGATCTTATTTGGTGGTTTGTGGATGGCCTGTATGTTGAATCTCTTCAGAATTCTCGCTACTTTCCCCAACACTGAAGAGATGTATGGTAAACCACAAACATTTGTAGGATGAATCCTCGAATTTGCTTACGCGCCAATTGGTGAGCACCTTTGACTTCCGAAATTCCCCATTATTAGCGCTCCGTGCCAGTTCAAGTTGATGCGACACGCAGAGTACGCGAATGCATTTTAAGATGTGCAATCAAAGCCTACTTATGCGCTTGGGGCACCACTATCGGTTGCTTATTTGAAAATGTGTTGTCACGACCACATTGCCCGTCCTAGCAGCGACTTAACAGGTCGGGTTGGGTGCCTGAATGTGGGCCCTAAATGCTTTCAGGTGCAGTTTGTCCCGTGAAATAAAAACAAGTTTGAAACATGCACGTAGCCAGGAGGGGGGCTACCTCCCCCCTCTGAATTTTTTTCCTTTGTTGCGACTACCCGTGCCACATCTGCTGAGGTGATAAATAGCCCACGACAGGATCCCCTGACTCTCCATTTTTAGATATATGTCGTCACATTTCATAATGTCTGCCAATAAGCCAGGATGAATTTAACCTTCATAATTTTGCAAAGGAAATATATCTGATGTAATGGACTTGAAATTTTTCTAATGGTTGCGAATCGATAGTTAAATATCAGTATAGGCACACACCCACAGCTTCCCTGATGTAAATTCCTGGCTCTTCGCGGCCGCTTCTAAACGAGTTCTATCCTAAGACCCTTGTGTGATCTTTCGCTCGTGATCAAATATGTCACTAAAAAATAGGCTTCTCTAATTGAACTGGTTATAAAGCCGTATTGTATTAGCTTTTAAACTGTTTTACATCGATTGAAAAGGTTGGAAATTTTTAAAGGGGCACTTTCGTCAGGGAAGAATTCGGGTGGACGCCATTCGTATCTACCAATTAGCGTTCATACATATTTGTCGTCATGTCATTGGGTTTCCAATGTTGCCAATTGGGACTTCGATCTCCGAATGTGATTCTTTCCTATAAATTGCTATAACAAGTGCCTGGTGATGATAGTAGGTGCTTTGTATCGAAACCGATCGTATCAGTAAATAATAGGGTGATTTCCTATTATTTTTTTACTGCCTAAATCGAAAGATTATTGCTCCTGGAGTACGTATTTCACGCATTTAGATTTTTAAATGACGATATCTATTTTTCTCGATTAAGTGAAGAGTGAAAATTTTCATGCGCGCGAAAACGCGACGGGTAAGTATGAATGCCGGGAAAATTCCGTATGACGTCGTTTTGCTTCCCGCTACCGCAAGTGAGGTGACCTTGTGGCGAGGCTTTAAGCGCTGATACCACGCAGGATGCTAGCAGGTAGCAGAGTACCATGCTAGCTGGTAGAGCTTGGCTTAAATAAGGATTATTAATACCTTATCAAAGGAAGGAAACTTTCCGACCTTAGGCAGTTTTAATAAGTGATTATTAAGACATGTTTCCCTGAGCTCTCTGCCTCATGTATGCATTGGTAATCTCAGACGATATAAAACTCCTATCTACTCGTATAGAAACTAGGTCCCTGTGACGTCACGTGGAGTGGCATCGTATGGGCGCCAATCTAGCCTTTTTCAAATGAGGATAAAAATTCACCATTGCCATTCGTTTAAACTGGAATTTCTAAAACCATATAATTTGTATATTATGAATACAGTAATGGTGGGTAAGGAATCGCAATCAATTCATTTCGTTTTCTTTAATGAAGGAAACTACCGTACTGTGGAATCTGCCATTGCCTTTTCTTAAGGATTTATGGCAAGGATACGAAGAATCCTTGTTCGCTACCTGGCACTGATAAACGATATTGCTCTTTACTAATTTCATTCGACTTTGATCTGAGTTTAATTGGGCTTAGTTGGGTTGTATTAAATGATTCTCTGTGGCTGATACATAAACAAACGTCTGAGAGGTATGAACTACAAATGAGACCTTATACACGATATATTTTGGAGCGCAGAAATTGGAATAAATCATAAGATATAGTTCAGGCGGTAGGTTTTTTATCTTCATTGTGGCATTTTTTAGAGTCCCCCCCCCCCAAAAAAATTTCTGGTACCCCCCCCCCAGAAATTCCTCGAACTTCCTCGAACTTCCTCCGAACTTATCCGCAGAACTTCTCCCGCCAAGAACTTTTCGCGCTAAGGTTTTTTCGCGCAAAGGATTTTTCGCGCAAAACGCCTGTAGCAAAACCCTGTCTCGCAAAATCCTGTCTCCGGCAAATGCTGCCTCCGGAAAGCAGCATCCGAAAGCCAGCACCGAACCCAGCACCGAACCCAGCCTACCTGCAATCCAAGACTTATATAGGACTACTGCGGAGGAATACTTACTCCTTGGCAAGCAAGGGGAACTCGGTGCTAAGGCCTTAGTATTGCACTTGGAGTGAGAAGTTTTACCATTGTCCTATCACAACTCTCTCTCCCTCCAACACCTCACCCCAGTATCTCCCTCCCCTCCATGTGTTCCAATGAACTGATTCCTCTGATGTCTCCAACCCAGAAGTTGAGGGGAAAATTCTGGGTGCTGTGCGGTTGTCTCAAAACCAGGGAAGGCTGATTTTGTGGAGCGGCCGTTCTATGCAGAGTGGCGCCGTAGTTGAATTCGCCTGCCTACCCCTCCACTCCCTGGAAGAATCCCTCCCCTCAAATCCTGGTTTTTCCTGAATAGGAGAGCCTCTTTCTGATCGTGACCTGCTGGGAGTCACATGTCTTGTGAGGCATGAGATTTTTAGAGCAATTTTCTGCTGGTATTTAGCTGGTAATGTTTCCTTTGGGATCATGAATTTACTATCATTGTTTTCTGTAATACTTCTGATTTTTTGAATACTCTACTTTGAATAGATATCGTACGGTAATAACTCGTAAATTATTTTTGGCTACCTTTTTCTTGTGAGCTGTTTTTCTTGTTTGTGGAGTCTTTCCCTGATCCAGCATGTGACCGACGGTTGGAGTATTTCCCTTGTCTGGACTTACGTGAAAAATCAACCAGATTTTACGACGTAACGTCACATCATAATAGTACTCATTTGTAAACTCCACACTTATTTTAATGATAACCGAAGAGGTATTTGATCATTCGCCTATTGCCTTTTTCTAGGACTTCTGAGCTGCGGGTCATTGGAAATTCAAATGAGCGATTAGTTTACGAATTTGCATTACACGGATTAAATCATCCTTAATTTGGCATTAATATCGCCAAGGTTACGCATGTTTGTGGGTAAAATCTTCAGTTTCTGCATATCATTGCATGATGCTGCTTAACGTTAATCTGCGGTTTATTTTCAGCGCATAGATAAAAAATCAAGTTCGAAGCATTCCTAACTTCATTTCTCGCCTATAATTTTAAAAGCCATGGCAAAAATTACGCGAATCCAATAGCAAAATAATATAACACGTGACACTGGAAATGGTGGCCTGACGCACGCACTTGGATGAATATTGTGTTTGAGTAGGTACCTCGTGTTCCTCCTAATCCCATTCGCCCCTTGCAACTCACGCTGCGTGTATGTACCTATGTATCACGCCCCTTCTCCGGTAGAACCAGCATCCGTAATCTGCTTTATGAGGAAGCGGCAAGTAGGCATAGGGGTTGCGAAACATTGATGGAAACGAGAAAAACCGCTCCTGGCAGCTGAACATAAGTCTGAGACTGTTTATTTTGGGTCTTTGGTGATTTTCCAAATATTTGGACGCCAATTTTCCATTTTATACGTAGGCATAGGCAGTGGAGAGTCTAGAGTGGAATGGACACATTTACTTCGGTAGATAACTTAGATTGTCCTACGCGTTCATTTTGTTTATTGTTAGCGATCCCTAACTCGAGTTAGCAAATAAATAAGCGACTATCGTTTTGATTGTTGTATTCAGTGGCGCAGCGAGGGGGGGGGTTGGTAGATAAAGCCCCCCCCCCCCCCCAGAGCTCAGAGAATTTTTAAAAATTTAATTCATTTCACATTATTGTAAAAATATTACTTATAGAATAGTGTAAGGATTAATGAGATATCCCTCAGGAAGTCGAAAAACTCACCATTTTGAACCATTTAGCTTAAAAATTTTTTTGGGGAAGGACACCCGCACCTCCCGTATTCCATACACCCCCCCCCCAGTATTAGTTGCTCCTATAACTCACTAACCTCCTAACCCCCTAAGCTCTTAAAACCCAAAATTCCCAGCTGCGCGTGTGGTTGCATTGTCTTCTGATGGCTAGTAAGTGTTAGCTGGGGTTAACCCCGTGGTCGCTATTCACATGTTCCATTTTGACTTTCCATTCCTAATGACTGTCTATGACGTAATAATCGAGCTTAGCCAATAATTGCAATGATTGACTGATTGTTTCCCTCTGATTCACCTCAGTTTGTTTAGGGCGTTTGCATTTGGTGCCTCGTCTTGACCGCATCGCCCCAGGGTATCTCCCGTTTGTCACGCGTCGGCAGTCTCTGCAATCTGAGCTGTGCATGCATCAAGCACCATTTCGACCCAATTTCATTGATTTGAGTTGTGGCACAAATGCGTTTGCTTCGCCCATCATCCATCCCGTGGCATTTTTCGCCCTATAAATTCTGCAAACCTCGTCCGTTTACAATTACCACGGTGCCATGAAATTTGAATGCATTAGAGTGACTTTAGCGCTCTGATTGGTCGATTTCCATTGTTTATTCTGCGAGAGGCACCGGCGGGCGCGAACATTGTTGGCGAAAATGAGGTGAATGCAGTGTGTTTGTTCGAGGGGCGGTTTAGAACCTCAAAATTATCGATGTATATTGCAAAACTCGTCTGTATTCACTGCCTTGTGTGACGAAAAGCACCCAACGCAGATTAAAACGTAACTCTCAGTCTATAGGTATATGTATTATTGATTAAATTTTTCTTTTCAGATAAGATGGCGAAAGGAAATAGCCGCGTATACTCCATGGAAACAGGGCAGAACCGATGGAAATGGATTTCCTAATTATTGGTTAGTGCAATTCCAATTTTTAATGCCATCGATATATATTGCGAGCGTTTTGAAAAAACTAAAATGAAACGTCCACGAACTTTCTTTCTTCTTTTTTTGGCGAAAGTTATTTACCTCGAATTTCCATACATAACATCATCCTCAACAGATCAAACATTAGTTTAAAATAGATATTTTTAGATAGATTGAAAGGGAGGCCTTGAGGTGAATTGAAGAAGGAAGTGCTGGAAGGAAAGGGATTATTCATTAGTACTCCATTGAAACCTACCTTAATCGGTAGAATAATAAATAAAATGAGTCGTAACGTGTTGTAAAGAAAGCTACTTGTACCATAAGAAGAAGGAAATGTGCAAAATAATAAAAAGAGTGCAAAACCATATTGCAATGGGAAGTCGACCTCAAGGTAGTCGACTTTAGACCGATGTTGATAGATAACTAAAGTCGCCTTTCCAGTCCCGTCTCCGACCCTGAAAATGTCTACGTAATAGGCTCTTCATTGGTTTATAGGTGGTGAAGTGTCTTCGAAATTTTTTGTAATAAAGAGCCGAGAACTTCCAAAGTGCTCGTCAGAGTGCGCTGCTAACTCACTTCGGGGATGCTTTGAATGCTGCGATGATCACGACGATGGAATATTCATGGCGGCCGAGATGCCGTGAGCACGAATGAATTATGCGTCGACTCCGTTATAGGGAATGAGATAGGGCTGGGGGTAGTGTGGGAAACAAATTAAAAGGGGAGGAATTCCATGGAGTAAATACTAACCTGGGTGGCTACGATGTGTTAGCTGATACCAATAAAAGCGGGCTGAAGCCCACGCTAGGTTTCTCTCTAAACAACACTTCCCTGGTGGCGAAAATGACGTCAGCCTCAAAATCCTTCCAAACAGTACTGTGCCAAGCGTGTAGAACCACGACTCATAAGATACATAGTATTCGTGCTAACATGCAGCACTCAACGCAATTTTAATGGCAAAGGTACGAGGCACTCGTATTAAATTTATCCAAATCCAATCCATTAATCCAAAATCACCATTTATTACAATAATCAGTGTTTGTCAATGAAATATAATGAATTTAAGAGACAGACGGTTGCTCCGCATCCAGTAACGAGTCAATAGAAAGACAACCAGTAAATTTCTTTGGGTTTTACCCCTAAACTCATCATCGATGCCTGTATCCTGTACTGCTTCGAAATTTACAGTAAGTGTCGAAATTCCAAAAAATAACAGGTACTAATAGAAAGATGTGAAAGAAAAGAAATGCGTAGGTTTGAAAAGATTGGCTGATGGGAGAATTGAGTGGAGAGCTGCCTAGTCAAACCAATCGCAGTATCGCGACAATTGATGATGAACTATGCAAACACATGGAAAAGTTCTTGAAAAAATATCTTTCCGAGTGGAGCTACCATTGTCAGAGCTCCGAAAAACCGCGATTTGTTTTCTTACGTAGACGAGAAAAAAACATCAATGAAAGGATGAGTTAATGACGATGTTTTAGGAAACGCATAAAATATAATTTGGTCCATTCCATCTCAACTCAACAAGCGTTTCTCTCCCTTAGGGTTTCAGATTTTGATGAAGATTTCCACGTGAGTATATACAAGTAAATACACCGCAAAACAAATGCCGGAACCTTTTCGCGAAAATAAAATTTTACGCCTTATATGCGCATTTCAAATTTTTCGCATTTTACGTCAAAAATGCCTGTCTCGAATAATATAATTACTTCTACTTCATCACCAGGCTGTTGCACAGCCATGAATAAAGGCTTATTTTAAATCTTAGATTTTGTTTAAGGCACTGAATGTGTAAAAATATTAATTTAATGCCATATACTATTGTTGTGATATTTCAATGTTTAAATGAATATTAATTATTTTTTCTCAAATATTCCATCTCGGGCTCGACAATAATTTGTATTTTATACTCTAAATATATCTGCTTTAATATTAAAATAATGAAATTCTAATTGGATTCGGGGCGTTCCGGCTCCTTCATTAGGATTACATACCGTGGGGTTATTATACAACTCTGTGGATGGATTAATAACAGGTTCCGGGCCATAGTAATAACACCTAAAACTTTAATTATAGACTAACAACAATTCTGCTGGTATTTTCTATGTATATTATCAACCATATGCTTTTAACGAACTTAATAACAGAGCTTAACTGAAGGTTTGTATCAGAAGCTAGCTGGTATGGCTTAATTTTTAGGTTTATTCTCTTTTTAGGAGATTTTTTTTGCAGAATCGCATAGTCATGAATATTGATGATATAAATGTATGATTATGTCTGCCGTCAGGGCCCTAACGCTGAAATGTTTTCGCAAGTTTAGTCTCGACAGATCCCGAAACCCCGGTCTTACGGTAGGGTGGCGTTTCGAGGAGTTACCGCTCATTTGACGATGTAATCGGCTTACCACAGCCAGGGGGACGGGTTGGTAGGTGCAGTGGGTCGAGTGTGAGCCTCTTACCCAGTGGGCTCGGGTTCGGATCCCTGCAAGTTTTTTCACTGAAGCCATTTGAAAGTGCTGTGGGGGTGGGGGGGTTCTTGTACTTCACCGTCCGTCGGATTAGACATTAACGAAGCTGCCTTCGGCGCTGTACGTTGAATAGGTGATTTCGTGGCTGCTTGATTCAAAACATATATTTCGCATTTAATGATAAGAAACTATTATATTCAATAAAATAACAGTTTTCCATCTTTCAAGGCATCACTTGAGGTTAAAATAGCGAAATATGGGCACATAGAATGTGAGCGATTTAATCCTGAAGTTGCTGCGAAGGCCCCTGCCGTGAAAAGTACTTGTGATCATTGTTTCCCGGTTTCCATCGCTTTGGTCGATGCCAACAGTTTCGCCGGCAACTTCTCAAATCCACTTCTGACGCCAGAAGATGCTCGCGCGAAGGCCCGCCAAACCGTCATCGTCAACAAACGCGGTGGAAATCATGATCACAATCTAAATCTGATTTCCAAGTTAACGCTTTCCAGGTTGTAAAGCCGGTAGCTGCGCTATTATATTTTTACTTGCGTGATATGACTTCAGTCACAGAATTCATTTCGTAATTACAAAAAAATGGCGCGGTGGAGAGCCTAAGTTTGATCACAATTAAATTTCTTCAAGTACTTATACCAAAGGTCACGTCAGATTTTGTCAAAACGACACGAAATTCAAGCGTTAATCATTATTTTTCCGGTGTTTTGAAACCTTTTTAATATAAGGATTATCGAATGCAATTTCAAAGGAATGTATATCACGGAATGCGTATTTTTGTGGCCGTAAGTCCGTCAAGTACACTTTGAGGAGAATATTCGGATTTTTTTTATGAAAAATTACGTGTACTTAGTTTCTCTGTCCAACCTCCTATACATATAATATAAGGCTATAATGTAAAGTCTGACCATACAATTAGAACATCTGGCCATTGAATAGTGAGCCAATCGGTAAAAAAGATGTTAGATGCCTCTTAGATGAGGTTGGGACCGTTGGAACCGAAACAAATATGGCGGCTTTGTTCACAACAGGCCATTTTTTTAATATTGCTAGGCCTCCATTGATTTATTGACAGCACGAGAAGATTTCAAAAGTATTTTGTTGATACGATCATTAAATTTCGAAGTAAACCAACATTGACATCATCTACATCCTTTACAGGAAAATTTTTACATTTCTTCTGTAGACTTCGGCCTTTGGAATGGGATTATTATTCGCTTTCATAAGTGCATAATGTAATCACTTCATCATAAGTATCTCACGAATTAATATTACATTTCCAATGGTTTCTTTTGGGCATCATACAAGTTAGAATGCTCCAAATGTAGATATACCTTTTAATGCCTCCTCGAAAATTCAGGACAATAGTTAGCACAATATATCTATCTATATGTCGCCTGCATTGCTGATGTTCATTTATGGAAGAGAATTCTACATTTCCGAATGAACCGTTCGTGAGGAAATGAGTCCTTCAAGTTACTCGCGGTCACTCATTGAACTTCCAAACAATGCCCTTATTTATAGAAATCTGTGACGTCATCCGAATTTGAGACCAAATTTTGGAATGGGGCATAATCTCCGTGATGATGGCTGAGGAGGGGGTGGCCAAAATGTTTTCCGCCTCAGGGGGGGAGGCGACCAGGAGTGTGAAGCCGGCCGTGGGTCTGCAGCAAGCGAAAGAGCCCTTGGCAAGGCGGTGGTTGCGAGGGGGGAGGATATAGGGGTGGGAATGGGAAGCCGTGATAGGGAGGCAACAGCGCCCCTATCGGGCGGGAAGGGATCCTGCCCAGATTGGGATGGGGGAATGGACGCATTCAGGAGGAGGAGGGGAAATGAGGGAAAAGGCCCCTCCCCCCAAACGATGAGGGGAAGAAGAGTCTCCGTGTGCCGTTCAAATGAACGATTCGCTCAAACGAGAATTTGCCCTCAACAGAGTGAACGTAAACGGGGGCGATTGTCGGCTTGTGTGCGTAAGACCGACATTGAAATGGCAACATTGTCGATCACGCGATCCCTAAGGTGATGATCACGTGATTGGCTGATTCTAACAACAGACATTGTTGACGTGGTGTTTATTTTATTTTGAAAATTTATTCCCTCCGATTTTAGTATTGTAGAAGAATGATTTTGATAATATTTAATAAATTCAGTGGTAAGGAAAGAAAGGGATAGGAACATGTTATGGAAACAGGACTAGGACAGCGGTGCTGTGGTAGATGGAATAAAGCCAGAAATCAAAGGGTAAAAATGACTGGGACTCACCCAGAATCTCCCGGTTGCCTTATATTTATATATTTTTTTCTTCAGATAATTTTTTAGATTTTGCAAATTATGTATGATTCAAATTAAGGGTTTTAATGTTGGCTTCCGCTATTACGGACTGTGCAGCACGTTGAATGGAACTCTTCATGTTTACTTTCTTGTGTGATTGGCGCGTAGAGAGGAATGAATGATTCAGTATCCATACGAGTCAATATCAATTCTAAATGATCTAGTTTTTAGTGGATGAGTAGGATATATTAGCGATTGTGAGAAAATTTGTTTTTCCGCAAACAGCCATTGAATTCTCGACTGGGTCCCACCCATAAAAAGGTTTGGTAGCAGAAAAAAGTATTTTTAATTCAAATGAACACGTCAGCCATTCGCATTGCTCTGAGTAAATGTGAGTGAACCCTTTTGGAACACATTGTTGCGCGCAATGAGTAGGAACTATATGTATTACACCACAGTCGGAATTAGGTACTTAAGAATTTTGAAGTGGGATTTTATGAAATGATTAGTACTCATGATTTTATCTCAATTTCTGCGCCCACGTTAAGAGGAAAAATGAACTCTATAAGTCAGAAATGACTGATTACTGTTACGTTGCAGAAAACTATTGGGGATAATGCGTAAGTTTCGAATTCTGAAATAAATCGTTAAAAGTTTCATTTTCTGTAGAAATCATTATCAAAACACCCCCGGCTTCAAGATTTTTAATTTTATCGAAGAGAGTTGGCGTCAATGATACAAGAGAAGAGTGGTTGTTTCAAAGAAAATTTCCAAAGAAAATGTTCACGCATTAAGATTCTTCAGTGAAGCGGGTTTGTGCTCTGTTTTATTATTGAGTTTTTATTTCTGATTTATAAATTGGGTAAACGGAAAAATACCTCATTAATAACTTTCATCATCATTAATGCAGAGCTTGTAAAATCTAAAAAGGTATACTTATTAATAGATATTATTGAAATTATAATATTTCACCTTCTTCTAGAATAGTAACTTTGGAAGGATAACATATGAAAAAAATAAAGACCACGCAAGCAATCGCTGTTGCCACATTCAGTAAATAAAACCAGTCTAACCACCGAAAATTGTGGATCACGTGATCCACAATTTTCGGTGGTTCAATAATTTTTTGCTATTAGCTGAAGGTAATTTTAAAGTTAACATCGTCCAAGATGTGGAATTAAAAATTAAGATTAGTTTTGTGTTCGGTCAATATTATATTGTTTTTTTTCAGTTTTTAGGTGAATGTTCGTTTAGAGTTTGTTGTGTCCATTGAGTAAAAAATCGTCAACTTGTTTCCCGCAAACGGGAGAAAGATGGATGATGCAGGGAAATAAAATGGAGCGGAGTTGGTCAGGGAAAAGATAGGGTAACGAGACGAATCTCGGAATATTTTTCTCGCAACGTGAGGATTAATCATAATCGGTTGTTTGCGCCATACGTCGTGCAGTGCGGTGCTGCGTTCTCTTAGCCTAGTGCTACAGAGGGGAGAATTGTGTCAGCATCCTCTGCCATACTCTCCGATCGAATTAGGATGAAATTGATGCATCCCATCCCGAGTGGAGAAAGCACTGAAATGCCACGCCCCACTGCAGAGTAAAGAAAATCAAAGCATTTGTAAGAAGATGAGATTTGCTCTCAATCCTCAAAATTTGTATTCTGACGAAAATATTTTTTCCATAAAAGTTAATGACCGATGAGTAGTAATTTGATTTGTGCTCAATTTATTTCGCTGCCCTTTCGAGCAGTGGTCTAGTTGGGAAAAAAATTTAAGCGGTACTCAACAAAATTTCCAAGCAGCTGAACATGTATTGTACAAAGTACTGCAGGAAGAAGTGACTTTGTGCGCAGTCACGCGCACGGGTGCAAAGTTAAATACACCAAAGGATGAAAGCACGACCCTCGCCACATGTGCCACAGTGTGGACTGGTGACGTGAACATCTTGTTCCGTAAAACCCATCCTGAAGTTCGCTCTGAGAAAATGGCTTGGTGGTGGAACTGGTTAACACACCTGACCGCCAATCGGGAGATCCGGGTTCGAATCCCGGCTAAGTGAAATATTTTTTCATGGCGAACTTCATCCTTTGGTGTATGAATTATACACTCGACCACGATTGAAATGTCTAACTCCAACTCTTATAATAGTTCCGAGTTGTGCCACGAGATGACTCTGAACAAGTAAATAATCATTTCCGATTTTTCTTCCCGAAACCCATAGGACAATTTTCAGTAGGGCTATTTTTTACAGATTTAAAAAGGTAGTTTTACCGATACGCTTACAACGAGATTGGATTTTAGGGGGTACGCCGTACTGGCCCAACTACAGCGCTGGTTTCACGACGTATTGGAATCCTGTGGTGGGAAATTTCTTCGGATAATAAGGAGAAAAATGTCAGTGAAAACACAAAAAAATACAAGGAAGTTTAGAAAAAAAAGTGGTCATTATGTTTAAGGAGAACAAAATAAGATTTAGAAATTCTTACTTTTATGGATGAAAATATTTCGTTATATATTGCTGTTGTCTTCAATCACGTCTTGCTGATAAACCACGCTCTTTGCAGATGGAATCTTTGCGATGGAATCGCTGATGGATAGGCTGCTTCTGGAGATTCACTCAGCCACACATACGCGAACCGCGACGTTCGTGCTTAACGCATTCGCCCTGACCTGTGGATTGTGATTCGATTTGCCAAATTTCCAATTATTGAGAACGATTCGCAGATCCGAACCTTTCCAATGAACCGATTCTCATCGACCGAATCTTAAAAATGATCCGAAACTCACACATACCCCCCTCCCCGTGTGCGTGTGTCATTCGGATCCAGCGCCTCTTGCGGCGGGGGTCCGAAACACGGACCCCTCGGGCGGAAACCGTGAATTGTTACGGTTACGGAGTCGCGGTCTCGCTCGTAGTGTCGGTGAACGAACGAACTCGCTCGCTCTCTCTCCTTTATTTTTTTTATTTTTAAATGAAATCTTCTTTAGGCTCGCCAGGCACTTTTTTAGGCACGGTGAAAAAAAGAGGTACCCACTCCTATAGAAACGCAGAAAATCCCATAGCTGATTCATCCACTCACAGCCCAAAAAACTGGTGGAAGAATACAATTTGGAAAATATACTTGAATGTATTGTAAAGCATAGGTAGACTGTGAAATTGTGATTGCAATGAACTTTTTATAGGTCGATAACTTTCTTATTCTACTAGAAAAGGGTTGACTTAAGTGTGCATATTTTTACATCACTTTTTAAAATCATTTCCACTTAAAATACCGATTCAAAGCTTTTTTCCGGTTGGAAAGTTAATACTTAACAGCAATTGTTACCTCGCTTTAGATTATCTCACTTAATTCTTTTTTTCCCAAATTTTGGGTGTTTTGAGCTTTTTATCCGACATTGTTTTTTAACTACCTATTTTCATTTCCTTTGCAGCGGAATTTTGCTTTATAAATGTGATTTATGAATTTAAAAGAGACATAATCGTCTTCCGCATAAGCCATAAACGTCCCGCAATGCTATCAGTTTACTCAATTAATTATACTTTATTTACATTTTCTGAGTTTTATTTCTTTTTACCAAACTACTTAATTTTTCTTTTTTATTTCAAATTTCAAATAATCCCACCTAACAATGCAACTAAAATAAAATCGACTAATCAACAATCTTCACTGTCACACGAGGCTTTCATTGTTGGTCGCATGCGTTGAAGAAAACCGTCGCCTTTTCATATCCGTTTATTAAGGGCAATGCGACCATCGATTTCGTGCGATTGGTGATTTATGTAACTATATAATTAAAAATGGATCTCTGAAATTCCACAAATCTTACCAGAAAGAGGTTTAGACACACATTGTGTTTCATGCTTGCATGCATTCCGTCAGTTTTTGTAGAAGGTGATTTGTAAAATATTACGAGATAGAAGTTATTCCATGACATGCATTCCCACTCCCTCGTTTTGTGCGAAGGCACTGATCTCGGGAAGCAGTTCTGTTCGAGTGCTCCTCTTTCTCGCGCATTCGATGTGCGGTGATATTTGCACTACTCGTGTTTCCTCATCGACTGCGATCCTAGATTCAGTTTGGTCATTTTTTTCCAGTTTTCCAATTCACCACCGGAATATATTTCTCGCTATCAACTGTTTAATAAAATTGGTACACTAATCAGACACTTTTTGTACAATATTCGGGCCTCCAGTAACCTTTTATCCATAAAAAGTAAATAAATGGGACATATTAGAATTTGAGTGAGGCAATTTCAGATTGAGTGAGACAATTTCACGAATTTACGCCGCAAACCATTCAATTAAATGGGACATGGCGATATCATTCTCAAGTTTCACGACATCGATTGAAGCACTAAAAAGTGCCAATTGTATCCATTGCTACTTTGCCGTCAGTTCTCGTGCCTTATTCTGGTGACTCTCTTGAGTTGTACCTATTTTTGACCATTTTTCAAGGACAAATATTGAAAAAAGAAAGCAACAATTCAATGAGTTATCAATTATCCAGCGACTTACCATAGTTTGGATACCTCCTCGAAGATATGATTTGTTGGATTTCATGCCAAGGTACCAAATTATCAGTCCAAGGCTCGTGCTTTTAATGCGGTGATCGGTGATATGATTTATAAGTCTCGAAATATGGGTCGGTTGATCTGATAATAGAGTCGAACTTGTCTTTGATTTCAAGTGTGAGAAGGTTTTTCGCAAAAACTGCAAATCATCGGAGAGGGAATTTGATGTAGCACATGATGCGTAGTCATTTTAGCGATAAGACAGTAAAAAGTAACACGGAGCAACTACGCAGTTCATTATTGATCATAATAAATATGTGTATAAACAAAAATCCACGCAGTGCAAAGTGGCGCAGGAAAAGTAATTACTCCTCCTGCCCAGCTTGCGTGTCATTCTGAACACGGCAGTGATTTATTCTGGATTGCGATCTCTCATCTTTATAAATTAACTTACGGTTTGAAGCACTGAATGAAATTCATCAAAGAGGAATAATTGTGCAGCAATCTTGGAATCATGGATTGCTTTCAATCCTTTTATATCAGCCATACTGCCTCGCTCTGTTCAATTTTGATCATTTATCAATGTGCTACCACTAATTATTGTAATACCACTGGGATCATCAATAGCTCTCTATCAGTTCATATCGACTGCTGTCTCGCGTCGTATCGATATCGTTCGTTCGTTTATCGATGTGCTTCCGCGTATCGCACATCCCGAGATTGCACGCTTCGCAGACCCCACGCGCGCGTACCCTGCTCCCATCCCCCTCCACACACCTTTTCCCTTTCGCTTCCCTTCTGCTTTGGGGATGGGGCGTTTGGGCCGGGGGTGTGGGGGGGGGGGGGGGGGGGCATGGGAAAGGGGGCGGAGGTAACGCTCCCTCGTTCTCTTCAGTGCGAGGCAGGAGTGCAGGCGCACCGGACCAAACACGCGTCCCTCAGCCTTCCTTCCTCTGCTGCCGCCGTTGCTGCTGCTGCCGTTGCCGCCGCCTCTCTCCCTGCCCCCGTGACCGTGTGCAGAGTTTTCGGAGCCCTTCGCGGCATTGTTGCGCCGAGGATCGTTGCGTCCCGAGTTCGCGGTGGTATTGTTGCGTCGGCCGCATTGTTGTGTGGGAGTCGGCGTCATTGTTGCTGCGTTTGTTGCGTGGGTGAGGCGGCTTGGGGCGCGCGAATTTGCCGCCGACGAGCAGTGGGGGGCGGTAGGTGGCGCTGTCGAGCGGTGGGCCCCTCTCTCGCCCGGATCGATGGCAGGGGCTGCCTCTCGGCCTGTTTGTGAGGCTGGGCGTCGTCAGCACTAGTAGTCGGCGTCCCTCGCGCCCCGACACTGGCTGCACAATCCAATCTGGAGTTCTCTCTGTGTCCACAAGACATTGCCCGCCCGTGTGGTGACACCCCCTTTTCCCGTGACTCTTGTGTTGCTCTGCCCGTGACTGCTTTACATTTTACGCGTGCTTCTCTCCTGGAGGAGGCGTTGTCTTTCTCCAGGCACTCACTCCCTCTCATCTGCTGTCGAGCGAAGTTCCAATTCCCACTGCTGGTGAGTACTGTTTACCTTTGTTCCGAATATATATGAATGTCGGCCCGGTTATATGTAAACGCCTCGCAAAAGTGACAACATCTGTGTTACCATAGACCTGGATTGCATTGAAACAATGAGGGTAGCAGGATAATAATATCGAACATGGGCTATATCGCATGTGAGTGGTAGAAATGAGATTGTAAAAACTTTCAGTGGGGAAAATTTCGCCTGTGTGTTGCCCTCTGACGTAGTTTTATGATTAAGTGGCTAAATATTGCGTCCTTAGTCTAAATCAATCCATTCGACGCGTGCAAACAAATTATTTTAGTTTCTATTGCAATCTGGAATCGTACCTCTTGAGGCCGTATAACTCGACAAATTTGTTATTAGAAGCTCTTTACGAGCAAAGCTTCAACCCTTGCTTACGCTCAGCACACAGCGTGCGGGGCGTTGAAATTTTTGATTGACTGAACGCAAAACAGAATCTTTTCTGATGATTATATACATTTTCTGACTTCATACCATCATGACCAATTGCATAATTTTAAGAGCTGTTATATTTTTAGTCTGCTCCCACTTAAATGCGACGTAATATATTTAGTTTACGCTGAACTCACGTTAGCCGTATGGGTATAAATAACCCAGGATTATCATATTGTTAAAAGACTATGAATGGAGTAATTTCTGCTCTAATTTCATTCTGAGAAAAATGCTCCGAATTTTTATCTATCTTGTGCCGCTAATTTGGTCTGACCGGCGAACATGAATATTGTGGTTGGCGCCAAAGGGAACGGTTGGGAAGGATGGGTGGAGAGAAACCCGGCGTCGGCATTAGCAAAAGGTTCCAAGGGGACCAGAGCTAAACGTCCCATCCGACGGACGGGGTACTGCACATGGGTTCCTCCACCGACAATATGTAAGCAAGCAAGGGTCGTTAAGTCTCTGAAAATCTCTGCCACCGGCAAGGCTTGAATCCGGTCCCTTCGGGTGGAAGCAATAACTCTATGCGACCATGACAACACGAAACCCACGAATATTGTATTCAAAACAACACCCGTCCCCGTTATTAAGTTAATAAATGATTAATTATGCGACACAATTAGTAATGAGGTGGACCAACTCATCCGTTTCTTCTGATCATGTTTTGGACATTTTCATCTCGTCTATTAACTTATCTGGAGTATAAAAAGTAAAGGAATCATTAATGATTTACTCGCTATCTTGATTTCTCATGCTAGCGATCTCTATACCCCACGGTCGGTGTTAAACGGATTATTTTATACGTTTGGACTCAACGTGTGAATTGAGATTGTCGTTATTGTAAGATTCCAATTCCCGCTCCATTTTTTCATTCTCCAATGCTTTCGTTGATACAAGACATATCCCAAATCAAATGCTCAAAAGTAGCCTTTTCGTATGGATAGCCTAAATTCGGATGTGGTTGAAAGTTCGGAATAGTCGCTGGTAAACGCTTGGTCTATAATTCCAATATTATGAAAGGACTATGGATGAGAAAATTATACCTATATTTATTTTGATTTCTTTTAGTTTTTGCAGCTAAACATGAGGCTATTTGGTAATGGTTTCGTCATGCCTTGTGCCCCTTAGGGATCGCTCCTAATCGGTTTACTCAAAGCAATGTACTCCATTGCAGTGGCTGAGGATAGCTCCCCCGTTTTTTTCTCTAAAATTAAGCACCTTATGCATTGGCGAAACTGATGAACTTACGGTTGCTTTTCACTCTCGAATATTGATCATATTGACGGCGTATTTACCTTGCACGAGGCGAAAATCTCGTGCACGTTTGCATAGCGTAGTGAAAGTGACATTATTGGTAATGGTACGTAACAATGGAAGGATTAATTTTACTTACACGAGGCAAAAATCGCTTGGAAGTTTGTAGAGTGCATTGCAGATGGAATTGTTGGATGTGGCATTGTTGAAAATGGTACACACAATCGAGGGATTGAATAATCATGCATGCAATTTCGAGGGAGGCAGTAGCTTCACATATTATAGTCTTAGTGTCCTCTCTTCCTGCTGTTCATCCCGCTGTCCGAGGTGGTCGATACTGGACACACTGACCCCAAAGTGGAGAGTGTCTCCTCGGATCGTGAAGGCGACTTCCTCTCACGAAATCATCATCTTCATAATATAGGAATTCTTAGATTGGCATTCTGAAGCGCTCCAATTCTCCCTTTAGCAGCAATATCCCTTCGTCTCGTCCTATTCCGCTTCGTGTCTACCCCATAGTACATACTCTTCTTATCGCTAATCATAATCTTCTTTCTATCTTTTGACTTCATTAATTTCCCTCCATAATTAGACTTAATGTTATGCAAAAACGGGATTTGTATGTTTGTAAGGCTTTAAAAGAGATGTAAATGGCTCTTCAAGCAATATTCCTGCCCATTTTACTTGAAACTAATACCTTATCTTTATCGAAATTCATTTTTTTGGAGAGAATCTATAAATATTCGGAAATTGCGCTGAGTACATTGTTGCGTGCGATTCGCTTCGATTTCCGGAGATTGTGTACGACGAGTTACAGTAATTTAGTGTTATAGTGACCGAGCACAGATCACAGTAATCCATAAGAAACTCGCGCTCTCTGAAAGAAAGGTCGTCGTAGAATGAGTTAGGTGTATAGAAGGCGGAAAAACAATCCTTAAATGACGATGAGACAGTTAACCGCAAGTTGTGGATTTTTTTTGGTATTTGCATGGAAGAATCAAAATTGGCGGAACTCTCTGCGTTGGTTACTTTTCTGGTCGAATTTCACATCTGTAGCTGTTTTGTTTGTGCTTGGAATGCATTCTAGGTAGGATATATATTTTTTATTGTGGCGTAGTTCAGTGTTAAAGAATCTCCTTCTGGCCACAAAGGAGCATTTAAAGATGATTGATGGAAACAAAAAACATCTAAAATATTCGTTTCAAATTGCAGATAGTAATTAAACGAAAGAAGAAAACGAAGAAAAATTTAAAAACAGCAGTTGAGGGAAATCGTTAGCAGAGAGAAAAAAAATTTTAGTGTCACGATTTGCTCAAAACCAGTTCAAAGAACCGAACGTTTTATGCAACGGTTCTTATGCGAATTCGAGCACTTTGACTACCCAATTTCAATGATATTTTATGAAAGCTGAAGCAGTTATATTTTTCTCATGGTGACTGTTTTTGCTTTAAAAATCGGCGGTCTGTAAAAGCTATGCCTGAGTTTAGGCAAAATGATAACAAATACAGGATTTTCATAGTCATTCCTGAACAATCCTAAGATTGGATTGACGCAGTTCTCTTCTCAATTATTTTATTCTATTTACTTCCACCTATTTCTTATTTTTCAAATCCTTTTTTTATCAATTCCATATATTTGAATTCGAGGTTCTGCGCGGTCCATTTCTATTCGGTTCTTGCCATCCACTTGTCACTCGACTACTGTCATCATCAGACAATCATGTCTCAAGATGTGTTCCAAAAGATTATTCTGTTTTCTCATTAAGATTTTCATAAGACTCCTCTCCTGCTCTTCTTTGGACTTGCTCATTCTTCTCTCGTCCGATCCTTGAGATTTTCATCATCCGTCGGTAGCTCTTCATTTCGAATGCCTTCCCCCTTGATTTCTCTGCTAGCATCATCGTCAACGTCTCAATACCACAGAATTATAATAAATCACATTCTAGCTGTAAGTTCTGAAGGTTTGTTTCCCTACTTCTGTGCTAAAACACTACCAAGGGTCAAATGGAGAAAACTCTGAGACGGCGTCATCGTGCACGTCGGGCACTCGGGGGATTAAACTTTATAAACAAATGAAAACGACCACACTCGGAGAGCTCTTGGATCTTTGAACGAGTCGCTCAACGAATCATTCATTTGTCATGGCAACAGAACTCGTTTTGAACTTCAAAACAATGTCCATTTTTATTTAAATATTTGACGTCATCCGCATTCGGAATTAGAGAATAGTCCTCACAGAACTGGCGCCATCTCTCGGTCTTCGCAGGTATCGATAGCCTAGGGTAAGGCGTCAGAGAGCCAATCAGTTAGTGTGAGGGTTCCTGTGGAGTCGAGTGGATATATCGAAACGAATGAGCCCTTTTTCCTGTTGCGATATCGATCGATCGCCTTCTCGCTCGGGGTGAATCGTCGCTGTCAATTGTTTTCACTTCCGGCTTCTCTTCATCTCGTCTGCTGCATCGTCCGCTGCACTTCGTTGCCAATTTATCTCGGGTATATTGGCATACCTGGAAAGTCTATGTACGGTCAACCCTTGCTTTGCGATATAAATCCTTGAATCCGGAGGACCGATCGTAAAGGAATTCCACCGTACGTTTCTACATCATTGCTCAACTAGGAAGAGCATCGGCGTATTAATATTCTGCTGTGTTAAAAAAATACTTGGATGAAAATGAGATGTAGAATTTCGTAATCGATGGCGTATTTTGCTGGTGAAAACAAAATAGGCGAGTTTTTAAATCATCTCAGATGGTGAGCCGAATCAGTCCGGTTGTGCAAACTATTATTTTTAATATGATTGCGTCATCTTTTGGTACTTTGCGAATATTACGCTGTGACTTGTAGATGCTGAACTGAAGCTGTCGCCGCTATCACGCAGAGGCGTTGAAATTAATGTTAAGGACCAAATGAGAACAAAAGCGAATATTTACAAGTCAATGACTTCAGCTGTGCTGCGAGTCGAAAATTGCGTTACGCCTTGGGTTGAAGGAGCCGCTTGAATTATCCACTAAAAATAACAAAAAACAACGAATCTACTGCTTTTGACTCTCGTGAAGTGAATGCGCGTTTGCAGATTGGAGATGGATGCGGAATGATAGTCGCCACAGTCAATTGTTTTCTCCACATCTCATCTCATGCTGCTTCTCTCACTTCATCCATTGTTGCCGATCAAATTTGTAAGCATTGACGAGCTCTAAATCGAAGCAACGTGCCCTGAGTGACTGATATATTCATTCATCGAAGCTCAGCCCAAACTACTCAACATATAGCAACGGAAATTTCAGTTTAAGTTTATTGTACCATGTATTGACACACTAAGAAATGTTTTTTGGGAGAAAAAAATTTCGGGCTAGTTCCTACTGCATGCGTACGTAATAAGGCGAGTCAAGAGTATCGCCACACACGCACGGTTGTTAAGCCAGGCGTTGGATTCTCGACTCGTGGGCAGGCGACTGTCTCTTGTTCTGTTTGGCCCTCTCTTTAATGAACGTTCGTGTTCGCGGAATCGAGGGAGCTGTGGCTTATATTCTAGGAGACCAATCGGAATTCCAGATGGCGGAGGACCAATGGGTGGCCACCGTTAAACACGTCACAATATAAGTCAGTCTCTCTCTCTCTGCTCATGTTTACACGAGTCTCGACAACGCGACGAAAGGATTTCCCCTTCACTTCAAACTGCTGTCCCTTTCTCCTCGCTCATGCATCTCAAATGGAGCGGAGACTCAGTTTTATTGGCCGCTCGTTCTATATCGAAAGAAGTCGGAAGTATTCACTTTCTACGGAGGAATAGGGAGATATTTTGGCTTCCAAATCTATTGATCACATTGGTCCATCCCCGCCAGTGGCGTAGCCAGGGGGGGGAGGTCCGGGGGGTCCGGACCCCCCCCCCCCCGAAATATGAAAACACAATTATTTTCCTTCATAAAAGAAAACAAAATGTTAAAAAATCATGAATTTACTAAATATTTTTAATAAATAAAGTTTTTTTTATTATGAAAAGTGTTAAAATTAGTTTAAAACCCATTACTTAGTGCATTGTTCTTAAAAAAGTTCCCCCCCCTGGTTTTGGATCCTTCCGAACAAAATTCATGGCTACGTCACTGATCCCCGCTGTATCACTGATGCATTAAAAAAGGAAGCGCATGTGTAAAGAACTTTAAACGCTTTATGGAGTTCTCAACTTACGATTTATTTCCTCCTGTGGAGAAAAAAGTCTCTCTAAATATACACACTCCACACTATGAGCTACGCAACCAGAAGAATTGCCGAGAAACATCCGAGGAATAGGTGGGTGGATGGAGAGGTAGGCTGGGATGAAAGTTGTTTATTTGAAATGACGACAGTTAATGACAAAACGACCCTATTTTTTTCGGGGTCCAGAGTCTTAGGGCCACTGATGGGATCGTCCCGGTTCAAAGTATTCGCTCTACACCACTAATTACCAAAATCCTCCGGGAGGGCGACGTTGACCAGGAAAAGTAACTGCTCTCTCTCTCTCTCAGGTCTGTATAGTGAGTATGTGAAGTTATCCACTCTGCTTTGAGATTTGGAACGAGCAAACTATGTGAACAACGAAAACATAAACGTAAAATTAGTGACCATAGGGCGATGCGCAGCTTTTACACAAATTAGACTGGGATCCGCTATGCACTCGGAGGCTATCTACTAGGCATATATTGATTGAGATATCGAGAATAGATACCTTTCAGGGTAACGCGAAGAGCATCGTGTCAGAACTCCACTATCTTTCCAGGTTCGACAGAAACAATGTTATGAGGAAGGATATTTTGCCGAACGGATAGGTGTGGGAATTCGTATTTTCCCTGAGCAGTGAAGGACTCAAATGAACGCGAGGCAGTCATCGCACTCTTTAATTTTCTATTGCAAATACTTACAGGCAGCAGGTTTGCCCTAACATCTCCAGCCGCACGACTGTCGAGGCGGTTAGGCAGGCTTAGTGGCATGTGGATGTAAATTCCGACTGTATTCCCTCCCATTCCATCCAACTGACGGTTACATTCCGACGATCTGGTGCCTTGCTAACAGATGTCCTGCCTAGGGTTCCCGGTCCGATTGCTACAGCATTCTGCGGAGTGTGCACTTGGGTGCAAGCGTCCGGATTGGATCGATTGGAGTGAACAGGCGAGGGCAGCAGCTGCAGGTTGCTTTTGGTCGGGGCGAAGTAACGACAGGATGAAGGATGGGGTGGCAACCAAAACCGAAAACGATTGTTGCGTACTTCCTCGCAAAAGCTTACGGCAATGCGCAGTGGACAATCTTTGGGAGTGGTAGGACGTTTCCGAAAGCACCAACAATGAAGTTTACGTGAAGATGACGTAATAGGACAACGATCTCATGTGACAATTTACGAAGTGTCTCCAACGTAAAGACATCTAGCGGTCGTCGCCGATTTAAAACAAATGTACATCGAGTATAAACTCTTCTCGGGTAAGATTATGTAAGAGCGACTGCGTTTCGGGTACCGACTCGCTACCCATTCTCACGGCTACTACAAATAAACTAACTATTTTTTATTTGCGGTTATTTCTTTTTTTTGTAGCCGTGAGAATGGGTAGCGAGTCGGTACCCGAAACGTCGATGCTCTTACATAATCTTACCCGCGCGGTATCCCGAGAAGAGTTTATACATGTTGTTCGCCGGGAAGGTGTAAAATCTTTCATAATGTACATCGAATTTCAAATGATGCCCATATTAGGTATCGAATTCATTAAAATTGCGATGGCCGCTAGGTGTCTCCGGTCAGTTAAAAAAAATAATTGCTAGTTCTTTTGAATATTTTGATTCAATATAGTTTGTAAATGAACAGCAGACAAGGTACTTTTGATCTTAGGGTATGTCTGTCTGCCGAATCGCGCGCGAATTTCGCCGTCACTTTTTCGAAGATTGGGTGCTTTTCAAGGGCGACTGATGTTTTTGGTGAGGTCCATGGTAGAAATTGCTTCGGTTATCAGTTCATCGTCACCAGTCCTAATCAATTTTAAGATCGGTTTGACGCAACTCTCCTCTTTATTTCGTATTAGACAAAATTCCATGATAAAATTTGTCTTTCCCAAGAAATACCATTTATTTTTTGCTTGATTTTGAATGATAAAAAACTTCAAACTCACCAGCTAAATAATTATTTTTCCGTCGTTAAGATAATATTCGGTTATACAGTCTGTCACAGTCCGTCTCTGATATCTCTCCTGTTCATCAACAGTAACAGTTATTTTCAGCTGATAATCTCTCATAAGGCGTATTTGACATTTTAAGGTGGTATAATAAGGTAATAATAAAGGCCGACGTTGAGAAACGAACTTCAGTGTTGAAAGAAAAATCGAAAAATGCTGTGAAATTCCTGCGAATAGTTTTAATTATAATTCTGAAGTTCAATTTATTCGAGAGCGTTAAATTTAATGTAAATACAATTTTCGATCGAAATAAACGAAATGCAAACACACACTATCGCAGGAATCAGTCAATCAAACCCACCAAACCGTCACATGGGGTGGGATTTTGCGCGTTTTCATCTACATCTACATACTACTCCGCAAGCCGCCTAAAAGGCGTGTGGAAGGGGGTGTTAGGTCACCAGCCGTTTACAGCTAAAAAAATGAAGTGCTCTAACGAAGTTGGGATTAGCGTTTATTTAAGTCCTTTATAGTTCGGGGGAAAAACGAATTCCCACATCTATCCGTTCGGCAAAACATCTCTCTTAATTTATCGCTTCTATCGGACCTGGAAATATATTGGGACTCTAATATTATGTTCTCCGTGTCGCTCTTAAAGATATCCATTCTCAATTGTTCAAGCAATCTAAGCCTAGCGCGCAGCCTCCGAGTCTCCAAAGGCTACCAGCCTAAATCGCTGAACATCTGAGCAATGCTGCCTGTACGCCCGTAGCGGTTTTTAACGAACCGCGCAGCCTTCCTTTGTATTTTATTCAGTTCGCAGATTAAGTCTTTCTTCACCGGACACCATGTTCGCTGCATATTCAAGGTGCGGTCGGACGAGTGTGAAATAATACCTTTCTTTTACTTTCTCATCCGAAAATTTTCCCACAATACGCTCTACGAATCCTAATTTCTATCGGCGCGTCAAGTAATGAGGTGATCGCCCACACGATGCCTGGGGCCGATGCACGAATCCCAGTAGCGTGTGTGGCGCGGGATGATTGTATTTTTCCCGAACATGCACATAGGAAACATGTAATTGCTCCCTCAATTGCATGTGCAATTACGTGGCAGGGGTTTTAGCCCACACCAAGCATTCTCGCGTGCACGGTATGCGAGAAAGCTCTAGCTATCGACCATTCCGTAGTCCTAGTGACCATATCGTGCAGTGGTTTCTTAAAGTGAGTTTCAAAACTGTTTAATGGAAGACTAATATTTCATTTGGCGGTGAATTCTGAAGTTGAATAATTCCTAAGTTATTACGTGCTCAATAATAAAATTTGATGTTTAATTATAATTTGGAGAGTTCTAACTTCGGTTTAAAATTATGCGTATCCGTGCGAAGGAAACAGGCGGTGCGAAGAAACAGAAGGTATAATGTTAAGTGGTATATTTAAAGCGAGAGATCATATCGTTCTCTCGGGACGAATGAATTTTCAAACCTCCCCTTTCTCTCTCTCTCTCCTTTCTTTGATGGTTTTCTGCTCATCGTCCAATAGGTATGCGGCTAGATTTTTCGAAATATCCTCGAGTTGGTATTCAAATATGTATTTTGCCCTTACAATCGTTCAAAATATTAATTTTAAGATTTATACGACGTTCATTCAACCTTGTTCGCCAGCTCGTCAACCTAAATTCACCAGTGTGTATATTTTCTCGAATGGGATCTTCTTAACGCCCAATTTGGGATCTCCCGTCATCCCACAAGTTTTACAGTGAATGAGTCATTGTGTCAATTGTATCAATGTATGGCGGGAATGCGTTTCCGCTCTCCCACCGAATTCCCGGCATCTGGCGAATCCATCAGGGACGATCTTAAATAGCAGTGTGCGCCGAATAATACGTCTCATTCACTGTGGCGTTGTGTTGTTCCAGTGGCGAGAATCCGTGCGTCCGATCACGCTTTGGGGCGAATTATCACTGAAGCGAGTTATGTCCGTGGAAATTGTTTCCATCTGCAGAGGAAATTGTGGCTGCCGCTGGGATTATGGCCCTTGGCTGGAATACCTCGACCACATCGCGTCCATTTATGGCACTCGACTAGAGGATAAGTATCGAAGTTAAGGGTCTTGAATTTAGTTTGGCTGATTACGGAAAATTCATTTGATCACACACAGCAGTACCGCCATTTTAAATCGACACAGTATCAATTCATTATTCGATGGAATATAAAAACGCTAAGGTAACAGGAATACTCAATGAGCCTTAATAATATTTACCACAAGTTATTTGTACATAAATAGGTGGACACTCAGGGAAGACTCGATAGAAAAGAAAGATGTCTATATATTCATAATACCTCTCAAGCTGGCTCATTTGGTGTGTGGCAGGGGGTGTCAGGACACCAGCCGTCTACGCATTAAGACCAAATGCTCAAACTATTACGACTAGCATTTATTAAAGTCCTTTATGGCTCGGGGGTAAAAAGAATTCCCATATCTATCCGTTCGGCAAAACATATCTCTTGTTTTATCGCTTCTATCGGACCTGGAAATGCAGAAGGGTTCTAGTATGGCGTTCTTCGTGTCGCTCTGAAAGATTTGATTTATTCTGAATCGGTCAAGCAATTTAATCCTTGCGTGTAGCCTTCGAGTCTCTAGGGACTCCCAGCCTAATTTGTTTAAAATCTGTGTCGCGCTTTCAGTATGTGGGTAGCAGTTTCTGATGGATTTAATTAAGTTCACGGATGAAGTCTTTCTGCGCCTGATTCCATATGCATGCTGAATATTCATAGTGTGGCCGTACGATGGCGAAATATCATCTCTATTTTACGAGTCTTGTTGTTTTCTGGGAAATGGCAATTTTGCTAGAGCCTGAAGAGAGATCGATATGATTATGCAAATAATAATTAATTAGGGAAGATCGGCAGTATTCACGAAAACGCTCGAGAAGGTATAATCTCTGGTGAGTAGTAAGGAATGTAAATGGTTGGATCTATGGGGAACAGCTGTTGGACACAGTTCAGTGTGATGTTCATAAATTTGGAGTGTGATTTTATTCTTTAACGTGTGAGATGTGGGGCGATGAATGGAGTAGTATCGAACCATTAGGAGCGTTCATCCACTTTCGAGAACACGCATATCTCCACTTATGTCAATCGCAACAGACCCTATATCTACTAAAATATCGAATCTATGGTTACCGAGTAATCAAATGCTTTGCACTCATTCATGCCGTCTGTAAAAATTTATTAAACCATTAAAGCTATAATAATTTTTTTAAATGTCCATTGAAATGTATTCGCGAAACTTATGTAATAAAGGGAGTCGGTTTTAAAATATTTCCCTTATTACCACAAGCATTAGTTTTTGGTTCGTTTTGTCTTAATTTGACGAGTTTTTAAAAGCGTATAATGGTTTTTGAGTCAGCTCTTCACATAAAGCAGCACTAGTATGTTCTTCACACATTATTTGAACACTTAATTCCTTACGATTGTAGTTCTTGCTCTTATGTCTAAACTGTTATTATTTTAATCTCTTCAGAGGCATTTTATTGAGGTCATAAAGGAGGTCATTGTTATGATTTAACTTCCCTTTCATCCCATCTCTAGGAATCCCATTCCACCTAGGAATAGGAGGCAGTTTTCGCCCAAGGGATGGGGGTTGGGCACGCCAGGGGGCTAAAAATCCTTTCCCTATTCACGCCACCCTCCCCCGGAATTCCGAAACACTTTCGGCTCCAAAGAGGAAATTTACATATTATGGCGGTAGGTTATGGTTCAATATCCTCAGACTGTATTTCGCATGGCGGACGTCGGATTAACTGATTATGCGGGAAAGTGAAATGTGACGACAATTGAAAGCGAAGAAGCGTTTTGATATGGTAGCCAGCAGGCCGCTCGTCCTTTTTCAATTCATGATTTCAAAGATAAAAATGAGTATTCACTGCGAAAGAATGGCTTTTCTTGTACTTCAAAACCGTTGATCGTTGAGGGAATGGTATTGGAGTAATGAGTTGCAATTTTAGAAAGAGAAATTTATTCGACTTGGGTCTCAATCATCGTCAGGGTACAAATGATGTTAAGTTACGTCTTTTGTGACATCATATTAGAACCCCACTACATTTCTAGATCCGACAGAAATGATAACATAAAAGACATGTTTTGCCGAATGGACAGATATAGGTAGGAGCTCAATAGGCATTAGGATTCAAGTAAGACTGTAAGGCCGTCGAAAACATCTGAGGGTGTATGGTCATAGGTTTTCCAGGCGTATCAGGTGCAGAAACGTTTATCGGGTTTTCCACCGGTTGATGTCGCATCTCGAATTCGGAAGATCCCCTGAGGATGATCAGCAAGTCGCTGCTCGAAACGTCGGGAGACATGGACGACATCAACCGGTGGAAAACCCGGGAAACTTTTCTGCAACATCTGAGGGTATTTAAAAACTTTCAAATCATTTTAAATGCATACATTTGGTGAAATGGCCTATCTTCAAATTTCCATAATTTCTGTTTCCTCGAAGCCGTCCATTTATGTATTTATGTGAAGACGTAAAGTAAGTGAGAAGTGAGATAGAGAGAGAGAGTCATCTTGGCCCTCTGGTGGGGTGTCGTGCAATTGTTAGCTTTCCGTGGGCGCCCTCTTGCGTGCAGGCTTCCTCTATCCCATCTCCTTCACTCATCACTGGACCACGCGAATGAATAGGTCGCCTGGGGGGGGGGGTGTCTACGTAAGCCACCCTCCCATCCCAGGGTCTATCAGTGTGCGTGTGAATTAAATTGAGCGTCCAAAAAGTTCAGGAGAGTTGACCCTTCATGTAGTTTGTTAGGCGGGGAGGCGGTGAATGGACAGTGGTCCAGAATGCTGAAAAGTGTGGCACGGTGACCCCTCGAAACCAGAGAAGAGTATTCACAGGTTATTGTGGTCGCGGATTATGAATACGACCTTGGAAACTTGAAAAAGAAATCAATATACAATCGCAAACATTCAAAATCTGAAATCGTGTTCGGGTAGCCTCGAGAAAGTGTCACCTGGAAAATTTTCTCAATGTGGAACTTTTGTTAAATGTGTAAATATTAAGCACGGCATTTATGATTTCCTGAAAAGGTGATATCGGCTATGTAGTGTAAAACTCCTTGTTCCAAATTACTGGTAACGGATAAACTCAAGGTACAGCATCTATAGGAGCAGGGCTGGAAGTTGCCTTCCTTTTTCCAGCATAACTTTCGCATCTACCCGCCATCAAGCGCAAAATTTTAGCGTGAACTTTCGAGAGTAACCTAAATTAGTTGTTTTTGTTATGGATGATGCAGGTCAGACAGCACGGAACTTTTAAATCTGATTACATTTCACAGTTTCTGCGTTAAGTTCTCATTTTTATAGTGATAATTTTATTCAAATTTTATATTTACGCTTTGTTTAGTATCAAATTGAGAAAAAAATGCTTATTTATTCTGTTTCCAGTATAAAGAACTCAATGGGGAACATGCATGAAATTTGTTCAACATGCTAGTAAGTCTCACTGAATAGACAATTTTCTCACGAGTCCAAATATATAAGCCAAAACTCTCCTAGTATTCCACAAACTTCATTAAATGCTAATTAAAAGTGCTCGAATATTGCTTAAAGTCACGTGACCTGAAACGCCTCCTGACGTCATCGGACGGTAATCCATTCACTTCGCTAAGAGAGTAGAGCGGTAGAGCCTTGAATGCAAGATATCGAAGTAAAAATAGCGATTATTTTCGCCAAGTTTGCATTTGAGCCCCAGCATAGACCGATTTTCTATCCACCACCTCAGTCTGTCATCAGTGGATACCGTACCTTGACGTCACGCTCCGATGACGTCGTGTTTTCAAGCAGCCGATGATGATTAATTTTTATAGACTAATAACTCAGCTAAGAAGCATTATTCATCCGCCAGATTTTCGGCGAGTACAGTTGAGTTAGTGACCTTCATATTATAGTACTTTTAAAAAGTTGTGCATGTTCCCCATTAGGAGACTTAATAATACCTAATGATTATGCCTTCCGCATTGGAGGCTTATTTAGTTGTGCAATATGAACACGACGTTATTCTCGTCGTCAGACGTCGCCTGTACTCACGATGTGTACCAATTCCCAACTAAACCCGTTAGTATCACTAATAAATGTAATAAGGATTTTCTCAGCACCCCTGACCCGACAAATAATTCGTAAAGAAAGTTCCTTTTTTGGCCGATGCTTAATTTTAATGGACCAATGTGCGGCGCGACGCGATGGTCTTATGGTCGTTACCTCAGAGTACCCACTACTAAGGGATATATCACACTCTCAAGTCCCAATTAACATTGATTCGCCAAGTGGCAAAATGTCTGCCGCCCTCGCCTCACCTACTTAAAATGAATTACGTCTTCTAAAAACACTTTCATGTGCGATGATGTGCATGCTAGTTTTTGATCAGGAGGAGACGAACAATGAAAATACTTAAATAGGCGAATGCCTCATTTGTGGAATGCCACATCATTTTCTCTTGCTAAAGTGCGTTGAGTTGAATTTCGTCGCAAAAATACCACGATTCGTCACTTATGGTCAGTCTCTTTCCATCGTCCCTTTTTATCGGCGGGGAAGTCTTCTCGCAAATTGGCAAAAAAAACCTGAGCAGCTCCCACACCTCTCCTCCTTTGTATTTCTGCTGGAGGCTCCTTGCCTCCGTCGCCGTCATCGCATCCGTTGAAGAGGCTCAGATAAGAGGCGGCGAGGGAGATGTGATCATGCCGGGATCCCACACTCACGCTCCGAAATGCTTTCATTATGATGGGGTTGTTTTGGTCGCGAGGGGTGGACGGAGGGTCGTAATGGTGGGAAAAATAGGGGCTCGATTTGACCCTGGAGCTTTATATATATATAAATTTGGACCATAAGGCGAAGATGGGAGAGTTAATTAACCAGCGTAATTGAAGAAGATGATGTGGAAGAAAAAACGTGATGGTGACTGGCGTCACGATAAATTAATGGGAGGATGCCGTGCTCTTATGCTTTCCTTGAGAAAGAATAGCGGGGCATGAGGGCGCTAAGCCACGGAATCTATACCGCATGGATATGATGAGACGTGCGGTAGGGCAATGTGTACTCGTCGAATGATCGGAAACGTTTGGATGTGGTTGCATTTACATTTTCAATGAAGGTTGTGTTCTGCCTTCCCACGTGGTCAAGCATTCTGTAGCTGACGTTTCGAAGCTCGGTTGATCGATTTTTAATAAGTGTGAATTTTTTTAGGGATTCGTTGTGTGTTAGGCTATTGTTTTCGCGAATTACTTTCTTGTTAGGCTAAAAGCATTCACCTTAATTTTTCGATTGTTTTTCTTGTAAATAGGCCGTAGGAGTGTATTTACAGATAGAGAAACTCACTGAAATGGCCGAAGGCGATGAATTTAAGAAATAGAAGACTTACCTGGCTGGCTCCTTTGTGTATATACATGCCGAATATATTATTAATACATAACAGAATCGTCCGAATATATAAGCGAAGAGTCCATGCGTACATTAACACTCAACTTATATCATACTACCCGCGTAAAGGCTTAAGAGGCCAATAAATAAAAGTAGGCTTTTCGTGCTTAATTTCCTGTAACTTATATTTTTATCTCCGCATTTTACATAGGCCCTTATGAAAATATTTGTCTAGGCACAGGAGAAAAGTTGGTTGCGGTCAGAAAATATATACCTATCATTTTGAAAAAAACTAAGTAATATTAGTCACATTAGGAATGATAATAAAAATAAAATTTTGACATATCACCGTGTTACTTTTAGAATTATTAGAAAATTGAATGCTGGGAATGGAGTCATATACCCTGGTTACATGAAAATAGGTCTACGTCGGCACAAATATCTAAAGTGTTAAAAATAAGTTATCGACAACGTTTGCCTTAGTTTTGCTTTTTAATTTTTATCATTGATGGATGTCATCTATGATGGCCATACATTTCTTTGGTAGCATGCACAAAAAGTATTTATTTTGTATCGCGTAGTCGTGAATCTCCCTCCATAAACGTGCGCGTGCAATTCGGGCGTGAAACTCCGTCGGATGCCGACGATGTGACGGCGACGCGACATCACGTCCTCTCTCCATTCCTCTTTCCTTGCATCTCGTCACGCGTGTCTTGTGTGTGCGCATGTTTCCGTAGAGACGTCAGTTCAAGTACATCGATTGCCCCCTTCGTGTTAATTCAATGTCGAGGTATTCGGTCCCAGTGTCAACCCGGTCCTCTGACGTCCCTGCGATTAGTCTCTCCTCACCCACCATGTCCAGCACTTCGTCGTTCCTCCTCCTCTCCGTCCACATCACCTTCTCCATTCTTCGCCGCACCCACATTTCAAAAGCCTCCCGTCTTCTTTAGTCCTCCTTCCTGAGTGTCCGCACCGCAAAGACCTACACTCCAGATCAGACTCTCCACTCATCTTTTCTTTAAACTCTTTCATAGCGGTCCTCACATCAGCTCTATCCTATTCACGAAACATTGGCTCCCTTTGCTTAAAGTATTCTCTTCCTGATCTCCGCAATGCTGTTTCCGTTTTCCTCCAATGTGCGGCCCAAGTAATTGAGCTGATCCACCGTTTCGAGTGTTTATTTATTTATTTATTTATTTAGTCCAAAAACAGCACGAGGCCAATTACAGAGGACTACAATAACAGGAGAAATAATTACATAACATTAAGCAACGTAACCAACAAAAACAAAAAAAAATCAACAGTAATTACAAATAATAACAAAGAATAGTCACCAGGTGGTGCGAGGAATAGGGGGAAAATTACGATAGTGATGGTGCAAGTTGGGTGTGGGATGAAAAAAAGGATCAAAATTTGGAACACATTTGGCATATGAGTTAATGGAAGAAGGAAGTCTGAATAGAAAAGAACGTTTAGAGACAGAAAGGCGGGGGGTGAAACAATGAAATAGGTCACTCGACCTCGTCGTGCGCGAAGGAACACGATGCGGAAAAAAAGAAAGAAGGTCTGATGACCTGTATTTGCCATTAATGATATTTAAAAAGAGTCTCCGGTCATTGAGGATACGGCGATCAGCTAAAGTAGAAATGCCAAGAGAGGATCTAATCTTATTGAGGGAGAAGTTACGATGATTGTGTAATATTTTTCATGAGGAATGTGCGTCAGCGAAAAAAGACCACCGTACAAGCGAGAGTGAGACGTCCCCGTTGTGGCGTCTGTTGTCTGGGCAACCCGCAGAGCCCGTCAATCCACGTGGGCAGGGGCAGAAGTGTCCAGGGGGGGAGGGGGGGATGGCGGGAAATAAAGAATGGCCGCTAGGAAAAAGGGACGTGCAGAAAAAAACCAGAGTGGCTTTCACTTCCGGACACGGCGGAATCCCTGTCCCCTATGCCCTGGGGGGATGCACCCTTGTGCCAGGGTCCATTTGGAGCATCTCCTGGAAACACTTCTGCTTAACCTCTCGAGTCTCGAGTGAGGCGCGAAATTCTTTACAGTGAGAAAACTTGGTCTAATGCATGTGAATTCCCCTTCAAGATTTTAAATATTTTTAGCATCATCTTCAATTTTTAAAGTACATATATTAAAGTACATCTATTAATGAGATTATATTGCAATTTTAATTATTTTAAAATGTATGTTTGTTTTCTCATGCAGATTTTAAGTTTTTTGTGACCGTAAAGGCGGTTTCAGTGATTTATAATGATTAAATAAATAAAGTTGTATCCCTAGACCGTTTAATTCTGCTCAACATTTTCATAAATAAGAAGAAGCTGTGATAAATTAGAAAAGGAGAATTATTTTAAAAAATTATAAATATAATTGAAATTGGAAGGACACACATTTATGAGCCGATCCAATCGCATTTTATCCTGCAGCACAACGATGAAAACAGCAATTCAGAAATGCGTTCTCTTTCTGCGTCAATTCATCTCACTGGTTTCCGATTGCATCAGGAGTTACTCAAGGTAGTGCCCTCGGACCTCAACATTTCAGCCTATTCATAGACAATCTAGCCTCTATTGTTTCCCTTTTACAAAACAATACAATTTACTATGCCGATGATTGTAAAATCTTGCATCAAATTTATAAAATCTCAGATTGAAAAGACTTTCACAATGCCTGGAATTTAATTACTAAGTAGTGCAGTTCTTGGAAGCTCAGCTTTAATCCCAACAAGTGCTATACTATTTCAATTAATTTGAAAAAATATCCTCTTAAATATTATTATACTTGAACTCATAGCCTCTCCTTTGTTTTTCGACCAAGTCCTTCTACTTTAAAGAATAAAAATGATGTGAAGATTAACTTACTTCTGTGCACACATTACTAGAGTATTATGATGTTATTACTGCGTATATTTGTTGTTTGCATTTTCATTTCCTTATTTGTTAAGCCTTTATTGTGTCGCTTTAAAATTGCTGAATGCTATCAAGTAAATAAATTAACAATGACTAATATCAGATCACAATAATCGTGAATAAATCAGTTCTGACATCAGATGATTAATACTTATCCTTTTATATCTTACAATCATTTTACGATAGTTTTGTATAAAAAATGAGGAATTTTGACTTTTGACCAGTTCTCGGGGTAGTTAACTCCACTGCGCAGTTGATCGAAGAGCGGCAAAATGCGTGTTTCTTTATTTTTCCAAGTATGTCAAAAACTTTGTATTTTCCGCATTAAATTTATTTTCTCGACCTAGGTTTCCATGTCATGGCGTCGTCGTCAGGAGCATCATAGGAAAAAATTCACTTTAAAAATAATTAGTGAGGGGGCGGGCTCCGATCTACAAATGAGTGGTTCCTAACCTCACCCAATACATTTATTTATTAGGAAATTAACACTAATCGATATTATGGGTTAGAATGCCACCGTGGTCGTCGAGAAATATAATTTAGGTGAAAAATATAAAATTTTCGATATAATAGTCATTCAAGATGAGCTCTTAAGTTCCACAAAGTAACGCCTAATCTAACAATCGTGTCATGATCGAGAATAAAATGATATTGGTGTGCAATCCCTTTGACTAAAGTCGTTATGATATCGTTTTTTATCGCTCTCGCGATGCGACCAATGAACTTTTAACTGAGCCTCTCCTGTATTCTGTGAGTAGAATGAAAAAGTCTCGGTGCAAGTAGGAGACGCTCTAAGTTGAGCACGTGTTGGTGAGCTGCCTTTTCTTCCAGGGGCACTTGTCCCTCAGGGTCCCTCATGCGTCATAAAAGGGAGGGAGAGGGGTCTGAAACAAACCCCCCCCCCCGAACACACAGGGGGCGGTGTGAAATATCTCCCCCCCTCATTCCCAATGGACACTGGCCAGCACACGTACGGAGACAGGTCCGGGCTGCTCTGATCCGTTCGGAGGGAAAGAACAAACACACCCCTCAGATGGGTTTGCTGCTCAGTACAAAGATCCGTTCACTTGCTACGTGTATGAGTCTTCAATACCAATAATTACGTGAAAAATTATTATTAATTGCCGCTTCAGTGGTTTAGCAAGTTGCGATGGGTTTGTTATCAAGTCGTTTTTTACGGTAGGGATTCTATTTTCGGGGATCGGTTTGGTTTGGCTAGAGTGTTGGTTTCCCACCATGTGAGTCCGGCTTCAAGTCCCGGCGGCGGCGGAGATTTTCACGGAATCCTCCATCCTCGTTTTGAGCGCTTTCTCGACCTCCTGCGTCTTCTCTCTCACGTGCTTCTTTACCTGTTCCATATGTTTTATTCGTGGTCTTCGTTCTTGCCGTCCACTTTTCCCAACACGATTTTCTTCATCAGGCCATCATGCCTCAAGATCTATTGCCGACTAGGTTGTTTCGATTTCTTATTAAGATTTTTGCGGTGCTTCTTGTCTCTCTCCTACACTTCTCATGCTATCCACATTACTTACTCGGTCGATCCATTTGATCCTCATCATTCCTTTTTTCATAGTTCTAACCTTGCATGCATTTGCTCTAGGAATTACTAAACCATCAGCAAGCATTTTTTATGAATAAGCATGTATATTTTGCTATTATACCTAACATTTCTATGACCGTGCGTTGTGCATGTGGCGGTCCTCTTGCATGCTGCATTTTGGTGATTTGTCACCCCCTGCCAAACACCCTAGAGGTGGCTCGCAGGGTATTATGTAAATGTAGATTCTTCGCTGGCACCACATTTCGATTGCTTCCACCGTTTATTTCTCAGTCATTGTCCATCTCCGTGGAGAAGCATGTGCAAGTTCTAGTAATAAATGATATACGCGAGCAGTCAGTGGCGTAACTAGGAATATATGCTTTGGGGGTGATGACGGAGGCTTTATGGGGGAGGGGGGGGAAGAAGGGGGTTAGTGGGGGCTACTCCCCCATGAAACGGGGATTTCAGGAAAAGTTTTGAAAAATAGCATGCCTTAAAATGCATTTTACATCATTTTGTCACTTAAAATTTAACTTTTATCAGATGCGGTTATTATATATCAAATCCAACAAGATTTTCAAATAATTTTTTGATTTCTCTAAGGCTTTGGGGGGGATGCATCCCCTCATCCCCCCCCCCCCATAGTTACGCCACTAGGAGCAGTTGTGTAAGTACTCCGAGGTCGGGAAAAGGAACGAACCCTTAGTCTCATTCCTTGAGGTGAACGAGTCCGCGAGGAACGAATCCTGGAAATGAACGAAACTGCCCATCGCCCTTGAATCCGCCCGTGTCCATGGCGACGCCATACTCACCCCCCCCCACTCCTCCCGTGGGGACGACCACCTCCAGTTGCCTCTCACACACTCACGCGGAGGCGACAAATTGCCCACCCCCCCCCCTCCCATCCCTCTCTCGCCTTCATTTATTTACGACCCCCCCCTCCTCACAACACTAAAAGGAAAACTATTATCGAAAACTATTACTACCCCTCTCCGCTACTCTGTACTGCCGACTGCATTTCACATCCAGCCCTCGTCTGCAACCGCTTTCTGCATTCCTTCGACACTCTCCTATATTCTGGAAATTACCTATGCGTTCACCTTAGCGTAATCTGTATTGGACCTAATCCCATATACCTGGTCACAATGACATAGCTTGCCTTCGAGGTCGCAGCCGGTGTTGGGGGGGGGGGGGGGTTCGAACCCTCCCCATAAATGTTAGAACATAGATTTCCGCGGCGATGGTTTGATCTCTGCATTTCTTCAGGGTTTTCTTCCGCGTCAGCTTGCTTGTAGACAACAGTTTCGCTGGCTATCAAACATCAAAGGGCGACCAAGAACAAACAGTTTCAACTCTCCGCCATCGCCGAACATGCATGGTCGGAACCTGGCCACGACATCAAATTTGAGGAAAAGAAACTTTTCGTTAAGGAGTGCTGATATTTCCCAAGACAAATCAGGGAAGCAATAGCAATTCAAAAAACACCATTGAATTTAAATAGAGAAGATGGATACTTCCTTCACAGCGCCTGGAAAAGAGTCATCAAAGAGAGAGCCAATCAGAGAGAAGCGCCAGTCAGACAGCCAATCGCAGATCAGCTCCCATCCAGCCTACGGCATGTAAGCGAGGCAGAAACCAACAGCCGACACCTTCGACCTGAAGACGTTGGTAGGATAGTCAGCCAAACTGTTGTCTACAAACAAGCTGACGCGAAAGAAAACCCAGAAGAAATGCAGAGACTTCCCCATAAATTTTGGGATTTTCAATCTTACGTGTTACTGGAATGTAGCCGTCATTTACGTGCAATTTCTGAGTATTTCATATTATACAATTGATGGCCAAATTCCGTGGTGAAGTTAGCAATCGATTAATTGGAGCGAAACCATAATTGAAGGGGAGAATGTTTGGTAATTTGGAATGGGAGGAAATGTGGTATCATTTATTAAGAAATGTATAGGAACGGGCGATATTGTGAAATGATGAGTCCTACAGTGGAAAGGGGCGAGTCCAGAGTGTATGTTGCATTTAAACTTAACGTCACCAATATGGTTCATTACACAAATGCCTGGAAATTATCAGAGATTTTCCAATATCAATGTATTTTATAAGAAATCAACCAATTCTTTTTCCAACGTTTAGTGATTGCTTTTGATCATCATGGCTGAGGATTTTTAATTGTCAACACATAACTGGATTAGTTATAAATATCAATTGTTTGAAGTTAAAGTTTGGTGGAGAATGAGGGTATTTTCGAGTAATGTGTTATCTCATAAAAACCTCGAGTACTCATGATGCAAAAACGAAATTTTGTTATTTGAAGAGTTGGCATTAGAATGGGCTCATTTACTAAATTCTTTAAGAGTCGATTTGATAGAGTTTCCATGGTAAAAGGAGACGACCAGACTTGACCTATTCGAGGTGAAAAATGGACGGCCATGACCCTTTCGCTGATAAGCTGATGACGTCAAGAACTGTGCCGAAGAGGTCACCGCTTTTCAGATGCTCCTTGCCTCGCGTGGTTCGTCATTGCTTACGTTCTTGTATAGGATCCCTTCCCGCAACGGAAATAATCTCTGAACGAATGAATTCTGCAGAACTCTTATGAGCGAAATGAACTATAGCGCTCTAGTGACGTAATCGAGTCAGGAAATGTGGGGGGGGGCTTTGAATATTAACTTTCGCGATTTCTCACTTCAAACGAAGGCGGGGAGGTGGAAATATTTCGTCTCAACTTATCCCTCCCTAGCCGATGATTTGTTGTTCAGTGTTTGTGTGAAGCCCATTTGTTCTATTTTCAATATTTTTATTGGCCTTCTATGTAACTTCAAGATGTGTGCAAGAATGTTCAAGAAATATCCAGGCGTACTACTATTAATGATGATGTTTGCAATTTTCATTTGTGTATTTTGTGTGCTGGGAGGGGTCTTTGGCCTCTATGGGGGCGTGGCCTTTCCCACGGCGCGCTCGAGACCTCTATCCCTATTATAGTGGAGACCAGTTGCTCTCGACGCCGCCGGCTTATCTGTCAATATTTGGGGGTGGTTGGAGAGGGGTGTCAGAAGAGGGGGTGGCTTTGAAACCTCCCTCCCTCCCTCTCACGATTCACGAAGCAGTGCGCGGCACAGAGGAGCAGTGGTTCGATAGATCGATACCTACTTTCGCTCGCTCCCATTTCGACTTGTGAACTAATCTTTCACCAAGTTTATCGTCGATTTTGATAGAGTTTAAAAATTATAGAGATCCGCACTTTTAAAATTTGTTGACCATTAGCCTTCTTCTCGAGTTATTCGCTACGGATATTCGACGTCCTCAACCCTTCCGCAGATGCGTTGGTGATGTCACGTCCTCACGTCGAGAGGATCACCTAATATCGGCCCCTTTCAGCCTTGTGACTGGAACCTCGCTTGGTTTGTTGTTGTTGACGCTGTTGTGAGCGATTCTATCATCACTCAAAGGTTTTCCCTGCTTTAGTAAGTGAGACACATCCCTAATGACGTCATCACATCGTAAAAAGTGGACGGCAACTTTCGCGTCGTCTTAATTTGCACTCACGAGGACATGGCTGCTCAGATGTGTGAAGATTGTTTTTTTTTCATCGTAACTTAACTAAATCATCCACCTTCCCAATGCCTTCTGCCGATTTGCGATTTCGACTCCTAGTGACGACCCCATTGCTATCGATCGCGGCTCGAAGTCTATTTTCCCAATCAGGCGAAGAGGTGGGTTCAGATATTATCTCTTTTCATTTTCTGATTTCGGGGGTTCCTTAACTCCTCCTCTTCTCCCAAACCTAATTTCTCCTCTTCCACCCCCGGTCTCACTTCTCGTCTCGCCGTGCCCCTAAACCTAAAGCCTTGTTTACAGGTCAAAGTTGACTTCCGTAGCAGCACGCGCTAGTCGCACAGTTGGACAACGACGGCCGAAAGGGAGCGAATCGATTTAGGAAGTGGTCAATCTTCATTCGACCAAAGATACAAGTCTGAGAAGTTCAACTTTTTGCGTGCATAAGCAATCGACGTTAATAAATATATCGCCAGCAGAAAGTGTTGATATAGCTACGTAGTCAAATTATGTAGATAGATTTTGCTTTTCTTCATGCTATAACTTCTGAGGGATCAATGGTGAGCCAAAAATTTATTTAATTAAGAAAAAGAGGAAATGAAAATATATCTATTTCTTCATTTGTTTTTCTGCCTCTGATAGGAGCGTGTTGACTCTCCTGAGTGTCTTCTGCCTTGATAATGGAGGAGAGATATCGCTTTTGAGCTACTGTCGATCACGGCATGTAAGCCAGTATTTCGATAGATCGATACCTATGTCCTCTCGAATAATTGCGATCGATTGCGGACCGGAGTCTGTATTTCGGATCAGGAGAGGAGGGTTGCGAGCCGCTCTTTATTCATTTCGGGGGGTGATTTGGGGGTGCCACGCCCTTCCCAACCCCCTCAGATCCATCGCCCGGTCACTTGGCTCCGTCTAGTATGCGTGAGAAGGGGGTGGGTGGTTGGGAGGGTGGGGTGGGGGTGGTTGCATGTCCACTCGGCTGTTGACCCTCCGCTGTGCTGTTCACCCCAATCATCCATCCCCCAAACCTCACCATCCACCCCCACCCACCCTCACGCAGACGTCAATCCAATTCATGCGGAGAGCGCATTTAAGTATTCAAGACACATATAACTACATAGAAAAGAGGAGACACCGTCACGTTGAAGACTGATTTGTGTTCTCGTCACTGTAATTTTCACTTTTACTTCACTATAAATCAAGTAAACACAAATTACAAACACAATTGTCCGGGATTATTACTCACGAAGAAAAACCCGGAGCGACGACACGTATCATTACTTCACAAATCAAATTACGCCCAAATTGCAAACGCAATCGAGAAGTATTCGGGACGAACAATCGAAAGCGACGACGCGTACGATCTAACGCCATTATTTTCATTACATGACTCCTCTTTTTGTTTATTTTCTCGTCGTCAACAAGAATTGTTGTCTATCACTATTTGAATCCAATTGTTTTTCTGCCGTCGTTAAGGAGAATTGTTTCACCGATTTGAACGAATTTTAATCGGTTTTCAAAAATATCCGCGTCGGGGCGATGAGTTTAGAGCGATCCATATATTCCCAATATATTTTATATTCGCAATCGTGAGGATTCGGTAGATCACATCATCACGCCTAAGAATTTCCGTTAGCAGGCCTAATAACAACTTCTCCCTCCATAAAACTCAGATTACTCTGTCGGTCAGCGACGCGAGTGGTGAGTAATGTGAACCCGTTTTAAGGTGCGTTGGGAGTCAAGTCATCTAGAGGCCGACTCAAGAATCCTCCAATATTGTAATGTTACTGATCCGCACTATGTCTCAAAAAAGCTCCCCCGCAAATTGAGTGGCGCCACTTATTCTGTTGAGGAAAATTTGAATTTTTTCTTTCCTTTGGATGATATTCTCAGAATGCAACTCAAGTCTTGATCCTGACTCAAACTGAATTCGGTTTCTACGCTGCTATTACGGAATCACCCACTTATCTCAATGCTCACTCAGACTACGCATTACACTCGTCGAGTCCCAACTCGAATGAGTCGTCAGGTGATTAAAAAACTTGTTCAAAACAAAAATTCAGTCATTAACTCGTGCATGTTAATGTACCGCGTAAACATGTATTTGCGGCAATGCGGCTATTTGGTGCATGAAATTAAAGAGTAATTCAAAGACTTGGTGCCCTCAGTTTCCGCCGCCATCCGTTAGATAGCACTATCAGCAAAGGTATAGCGCAATACAAATGCAAAGTGCATTGCAAAATATAATATTATAATAGGGCGTATATTTGCGTTCCTTTTCTAATCTCAAGATTTCTGAAACTGGAAAAATATTTTTCGAAAATTTCGCGGAAAATATCGAATTATTTGCTGTATATGCGTAAAGTCGATTTAGGAAAGTTCATAGGAAAGGAGCTGAAGTAAATTAAAGCGCTTTTCAGTGCTGTGCATAAGTTCATACAAATCTTTTGACCCGTCGCCGAACTCAATCCTATCGAAGGAAGTGCGGAATCGCCACGCTTTTAGTCTTTTGTTTTTGTTGTGAGTGGTGCGTGGATGGCTGCAATATGGCGACCACGGAAAGGCATTTAAAGCGAGCAGCCAGCCGGAATAATTGGCAGGCAGAATATTTTTTTTCTTAGACTCGCACCTCACCTTGCCATTTTCTGCGGTCACATTAACTCCGTCAATTCCGCGTCCGCCGAGATGGCTATCGCACTGCCCTCTTAGCGGCCACGCGAATTCGCAATCTGCGAGATAATATTAATAATTCTTCCATCCACTCATGTAATTTATTCTTCCATTTACTCATAATGAAATTACTTGTAGTAATCTATAAAATATTGGAGTAAGTAAGCGTTCCTGGCAAATAGCTTGGAATTTGGCCAACCTCAGTATTCTATTTTTCGGAAATGAATGAAGAACAAAAAAAGTTACCTCTTACCACAGAAAAAAACATATAAAATAGTTTTTGCACGCATAAATTACGTGTACAAGTATTAATTCGCAATCTCAGAGTGAATATTAGTAATATTTATTCTTCCATTCAGTAATACTAACATTACAAGAGTTTTAATAATAATATATTTTATTCCACATTATGGTACATGACATTTTAACAGCTTAGTTTTTACAAGGTGGGGACACTTTTTTTACGTGGCACCCCTGTGGTTAGGACCAGTGTTGGGGGCGCCACCTCTCAAATTAACATGCTGACAGCTGGCTGGTGCGGCCAAAAACAAAAGAATATGCCATAACTTTTAAGTCAAAGTACGCTATTCTTTAATCTGTGTTCCTTTAAGAATATTGTGAAGGATTGAAAAATAAAAACAAATGCATTAATTACCATTATAAGTAGAAATATTCCATACACTGTACAGAAATCAGACTAATGACATGCTAATAACATACAATGTTAAAATAAACTATCTAATGTCGATAAAAAAATTATCTATACAATGTGGGAGTAAGTTGGCCTGTAAGGAAGTAAGCCTGTAATTTGGTCAACTACAATGTTCTTTTCCGCGGAAACGATATTTGTATTTTCCTCCACAAAGCACTCAAGTCAGTACCAAGAATAAATGTCTGTCATCGCCGAGAGGTGAACCCAGATCCACGGGGTGAGAAGCCACCAAAAAGACCCGTGCCCCTTTTTTTAAATGTCATTCTTCGCGATTGTAAGTCTTATGTTGTAAATATGGAGAATAAATCGATCGATCTGCAGTCATCGCCGTGCGAATTTTTGAAAACAGTTTTAAAAATGCGTTACCATTGTTAGCAGCTTGAATCAAGCTTCTGCGGGGCGGAGTGGGTCGATGCTATTATTTGCAACCGCCGCATTGAAAATTTTATTATCAAAGTATTATGGGAGAGTACTATCCCTTCAAGCACTGCCCTCTTCAATTCACTGTAAGGCCTACTCCATTTCATATTCTATCTACTCATCCTTATACTTTCTTTCCTCTCCCTCGTTTTCCCAACATTCTACCCTCTAACAATGTTTTCAACGTCACATCCCCGCTAAGTACTCGCTCCATTCATACCTTGTCTCTTCCGTATCTCATCTAAAAGCTCCCTCTCCTCGCCCACCATGTCCAGCACTTCGTCGTTCCTTTTCCTCTCCGTCCATTCCTTCTCCATTCTTCTCCATACCCACATCTCGAATGCCTCCAATCTTCTCTCGTCCTCCTTCCTTAGTGTCCATGTTTTCACACTGTAAAGCGTTTTAATGCAGATCAGACTGATCAATAATCATTTCTTTTAATTCTTACATAATGGTGCTCTCATAAGCTGCTTCTTTTTCATGATCGCCTCCTTTGCTAACGCAATTCTCTTCCCGATGTCCTTACTTCTGTATCTGTAGGAAATGCATGTGACTTGGAAACATTCATGGTCACCTCCTTTAGTTTACAAATGAAAACTCTCAAAATGTTGTAATTATCAGCAGCTGTGTTACTTTTCCCCTGTTATCCTCAATCCCTGATTAAATGCCAAGCCAAGCGGAATTTTCTTGTGTACTATTCTTCCAAGCTCCCAGCCAATCAGCTGTCTTCTTGGTGTTGCTGGAACGGGGTCGATTCTTGGAGTTTTGGATTGAAGATTTCAGTCAGAGCATTGCGGGGTTAGGAAGGGAAAGGAATATGGGAAGGGATTAGGGCTGATTTAGGGTATCTGTGCTTAGGTTTAGGAGGTAGTGCTTAGTCCCAAAGATTCTCAATTAATCTATTTTTAGTTCTTTTAAAAGAATTTTGAAATTGAGTCAGAGCCGATTTTAATGAAATTAGAATCGGAAAAATTTTGAGATTGAGATCGGAGAATTTTGAGAAGCGAATTTGCCGTTTGCTAATGAACCAGGGAGCACCTATGATTTTGCGGATTATTTTATTTTCGCAAGTTTGTATTTTTTAAGATGGCAAGTGCTGGCGTGAAGCCATGCTGGCGAAGCGTAAGTTAATAGCGGTTTGATTGTCCCTGATTAAATGTCGCGTTACCCTCCAACTCTGGTATCATCGCTCATGTACATCACTAGAAAACCTGAGTCGGCGGACGGGCGAGCAACGGAAAGAAAAGACGAAAGGAATGCTTATGCACGTTGCACCACGGATGCAATTGCATTGCCACTCTGGATAACCGTTCGCTCTGCACACCATTTTTTTGTCCTCGACAGTTAAGCGTGTTATTAACGACAAAAAAACGACACATTAACGAAAGATAATAGTTAAAAATGATAGTTACATTTTTTAAACGAACAGAATAAAATGCGAAATTTCTCAATATCAAATTACTGCAAACTGTTATTTTGTAATTTCTTCAGCGGTAGTAATTTGATTACGCATACGCGTTTACAAGTAAAAACTTACTTACTTAAGTGTGATCGTTTCAGGTGGCTCAGTTTTATTCTTCAACTGATATTAAATTTCCCCCCTCCCCTGGAGTGTGTATGGAAGCGCAGGGGTGCCGGATCGTGTGGTCCCACCCTGCTTATGCCGCTGACACTCTTGCCTGAAAGACCGCCGGCGCGCGTGCGAACAAAGGACAGAGGAGAGAGAGATGAAAGGCGGGGAGATGATGATGACGACGAGAGAGCGCTTGAAAGCACGGCGTCACGTTCGGAAGCAACTCGTGGACGCTTTTTAATGGAAGGGACACTGGGGAAGGCGCCGCGACGCCCTGCACACACACACATTCACTCACATGGGATGGGGTGGTTTCCACAGCTGGTGTTCGCCAAATGGGCGTTGCCTCGACCTCCCATCTACCCTAAACAATATTTGTCTGTTTGTCCTTTATGCAGTACTACAACATAGCCGTATAATTCATTGTCGGTGAGGAGGTCTTTACACTACCAATCCAGGATAGGTCCTATCCTATGTGATATAATCGGCCCCTAGAAACCATGGGGCTTTCCCTGTAGGCAGGGATGTCGACTTACAAAAAATATTGGGGGGCCCAAACCGGGGATCTTGCCACAGGAAAGTTTATTAGTATTGAGTTTTAAGTTTTTTAAAAGCATTTTAGAAGAGTCATGTGTTCAACATTAGAATCCTGATAACTCGAATTTCGATATCTGGACACTCCGGGGAAAATCGACAAGCCTGACACATTTTTTCATCACACCCATAACGAATATTTTGAGGGGCTCGGGCCTCCTCAGGCCCCATGGAGTCGGCCCCACTGCCTGTACGCGCATATACTAAGAATATGGTTCCGTGAAGAGGTTGTCCTTTATTTATTTATTTTTATAATTGTGATCACTCAAGGCAGAGAGCCGAGATTTTCGGATACTTCGTACGGTAAGGCACGTAACTATGGGACCACGTGATGCGATCGAATGTTAATAAAGTTGTGCATTCGGTGTTTGCATGCAATCGCCCGGTGCGTTTTTCTGATCTGAATTTTTGTTCTACTTCAACTTGATTGGCTTTAAATGAATGCGCTAATTCTCCGTGTTTATTGCCATGGATATTACTTTACGCTGTTGCGTCACCTAAGAACATATGGCAGGCGATGGAATTAAACTGTGACACAATGCAGAAGAGGATTCATGTCAATAACCTTATATGTATGAGTAAAATGGCCTTAGCAAGAAATTTAATAAAATTATAATTTTTAACTAAAAAATCAACCAATCCTGAGAATGGAAATCAGATTTCAGGATTTTTGTTGGCCTAATAGGGTCGTTTCCTTCATCATAGAAAAAGAAAGACATTGATTGCGATTCGTTACCCACCATTAGTGTATTCATAATACACAACTTGTTTGGTTTTAGAATTCCCAGTTGAGAATAATGACAATGGTCAATTTTAACTTCATTTGAAAAAGGCCAGGTTGGCGCCCATGCGATGCCACGTGACGGCATAGGGACTTATATACTATACGAGTAGATAGGAGTTTTACATCGTCTGACATTACCATTGCATGCATGAGGCACAGACTTTAGGGAAACATCTCTTAATAATCACCTATTAAAACTGCCTAATGTCGGAAAGTTTGCTTCGTTTGATAAGGTATAAAAAATCCTTATTTCAACCAAGCGCTCATTGCTAGCTGGGTACTCTGCTACCTGCTAGCAGCCAGTATCGCAGCGGCGCACAATATCCTCGCCCCAAGGTCACCTCATACGGCGAAAGCGGGATCCAGAATGACGTCACACGGGCTTTTCCCTACATTCGTACTTAGCCGTCGCACTTTCGCGCGCGTGAAATTTTTCACTTTCCAATTAGTCGCAAAAAACAGAAATCGTCACTTAAAAATCTGAAAGTTTGAAATGCGTACTCCAGGAGTAATAATCTTTCGATTTAGGCAATAAAAAATAATATGAAACCACCCTATTTCCAAAGCGAGAGATAGGCGAGGAGGATTTCCATAATAGCATTTCAAATGGAGTTCCTTGCAGTAAATAGCACATTTCACCCCTCCGTGCACCAGAGCGCCGCCTCCGTCCGGAGAGCGGTGCCCGCACCAATTTATCGCACGTGTATCCCTCAGCCGTCTTTCCTGGAAGCATCAATTTGGAGCGATAACTTTGCATCGAGTCCACCAATCTACTTCCCTGCTTCGCTTTATCAGGGTCCGCTTTTTATCCAGAATTCTGAGAAACCAACGACGAGGAAAAATCACACTAACATTCATGCGTCGCAGCACTGATACATCTGAAGCCTGAACCACGCGATCCTTGACTATGCAACGATTTCGATAGTGCATTTAGTACCAAGTACAGGATTTCCGCTTGTTTTTATTTTTAAAATTAATCTAGCGATTTTTCTGCGCTTTAATTATGAGCAAAATTTCCATGGTGAATATAAACAAAACTCGTAATATTTTATTCATGAATTTTAATTATTAATGACACCACCGTAGTTTCAACCGGAAGATGACGCTTAATATTGAAACAAGGGTCGCGTCATATTTAAAATTCATAGTGTGACAATCGCAAGTTGTATTTAATCTCCATAATTTTATTTCTTACACATTTTATTGGAAATGTGCTCATGCAGCAATAATAACCAATTAACAGCGGTCCAATAAGAAACGAATACAGAGAACGTAACGAAGAGTATGGGAATAATTTGTAATGAACTGGGTAAAGGAGTGATAAGAGTGTAGATTATGACGAGAGAGGTGAGAGTTTAAGAGTGTGTTTGAATGCGTTTGGGGATGATGGAGAGAAAGAAAGAGACAGAGTGGAGGTATTGTCGTTCGGAGTGGAAGGGAAATAAAAATAAAAGAGGGGAGGTGGAAAAAAGTGAGCGTCGAATGCGTGATGATAATGTGGGAACTGGCACCATGTGCAATTGATAGATAGGATTGGTGTATTATCCGCAGATTCTTTGGTAGGAAAAGTTAACGGAAAATAACGTTAATTTTACTTAGATCAACTTTTCACTCATAAGATTACATAGCAGCAGAGAGTCAAAATTAAACTCGTGCGTCTCGCAGTTATGGCGCCACGGACTCTTGTTTAGCATTCTAGTTTTCGTCCTGTAAATTCTTTGCTTGCTTTATCATTCTTAGGTTCTTGCATGTCCAAGGATCTTGTGATATTGTGGCTTGAGGGTCGCATGCATAACGAATAAGTGTTTTTTCTGAAGTATAAAGGTATTCCGTTGATGTCCTTGCCATGAAGTTCCTCCACACGTATGATCGAACGAGTTTAAGACGCAAAAATCATTCCAAAGAGTATTCACGATGCAAGAGGATGCTACAAATATTCGATGATGTGAGAATTTTTAGTAAGTTCAGACCGAAACAAATAATGATACTATCTCAAGGACTATACGACGACAGCATACTGCGTCTTGAACCTATTGTGTGAAGTGAACTTTTGAAGATTACGTACTTGTTAAAAATAATCACTCTTTAGGTACTGGCGCAGGACGTGAAGGTTTATTTGTGGCTGTACGTACGAAACAAATTCTAAATCCTATAATGTCGTAGACACAATTCCAAAATAATATCAAATGTGACAGCTATAGTGGCTGTAATCAGTCATTCTAAATAGCATGCAGAATAACGAATACGTCTTCCCCACCGAGATGATTGTGTCGCAATTTTATTTTTTAATATATTTTTTCAACCTGACTTCAATAGCTGCAATAGTTTTCTTAAAAATTAGAAAATAGGAAGGTGAGACATCTGCATTATTGCATGCAAGCGATGTCTAGTGTGGTTCGACCAGGGATATTCAATTTATTTGTTAAAATGTTGGTGTAAATTTTCTGTATCATTTGGCTTGTTAAAACTCATCCCTAACGAGATTTATTGGATTGCGTGGATTTCCTCATCGAATCATAAATTCAATTTGTCATTGGCTGTAATATTTTATTCGGGAAATGTGAAAAAGGCTGCGCTCAATCTATTTATCTATGAAACGAAATTTGAACAAAAATGCCGGCGTAATTGCGTAGCCAGTAATAAAAAACAAATTATGGATGAAAGGTCAGGGCTTGATTGTTTACCGTTTAGGTACATTGCGTTTTTCCACTTTAACATAAAAATGATGAATATTTCATGGAAAAAATGTGATTCGGAAATTCTGAAAATTTTCGGAATGAATCTCTTCTCTTTAAGTAAAGCTACGTTTCCTAAGTATAGGCACACTGAGAATGCTTTTTTTTAAAACGGAAATCATTTTTGGTTTGCTTTTTTCTAATAATGTTAACCTTATGAATCTCGTAATAAATTAATGTAATCTCGTGAAGACTTTTTTCTTTATTTTTTTATAGTTACTTACACCTAAGATATTGGTAGAAAATTTGTATCATTGCAATGGGGAAAATGTTGCGCCATTATTTTGGTCATTTATTTTTGGACTCTTCGTTCATTTTCTCTGAATATTATATTTTTAAATACATCTTTATCCATTTTTCTTATATTTCATCAATGGATATTTATCGTGACAACCAGTTGCACGCATGTAATTATTCAAAACGTATAGAAAAGCGAACTGCTATTACTTAGGGCCAAGTGTAATTAGTAAATCGCTATGATGATAGGGAAGCCGTATTTTGGTCTTCACTCTCCTTTGAAATTCAACGTGAAGGCTTTTGCTATTCAATTGTGAGTGTGACCCTATTTCATTGAAATTGGCTCGCGTATTGATTCGGTGCGTAAAGCCACCCACGCCTTCCTCTCCTCCCACATCTAATAGCAGCGAAGGCTCCTCCCCCCGCCTCTTAAGTGTGGTATCTCCATGGAAACGATAATAACATCGCGCGTGGCGCCGGGCGGCGTCGCTAGGGAACGGGCGACTCGTTGCCAAGGGCGGGGGCGGGTTTGGAATGGGCGGTCGGCCTAACGCCTCTTCACTGCTCACTGAAGATGAGGTGGCCATCAGATCCTGCAAGGCAAGTGAATGTAGAATACACATCTTGCAACCAACGTTTGAAATGAATTATTGAAGATTTCGTGATTGTAAAAAATATCACCCTCGTGGGACTGGCGACTAAAGCCTGAATCACACGATCATTTTATCCGTCGTTCCCTAGTGATCACTAGAGTGATCACTCTCAAATTATCATCGCCGGCAATTGTTTTTCGCGATTACTCTAATGATGAGGATTTCCATCACTATTTTTCATCACTAGTCCGGTCGCTTTCTCCGTCGCTAAAATCGTCACTAAAACCCCATATCGGACAATCAGAACGCATTCCCGTATGGAGCGATTGCAGCGCAACGTTTGACAATCGTGGGAACGACATAGATAAACAAACACGCTATATATTTTCGTGATGCAGGTCCAATGGCAACGAGCTGTGATATCGGAAGTGATGCGAAAGGCGACTGCGGGAGGGACCTTGTGATTCAGAAAAATTATACTAGAGCGATCACTTTTCCAGTCGCGAAAAGTTATCGCTCTAGTGATCACTTTTCGCGACGAAAAAAATGATCGTGTGATTCAGTCGCAAGCAAGAGTCGTGTCGTTGGTTACTGAGTGTTCGAAACAAATACTCAATTTTATAATCTCGTAGATACTAATAAAATATAATAATATCGCAAGTGACTGGCTCATTAGTTAATTATTCTAAGACACTCAAATTCAATAATTACGTGCATCAAAATTAATTAATTAATTGCTGCCTTTAACCCTGAGTTCGATGTTCCCCAAATTTAATTCACCAACCATTAAAGTTATAAATTTAATAGCATTAATTCATTGCTCGTGCTCAATATAGTAAATTATGACATATATTTTTTTTCAATGGCGCAATATTGGAAATTTTCCGTCATTTTGAATCATGGTGTCTTGGGTTAGGAGTTTGGTGCTCTGAACACCAAGTGGCATGCTTCTGTCAGCATTTGAAGCATTTGTCGGCGAAACCGACTCTGCCACACTGGTTCGTATTTGGTCCCAGCATCAACCTCAGACGTGATAAGTACGAGATGGCGCGTCACCTTCTGCGCACACGAAAAAGATTGAAGCTGTAAAAACCTAGATTATGTGATGAATCTGATTGGCTGGTTACGACGATATCATTTGTTTTCATGTTGTTTGTTTAATACTCACGAAGAAGGATTGATAGTAGAATTTCAACATCTGTGTAATAGAACGCGTATTTTGGTAATTGTTTCGATTTCCCGTAATATTACGGAAATTGCGTTTTCAATTTTGATCTCTGCTTTTGGTTACTGCGCAGCCAGCATACGTCTAGCTTGATTCAAAATGGCGGAATATTTCCAATATGGCGGATTTCAATCCTCGCTCTTCTTCACATTTCCTTCAACGTCCCAAATTTAATAAGATCCTCATTATTTGTTGTCAAATAAATGGGAGAATTTCATAAAGGTGTGCTGAGATCATCAACTTAGCACCTTAAGCTTTTCCTTCAGAGAGCCGAGAATTGAATGGACCAAGTATCGTGGAAATATATCTCACGCCTCATGCGCTCAAAAGGGCGCCTCCGCCTGTCTGCGGCGGCGTGACATTATAATTGGATCCCCCTAAGCTCACGTGATCACAGAAAGATTGAAAGGAGGAGAAGGAGCACAAGAGAAAAAACAAGGCTCTGCGAATTAGCTGAATTTTGATTGGCGGAATATTTCCACGGTTTTCTAACATAGCGGGCTAGGAAATTCCATGGGATTGACAGATTGTTTTGCGCTTTTTTCTGAAATGACTAGAGTTATGGAATTGTTGACGAGGAAAAGTTCCCAAGTGTCAGACACCAGATCGCCTTAAAACTTATCAGAGTGGCAGAAAATGAAATTTTAAAGAGGTCCTTGTTTTGCCCTAAATTATGTAGTACCTAATGCACTCATTCGTAGTTACTTTTCCAAAGTTTTGGGAGAACTCTGCATCGATTGTCGTGAATTTAATGGAATAGGGTGGTTTTCTATTTTTTTTTGCTTAAACCGAAAGATTATTACTCCAGGAGAAGGCATTTCACGCTTTTAGATTTTTTAAATTACGATATCTATTTTTCGCGATTAAATGAGAAGTGACAATTTTCAAGCGCGCGAAAACGCGACGGCTAAGTATGTATACAGGGAGAAGCCCGTGTGACGTCATTCTGGTTCCCTCTGTCGCCGTGTGAGGTGACCTTGGGGCGAGGATATGTGCGCCAACGATCGTAAACTTTCTCAGGAACACATAGCTAATGTATTCGTTATGAATTTATGTAGACACGACAATAGAGGTGAGGAATGAGAAGAGAACGAATGGTGGTTTAAAAACATATAAATTTGTGTTGACGTGCCGAATAACTTGCAAACTGCTCCGAGTAGCCATTAAGTCACTCAATACTAAATATAAATTCAGTGACAAGGACCTGAGCGGTGTATTTAAGCCGCGCTATAACACAATCGACTGTAATTCTGAGTGTATGAGGGTCAAACTGGACGTGCAGTTAAAACAAGGATGGCGAAGCATAAAAAGGTTGTGTAAAGAGGTGATCCCATCTCAAATTTTGCCAAGAATGTGCTTGGCTGTAAAAACACGCGTGCTTTTAATGTCACAGTTCTTCACAGCGAATGTAAGGGGTAAAAGTCGGACTTTTTGGACCAATACAAAACTTCTGTGACAAATAAAAGAACAATGTATAAGTGATAATGTACCCTTACCACCCCTCACCTCTACTGTCGGTTCTCGTCGACTTCAAGCCGAACGCGTGAGCTCATTGTCCGTGAGTTAGTTGTCCAATATGTGCTGCGTATAAATACCTTTCCTTCCAACTCCAATTTCTAACTGCCCCCCTCACCCACTTCCAAAACAAATTAGCTCTCATCATACTTACCTATGTAGTTCGTTATTCATACTTACCTATATCCCTCGTTTAACATCGTAGGTACTATGGTAGACGTGACCATGAGAAGAAAATAAAAGAAATATACTGCAAAACAGAGAGATTTAAAATGTCATTCCCTCGTACCATTAAGGATAGCAACGTTGTCTCAATTGATAGGATGAATGGCGTTGCTCGCTAGAACCACTCATTGCATGTTTTTTTCATAGTTCTAACCTTGTATGTATTTGCTCTAGGAATTAATAACCATTAGCAAGTTTTTTTAATGAATATGCATGTATATTTTGCTTAGTATGCGTAATATTTCTATGACCATGCGGTGTGCATGTGGCGGTCCTCTTGCATGCTGAATGTTGGTGAATTGTCACCTCCTGCCAAACATCCTGGAGGTGGCTCGCAGGGTATTATGTAGATGTAGATGTATAGTTCTACCTCGAGAATTACGTAGTCTGTCGAAATCTAGTTGAGTTTATTATAAATATCTGCATGACCATACAAATTTTTTTCTGTATATATGTTACCTGTTCCACGTTTCCACTAACTATCGCCTTGTATTGTTCTGGATCATAGACTGGACAGGGCTGTACCGGTGAGTCAACTACCATCTTCCCTTTTAGTCGATAAATGAACAGTTCGTGCCGTGTCAGTCCCCGGAAACCTTCTCTTTACCATGATAGTGTTGTCCAATCATATAAAAGTTGTAACAAAATTATTTTTCATGAAAATGAAGGGGGCGATTTTGTGGCAAATAGTTTCAGGTTTCTTAAAAATGAAGGCGTTTTCATCTCTTCTCCGAGCTGGTTGAATGAGCGAATTTCCGAATAGAGGAACAGGAAGAATGAGAAGCGTACGTTTCAATCCTTCATCCGGAAGTCGGCGGAGATTAGTGAGTGGTCGGACGGTGGCGGAAGGCGCGGGATTGTTTCTCGGAAATTGCTACAGTACGATTTATATCGGGGGAAAGGGTGCCTCTTACCTCTCCCAAATACGAGGAAGTTGTGAACCGAAAGACATCCATTCCCTTGCTATGTCAGACATTTGAGAATGTTCATTGAAGCCATCTTAATCTTGTATTGTACTATTATTGGGATTATTGAGGTAAAAATAGACTGAACCATGGTATTGCGTGGCACTTATGGGGAAAGGAGACCGACAGAGGAGGTTATAATATGCGCCACTCTGACTTTGTTCACGGACTTTGAAAATTACTATCGACCACCCCTTCCATTTCCAAGCGTTCATGGGAATTACTATCTAGGAAAAAACTGCCCTTTCCATCATTTCCGAGCACAAAGAAGTTTAACAAAAAAATCATATTTTCGCTATAACATCCCCTCGTGAATGCATACTCATTGAAACCATTCTCATTGAATTCGCATACGGGTTCTTGACAAAGCAATCAGCTTGATGGATGTCTACGTGGCAGTCTTTCTGTCTGGATAAGGTGTGGTCGAGTTTATTGCACCCAATATAGCAATTTGTCTCGAATCCGTCTGCCAATCTCACAAAGTATGCTTCTCTCTAAAGGGCGATCGAAGGGACTTATCTCTCCCATACTATATGTGCTGTGGCCATTCACCATTTCTTCGAAGTTGTTTGCTGTTTCCATGTAAGAAAATCGATCAGGTTATGCGTAAGTTTGGTTTTTTTTCCTTCAGAGACTTGGCTTGTCTGCTGTCATATTAGGCGCCAGAGGTAACATGGGTATTTCCCGCTTCCGTATTGATCGGCGCCTCACAGTGACAGCTGTCGCTCACGAATCACGAATGGGGGCGCGGCTGCCGTCAGACAGGTTCATCGCAAATGACCGTCTTACTTTCCTCGAGTTCATTTACGCGAGGACATTCTCATGAGAAGTTGAATGTTATTTCTACTAGATGGCATATCTATGAAATCAACATGCTTTAAATGGAGATTTAAAAAAAAATAGCATTTGATGGAATTGAAAGCAGTTAAGGATGTGCCACCGAAACCTTGCGCCTCAAAATAAGTGTATAAATATCGGGCATAAAATATGGAATGGGTATTCTTTGAAATTTTCCACATTTAAAAAATTACTCCGCGAGTCCTTAATCTGAGCGATGCTTGGGAGAAGCGAGATGTGTTTAATCACTTAATAAATTTTCTATGATTAAAACTTCGAAGTACATTCACTCTCTGTCCTAATATGGCGTATTCACCTCCACCATTAATTTCTCCTTTTTGAATCTACTTCTTAAAAATCTTCAATTTTCGCTTCACAAAAAGTTGTTTTCGCAAAACAGCTCTCAATTTTGTGATTCCTCTACACATATATAGCACAGTTGTTACATAATATCCTAGAACTCTTCTTATTGCCCGAATTTTTAAACATATATACATATGTGATTATCAATTGACTCCTGAGCTGATTATGCATGCCCGAAGGAATATCCTGGGTCCAGTAGTTAAACATTAAACATCTTTTACTAATTTTCTCGTGGTGATATTGAAGAGGAAAGAACTTCTATCGCTGAGATATTTTCTCCTCAGGGATTAGAAATTGCTTTCCGCCCAAACTTGTTCATCATTTTAACTTTTCGAGGCCGGGTGGAAAAAGATATCGTCCGTTCCGTATCGTATCGTCTCGCATGAATGAATTTGACCGTTAGGAAGGTAATTCGTATCGGAATTTCATCTCATTCACTTTTTCGTCTGCCCCGTAGTTTTGACTTGAATTTTCGGATTCCGTAGATGTCGTGGTTGGATGCGGCGACGATGTAGAGAGAGAAGAAAATCGAATCCGTGGCATATATATTTCTTTTCTTCCCAAAATCGGCAGCATAGTCTAGTTATATGTATAGGTGTGGCATCTCTTCGGAAGAGGAGTCGTAGATCCTACGATGGTCATGGCGTTCGTAGTATTCTCTCGAGGCGTCACGGCAAGGAAGTAATCTATATTTATATTCTCTAGCCTCCACTCTTCGATTGTGAGTAGGTGGGTCCGAAAAATGAAATAAATGATATTGTTAAAAAAATTGTCGTAATATCGTAATGTAGTCCGATTGCTGTACAAAGGGTCAATAAAGTATCCTAACAAATGGAACAGCACCACGAATCCTTTCGCTGAAAATAGAGTTTCATCTCTTATTGCATGTTATTCTTAGGTCGCGCTGCCACCACAAGCATTAAACACAGTTACGAGCGTGAATATTACACATTAGGCTTAGACTAAGTAATTTATTGACTCAACAAAACTCATACAAGATGAGCAATTTGTTTTCCACCGAAATTCTCTTTCCAACTTACTGATGCCCCCTCACGACAGGCATGCTAACCTTTGTTTACGTGGCTAGGTGACATGGCAACGAGTGTATTTATTTACTTTGCACTCCGCGAGTATTATGGTTATTGTAATTTCCTATAATCCGTGGTATACTGCTCTGGGATGAAAGGCGAGAACAGCTTTTTCAGCTTTCTGAAATATCCACCCAGGTAAGTGTTTTTCGTAAATACTGGATAGTCGTACAATTAATAAGTTGATGGCAATAATTCACACATCTTCGATGTCTACTTTTGCTGGTGCCTGGGAATCATAAGATCGGATGTTTCACAATTTACTTGTGCGTATGATTCAGTTGCAAAGAAACGATGATTTGTTGTCGTGCATATAGATGACAAAGATTACTAAACTTAAATGGATTCGTTGCTCGCAATTGAAGGCGTTATCTTACCTGAGAACTGCTAGCATTAATGATGACGGAAATTATTGCTAAGCACGGTTAGGTAAGTGGAAATAATCTCTTATTAAACCTGATTGAGCTCTTCCCTGTCAACAGTACCCCTGGGTACCCGCGGTGAACCATTTCGTTTCAGGAAAGGCAATGACACATAGTGCTTACTCTTTGGTAATGAAATTTGAGTCATTTCAACTTCGGCGCGAATTTAACTCGTTTTTTCAAGATGGTCATCTGGCGGAATTCCTAACAGAGGGTTATAATGGTTTATCGTTGTGCCCTCTCTGGATATCCTTACTCTATGATACAGTGTTCTAATTTTGATGTTGATAACTGGGGCCCAGGAATACCATGAGGCAAAATAAGAAGTCACATAGGTATCGTCAATGAGCATAAGTGGCGTCTCTCCATTTTCCGGAAAAACATATTGACTAATTGTACCTTGTCGACTGACATTCTGAAAAAATACGCTTTATATTTTATATATTCGGGAAATTACATTTGAACATTACAAGTTTATATTTTTCAAATGGTAATACTTCTCTAAGAATCCTAAAAGTTATTATTAATTCTATAGTATACATATATGTCGTGTTGATAAAAAACATTATGTTCGTTATATCATAAGATTAATGATACAATCTTATGCTCCGCACCTCGCTACGTTTTTAGTTATTAGAAAAGGATTTCAGAATTTTTTGTTTTGTGGGTGCTCGGAGGCCTTACCCGGAATTTGAACCGAGGACTCTAGGATCAGTAGGCGAACACTCTCTCTGTCACGTAGGCTTCCACGCTACTCCTCCTGTATTATTAGTACAAACGTTATATTTCCGTAAATTTCATTTAATAACAACGTGTACAATTTTATGGAAGTTATCTTGAAAGTATCGAAAATCCCAAGAATTGCTGATTTATGACATTTAAGTGGCCTCCCAGATTATTCGAGGAAATCATAAGCGTGCTGTTTTATCCGTTTTTTATAGGCTTTGAGAATGGTTTGAAAATTTTTCTTTTCCAAAATCCGATAAGAAGCATTAACCGATTCCAGGTGCTTATCGTTTCGTAGTTCTTTCAATGATGGTGCGATCCCTGTATTTTGTTCTCAGTTCAGTTTATCTATAGCTTCGCACACATATGTATGTATTTGTAACGGACACCTTCTATTTTGCTGGACACGCCAACATGAATACAGTGACTTAGAAAGAGGGGGCCAACTCTTCAGCTGCAATTAGTTTCGTCGTTTTGGATTTTCGTCTCTCCAGTGCCGCACAAGAGAGAAAAAATTCAAAAGTAAACGGTCGTTGCTGGCGTAACCCGTTCAGAAACAAGTTGATGACGTCGCGAACTCTTGCCGAGCGGGTCACCGATTATCCACTACCTCTTTGGCCCTCGCGCGGATTATTGTTGTTTACACTTTCGTGAGCTAATCATTACCTCCATGAGTGAATCTCCCCCAACGAGTGAATGAACCTGATTTTTATTGACGTCATCAACTCATGGAGGCTTCTTTCGCGAATTCTTATTTTAAACTTAATGGGCAGAGGAATAATGGAGACAGATTTGTTGCGTCAATACTTATCCTTTCCTTCCATCTACCGAATTCTTCTGACGACCTAATAAGATTAAAGGGAGGATATTAAGAATTTCCCAATGAAAATGACCGCATTTGGATAGGTATTGGATCTTCAAGTGAGTCGTCTAATGAGTCATTCATTGCTAGACACAATGGAAATGAACCGTTCCCGTAGAAGTGAGCCGTTCACTCACCTGCATTTGGCGGTCACTCATTGAGCAATATCCAAACAGTGCCCCTATGTGTCTAGATCTGTGACGTCATCCGCATTTAACCCCATACTTGGGATTACAAAATAACCCCCCAGGGCATTATTGTTTCCTCACTCATTGCTATGCGACCACATTGTTTCCAGGTGCTTATTGTTTGATTGTTCTGTCGATGACGTTATGATCGCTATATTTTGTTTTCATTTTGTTTTTTTTTATTCTACTAATTCATGTGGAATGTATGTGAATAATGATTATTTTTATGACCACCTTCTGTTTCGCTGGACATGCTAACACGAGCACACTGACTCAGAGAGGGGTGGGTCCTTTTTATAGTCTGCCGTGCAATTAGTTGCGCCTTTATGGATTTTCCGCAGTGGCGCACGAGAGGAAAGAAAATCAAACTCTCAACAGCCTTTGCAGGTGCTTTTATGGTGCTCGGCAAAGGATTATTATTATTATCATTTTTTTTTACGGGCGAGAGCGCTGAAGCTTGGTTGCTGGACGTAACGATCCCTTGGGAAAGATTCGCTTTTTGTCCCTCTGCCGAATCCATGGAAACAGAGCTTCGTTCGAAGAAACACTGTTCTTTATGTTTTTGTTTTCTCGCACAGATGTTGTGTGAAAATATTAATTGCATCGCTTAAAGTACTGTTTTCTTAGCAGTTTGGCCGACAGGTAGAGAGGCTAGAGAGAGCTGGGGTCATTTGTACCGTGAAGGCACAGGGAATCGCCAGTAGCCTGCTCTTTACGAAATGAGACAAGAGGTCACTGGCAAACGTCCCATCCGACGGACCAGGGGCGCAGCTAGGAATTGAGCCTGGGGGGGGGGGGAATTTAGGTGCAACTAATACCGGGGTGTGTGGGGGTATGGAATACCCACCAGGATAAGCGATACGTACGACGAGATTAATAAATTGCTGCGTAATTTTAAGATAAATGGTTCAAAATGGTGAGTTTTACGACTTTCTGAGGGATATTTCATTAATCCTTTCCCTATTCTATTAGTAATATCAATCCAATTAAGTAAAATGGATTAAACTTAAAATTTCTCTGATCTCTGGGGGGGGGGGGGTTTATCCCCACAAAAAAACCCCTCGCTGCGCCACTGCGACGGACTAGCGTTGCACTTAAAGTTAGCGTTGCGCTTAAATTGTCTTCTTGACAATACTCTAATAGGGTCTAGCCTGAATTTTGACTGGAGTGATAGCTAAGCACGGCTAGTTGAGTGAAAATAATCTCCAATAAAACCTTGAGCACTCCCCTGTCAACAATTACCCTGACATACCCTGTCAGGGAAGCATCTCATCTCAAGAAAGGCCATGACGCAGAGTACATTTACTTAGTCTTTGGCAATGACGTTTGAGTTGTGCATTTGAAATTCGGCGATCGTTTAAGAAGATTTGCAGGCCTTGCGAGGAAGGGAATTGGAACGCGGAATTTTCCCTCTCCCCTGCGGAGAAGGAAAGAAAGCAGCCCACTTGCCCAGACACCCATAAAATGTACCGTACATTGTTTGCTCGTCAAAGCAGACAAATATCGCACAAAATTTTCTACACAACAATAAGTGATGCAGACAGAAAAAATGTTACACATGGCCCACGCGCCTGTGTAACATTTTCTTCGTAAGCTATTTCATTTTTTATTGTATTTAATGCTAACCACTTGCCGATTACTGAGAAACAACTATGTGAGGCTTTGGAGGACTTTTTGATGTGCAGATAGAGAAAATCGCGTCCATCCCATGAAAAACGGCATGCGTATGAAACAGAATAGGCGGCTCCTGTGGCCCACACATCTACTCAACGGTTAATTTATTTTAAAGATGGCCGCCAGGTGAAATTTCCACAGCAATATAATAATGGGGAACATGCATCAAATTATTTCATCATGCTAGTAAGTCTCATTGAATAGACAATTTTCTCACGAGTCCAAATGTATAAGCCAAAACTCTCCTAGTACTCCACAAACGCCAATAAATGCTAATTAAATGTGCTCGAATATCGCTTGAAGTCACTTGACCTGAAACGCCTTCTGACGTCATCGCACGGTACACCATTCACTTCGCTAAGAGAGTAGAGCGGTAGAGCATTAATGCAAGAAATTGAAGTAAAACTCATCTTTGAGCTTAGTAGTAGTTCCTCAAAGGACAAATAGACTTAAGAGGGATTTAAGAAGGCACAATACGACAGTTTACTTTTGGGCGGCTCCTTTATATGGCGGCTGATTTTCTGAAAAACAGTGATTGCTTCGTCACTAGCGGGATGCGTGGAGTAGAAACAAGCAGGTAAATATTTATGCGGTTAATCAAAATTACATTGCGAACGTTTCTAAATATTTATTTTTGTCCATTAATATTAAATAAATCCAATGCTAGCTGAAAATCTATCTATGTGTTTACTTAGTATCCATGAGGAACTTTGATAGTTTTCCTCAATCGGCCGGAGTTGAGATCCAAATGATCGTTAAATGGTAATAAAAAGTATTTAATAGGCACAGAAATAAGTTTCAAGTCCTATTTACGCTGTATTACTCAAGTTCCTGTTTTTGGACCGAAATCCACTGCAGAAATGAGTCGAAATTTTAGGTTTTGCGTTACATACAGCGAACTTTTTTGGCATGACATTGGCAAATATTGAGTTTAACTTGCCAAAAGCCTCATATTTCTCGTATATACCTTATTTTTCTCCTTGGTTAAATAGTAATCAGTATTTATTCTCGTGAACCTTCCTTTATATTTAATCCTACAATGGGTAGACTATTAGGTACATTTTAGGGTTGTTTACAAAGTGAAATGAGTGATACATCATAAATTTGGTGGCTATCTGAGAGAAACTGGCAATTCGATAAAACCCTACTGTAACCCTGATTCAAGAGTGTACTTACGTTGACAAATATTCCGTTGACAATGTAGATAAAGTATATAACTCCATTCAGTAGGTCGTCAACCACTCTCTTTTATTATTTTTGCCCTTTGGGACACAAGCACAAACCTTCTGCGGCGAGAAAGAAGAGGTACTTGAGCGCCGGGGCACTATACACGATTTCACACGTTTTTCTATTGGATATCCATGCTGCAATCACTTATTCCACTTAGCAAACGATGTAGATGTGCAGCGTAGATCACAATGTGCAATCAACTTATTTTCATTTAATCTTTTCAATTCTCCCCAAACAATCCCCTTTATTTATTTCAACAACGCCTTGGCAACCCAATATATTCGTAATCTGCATTTTGACGTAAGAACAGCATTTATTTTCGCCAATTTGCGTTTTAGCCCCTGCAGAGACCGGTTTTCTATCCACTTCCTGAGTGTGTAATCAGTGGATACCGTGCCGTAACGTCACGCTCCGATGATGTCTTGTTTTCAAGCAGCCGATGAAGATTAATTTTTAAAGACTCATAACTCGGCTAAAAAACATTGTTGGTCCCCGAAATTTTCGGCGAGTACATTTGAGGTAGGGAACTTCTTATTAAAGCACTTTTGAAAAATGGTGCATGTCCCCCATTGTGATTTCTCATTATATCCTCTCTGTATATCCTCACTCTGTGATGCAGTATACGAAATTGGATTTTAATAAGTGGGGGCTTGAAACCGGGAATCTCTGTCACCGCTGAGATTCGAACCCAGGCCCAGTGGGTGGGATACTAACACTCTAGTAACCGCACCAACCTAATTCCTATTCGTGTTTTTCTAAATACATCTCTATTGGACAATTGGGGAGTCAATAGATCCCCTAACAATTTCGGGAGAAAAATATTCCCTGGCAATATTATTTTGTGGATGGAAAAAATTATGGATTCGAAAAAAGGGCTTCGAGGGTGCTTCTTAGGAAAGGATTCATTTTTATAGTTTTTTGTAGCAATGTCGGATATTTTTTGGCTATCATACTTTGTTGGTGTCCGTGTTGGATGTGCTTTTGAGCTAAGGTGACTCGCGACGAAGCCATGGTCTGTCGCTGTAGCGTTGTCCCTCGTGGAAACCATTTTTACTTCCTATATTTAAAATAATTTTTCTAGATTTCCGCTTTGTAGTGATCTGGATAATAGATGCGAGATTGATACAGTTGAAGAATATCATAAAACCATCCTTCAAAAATTAAGGCTGCAAATGGCCACCCTGTAAGTGTCGAAATAAATTACAATATTCACCCCTCCCCAAAGTTTTCCCTCCGATAGAAAATTGGATGTCCCTCTTAAAGGTCACGAAGGTCATGAAGGATTACGCCCCCTTCATTTTAAGCAATAATTTCGTTGACGATTTCAACATATCAGCCTTCAAAACGTCACTTCGTATGAGAAGTTCCCCGACTTGAGTCGCCGTGCACGTCCACCGAAAGGCATCATTCGACCTTGAAATGACTGTGACATCCAGCAAACATTTAGCTAATGAACTGTCTCTCCTGGCTTCCCAGTAATTAATGCATCAGTAGGGGTTATATTTTTACGCCGACCGCGTTTTTAAATAACCTGGAAGTGGAAATAACTCTGACAAGCGGGGAAATTGACACTAGCACGCGATGAATATCTTAATGTTTTAGTTTTAATGGCTCCCCTCCGACAAAACGGCGTAATTACAGCGGAAACTCATGTATTATTTTAATGGAAATAGAAAAAAATGACGTTGGGGTGACCCATTTGGAGCAGTATGTTTTTTGTTTTCTCAATATTTGCAGAAAGGCTGGCTGCTTTCATAATTTGTCTCTTCTCTCTGTTTGCGGTTAACGATGACCCAGAAAATTATTGTATTTAACTTGGATCTTATATTCGATTATCCATCTTCAATGGTGCATATGCAGCCACAATGCAAAAGTGATTTCTAGGGGTTAATATGTGAAAATAATTAGTCAAAGGACCGATAAAAATGAAAGTAAAAAAAATGGATATTAAGTTATCACCTGCCATGTACGGTTCTTTAAATGGATATGTAATAATTTCTGTGTCTTCATATATTAGTAAATCAAAATAAAAATATTAAATAGAAAATTTTAGGCCGTGTTTGTAGAAGAAATAACTAACAAGAAAAAAATATTTACATCGTGAGTTGGTAAAATGGCATAAAAACTAGCTGAACAATTTTCTCTTTCAATTGGTTGGGGTTAACTATTTTTTTCTAATATTAGCTTTATTCTGGGATTTAAAGAAGAAAAAATTAATTAAAAAAGGTCAAGATAAGAAGAAAAAAAGACCCCTACATCCACACCGTACGGTCATAAAAATGTTACGCATAGTGACAATTATGCGCCCACATTCATGCAAAGGTAAAACTTTCCAACGATTATTAATGCCTACAGCATATTCATGCAAGGTTAGTGGGAAGGAAAAATGAAAACATTCAATGAGTGGTCCTAATGAGTGTTGGCAGTGGGGTGGCCAGGTATTTCGTTCAGGGGGGGCCACAATCAGGGGGGAGACATTTTTGAAAAACAGGGCGCGAAGTAGAGGCTTGAACACTTTTCATGATCGAAATAACTTCATTTTTAAAATAAATGCTTTTTAAATTTATGATTTTTCAATATTTTGTTTTCTTTTATGAAGGGAAGTAATTGTGTTTTCATATTTCGGGTGGGAGGGGGGGTGGGGGTGGGGAGGGGTCCGGATCCCCCGCCACGCCACTGAGTGACGTCATTAATTATATTTATGAAGGCACTGTTGTTATCAGTAATAGTACTAGAAAAGATTGACTCATACCTTCCTCAGGTAATTCTTCCACGTGTCCTTCTTCCTCTGTCCTACCTAATTGTCCCTAGTACTTGTCCATCAATATTTCCTTCCATCAGTTCGATTCGTAACTGCCGTGTCTCATTACTTAACCAATCCGCCGTGTTCTTCCTCTTTCGCGTAGTACAGTCATCCATAGCGTCATATCTCCTCTTATATTCCTACATACCTACCTCATCATCCCTCATCCTATCCGTCCATTTTACCACCAGCATCCTGCTCCAGCCCCACGTCTCGAAGTCCTCCATTATTTTCTCATCACTATTTCCGATGGTCCAGCCTTCTGAACCATCGAGTGCCACTGCCCATTAGAGTTTTTTTCCACGCACTATTTCCTCGTCTCCAATATTCTACTCTTGGAGCATAGCAACGTCCTCTTCGCCATGAACGCCAAATTACGTTATTAGCCTCGGCTATTGGACGCTTTGTATCTGTCGTACTCCTTTCGCCCCAGAGAGGTCTATAGACCCGAAATCCTCGAACGACGAACCATGGAAGGCTGAGAAGAGGCTGAAAAGCGCTTACCCGCTCTGCATAAGGTCCTGACGTCGTCAGGTAATCTGCAAAAGTGTTAATTACGTCGATATTTCAGGGCGTATAGCTCGAACAGTATGCGACGGATCGAAAAACGGTTATGCACTCCTCTCTTTATCATTTAGAACTGTATCTGCGTGGGATCGCGGTGGCCTAGTGGTGGAGAGCGCGTGGCTCCCGGGCTCAATTCCTGGGTGAAGTCAAAGGACAACCCCATATGAAAAATTACTCGAGGTGGTCCAGGGAAGGGAACTACCCTTCCTGATCTGAATGTGTGAAATCTCTCCCCTATGGCTTAGTTCGGAGTGAGCTCTACCCTCACCTATCCAAACCAACCCTAAGGGTTGAATCATTGAGTGATCACTAACTATAGTTTAAAAAATACAGTGAACGAGTTTATTTGGGAGAAGGGCAGAAGGGGAGACTTTGGAAGAATGTTTGTTCGTTCGTTCGTTTCTTGGGGGCGTCTGGTTAATTGGTGGGAAGGCGTTTATCGGTACTGTTGCCGTACCAACGGATCCTTCCCAGCATCCTACGATTCCCTGCTGCTCTTCCACCAACCACACGATACAAGATATGGACGAAAAAAGATCAATAAAGCACATGTGTCTGGGGCGTTGGGATATATGAGCCGTTTTCTTTGCAAGCGTTATCTATATATCGGTATTTATTAGGGATAGACGGATTCAGGATTTTTTTCGGATCCGGATTCGGATCGGATCCTTGATTTTTGGAGCCGGATCTTTCGGATCGGATATTTTCGGATCCAAATGCATTTTCAAATTCCTGTCGCTGAGATTCCCCCGATGATTGTTCAATCTCTTCGGAAGAGTCATATTATGTGCCAGTCGTATTTTGCCTTTTTTATTTTCCACGGCTGAAATTCTCCTACGTAACCTCTGCGAGAGCTTTCAAACAAAACGGTTCATGAGTGGGACAAGAATCGCATGCGACGGCGCTTTCGAAGATAGAATCGGAACTCTTTCCACCCTTATGGGGCGTTGCATTCACTGAAGCTATTATTTAAAATTTCGCATCCAGATCCGATGTCTTCCGCGACTTTGGATCCGATGTATCCAATGAAGGGCAATATCCGCGGATATTTGGATCCGAGGTATCCCATCTGACCATCCCTAGTATTTATTGTAACCACGTTCGGGGATTCGGAATTTTCTTATTCTCACCTCCTACGAAACTAATTACTGGACTAACATATTTTATTTCCATTAATTATTATAAATAAAATATTATTTTCATGCATGGCAACGAAATAAGCTACTCCAGTGATTTGATCGATAGATGGAGAGAAGTAAAAATTAAAGAATCTCTGAAGATTGTTTCAAAGAAAACAGAAACTTTGGCTAAATTATGGTCTTCAGTAATTAATTTGTGCAAAAAAATTACGATCAGCCTTCGGGAAAACCAGAAGACAGTATCTTCTCCACACAGTGTTGGTGGGGAAATTGTATGAGGTAGTGAGGCTCTTTTCGTCAAGTCCTCTCTTTGAAGTAGGTACCAGCACTTTCTTTCATTGCGTCTCTCCTGTCCGTTTCTGTAGCAAGCCTTTTCGTCATCTTCCGAGCAGGCGCAAGTAAGTCTGCCATCTGCCGGTATAATCTCGCAGCCTCCGCCCACTCGCCAACTTTAAGTGGTCGGCCCTCGTTATCCCCCTTAAAACCTTAATTCCACCAGCCTCTCATCAGCAACATCTGGCGGCGGCACTGGGAAACGTCTCTTCCCTTTATATATCTACTTATAAAAATATACATCAAGATTAGACGGTGGAGCACTAATGGTCTCTTACATTCTTCCCATCTCAACTTGCCTTATCTCTTATGTACGGATTCGCGCTCGAATTCCCTCGACTAGAGGACTGGAGGAATTTCGGGGCTTTTGGACCGTGGGAGATTGAACTGGCAGCGGTTATTCAAGCATTCGCTTCATGCGCAGAATATCATTGCCTTTATATTTTTATTGTTATAATTGTGATAGAGCTTGGAAAATTAATACATCAGTATTCTTCCCTTTATCAATACGTTGCCTACTTTTCGGGTTATTCGTGACGAAAAATCACCTATAGTCCTTTATCTTTTAGTATATAAGTCGATGACGTCACGCGCTCATGCCAAGAAGATCCCCATATCTACGCGGCATCTACCGATTTATTGGAGGGTTGGAGAACCCGGAAAACTAACTATTTCATTGCTTTTGCTATAGTAAAAATAAACTGTATTATGTGATAAAATTTCGCTCAAAATGTATAGTTTTACTAATGCTAACTTTAATTACTTTTAAAGAACTCTCGTTACTGTTTATTGTACTTTTGGCTAAGATCGTGTAATATATGCTTACGAATTACGAATGCCTGTTCTCGGTAGGATTGATATTGGGGTGAATTCTTTTGTTTTTCGTTTATTTACTCTAATCCTGATTTATTATATGTTTTATGTTAGGAGCGCTCAAGCGGGGATGAGATTTACTCTGTAGCCCTTGTGGTTGTCCATGTGTACTAATAATCTATATTTTTGCCGCTAGGCAGCGTTGACGTGGGTAGCTTTCGTGGTTGTCAATTTCTTCCTTCGTAAGCAAAGACTCCTGCCTCCTCTGCTCACAATTCCATCATCCATCTCACGCATTCATTCCATGTTAAAGGGCTTTCTTTGTGCGACCCGATCCTTCAACGAGCGGTTCTTACAAAACGAGTGAAAAAAACAGAAACTATTAATGACGTCACTAGATCACGAGACGTGGGCGGCAACTTTCGCTGCGTTTTATTTGCTGTGTTTTTTAATATAAACTGGTGAATTTTCGTGGATGAAGTTGGCTTTTTTATCGTTTTACCTCATCTTCCCTTATTCCATCGTCCGAAGCAGTATTTTTTGCGCCACAAATTAATTTAATTTTTAACTGCTAATAAAATAAAAATATTGCTATCTTAAAAAAATGAGGTACGTCTTCGAATTCTACTTGTATTAAAAATTTTCCCTTTGGCCTCAGTTGGATTGTCGCCATAACATAATATCTCCGCTGACGTCAAAGATACCGTGAATGACCATTGTTTGTGGCTATGTGAGCGATTCGAATTTCTTCTCAAACACAATCGGAAGGTTCTCCGACGTCACGCGATGAGACGTTGCCCTGGGAGCATTTTTCTCGTCCAATAGCGTATCCACGCCCAGTCTGCAACGCTGAACTCAAACCAACTGAATGATGATTGATTGATGTACACCGCGCGGGATCAACTGCTAAGCTTAAGCTAATAGCTAGTCTGGGGTTACGTAACAAGGCCGACCGCCATTTGAAACAGGAAAGTGTGCAAGAGTGTAATTTGGCAGTAGTGTATGTTTCATGCTTGCTATTCTTTAAATTGGAGCACAATGCCAGATGATCTTCCCAAGATGGCCAGAGGCGCTATTCTTTGGCTTCATTCGAGGAGGGGCTATCAGCATTCTATTGTTTTGAATCCATTGCTTCGATCATGTAAACAGTAAATACGTGGCTAGATAGAAAAAACATTGGTCCCAGATTCACAACTTTTTCCTGAGGAGCTACCTCCGGACTGCTTGCTTCACGCGTTTGACGAGTGGCACTGCGCATGCGCAATTACAAACAACCGCGTCAAGAATCATCGCTTGATAATATCAACGGCGTGATGTCATTGGTCCGTTTTGATGTTTGGCCTAACTCCCTCCACTCTAGAATGTATCAATGGGAACATCTGAATACATGTATGAATGATCAAAGGTTGTCATCTGCAATGAATAATCTTTGTGCATGATCTGACGTAATTAACGCCTGTGAGCCCATTTCATTCTATATATTTATTTTATTTCTTGCCACACCACCGAAATCAGCGCTATTGGGCTTTTTCACCCACCAATGCTTTGCATAGGGGCTAACTACCCAGGCGGGACTCGAACCCGGGACCTTCGGTTTTGGCAAGCGAGGACTCTATCCCGCCCTAGTGAAAATCCTTATAGGATTTCGTTTTCCTGTAATAATTTGGCAATGAAAAACGTTTGTTCCTATATAAAAATTTTATGTTCCTATTGGAAAATGAAATTTTCCTACAGGCAAAATTCTCCCCAGCTTGGAATCGAACCCCTACTGGGAATACTGACCACCATAATACCACGAAGACCACGGTGACTTCGCAGGAAATGAAGGTGGATCCGTTTCGCTTCCTTCAGCAGTTGCCGCTTTAAAGCTATACTTACTGTTTTTTCGACGGAAGAGGGCGTCGTGGCGTCGGGCGGAATCATTGGAGGCAATTGAGCCATTTCTCGCTTCACTGCTTCCGTCCATTTCCTCTCAATGCACTATGACATCCGGAAATAATAAAACGGACATTAGATCCGCATTATAACCTCACAAATGCTACGCACGGAATGTGAATATGTCAGCGAGGTTTTGTGGATCCGAAGCGTTTGCTGTGATCTATTATCGTTCGCGTTAAAAAATGAATTTTCGATTCTCCCCTGAAAAGCTTATTCTTCCCATTCCTATGTCAAAGCTTGATTTACACTGAACATTTTTCTGCACAAGTTACCTTCCGCTAGCGGCAGCGAACGTAGTTTTGAGTACATAAAATTAGGAATTTTTAAGGTTTCTGTTTGACTGTTGAGGAAGCAAATTGTTATTATTAAATAGCAACCAGTTTCTACGAGCTTTGGTTACGGAAAAGTAACTGGCGCAACAATTGCTATTGTTATATTGTTACTTCATATAAAACAATCACCTATGTTTTGTACATGCTCATCATTAATTGACTGTTTCCAATCATTCGGCTTTCAGCGGGACATCCTATTCATTTGTTATGTTTTGGCTTTTTCGGCAGGCCAGTATTGCGCATGCGCCGAGATCCACGTGACTTACACTGAATTTTTGTATCCAGTGGACGACTTAAGAGGTTTGTTGTATATAGGCATTTGGGTCGTTATTTTATGCGTATTTATGTCGAGTGTCATGGACAAATCGTGGCAAGTCTAAATAATTTCAAACGAATAAACTTTTTATTGGGAAATCATCTACATTGTATCGTCTCTTTTTATGTAATCCTTATCATCGTAACTCATATATGTAATCGTTATCTTTTTATGTAATCATTCTTAGTAAATAATTCTAGCTCCTACATAGTGTTTGTGCGTACATGCATGGTAAATCTACGGCGTAAATAACTTATCATAATTGTGTTAAAGTTAAGGTATACATTGAATAATTATTTATCAAATTACCTTATTACCTTCAAATTATTTCGATACTTTTGAGCTTGAATTGGATTTTTAGATTGTCACCTCGTCTAGCTATCACTATACATTATTTTCTTGTATTTTCAGGTGAGTGCCAAGTATCCAGGAATGAATATGGTGGCAGATAATCCCCTCTACTTTGGGGATTCGTGAAATCAGTGAGTTCAATAGAGGATCTAATTATTTGTGAAGATTTGGCTGCCATTAATCACCATTCGGGAAATTATCGATCACCACAGAAATTTTACTTGCTCAAAAGTAACTCGGTATGCCATCTCTATCTTTTCCATCGTGGCATCCCTGACTCCGCGTCATCCGCGTTTCTAGCTTACAGTCCGTTGCCAACTTATGTAACGCGAATTTAAAGACCAATATCTCAAAGACCATTCAATCGATTTTTAAACAAAGTGGATCGCAATGGAGTTCATTCATTTTTGAGTTAAACCCATTTGTGTCCTTGCCTTTGTAAGCCATGTGTCCTTACACCCCCGCCACACGCCTTTTAAGGCGAATTGCATTGCTATGGGCAGTATTTAGGTAGATATTGGTGTTTGAAATGAGGCGTTATGACCATTACTGCAGTTCTCCAGACGTCTCGGAAACGCATCACTTCCACTCGTCCCGTACCATTTCCTCTTGTTTCACTACACGTTAGTACTTCATTAATACTTACACTATCATCTTGAAATTTTCATGGTGTAATAATATAGGCCGCTGTCAACAATTTCATTTATCTGTAACGCAGGTCTTTCATATACGAAGAACCTCTGTTGTATTAATATTTTCATGTTTGAGATTCAAGATAATGTTGATAAGGGTCTTACTCAATATGTATCAATAATTTTATCACTCCACGCCGAATCCTCAGACAGGAGTCGATCCTTGGCCTTCGAATTTTAGTTGAAATTGGCACACCTCTTTGCCTCGTCAAAAAATACAATAATAAGGGTTTTGCAAAAAATTGAATTGCGGGGTTTTTTAGAATCGCGGTTTTACGGAGACGCAAAATCCTCGACGTCTCAATTTTCGTGAAGGAATCAAAACGAACAGATATTTTAGGACTTGTGATCTTTATGGCATAATTTTTGGAAAATCCGAAAATTTAACGAAAATATCGTTTTAATTGAAATTTTTTAACAGTTTATCGTTTAACAATGCAAATTTTAATATTTTAATGGTTATCATTTTAAATAAATTTTATTAGGGATGGTCGGATCGGATACCTCGGATCCAAATATCCGCGGATATTGCCCTTCATCGGATCCAAAGTCGCGGAAGACATCGGATCTGGATTCGAAATTATTAATAATAGCTTCAGTGAATGCAAAGCCCCATAAGGGTGGAAAGAGTTCCGATTCTATCTTCGAAAGCGCCGTCGCATGCGATTCTTGTCCCACTCATGAACCGTTTCGTTTGAAAGCTCTCGCAGAGATTACGTTGGAGAATTTTAGCCGTGGAAAATAAAAAAGGCAAAATAACACTGACACATAGTGCGACTCTTCCCAAGAGATTGAACAATCATCGGGGGATTCTCAGCGTCAGGAATTTGAAAATGCATTTGGATCCGAATATATCCAATCCGAAAGATCCGGCTCTGAAAATCAAGGATCCGATTCGAATCCGAAAAAAATCCTGGATCCGTCTATCCCTAATTTTTATCGATAATACTTTGCTCAATATAGATAATACAAAAAAAAAACTAGTCCGTTCACAGGCATGGGTTTTATTTCTATCACATTCCTAAGTTGTACGCAAGTAAATAGTGAGTGTGCAAGGCAAAATGCGATTGGTTGAGAGGGGGAGAAGCCTTCTTAAGGAGGAGTGCGTGAGGATGGGGTGGGTAATCTGTTAGTCCTGCGCGGCACTCGTAAATAAGTAAAGGGAGGCTCTATCCACAATCCTCAGAGGGAGCTGAGGAAGATAGACGATGATGAGATTAAGGGAATATTTCCCGCTTTACCCCTGTCTCGGTCGGATGCCAGGCCACAAGTCCCAGCGCTTATTATGGCCATGGCGGATTAAGGAGCTCAAGCAATGACTGCGCCGCTCAAAACAAATACTCTTTCCAGTACGTCCGAAAAACTGTATTACATTAGCGAATGGTATGAATTGCGCTGGGAATCAAAGTGCTCTGGTGAATGTGGTGAATTAATCTTTATTTTTTTCCAGCTACTTGACCGAACCCTAGTGCCATTTCTACGTAACTAACGTGGATATTTGACTTCAGTCGTATCATTCTTGAGCTAATAACTAAAACAAAAGTAATGCCTTGCCGGGCGTAGGTTTAACTTTTATCATATTCTTAGGGTTAAACGAACAGTTCGTCATTATTTTTTCAGTACGACAAAATGTTAAATCTTTAATCAAGATTTTTCGAATGGTTTTGGCAATTATGTATTAGCGAGCAAGTTTTATTTTATTTTTTTTATGCTACTAAAGCTCGGGTATGGCTTCCTATGAAAGTTTTGTTACCAAATTATATCTATATTCCAGGATTGATCGACTTTTTTTCGATATAATTGAAAAATATCCCCATTATAATCTTTTGAAAAATGTTGATGTTTAAAAGCATTGTCCATATAATATAGCACCGTAAGTTTTTTGTCCAAAAAAGAGTACATCAGAGGATCATATTTTGAAATTTTCATGCATGTGACGGCAACTTTTTGATTTTCTCGGACCGATATCTTCAAGAGGACGTATTCCTCCGGCTCTACCATATTTTTGGTGGAGTTATTTTGGTAGGGGTAGAGGAATATTTTATTATAACACTTGAAACTTATGGTGTCATCCTGAGGTTTTAGAGTATACATAGTAAACCGTTTTCAAAATTTCCTTGTAGCTATAGCAAATTTGAAAAAAAATCCCGACGTATTTTTTAAGATGCAATTATTTTTATGCTTGAGAAACGGGCTACAGTTGGAAAAAAAGCCTACTTTATTTACTCTGATTTTTTTAGGTGATAGCGTTATAGTAAATTTAAAGTTAATGGCAATTTCTAAAAATACTTTTGTTTCGTTTAGCGACCGGTTTAAGCACATTTTGTAGCCTTCTTTTGCCACTTCTTGGGTGTTATCTTCAGGACCTAGATGCCAAACATAAATATATAAAACCAAAGATACTACTGAAAATAATCCTTGGTAGTAGCCGGTCGTGAGATGAAATAAATTTCTCACAACTGATATTAACTGGTAGTTGCGGAAAATTGTCTGTGACTTTTAATGTACTGTTGTATTAGAAATCATCCACATTAAGCCTAAAAATTCTCTATAGCTGTGTTTATTTGTTTACGCGTGAACAAACATTGTTTCCTTTAAGCCTCATAACTTTTCAGGGGGTTCCACACATATGCAATGATGGTTTTTAAAGTATCTTGCGATGAGTGTTTTGTGGGGGAGGTGGGGAGTCGCACCCCCTCTTCACGTCCCGCACGAGTGCTCCCCTCACCGTGACTCTTGAGTACTTCACTACTGTCACTCCCCCTTCCCCCCTTCACGTCCCCTGCAGCTATAATACTCATCCTCTTTACGAAGATTCTGCGACATTGAGTGCCATAATGTGCAAACCTGCGTCATGGTAACTGCGAATCGAGTCATTTGGAATTAAGGTGTAAAATATACTCATCGATAACTCCTTTTCCTATACAACTACGCTGTGCCTTTTCTGTAGCCATGGTCAATGAATAATTTTTAATTATGCATAATTTCAACGTTTTGGTGGATTCATTCGTCTTCATCATTCGTCTCAATGATTTTTTTTACAATTGGATACATAATTTAATTTCTGCGAACAAAGTTAATGCCTTTTAAAATTAAAAGTTTGACCATATATTGTTATTTAGCTTTTTTTCCTAAGTTATTTAATCATAAATACACAGAGTGAGCCCCGATGAAGGCGAGTGAATCCTCCGAACCGTCGCTTTTATTCTCAATGAAAAGTTATTTCCTGACCAAGACTCAAGGAGCGACCCAACTTCGTTGTAAAAAAGTATGATTAAAAGCCAAATTGAATACTAACGTAAATACTAATGCATATAAGACTATATAAATTTATTTTTGTGCCATTTGTTGATATTATTAAAGAAACTGTGGTGCATGTGCCATCAGGTTCATGTGGATATCTCGAGAATGTTATTCCATCAGTAATACATCATTCAGTTGATTTGCCTCCTCTTGATACGACGCTGTATTGGTTGGACGAGATTCTAACTGCAACCACCTTAGCTAACCCTAAAGAAAAAGTCATGACCGTATGATTTTATTTCATTTATGGTGCAATTAAGTTAATTTGATCATTATTTTGTACTTGGTTCTTTTGATTTCCGTCATAATGCACAGTGTCAATTTTTCACAGATTCATATCAATCGAATCTGAGTTTTACCTCATAACCACGCTATAATCGGAGTTTTACCACAAATTTCTACCAAAGTATCAGTTAGAACCTTTTCAAACAAATTCAGTATCATTTAGTGAAAGGCCACTGCAGCTTGAAAACGTGAAATTTTGAAAGTTTTTCGAAAGGAAAGCAAGTAATATTGCTTGTTCATATTAACTATTCTATCAGCCTATTTTGTGTATGCATCATTTCATTATTTTTTAATCCTAGATCTACCGCGAATGATGACTTAGATTTTATTGTTCACCCGTGTCATTTTAATGACAATAATAGAATTTAACATCTTAGTGTTGGAATATATAATCGCAAAGGTGTTTCTTTCGGATTAAACGAATCATTTCTCCGTTATCGTTAACAGCACACATTCAATTCAAAGTTAGATCAAATTTCCGAACTTAATTTCAAGCTGCTAAATTTGTTCAAATAATTTTTCCGACAAAATGACCCTCAGGAGGGTGGAACAGCAGGGGTGAAAATTACGGATTGAAATATCGGAACAAAACATCACTCCCTTCCTTTGTGGATGCTGCAAAAATTCCATATTGAGCCTTGTGGAATTACCAAAGCTGTTTCTGCAACTTTTGTATGATCTACCAAGTTATCAGATTGCGATTTCAGGCCTGAGTTTTGAAAGTTTGATTGGTAAGAATGAAATGTCTTATTATGGAAATGTGTGTTTTTTCCACAGTAATATTTTCTGTAATTATTACGGTATTTATGACAAAATATTAGCTTTTTCCCTGGAGTAGCGGCTTGGAAGATTGATGATTTTCGTTTCCTTCATTTCTGGAGTTTTGTTCACCCGAATAATCATCAGTGAGCCGTCACTTTGTTAATCGGCCCAAGGGAATTCGGCCATTTGGAATTGTGTGTGTGTGTGCATTCGGCAGCCGTGACGCAACGGGAAATGGGAGGGTTTCCATGGTGATGGCAGGCGGACGCCCTCGCGATCAACAGCCGTGGATACCTACTGGTTTGGGGGCCCATCTATCGGCAAGTTTGGGCGGGGCTCTTTGCTCTATGAGAGAGAGAGAGGAAGGGGAATAGAATTCTAGTTAAAAGGAGAAAGCTCTTTTACTGCCTACTAATCAACTTCCGCGAACCATTTCTCTAGGTTTATCTACGGCAATTATTCTTCGTTAGGGAATCTCGTATTGTGTGTTCGGCCATCCTAAAAGGTTTCCCCTGTAATTGCGGTGGCGCGCACTTCGTCATTTAGGAAGAGAGAGGGGGGGTCTCAGATGAAAGGTTTATTGGTCGCAATGGTTCTGGGCGATCGAAGATAAAAGCGTACGATTATCTCACACGTATTTCACCATTATCCACACAATTATCGCCTCAAGGACCTCAATGAAAAAGTGGATTTTCGACTGCGATTTCTAGAGAAAATAGCGGAAACAGTTTTTTTGGTGACGTCAGTCTATTCGGGCCAAATCACAAGAGTGTATTTTGAAATATTCATGGCCTTGGCATTCCCTTCGCGTTTTCGGGCCAATATCTTTAACAAGCTATTTTTCAACGAAACATTCGATGATAATCCATATAGTTTCACGATCATCTGGCGTTCAGCCTGCAATCATACCCCTTACAACACTTCCGTCTCCATCCACGCTCCTCTCCCGAGCTTTCCTCTTCGTTTCCCCACAGCTGTTGATCTTCTTCACCTGATTGATCCACCTTTTTTTTATTCTCCTACTTCGTCTCTCGCTCCCCTTCGACTGGCCCCTTATGCCTCATCACACGGCCCAACTGGTGGCCCTTTACTTTTCCTCATTTCCTTTGAAAACCATCTCTCTCCTTCTTTGTTCAAAGCCTCCTCCTTTCTCCTCTCTCCCACCCACCTTACACTTTTTCCATCCTTCTCCACATTTCATCAGCATATTCTCTATTCCTGTCCCACTTACCCACCCAATACCCACGCTTCACATCCGTGCATGAAAACACTCATTGTTGGTCTCTTTCTCGGCTCCGGATCAAGTTTCTCACTGCGTAGCAAGATTCAAGCCGAAGTTTGATTAGGATAGGTGAGCATCGAGCTCTCCTCGAACTAAGCACAGGCAAGTGGATTTTACACCTTCAGAGTAGGAGGGGGGTTCCCCTGGACCACCTCTTACTTAGTGCATTTTTGCTCGTTGGTGTCTTCTTTCGGAGATTTGAGTTTGTTGGCTTGACTTGATATTTAGCAACGTGTAATAGAAATTTAGCATTGAGTGTGGTGCTGCGATTTCAGTTTCTTCTATTTTAGAAATACTTTCACTCTTACGGAGGGCTTGGATTTTTTCTCGGGTGCCTGAAGTATGAACGAAGTTTCCATTTCATTTGATCGATTTTCATTTACGCTTACATCTCTCCAGGAGCGGAAGGGAGCGGAGAAAATAGCAAGCAAATATGTGTGTTTGTGTGTTTGTCCGTGTGAGCACCCTTCTCTCAAATCGCATCTGGGAAGGAGGAAAAAGGGTCAGCCCCGAGGGGAGAAATAGGAGTGAACGGGGGCTAGGGTACAGCTAGGGTTTTTAGGCCGAAGGGGAACCTCTTAAGACTTATGCAGCTAATTCCATCGATATATAATATTCATCAGAATAGCATACAACAGCTAGAAATGATTAATTATATGCATAGCACAAATGTTATACGCCGTGCTCTTATCACAGAAAAAATTTCATCGTTCAACCAAAGATTGCGAATGTCCGCGAAGGAAGGAATCGTTTAAGTCCGTGTGATTTTGAGACGGAGTGTTTCGTCTCGACGACGACGTGTGGCACATGATTTCATCTCCCTCTCTCTCCTCGGAAGCAATGGCGTGTTGTCTCCGATCCACGAGCACCCGGTGCGAGTTGGTTGGACCGTTCCATCTTCAACCCTTTCATACTTATCACTTCCGGAGCGGAGAAAGGGTCTCCTCATTGTGAAATAGGCTCCGATGGGCCGGGGGGATTTATTACTTGCTTTTTAGGCTGATAGGGAACCTCAGAAACCATGGTTTCAGCTCTAAATTCCATCGATACGAAAGTCATCAAAATTATTATTATGTAAGAAATTATGATACCCGTACTGCAAATTTAAAACTCTTATTTACTTACCGCACAAAATATTTTATCATTCAGACGACAGTTGAAAATTTCCATGAAGTTGATGGTGTGGTATTTGGAGGAGGCGACCGACAGCGGAAGCGCACTGCGCCGAAGCATAGGGATTTAAGGGTGGAGAGAAACCCGGCGTCGGCATTTGACTGCTCTTAATCAAAGGCACCTAGGGTACCACGGGTTAACGTCCCATCCGACGGACGGAGTGTTTCGCTTGAAATGTCCTCCACACAACATCCAAGCAGGGATTGGCCAGATTGGAAAACCGTGGTCCATCTCGGCGATGTCGTTTCGTAGAAGTGGTTGAAGGGTGCCCTTCTCCAGAAAGCCTCAATGACACGGTCATTTTTTCCGTCCCTCTGAGATATGTACAGATAGCTCTAGTTTTCAGGGACTAAAACAGTGATCGTTCGACCCATCACTTTCTGAATCACACCGTCATTTTCACCAGCCCTTTTTTATCGCTTATTTCGTCACTTTCCGTTTTTAAAACTGTCTTCAATCAAAAGCTAAGCATGGCGTTGCTATTGCGGCCTTGCGTTCTAATCGGTTGGAAGACGATAAACGCGATGGTTTCAACGACGGAAAAAGGGACGGGATTGCCATCCTTATGGAGCCATCGCGGAAAATGATTGCGTGATATAGTTATTTTTCCGCCATCATTGGAGCTATAGCTGTAGCTATCCCTCGAAAGGGATAGGGAAATGATGGTGTGATCCAGACTTAGTCAGCAGCAGCATGTGTAGATCTCCGGTCATTGAGCATCGGGAGCGAGTCCCTTTTTACCCTTTCATCTTGAATCCTTTCTTACCCCTTCCGCAGCGGTAAAAGGGTCAGCACAGTCAAAAATAGGTTCAGATGGGGTATGGGGGAAGGGTGGGCCTTTATAGGTCTAAGGTCTTTAGGCCCTCAGCCTCCTTGCCAGCACATGGTAAGGGAAAAGCAGCTAGCTATTATGCGTGTATATTTTTTGTGCGCCTCGTGTGCGTCGCTTTGCTTCTTTCCCTCCTCTCTCTCTCTCTCTGTATGTTTGGAATTCTTACAGTTTCGGATTGGAGAGGGGGGGCAGGCTGGTACCCTTTGTCCCGCCCGGGGCGAGGGAAGGGGTGGCAGCTGCCCTAGAAAGGCCGGAAGGGGGGCGGGGCAGGAGCGGGAGGGGCAAAAATCCTTGCCCCACGTCCGGAATGGCGGGAAACGCTTCGAGAGAGCATCTCTTGGGTGATTAGGGTTTAAATCTTTTGCCTGCGTCTTTCCGTCCGTACGTCTGAGAGTGGAAGCAGCCCTTGAGGTGAAAGTGTGTATGGAATCTACGTAAGGTTTGATCGAGGGTAAGGCTGTCTAATCCCTCGGGTCTGTCCCATCCTGTGCTTTCCATTCGGGATAACCATTTTGGGACCGAGGAGTGATGCTGTAGTTTCTTACAAATTCGTTTTCACTCTAGATATTCGGTTAAAACATTTCAGTAGGCTAAGAGAGACAAGATTGTGTTGTTCTGGTTGGAAGAGTATTTTTTTACTGAGAAGGAAAAAGAAAAAGGAAACTGCTGTTAGTAATTCAGAACTTTTTTTACTTGAGAAAACAATTTGTAAAATTTAACCGTATTTGAATTAGTATTAAAGGTGTTGAAAAGTGCAAAATGGTTTTATAAACGATATTGAAGTATTCCGTTGAAATTTTAGTAGATTGATGGGAGGAAAAATTAAGTGTCTTCCTCTGGCGATATGTATTTTCTTCACTTTGTTGTCAATCTGTCGCTGACTGCATTTAAAATTGCAAAATCACAAGTATTCCCCTTATTTTGTCCGTAGCGCATTTACTTAATTACTATCATTTTGGAGTGACGATATTTTGAGAGAACCGATTTCTTGTGAGGTTAAGGATCATTTCCAGTGGGTCGCCTCTCCCACCCGTCATAACATGGATGCACTTGAAATGAACGTGTATGGAATCCACGGAACTCGTACTATTGATTGTGGGGAAGATTGATTTATTCCTCATGTCAGTCATTCCTTCTATTTCTGCGCTTTTATCATGGAAGTAACAATTTTTCGCCCTAGGATAGATTTATTTATTTATTTATTTAAGTAATTTTCACATACAGCCGTGACGCCAATTTACAGTGAAATTTTTAACAATGACATGAATGAGACACAATACAATAACAACATAAAAACAAACGAAGAATTAACCAGTACGGAAAGTATAACATTCAATTGGCAGACGTATGGGTCAGAGCTTGTGCGGTGAACTTTTTGCGTGACGTGTGAAAAGGATCTTTGATGAAAAAAGATGCATTGGCTTCTTTATTTGCTCTTTTAAAATATTCTCGCTTGAAATATAGGAATATTCGGTCAAAAGTTTAACATTCAAGTGGATGAAAGAATGAATTTTCTTACTCTGGCAATTGATTTCCTCCTCTCCCCCTTCTGTATAGATAGACTCTGTGATTTTCATTTGGGATAACCATTTTCGGTTACCACTTCAGAAGTAGAAAAAATAAAGCAAAAAATAATAAATCCTATTTTCATAATTCGTTTCAATAGCTGTTTTTGCTTGAAGATGCCTATGGATTCATATAACGTCGATAAGTGAATTCAGTAATTAGGTAACCAACGGTTGAAGAAACTTCAAGAAGTCCCTAGTTTGATAATGTGGTCGGAAGCAAGGGCTAAAAATATTTTTGCCCGTTGCTGTAGAATAATTCAAAATGTGCTGCCCAAGATTACTTTCAAGTGCTTCTGGTCTGGTGTGTGTGTCTGTTCGAGGAGTGGGATGTGAAAATCCCAGCCTCCTCCCCCGTGATCTCAGAGAGGAAACGGCTTGTGTTGCTCGCATATCTACCGCTATTCCCCACCCATACAATATACATCATATTTTTTAGAACATTAAAGAATGGTACTACTATTTTAACCGAGGATATCTATCGGTTATGTTGTGGGAAAGGAAGAAAATATGTATGAATTCGAATTTCACGCAAAGGATCGTTGCTTCGCGAGGCTTGGTGTTTGGTGAAACCCATCTGCTCTGATCTCCTCTTCCTCTAATTAGTGTGGTGCTCCATTCTCCCAGTGGCGGCGCTTCGCGAACAAAAGAGCAGCGAGGAACGCAAGTGCTTTCCGTCGTCACTCCGCGCACTCTCTCGTATAGTCTAGTCGGATCGTCCTTTTGCGGCGTTTCGGCATCCGTCCTAATGGATCGTCTGTTCGATGAGAGGCTCTGTTTAATCTGCTCTCTGCATTCTTTTATCTCTTTGAAACCGTAAGTCTTCAAGCATCCATGATAATCCATGGCCTGTCTCTCCTGTGTGTCTGCTCTTGAGTGGTGCGCGTCAATGATGTCCTCCTTTATTTCCGCGAGTAAATGAAGTTAGTTAGCACGAATCGATTTCTCTTGCATTAGTCAAGTTTACGAGCTTACATCGGTTATTACGTTGCCACTCATACCTACTCAAGTGAGGGCGGAGTGAAGGTCTCTCCTGCGAGCTCCGAGGGTGCAAGTTCGACTCTCGTCTGGGTGGGTTTTCTAGCTCCGCTTGAATATTCCACTTAGAAAATTTTAAGATATGACTTCATTGTCAACACAACGATTATAGCCACTCTGTGCCCGAATTGTGGTTTACCTGTGGCAACTATGGCTATGGCTAGCCGCAGCTTGCCATATTATGGCCATACTGTGGTTGCCATGCGGCAAGCCATAGTTTGGCTTGCCAAACATGCGCAACTATGGCCACACTGTGGATCGTCTCAGGGAGGCCACGGATTGGCAAACCAAAACATTTGTAAACATAAGTATATTACGGTTGCTATTGATACAGGTTAGTTGAAAAGTTATTAAAATGGAAGTTGATTGATTCAATTGATATAAAGAAATTGTATTGTCACACTTATGGCGAGCCACACTTTGGCCACACTATGGCCGGGGGTCAAAACCACTATGGGCCATAATGGCAACCACTATGACCACAGTATGGCCATATTGTGGACACAATTGTTGTGTTGACTGGGTTCATAGTCCTCATACTTTATCGCAAAGAAAGACGGCATTATTTTCCTGGGTTAAAGAGATAGACCCTACCCTGCGCGATTCAAAAGAAGACTTTAATAGGGTTTCCGTTGAAAAGCATAAAATATTTTCCATTTAATAAATCCAAATTATTGATTAGATATTTGCTATTCATATTGGCTTTAGCGCACCATAAAGAATTTCGTGTATGGAATATTTTTCGCAGAGAAATAAATAAAGATGCAATATATTATATTAATTTTCAAAATTTCAATTTTCAGATCATGGGTTGTGTGTTACAGCCTTACCCTAGGTACTCCAGGTTTTGTTGTACATTTCAATTTTTTATCTGTTTATTGAGACTGGGTCGGCCGCATAAAGATATTTTATCATAATTTATTGAATTTTATGTAATTTTCGCAGCATAATTAGTAAAAATGAAAAAAATGTATTCATTTCATGAAGTCCATAGCCGTGTGTATATGCGTTATAGAAATTCCTTATTCCTATATAGTGATATCGTGCGTATTTAATTGATCATATATATTTTAATAGGGAGCGAGTCGAATTTCGGCCTCGTGAATACGGCACGGGTGATGGTGTGGTCGCTGTCGGTTTTCCCCAAATTGATTTTCATTCCCGGAAAGGTGATTGTATGGCCATTGCTTGCGTGTTATTCGAGGCGAGGGATTGTGGGAATTGCGGGATTTTTGGAAAATATTTAGAGAGGCGGACGAGTTTGAATGAGTGGTGGCGAGCGAAATATGAATCGGCGAGGAAGGAGGAGGCGTCGCTGTTCCCGGAGCAGAATAAAGTGAATAAAAGGGACATTTTCTCATTTTGATATATACACGCGTGCGTGGACGATGAAAGGTCTATTTGTGTAAGGGTGTACTTTTGAATCTCCAACCTCCATAGTAACCATATTCTTGAATTCTGCATAAAAATTATAGTATACACAGAGCATGAACCACTGGAGGTGCGATGCTAAATCATGGTTGAATGAACTAAAGGAATGGAATGATTGAGATGGGTCGAAAAAAATTCATGATATTATATAAAATCATCTTATCAACAAATTTGCTGGAGTGATCACTGCTTGCATTGAAGCGTATTGCTGCTAAAACAAAACACAATTTTCGAGCGATGCTGACGCAGCATAATTATTATCATATTCGCGTACATCTTTTGTCTGTTTGACGAATTTCGGTCTAAATGAATTCATGATTGAATTTTTAAAAGAATGGAGTCTGTCGTGGTGATGGTAAAAGTGCTGTGACATAGGGGCTTTAAAGTAAGCATTTACGTGAAAGAGGCACTAGAGTGTAGCATAGATCAATTTGAGTTCATTTGGATTATGTTTACAAAGAAGACGCTAGTTTGAAATTTAAATGCTAAAAAGTAAATATTTTAGTTTCATATATAAAAGTCTTTTACCAAAAATAGATCACACCACCACTAGCTACCGTAGCACAAGGGAAATCGACGTATAATGGTGCGTAGTAGTCGCTACTTATTCGGTATTTTTGATGTAATATTAACCTAACAAATCAGCCGGAATTTTTAATAGCTACCTGTTGTACCAAGGCAAAAAAGCACATGATGGACCTAGGAACATGTTTTTATACGAGATATATGTTTAATGCACAGTAAAATACATCATCAGTGGATTTAAGACTCGTAGAATTTTCCCTCTGGATCGTGGTGTAGTATTCACAGACGACGGCTTTATACCATCATCTGTTAGAAATCGGTCTCTTCAACGGCATATTATTTCTGTTCTGGTTGCCCATGATCTTCTGAGGGTGAAATGGTTCCATTGGTCTGTACCGATGATGATGACACTACAGATGAACTATGCGTCTATTGCAATGAGCCCTACAGTAATGACAAAATGGGAGAATGGTGGATCATGTGTATTGTATTGCGTGCCTTCGTTGGACTCATGAACTTTGCGCTGAATCAGACAGCGAATCCTTTAAAACTTATGTTCGTGATTTTTGTAGTCAACCGTAATTTACGATTTAAAATTCTATAATTTGCTATTTGAATTTATCACCTAATTGGGATAAAGAGAATGCTCTTAACATTTTCCATCTAGAAGGGTTTAACCCAAGTTTATTTTTACTTGAAAGGAGTTATATTTTGAAATTGAGTTTTTACCTAAGCTATTTTAATTTTCTTTATGTAACATTTTAATTTGCTTTCAAATTTAATAAACATAATACATGTTGATTTCCACTTTTCACGTGTTTCGTTACTGTTCCCACCAATGTAACTCGTTTTCTTCGGTTCAATAGGTAGTGTTCCGAGGTACACGAATACGATTTACTTAGGAACAATTGCAAACACCTTTTGAAGTTGTAATTACATCCATTAACAGTAAAGGCAAGAGTCTAAAACTTATTTGAAGTAATCCTGATTATTATGATCCTGAAAAATATGAATAACTACGGCTGTGTAAGAAGAGAATTTTTTAAATGTTGCCAAAGTCGAAAATAATGATTTGACATGACATTTTGGCGTGCTCCTCTTGAAATGTCTGGCGTGGTAGAGTGGATTTGGAATCTGCGATCTTGGCTCGTCTTCACTGAAGTTTGAGAAGCCTTTGAAAGCGCAATGCGTGACGCCTGATCCGTGTTCTTTTTGTGTCGCAAGCCGATTTCTCAGAAGGGGCCCTGAATTTAGTGCCAAAGGTGTGTGTTACGACGAGAAATTCCAGGGCCACAACATCTGTTGCGTCTTCTGCTGAAGGTGTTTGGCGGATCGTTCGGCTTCACAGGATCTCATAGCTGAGTTATTTAGCATCGCATGCGTGGGTTTGAGACCGTAGTAGTCATGACATAGCTTTTGACTCCGAAATTGCATGAATAAAACTGATTGGTATTTTAGGTGTCCGCTGCGCCACGCAATGATGCAAAATGGAAATGAACTTTGGAAATGAACTTTGGTTCAATCTTTCGCAGACCATATTCTTAAATTATACTTTGGTTTACGCTGAAATCCAGGCTCTTATTTTTAATAATTAATAGGCAATACATTGGGACTAAGCAATATTGCCTTTTTTATAGTATAGATTATTTATAAAAAATCGTTGGTTATATTTTTTAATTTAGAGAGAAAATTATATTGGTAGTTGTTTATTTAGATAGCGTCGTTTGGTGGAATTATTCGCCTTCTCTTATTAAATAAATTGAAATTAAACGTGAGCTCATGATTGTTCTACCTTTTAAGTAATTTGGCAATGGAACGTGTTTATTTAAATAAATTCATCTGTATGATATGGATGCCCCAATATAGCATATTTATTTTGAAGGGCATGCACACAATCGCAATGTTGGAGTGAAGTGATTATTTATATTTGATCGCGCAATCCATATTTACCTATGAGCTATTCCCAAGCATTCGTTATTCAGCGTCCTCAAATGTCGCATGTGGATACAGCATCTCATTTGATCAGTTCATGCAGAAAGTTGGAATTGAGTATTTACTTGGAATCTCGCAGACTCGGAAAATACTCTCAAACGGCGTGATCCTTAAATATTTATTTACCTCCGAGCAAAGGGAAGCAAACAATGCTTGTCGGATTAAATGTTGACTTGCAGCGGTGAGTTTGTTTGCATCCTCTTACTTTCAAGAGAAAGTTCAATTTTAATTTGATTGAACAGTTACGAAGAATGATAGAATCATCAGGATTACGATGAAATTCTGTTTTAACTTATTTATCTGCAAGCTTTTTTCATTGCCTAATGCAGGGACGGATCCAGGATTCCTTTCTGGGGGGGGGGGGGGGCATAAGCGAGGCCGTATCCAGGGTTCTGTTCTGGGGGGGGGGGGGGGGGCAAGGATACCACGTAATACAAAATGAACGCAAATGGTAATGGGACCGTATTAAAAATGTTGCATATTTTTAAGGGTTTAGCCAATGGCCTAATGCATTCTTGAAGTTGTAGGTTTCAATTTTAATCTTAGCTTTGGGGTAATCCGAGTTTATATCCATATTTAATCTTTATGGGGTACTTTATTGGAACAAAAATTGCGTTCTAAATTGGCTTCAGTCCCTCGTTGGTTTGAGTTCGTGACCGCGATATAAGGAGAATGAAGGAGGCTATTTGGAGGCTAATGAAAATTATTTTTTTTCGAGTACGGGCTTTCCAGGGCGCTCCAAATCCGTACAAATGTAGAAAACGTCGGTTTTTGTCGTTTCAGTGTCTCAGATGATCATTTGCATTTAATGGCACAATTGCGGACTAATAATACGACCTTCTTATATCTGGAGCCACATCAGACAATAGCAAACGTGATTAGTGTTCAGACGTCGAAGTGCCCTCATCGCATCATGAGGTGGAGAATAGAGTGGAAAGCCATATTTTGCTGCGGGGAACATAAATGCCACCGTAGCATATTATTTAATTATGCACATGATTAAATTTCCTTAAGCTTGGCGCCAGGGATACATTAAATAACGCGTTAATCTTTGAATTTCGGTCAATATTTTTTATTTACCTTGCAGATTTAAATTACAAATTTTCAATGGTGTCAGGCTCAACTTTGTGGAAGTTGAAGTTCACAAATGAAAAAACGACTTCGTTTTCTTCCTCTAATTTATTTTGACGGTACGACATGTTTCGACCTTGAGCGGTCATTTACGAATACCTATTTTTTTACGAGAATTTTCATTGTACCTATTTATCAGGCCTCGATTAGCCCATCAGCGAAGGGGCTGCAGACTTTAGTGAAGACGATTGACAAGCGTTGCGAGGAGTATGGTCTATGAGAATTCACAAGAAGAGCAAGGTTTTGCGGTTTTGTAAATGATCGCGAGTGAGGAATGTGAGACTCAAGATAAAAGTAGGTGGGGAAAAACTTGAGCAGGTAGTGCAATTCAATTCATTGGGTTGCTCATTAGAGGAAAACGGAAACAGTAGTAAGGGTATCAGAAAGAGATTTGTATTAGCGTTCATGAACAGGAAGGAGCTTATGAGAGGATCGTTACGTATGAGTTAAAAGAAAAGGTTAGTGTAGAGTCTGATAGAGAGTGTAGCTCTCTCCGATGCGGAAACGTGGACACTAAGGAAGGAGGACGAGAGAAGATAGGAGGCATTCTATATGTGGGTATGGAGAAGAATGGAGAGGGTGAAGTGGACGGAGAGGAGGAGGAACGACGAAGTGCAGGACATGGTGGGTGAGGAGAGGCAGATTTTAGATGAGATGCGGAGGAGAGAGAAAGTATGAATGGAGCGAGTATTGAGAGGGAGAGGATGTTGAAAATAGTGTTGGAGGGAAGAATGTTAGGTAAACGAGAGATAGGAAGAAGAGGATAGGACTCTTAGATAGAATGAATGGGAGCATGCCTTATAGTGACGACACGGAGAACATAATATTAGAGCCACACTATATTTCCAGGTCCGATAGAAGCGATAAATTAAGAGAGATGTTTTGCCGAACGGATAGATATGGGAATTCGTTTTTCCCCCGAACCATAAAGGACTTTAATATATGATAATCGGAATTTCCTTTGAGCACTTCCTTTCAATGTGCAAATGGCTGGTGTCCTAACACCCCCTGCCACACGCCTTTTAGGCGGCTTGCGGGATATTATGTAGATGTAGATAGTATAGTGCATTGAAGAGGAAAGTCCATGAGTGGTGGATGGACAGCCGGAATGCTTCGTGAATGCTCCATGCAAACTTGCCATTAAACGGTAGAATAATTTAGACTGTAATATAATAATAGATAATTTAAATTGTAGAATAATAATAACCGTGTGGGGTAAGTGTCTAGCAGCGGAAGTAAGTGGTGTATGCCGTTCTTCGGCTGTGCCGTGGTGCGTGATGGAGAGCTATGAGGGGAAGAGGGAGGGGGGATTGGATCGGATTGCGGGGTATTATATTTCGTAAACGCTTAGGGATGCTTCTAATCAAACGGATTTTCCACCCTAATGACCTTCGATTTCACTTTTAATTGCGATAGAGTTTTATCGGCTCCAAAAACCTTATTCTGGATCGTCAGTACTAAAATTCTTATGTTCTAGAAAATTAGTATTTTCTCTTTGAGGGACACAAAGATTCGGAGAAAAAGTCAGCATGTTTATTCAGTAATTATTCAAATAAAGCATTCATTGTGCGCATAAAGCACTCTTGTGAGTGGTTCAGTTTTCGCGAGCATCCATCCATTTGACCGATTTGCCACGGGAAGGATGGCGTGTGTTGAGTTGTTCCCTTAGCTGGGCCATTCATACACATATGACGCCGCCAATGAGGGATGGAATTCTCGACACGCACGGCTAATTTGCGCAGAAGAACACCACTACTCTCCTTCCGACTCCGAGTGTTTAAATTACATTAATATGGATACTCTGCTATTGTAAGTACATAATCGTTTCCCTGTGATCACAGCCATTTTACAGATCGCATCTTTATTTTTTCGCGTCCCCTCTCCAAAGTGAATGGATTGGTGTGGATTCCAGGTCGCACTACAGCATTCTACAGTGGGTCGGAGCATGGTTTATTTAGGATGTTCTCTACCGACGATGCGATGTAGGGACCAATGTTTTGCTGCACATCCAGCTATGCATGATCGAAGTGTTTGGAGATGGGGTGTGGAATTGCGCAATGGGGGGGGGAGGGTCTGTGGCTCCGCAGACGGTGATAAATGCACCTCGCGTGCCACCACCGGGAGAAGAAATGTGTTGGCGGCCCGCCGTCGGCGTCCCACTCTCGCCGTCAGACTGAGAGAGAGACGCGCACGCAACGGCGCTTCGATCGATCGATTGTGTGCGACCCGAGAGAGAGAGAGTGCTGCCCCTCGTGTGTCGATATCTCGCTCTTCTTCTTCTTCGTATTCATCTCTTACTTATGTTATCGACACTCTGCAGAGATTGTTAGCTATGACTATATTTAACACAATCATACTTTTGCCTTGAGAGACTTTAAACTTTATATTTTCCTCTTTAACGACCATGGTTTAAACGTCAGGGCGTCACAATCAGGCCTATAATACAGAAAAATGTACCTGTATACATAATAATAGTAGTGAAGAAGGTTCGGCTACAGACAGGATATATAAGTGAGCTATTTTTTTCTATATAAATGAGCTATTTTATGTGTTATGAAACTGAGGACGGCGCCGCGATGTTGGAACTGTGATCGTAGAGAAATAAATTATATGGGGAAAGTGCCAAGTTTAAAATTATCCAAGATGAATAAAGAGCCACTCCTGTATACGATTCCTGTGTATATGATCGAAGCATTGCATAAAAGAAATACTCTCCACAGACTTCACGAGTGAGGGTAGCTAACGTAGATGGGCAGAGGCGTAGGACAAGGCTGCCCGCTGCCACCCGTGCACTTCAAGTCGTATGCCGAGGCGGAGGGAAGGATGGCGTGGCAAGAGTTCGCGGAAAGTTTTTAAGTTCCAGTAAACAGTAAAGGGGCATTGATATTTAATTCACTCTGGTTTGTGGATGATCTGGAGTTGATGAGCCAATCGGTGAAATGAAGATCAATTACTAGAAAATCGAAGTCATGCGGTTTTATAAAGCTTCAGGAATAAATAAAGAAAGTTTTACGCATAAGCACTAGGATCAAAATATAGAACAGATTGAACATTCGACTATTCGAGTAGTTCATTGGAGTTATAACGGGCTCAGCAGTAAAAATATCTGGAAGAGAATCTGCGAATAGGGTTCGTGGAAGTCATTTCTCGGCGTGTTCCTTCCGTGTTCGCTTTCACCTGGATCGAAATTCGTGAAAGGGGTAGTTGGATGAGTGGGTGGGTGGGGTGGAACTCCTTTCGGTTGCTGTGTGTGGTGGCGGAGCTACCAGTTGATATCGCCCTGTTTACATAACAAACGTTCTCCAGGGGTGGAGGGAAGGGGGGCGCGTGGACACCGTTCGGGAATATTGGCGTCCATCTCATTCCCCCTCGGGAAATGGCACCAATTTACTAATCGCTGGTCCACGGTGTTTACAGTCTGCATCATCATTTTCCCTCTCTCTTCGCTCCTTAAAATTTGGGAGACACTGTCGTAAAATTGAATTCATTTGAGTGGGAAGGATTTCAATCAGTAGCCTAACTTCTCAGGAGTAGCTTCCGCAGTGTGCGTTTGCCTGTGAGATTGTCCGTCCCCAACATTTATAAAATCTCTTTCTAATACCTTTTATTTGTGTTTCTCAACCGTCTAGCCAAGTCTTTAAGTTTCTCTTGTTTAGGGAATTGAATCTTTTCGTCCTGAATGTTCGCGACTTATTGAAGATGAGGCCTGCCTACCGTAATGCAAAGAGCGTTACATGTCGTCCTTTTCTCTTTCGTGGGTTGGCTGCTCTTCATTCTCTAAAAATTCGCTCCTGAGTTGTCACTTATTAAATCCGTTTCCCCTTTCAAAACCTCGAGGCAGCGGTATTTAAGAGATCACGACGAAAGAGCCGGATTTTGCGGGGATCTCTCGGTGGGGTGACCGACCACATCGTAAACAATCTGATTTCGCAGCTAGCTCTGTAATGCCGTTATATATGAATGAGGTATGAGATCTCGTTTTTATCTCGTTCTGTTGTCCCGCGAGGGAGACAGCTCTTGCTCTAAGAAACGTGTATGCAGTGCAAATCATTTATTCATACTTTTTTTAATGAATGCTTGTCCAAAACAACTGCTTAAATATGCAATTTTATCTCATATTCATCAGCCGTGGGGCATTTGATGTGTTCTTCCTCTCATTTATTTAGTATCTACTCGAAATCAGTTTTTTTTCAGAGTTTTAGATTGCGTGTTTTTTGTGGGTAATTAATTTTTTCAACCTCAGAGTATTCTCGGGCTGTTTATTTCAACAGTTTGTTTTAACTGTTGACAGGAAGTTATGCTGGTGGCTATGTTGTCTTTTTGACTGTGTTTGTATTTTAAAAATTAAAACGAAATTTTATGAGGCCATCACGGCATTATGACTGTTTCATGTAAACTCCCGTAATGATGAAGGGTTTGGAAAGAGATTTACTGAAGATCTGTTAAATTTTCTCCATTATGATCTCCATCTATATGATCTGGCCCTGTAGTTGAATTTTTGTAAAAACTCAGTGCAGATTTGAAAATGATTAGATAGCGGTAAATTTAATAAATATATTCAAATAAATATAAAGAACGTACCAGGAAAATGCACTAAAATTGCAGTCTACGTTATTACATGTGTTTAGTGTACGTTTAGTGTTTGTAGCCAAGATCGTACCCAGGATCAAATCAAGGGGCAAGTCGTGGTCCTTTAAGTTGTAACACAGAAAAGGTTATGAAACAAAATTTTCCAGAAAATTATAACAGCGCTTTCTTAGCTTTAAAAATTATTTGCTAGGAAAAAACATTTTTGTTTTAATTACATGTTTTATACAAATATCACTTTTCGTGGATTTAAAGAAAATGTGATAAAAAATTGATAGCAAGGCAGCCAGTTATGCCCCATAAACCCTTGGTCATTCATGAATTTTCTGATAAATTCATTAAATAACTGTAATTTATTTTTTCAGAATAGTATTTTTTATTCCATATTAGCCATTCATTTCACTATAATCTGGTACTAAAGATTGTTGTTTTGAGATAAATTTTCTCTTTGAAAATGAATTTACTGCTAAATTCAATGATGAACTGTAAATTATTTTTGCTGAATCGTATTTTTTATTCCATATTAGCCATTGATTTTACTATTATCTAGTGCTAAATATTGATGTTTTAAGATAAAGTTTTTCTTTGAAAATAGTGTTCTTGGCTGCTTACAAGTTAAACTGAGGGTTGCAAGTTAAACCGAATGTCAGAATGTCATTGCATTAATAGTTTTAGACGGGGTGCTCCAAGAGCTAGGGATGTGTGAACTGGGAAATGGAATTTTCAGCAAAATACCACCATTCCATCTATTCCCCTGGTCGATTTGCCAATTGAACCGAGTGGAGCTAATCTTTAGATCCTGCTTCAATACGATCTGTCTCGCTCGAACTCTATTGCCTCTTACATTTTTATATTTCGCGTATTCGGAATACAAATGCGCCAATCAAAACCCCACGGTGCAGCTTCATATTATATCGCGTTCGCTCGTTCCGTAATCAGAGTTGGACATAGAAATGCCCTTATTCATGGAATCCTCCTTCAATGCCGTTCCGCCCGCGTTTCACTTCCTCCGTATTCACCACTCACTCTCCTCTGCTTCGAAACCAACGACCACTTGCGGCTAGGCTCTGTCTTTTGATCATGAATATTTCCATCGAGACATCTAATTGGGTGGGGGTATTCACTCCCTTTTCTCTTTTTATTCGAAGCAATATTTTACTGATTTCCCCAGATATTACTCAGTCCTCGAAGAAAAGGAAATCGTTAGAACGGAGTTTTTGAATTGCTCGTCAAATAAATAAATGGTAAATGTGTTTGGCTGTAGCTCGTACGGATAACCTGTCTTATATTGGTTGCGAAAAATCCTTTTCCTCTGAATTCACAGAGCTAAGCCGATGAAAGCTCTCGGTCTCATTGCCATGACTACTAGAGATATTAATGTTCAGTTTTTATGGTTTAATTTTTCTGATCATTTGATTTGATTTTAATTACTTGCAAATTCTGTAGTTTTCTGAATCTCCAATTCATTATCTACCAATAACTAGGCGGCATTGATGGCTTCTTTCTAGTATTATTTCATGGCTCTTATGCTTTGTTCGGTTCTCGGCATTACTACAGAAAAGAAACTCAATCTGACACTCAAATGTTGAATTATTTCAATTTATTCTGAGGATAGTTTTATATCATACTAGCTGACCCGGCGAACTTCGTACCGCCTAACAATCAATGAACTTACAGTTTACTTACACCATTTATAAATCAAGAGCGGCTGTATCGTTTTTAATCATGTTTAATTTATTATAATAAAATAAGGATACAAATTCAATAAAACTACGTAAATGAGTACCAAAATTGCTTGTCAGAAAGACATTTTCTTTATTGAATCTACATGGGGTGGATCGGAGCACGTTTACGCGGATTTTTTTCAACAAATTTTCTTACATTTTGGCTTAAGAAATTTTGGGCATTGTGGTCTAATAAAGCAGTTTATGAAATAAAAATTATACGCATTCAGTTGTTGGCTATTTGCGTTATTAGCTGTAAAAAAATGTTTTTAGGTCCAAGTCTGTTGCATACACTTGGCCCTTTCAGAGGGCAGGTTGACACGACCCCAGACCGACGCTTGACTGATGCTCAAAATCGTGCAAGAAAAGCCCCTATGAAGCAGCATTCGCATTAAATGACTTAAGGCGCGCCAGTTTTAGTATCTCTATTTGGAAAAAATGCACTGCGTAAACGTACTGCATGCGTAAACGCACCACGGTGAGCCCTACACATTCGGGTTTAATGTCTTGCGTCAACCACCTTCTGATAAACAACAGTTTTTGTTTTGTATCAGGCGCAAGATGAAGCGGATGAAGCTAAATAAATATAGCGAAGCAAAGCAGTGACGCAGCGAGGGGAGGCTTTGGGGGATAAACCCCCCCCCCCAAGAGCTTAGAGAATTTTTTAATGAAAGATTTTGTTATTAATATTAGGGGGACGGATGACTAACAAACAAAACATATTTAACTATTCACTCAGCCACAAAACCCACTATTTTGAACCATTTATCTTAAAAAATGTCTGGGGGAAGTCCCCCCACACTTCCCGCTTACCTTAGCGAGTTTTCTATACCCTACAGACCCGTGGTATTAGCTGCGCCCGAAACCCCCTATCCTAGCTACGCACTTGAAGCGAAGGAAGACATACAGAGGATGGTTTATCGACTCGTGAACATAGCACGCTAAATTGACCATGATAAAATCATGGGTTTTCATTAGCACATGATCACAAACAACACAAAAACTGAAAGAATGACCATGCGATTTTTTAATCGTTATCACGAATGCATAACGAATTTGAAATTGGATACGTTTAAGCTCAAAAGGGCATATGAGTTGAGATCATGGAATCTACGGAATGAGGACTTCCTAACCTTTGAATTTTCCTTTGAGTAAAGTTGAGTGAATCACATTCATTACCAATTTTTTAATGATCACACACGTTCCGTTGGATAGTTATGGTTGGTTTAGGCTTCGAAAGATCATGAGCACAGAAACTACATTTTTCTGTAAATCGTGCCTTGGTAAGCCAGGTACGTCCAAGGACTTAAAATATTCAGATAGATAGTTGGTGATTTCGTCTTCGTTTGTTACACATTTAAAAGATTCGAATCCATGCAGAGTACGAACTATTTGAATTTACCTCGTTTTAGTCATCCACATCTTCGTTCTTGCTCGCTAAATCAACCATCTTTGATTCGGAACACGGACATTACCGTTTGTCAACAATTGCTGGGAGATTTGTTTACAAACACGGTAGTGAAGTGTCAACTCGAGCTGGACCACGGCTGGGCTTACAATCAGCTCGAATTAAATTTTTTAAATGTAATTTCAATTTAATTAATATTTTGAATATATTTAGTAATTAAAATGTTATATTGTTACTAAATTCAGTTATTAAAGTGGTAAAAACAAAACAAATTATTTAATTTGTAGTTTTGACCGACTTATCAATTGTTGTGTTACTATAACTCCTAAAACCATGTCCATATGAAAGAGATGAATTTTTTTTTTAATTATCCTTTTTTTAATGGCCTATATGTTAACCCCGCCTGAGACGAATCCAAAGAACCAAATCTCATTGAAATCGGTGCAGCCGTTCTCGAGTTATAAGTGTTCTAACTAACACGATTTTCGACTTTATTTTATATATATAGATGTGATATTCTGGTTAGAAAATTTTCCTTCCAGTTACTTATATTTACATTATGAGTCTTTCTTTTCTAAAGACCTTGAAAACTCACATGTATATTGTGAAATTACTTAATTTTTAAGTTTGTTACATTGCTTCAATTGATTATATTCTAATCTCCCGTAAAGATGATAAATTCAATGAGTATACTTTACATAAAATAGTCTAGGAAAGTGAGTGCATTTCAGTCGGATACTTGAGTGGCTACCGTGCAAAGCCTAAATTGATCCATTAGTGCTGAGTGATCCTTCATCGTCGATCTTAAGTGTGGTTCCTTGCTGCTCTCCCATCAATATTCCCATCGGCTAGTCTTTTCACACATCTCCGCTTCTCCTCTTCCATCATTTCACGTTCCGAATATTTTAATCGTGGCCTGCTTATTCTGATCTTGCCACCCACTTGTCCCTCGACGATTGTCTTTCCCATTTCTCGAGATATGCCCGTTAGATATTTATATCCCCTGAATTTCGGAATCGCGGGTCCGCCGTGTGCCTCGGCTGGGGTTGGAGGTCTCGGCGTCTGTGGTGTGCTCGTCTACCAGACGGCGTCTCCCTCCTCGCTCCGTGTCCACCGACCATGTCCCCACGCCAACCCCCCCTCCCCCCAATCACGCCAACCGTGACCCTCCCCGGCCCTGCCATCATGCCCTTCCTTGTCTTCCTGCTGACGATACCCTTCCAGCGCGATATTACAGCTCACCTGATCGCTGCCGTACAGCATACGAGCTCTCGGTGCGGCTGCGCGGCATAGCCACATCCAGAGCCAATGTTTAAACCCCCAACTTCTCCAGTAATTTAACCCCTTGCGCTGTAGTGACGAGTCTAGCTCGTCATTAACTTGCGACGCCTAACCGCGCAATGGCGAGTGTATCTTGTCATTGGATTTTCAAAAGTTTAGCACTATTATGAGGAACAATATAATTATTTTGAAAGCTTAACAATGTTAAAACATTCATAGCATACATGAATAATTCATATTTCATGAAACATGAGACATAGAATGGATTAGAATGATTTTATTCTAGTAGCGATAGCTGTGTTCTCCATGTTCAATAATCACCATTTATTTCACGGTTCCACGTTGATTACAAATTACAAAATATCATTTCATTAAGTACCATTTGAAAAAGAGCCATAGAAAAAATAAATAGGGAATAGGAGCACAATATTCGGAAAATAAATCGAAGTGGAAGGGGGTAATGGGAAATGGTGGGAGCTGGCGAAATAAAAACTTATTGACGGATCGCGTAAAATCAGCGGCGATGTGCGTAGAGGGATCCTTAAATTCCAAATATTCACTATATTTGTACAGTATTTACAATCGTGGGGAATATAACTGAAAGGTAAGAATTTGGTAAATCATATCGTCACGAATATGAATTGCGATTAATATTATTAAGCTTATTTCACGGTGGAATTCGGATCGCTCCGACCGTCAGTGACGCCAGTGGCGACTTTTGCAAACCCCATCAATTGCGCAGTGGGCGACAACAATCTTAGTTACCGATAGGAGCATCCTTTGTTGTAATATTCGTGATTAAATTTAATGCAAGTTAACTTTACACGCGAGCTAAACAGTGTGGAAACAAAAGCAATCGTGGGAATCGGCAAATTAGACGTGCCTGTCACGTGACCCGTTGCCATTTCAATCTTGATCGAAATCGCAGTTTTATCTCGTGTCCTGATTTTATTTTGTCTGAAAAACATTGAAGTACCGAACTTAAATATGCTGGGCAGTGGGAAAAGTTTGCCAATGAAAACCTACAGTTTTATTTTTAGAAAAAAACTCATAGTTGCATCTTATGTTTCTTGAGAAAGAAATGTAGAGGAAAAATTTTTCAACCAAAATGAACGACACATAGACAATCGCTAACGTCCTAATCAGTCAACCAGAACATCAATCAGACAACTCGCACATCAAATAGCGGGCGCGTGAATATATGCACCGTTTCATAGACGGCGTATGAATTGTATACCATCGCTATACATTATATAGTGAGTAATCCATTCCTGCCTCTCAATTCTCTTCTTATTTGTGCTGAAGTGGCTGAGGAAATGACAAGTCATATTTGAAATTGATATTTATTCCTTGTATAATATACAGAGCTTGAGTATTACAAAATTTTTACATAAAACAAGGAACATTGGGTCCCCCTTAGCATAATTCCTGTTTGGGGATAACCGACTCTTCAAAAGTCGCTCTTTTAAGATATAAGCTAGTAACTCAGGAAAAAACAGATTTGCTGGAACACAAAAAACTCGATGCAACAACAATATATAAGGGAATAACCTTTACTCAAACTTTTTAATCAAGTACTCCACCTCCTTGTTTTAGAACAACCAATCTTTAACACATTTTAGGAAACTCATTAGTTAAATATCTCTCCATATTATCTATCTACAATCCATATCGCTATCATTTTGTCGAAGGAATAATTATTGTGATAGGAAATGTCTTTCTCTGTTCGATGAGTGTCGATGATGTATTGAAAAAATTCTCTCTACAACTCTACGTTTGGTGGTGAAATAGTGCATGGAGTGAGTGAGTATCAGGAGATGATCGAGTCTCGATACTTCCGAGTGCTGTTGGATGCGCGCGCAACTTTTGGAATGCTCTCAGGGTCTGAAGCTGAACTTCCTCTCGCTGAGGTCGTTTGCAAATCGAATCGCTGTCATCTAAAATAATACTATTTATTTTTCCTTGCGTCTGTTTCTCTATTTGGAGCTGTTCGCTTGGGAACCGAAGTAAGTCGTGTTATCGAATATCCGAACTGCTCCCTGAATGTTGCGTGATGAATTCTTCATTCCTGCTACTCAATTTGCTTCTCGTTGACGGTGAAACGGAGGAGTGGACAGTAGAAAACCCTGTCGCTCCATCTCACTCTATCGCTATCACTTTGGCAGCGGAGAATAATGACTGCGAATGGAGGGAAGACCTTTCACCGAGCTCTTTCGCACCCGTGGACTTTTTTAATCGAATTTCTCTCCACTGCCTCTCTTTTCCCTTTTAATAACCCCCCCCCCACTCCTCGCTCTGTTTCGCTTCTCCCTTCTCCCCCTCCCTCACCCCACCCCTCTCATATTTCCCGGCGTTCCTTTCGGTTCCAGTGGAGAGGCGTCGACACTGCTGCTTTCATTCGCCAAATAAAATAAAATTCCGCATTCCCTTCCTCAATATCTCTCTCTCTCTCTCTTTACACTGCAGAATAGTTTGCTTTCATTTTCTTTCATCGACGTTTCGATCCGTGCATACCTACCCACTCGACTCTCAGCATTTATTTTTTTCTCTCGGAATGCTCTCCTTTCGCGGGCGACTTTTTGGGAATGGCAGAAGTGAACGAGGGTGCTCTAAGTTTTTTTTCTGATTCCCTCCCCAAAATATAGAAGGGTATAAGATACGAGTCTTGTGATAAGAAAAAACTAAGAAAGAACAACAACAATTTAAAAAATATTGAAGAAAGAGAAATAAAAATATGAAATGGTGAACTATTTTCGACGAAATAACAATGTAACGTTAATTGGTCACTCTCTGGCTACCGTTTAGTTTGTTGTTATCATTGATTCGTCCGAGAGGCCCGCCGTCATTGGCAGCTTATACTTCTTCTTTACTTACTCCGGAAATGTAAAACTTCTCCCCTGCCTTAGTTGGGCCGTTCTCTCCTTCGTGCCCTTGAACAGCGAATGACGATGAAGAGGTCGTCGACGATCCTCAATTTTGACCGGGTTCTATGCCCGTGGATGGTCCACCTGTCGGTGAGTATATATACCACCTCTTGTCTGACTGGTTGTGGTGAGGTTGGCTCGCCGGTGCAGTTTACTCCGACGCGCCTTCGGCGCGACCATTCCATGTGTCCAGCGATGAATGTACGCAAGGTGCGTACGCGGGACAATAATGACAATACAAGTGTAAAGGGACCAGTGTAACCATTCCAGTGTTAGTGAAGGAGAAATAGAAAGACAGGCTTCTAGTGAAAGCGTGAAAAAGCACTCTAAAATTAGGAAGACTAAACCTAACCGACATCGGAAGCCGGGAACGGCCCTGATTGGCCCAAAACATGACAATACCAAAAAATACAATTTTTAAAATGATTTTTCACAATTTTATCATTTTTTGATGCATTAGTATGCTTTTGTTCATTTCATAAGTTTTTGTGGAGTTATTTTTCCATTTTATCATTTTTTAGGTTTCTTTTGAACAATTATATATGTATATTTTTAAATTAATTATTTTTTTCATTTTCTTTTCAAACCACGATAACACTTTTGACAATAGTAATTGAAAGCAAAGATATAGGAAAGGATTCGGTATTACGTGTTACACCAACTCATCTATATATGCAGCATCACTAGCCACGATGGAAGCATTCATTTTCAGCGCCTCGTCGTCGTCCCCTGCGTCTAACTCCGCGTTTGGCTATCTTCTTTGACGACAGTATCTTCATGGTTGCGGACGGCTTCTTCAGGTAACTGAAATACCGATGCATCTTCTTTGTTTCCATATTTACCTGTCTTTAAGCGGCCTGAGGAAGCCCACTACAACGCGTTCGAGAGAGTATGGACCAACGCGGGGTAATCCCGGAAGACTCGTGTCGTCATACCCATTAACCTGCGGAAGCATGTATCAAAGAGAGCATACTTAGAAGTCTCAACTATGTGGAAAGTTTCAAATCCATATTCAGGCGTATTTTCGAGGAATTATAAATATTGGTAAATTAACAGTTACTCCAATTTTTCCAAAAAAAAACTCCATTTTTCCCTTTACAACCGGTTTTTATATATTTTGTTTTATCAAGTCAAATATTTCCTGTCGAAAATTGACAGTAACAGTTAATTTACTAGTATTTCATAACCGTAAGGATATAATAAGCAATTTAACATTATATATATTTGTTACAGAAAAATATAAACTTTTGTTCGAAGTTACCTTTGCATATCGTTTCCCTTTGAAATGCTTGGGAGGTACAGGGTATTTATCGTATCTCCTCCACCGTAACGCCCCTCTGTGCTTCTTTGACGCAAGAAGGAAAAGCTTTTGGCTCGCACTCAATTGAATTTAGTTCGACTGGCCGAAAATGATAATTTCTAAAATGAAAAAACGAAAATAAATTCCAACAAATTCATTCATTATCACTCAAGTGACGAACACTGTGGATAATTTGCGAGTGTTTTTTTGGTGATTCTTATTATACGAACTTCATCGCGATACTTGAAACTCATTTAAAATAATTTTGAGTTTCCTTGCTCTCAAATTTTACTTATTCCACTTTCCGTGCACTCCTGAAATTTTCCTTTTTGCGCCGAATAAAGTTTGAAATTTTGGTCCATTTGAGGGTACTCATGTACTCAAGTGTGAAAGAAAAGACTAAAATTAAGGTACGTTTCCATTCGCTAGAGTTCTTTCATTAAATATGCGTTCAAAGAATATGAGGGTCGATGCGATGGTCGTTTTTGGAGAGGTGTCAATTTATTCCGATTGGAATTTATGTGGTGTGATGGATAGAACCCCTGCTGAGGAAAATTCTCTCCGAAAATGCGGACAGAGAGAATTGAAAGTAACTTTGCTTCAATTAATTCAATCAACCCTAGAAAAATGATTTTATATTATTAGGTAATGGTCTCTATGGTGACGAGGAGTAATCGAGAGAATTCTCTTGATGGAGGGAAAGATAAATTGGACAAAAATATCCTGCTCATCTAGCTATTCTGTTCTAAGTTGTAAACAGAATGTTACCGCTCTTTTTCCCAGAGTTGTCGTCACTGGAGTTCTGGCTCATTAGCTCGTTCCTACAGACCAGATCCTTGACGGAAATAATGGCTCACTATATTGTAAGCAAGAAAGAACCACGTATTCGCGAGCATGGGTGTACCCAGCGAGGGAAAGATAAATTGGACAAAAATATCCTGCTCATCTATCTATTCTGTCTTAAGTTGTAAATGGAATGTTACCGCTCTTGTTCCCAGAGTCGTTGTCGTCACTGAAGCAAAAATCGCACAAGCAAAATCAGTACTGAATTGAAACGAAAGTATTCGACAAATTTTCTTTAAACCCACGAAAAATTATGTATGTTAGTATAAGATATGTTACTAAAATAAAACTATTTTTCAAGGAAATAATCTCATAAATCCCATGGCTTGCCCCCCCCCCCCCCCCCCGAAGACCATGGCTTGCCCCCCCTAGACCTAGGCTTGCCCCCCCTAGACCTAGGCTTGCTCCCCCCCCCCCCAAGTTATGATCCTGGGTACTCTTTGGTTGCGAGGCCGAAGAGTAGCGTAGAAGCGGTGAGGCGCTCGGCAAGAGTCAGTGACGTCATTAACTTAACAGCGAAAGGGGTAATCCCGCCGATTATTCGTTACGAATAGTTCGAGAAGTATCAGACGACCCGAAAAAGGGAAAAATACGCGGGTGTCTTCATTTTTTAAACTCTGTCGCAATCGGCTATAATAAACGCGCATTAATGCGAGTAATAAACCAGTCAAAAACCAATAAAAAACGAGCGCATTGGAATGGCTCTCCTCTTTACCCCGCGAGTGTGTTTTTTAATCTCTGCCTCCGTGTTTCTCGTCCGCCCAAGTCCAGTTTCCGGTGCAGAGCGACCCTCTCTCCCCTTTCCCCCCCCCTCTCTCCTCGGATTAATATCTCCACCTACTCCACCCCCTCGTATCCTACTATTCGCACCGCTGCCGGTCACGTGGTCTCCCCACCCCTCCTGGTCTGTGGCACGCCTCCGTTTGCCATTGCGTCCGAAGAGAACGGCTTTGTGAGTGTGTGTGTGCGACACAGTTAAGTGCTGCATTTTTAATTCCTTCTCTCTTCACAGCCATAATCAGACCCATACTCACGTACGGTTACCCCGCTTGGGGCTGAATCGCACGCACGCACCTACACAAACTTGAAGTCCTCCAAAACCGGGCTTTAAGGACAATCACGGGCGCACTTTGGTTACGTCCGCAATACATATATACATGACAACCTTCGCATTAAAACAATACTACAATTCCTACATGACACCGCAAAAGCCTTCGGAGACTCCATACAAAAAAATACACTATTAACGCCAATCTGGAATTACCAAGAAAACCCACACTTCAAATATTACAGATCAAGAAGAGCAATCACTCACCCTACACAGTAAAACACAAATAGCCATGTAAACTCATTACCGCCAATCACACACACTGCCGAAAGCCGATTCCCAGAAACAGCTGAGCATCAGGTACGTAACTGCTAACCACAGTTACCACACATGCGTTGCGTTGCTTCCCTCTTCATTCCCCATTCAGCAGCGCAAGGGCAAAAGCAGAGACTGTGGAAGAGGAAAGCTTCATCAGATTGCTCAGACCCGGAGGAGACGACCAAGGAGTGGAGTGGGGGGTATGTCGACACGAGAAACACATCTGGTGAATCCTTAGTCCATGAAAAATGGCACAGAAGTGCCGAAACAGAGCGGGAAATTTACAGTTTTCGTGGAAAAGTCCAAGTGTATACTTTTTTTCGTTGTATGATGGACCTCCACGAGGTGACGTCGCAAGTTTTCTAGTTGATTCATAACCTGATGTTGTGTATTTATGGGCGAAATAAAATATCCGATGCATCGAATGAAACATCGCGAATATTCCGATAGGTAGGAGAGAAGGTCGCATTGATACCTCCCTCTCGTGGTCCACAGCATACTCATTCCCGTCCTCCATTGAATCCGTCCATGAATCATTCCCTCCTTCATCTTCATTCTTTCCATCTACCGATTCTCCGAAAGGATACACACGACCCAGGCACAAACACAGATAGATATATCACTGATATCGAGGTCCGCGTCCGAGGAAATTCATTCATAGTAGTAATCTACATTGATCCTGAGACGTTTCTGCTGCAGCCTTCAATTTTTTCTCGAATCTCGAATCAAGTTCCACTCGTTAAATGTGAGCATGTCCAAACCAGGCAATTGAATGTAAGAGAGGACTTCGCAGGTCTAATTTAGCTTCTTAATATAGAGACGAGATTATTACGATGCTTGTTATAATCCAAACGTCGGTTTACTGCTCTCCTCCATTTCTCACTTCTCCTTCTTAGTTCCTCCATTTATCTACTTTACACTCCTTTCTCTCGTATCCTTCTTAACAATCTGCCCCAATTGCTTATCCCTAGGCCTTTATCGTTGACTTTTCTCTCAAATTTTCATTCCTCGTTTTACATTCCTCGCGTGATTGCTTCGTCTATTTAACATGGCCTTATTCACCAAAGAGTCCTTCAAAGTATCTAGCTCGTGTCTCATGACCCACTTCTCCCTTTTTTCTCCAATTCATCTGTGCAAAAGGAAGAAAAAAATTCCCTGAAAGTTTCAGAAGTGTTTTCCTGCTTATTTTTCTCCACCTGCTGCGTAAAAAAAATTCTTTGCTTTTCAAGAATGTCGCAATTGATTATGCAAATATTTTTTTCACGGTATCATGTTTGTCTACTTGAGGAAAACATTTTGTGTCAAAAATGCAACGTATATGTCGTTTTTTTTTCAACTTTTTTTGGTATCAGATACCTATCATCACAACGAAGTGATATTAAAAGTAAAACTCTCACGACTCAATGATCGCATCGAAGGTGCGTTTGAAATTGCCGACGACCGGTAACTCAACCCAACCAGCCAGGTCATATAAACAATAATTTTGATTTGCGAATTTATTTGCGTTGTCGGTGTGTTTGTGTGGTAAGTGCGAAAAATGAAACTTAAGTCTAACAATTTGGCAATTTATTTATAACGTATTTCTCTCACTATTGGCCAAATGTGTGGTATGACGGTTAGCCATGATGTGCTATTTGAATGAAAACGGCGTTAAATCGAATGAAGCTGATGAATGATTAATAGCGGTTATTTTTTATTAAATTAAAAATATTTATTGCATTTTATTATAATGTTGCATCCCAGCATGGAAAATTTTTCGCTTGTATCAACATTATTAAATCATTTTTATTTAAAATTGGAATCGTACGTTCCTTTTGGTTAAAAGTGGGTGAGATTCTTTCTAGTGGCTACAAGGCCGCCACTTTGCTCGCGAAGAAAGAAACAGTGCGTGAATACATTGGAGTGTGCACTCTACGGATCAGAGACTTGGACAATCGGAATAGCTGACCAGAAAAGACTTCGAGACGTGGTGCTGTGGGTGGACGGTGAAGATCAGATGGACGGATGGAGTGAGGAAGGAGGGGGTGGAGTATACTCAAGAGTAGGGGCAGAAAGGGAAGTGTGGAGCAACATGAACTAGAGGAGGAACCAATGGGTCCTTTCACAAGACACACAGATGATGTAAGGACTGTAATGGAGCGGAGAGTTCCCCGAGGAAGATTCAAAGATAATAATAATAAATAGCCTTCGTTGGGCGAGATTGGGAAAGTTCCATCTTCCATCTAACCCCTCGTCAAAAATTCAATTTTTGCCGTTAAATACATTGTTAAGATGCTCATGAAATTACATAAGGAGACATAATTACGCTTTTCAATCAACAAACAAAATTATAAGTTAACAAAGTCACCATTTACCAAGTGTAAAAGGATGTTAGCAAACGTAGGAAAAACCTAAGGATATTGACTTTCGTCCTTATTGGAAAAAACCCACTGCAGGAAAACGATATGCAGCCGGCGTCGGGAACTAGATTTAAATCCGTTGAGATTGTTTCTATAATTGGTATTCTGATCTGATGCATATAAATTAAATATGAACCTAATGCATGCGTTGAAAGAGCGTTGAAGTTGAAGAGTCGACGGCACCTGAGAAAGATATGTAAGTAAGTACTTGGGACTGATGAAGAAGTACACAAGGGAAGAATCTCAGAGAAGTGAAGGAACTAGATCGGAAAATATGAGCGAGAGCGGCAGCATACCATACTTAGGATTGTGGGACCATGATGAGATTATTTCTCGATATTACCTCTATCTCTCCCTCTGTTTCTATTGCCATGTCTCCGAGTATTTGCATCAATGCCGGAAATATGGTCGGACCAAAATGTGGCTATGAGAGTCGGTTTGTGGGAGAGAGCATGTTGGTATTTATGAAGATTCAATTGCTCCTTACTGCGCATTCTTCCTGTTGTTCCGAATTCCTGTCGGAGGCAGTTCAGTCGTCTGCGTGTTTCTTTCCGATAATAATCATTCGTTGCGGAAGTGAGATAGCGTGTCTAAAAAGTTGACCGATCGCGTTTTTCCACGATGGCGCGGACAGAATCAAGAAAAACGAAATTGAAAATCTCGAGAAATGTCATTAACCTGCCGACAGCTGAAGGAGTTTTAGGGCGACATTATTTTTTTTGCTGAAATTGGGTCATCATTGATTCTAGTTCATTGCGGCAGAGGGTACTTTGGTGCGTTCATAAAATTCGCTTTTTTTCCTATCGAGAAATAATTAATGATGGATATTATAGTAAAAATCTGGAACTGTGACGCTAATGAAAAGAAAATTCAGGTCTTTTTTTTCAGGGAATATAACGTTGATTCTATGCGCGCATATTTCCTGCCATTATCGCTGATCCGTCGACAAATCTAACAATTATTATCGCGATCATAGGAATTGAATTATTTTGATTTAAAAAAATAATGTGATTCTCTTGAAAATGCACCATCAGCGAAGGTTTTTCAAAGCTATCCAGCCATGTTGCCCTTTGTCTTGCACCGAGACACAGGGGCTTAACGTATCGCGGCAGAGGGGTGCGTTTGAGGCCCTGGCATTCGTGAGGGGAGGGCTGAATCAGGGCCCTTTTGGATGTCCTGCATTAGCGGATGACATTAGTATATAAGAGTCTTTTTGGGTGGGGTACATATGGCGTCGTTCCAAACCGTAGAGGTGGTTGGTTGGTCTCCGGGGTGCTTGAAAAATTCATTTAATCGGGGCCAGCCACGGGCGAACGGAAATCGGCGGGAAGTAATTGGCAATATCCTCAATATCTCTTTCTCTCTATCTCCGCCAGAGGGAACACTTTTGTAAGTTTCGCTTCTCTCCCTCTCTCGTTCCACTCAAACGGCCGTTAATCATGCATTCACGTATATATATATATAATCCCACATCCCCTGCGTTGCCTTATCCCATCCCATCTCCCTCTGCTCTAATTGAAATATGGCCTAGGATTCTCTCGAATATCACCTACACGCCTTCCAACCGGCTCTCCTCAATCGTGGTAAACAGAGAGAAAAATTGCATTGGAATAAAAGTGAACATACGTGAGTAAATCCATGCTGGGTCAACTCTGTCGCTTTTATTTTCAACAATAATTTGTAAATATGTTTAGCCGAAATTTTTATTTCCACCCTCTGAGTGCTAAAATCATGATTTTATTTTAATTTTTCTTGAAACCTCAACTTTGCTTATCATATGGTTCTTGAACCCGTAACTTCAGCTCTCAAACAGGGATCGACTTGGCGCTGTGGCTAAAGTGTTGGCTTCCCACCCCGTGGGCTCGGGTTCAAATTCTGGCTGTGGCGGAGAATTTTCAGAGGCTGCTCGATCCCTACTTGAATGTTGTGTGGAGGGCATTTAAAGCTCAACACTTCGTCCGTCGGATGGGACGTTAAGCCGTGCTTCCCTTTGGCGCCTTTCGTTAAGAGCAGGCTAATGCCGACGCCGGGTTTCTCTCCACCCTTCCTTACCTACCCTTCCCTCATGGCGCAAAGAATTTCAGCTGTCGGTCGCCTCCTTCATATACCATACCGTACCAACTCTCAAACATAATTTTTATCCTTAAAAAATGGTAGCTAAAGTAATTTATTGGTTGTCTGCTGAAAAATTAAGTGCGAGAGAAAACAATTTTTTCCTTTTGAAGCTAGAGACTTGTATGTGTCAAAGAGACCCAATCCAGTAAACATGGAATGAATTGTATTTGTTCTCCGTTCAAATACTCATTTTCTGGCTCAGTATTTGCGGTGCAGACAAGGTAATCATGGAGCAAAGCGAATTATTTTTATCACAGCTCACTCTCTTTTAACCGGTGCAAATGTTATTACTATTTTAGATTCATTTCCTCCAGCATGCTTGATGGGTTGGCCACATAGAGCTCTACTCTCGTTATTACTACAACGTATAACAGCGAATAGTTGATATTTGATTGTGAAGTAGAAAAAATTGAGGTAAAACTAAGGTAGCATTTCCCTTCAGATTAAGAAAATTGTTCTGCAAAATAAACGTAAAAGGCGTATAAATGGGCGGTCACCTCTCCCAAAGAATTGAAATGCAGGTTTTACTGTTGAAAACTTTTCGTGTGATATAGGCAATCTATTTCATGGGTGATTTTGTTGTCACTGCGCAATTTAAATCTGCGATGGTTATTTTCTGGAGAGCCCTTTTGCCATGCGCTTAATATTCTGGTGATTGCGGAAATTTTCAGGAGCGGGGTAGGCCTCAGTCCATCCCCTAGAAGATTAATTGATTTAATCGCCTCTTCGACCGATTTTAAATCGGTTTACAACCATTTCCACAGAAGGGTGACAAGCGATCCATTTATTTTCAAAACCTTGCAGTTGAGTATTAGCACTGGCACCAGGAATAGCATTTAAAAAATTATATCATCTCGAATGTAACTTAACAGCCCCAAAGGCACGGTTGGTTACACAGTAAAATAACCCGTAAGAGCTCATGTGTGATCTTCGAAGGCATAAATGGAGGAATGAAAGTAAAAATGCATCGTGTAACCACCCAAATTGTAATAATGCATGAACAGTAAATATAACCTGATCTAATTACCTTGATACAGTTGTACATGTTTCCTTCCGGTCCACGAAAATCGTTTACGAATTCACTCACTAACTCGTATGAGTTTGTGCGTACGGTTTATGTACGAGGATTATGAATCGTGTAACCAGTCCTTCAATAGTTGCTCATTTCGCACTGAAATTCGTATCGCTCTGCGAGTGGCGAATTTTGTTCGTTCATTTAATTGCGCGGTGGGTGTCGACGGATCTGTTGGTCGGATGGAAGAATCCTTAATTACAGATATTATTCGTAAAATCAGAACGCAGTGACGTTCGGAAGTCTTCCTGCAGAGAAAGTTTCGGCACTCGTGTTCGCCAAGAGTAACTACTACTATATGTGGAAATCATTGCGCTGATGTTCCTGGTGTTTGCCCTAAAAATTTATTTTTAATATTTTTACAGAATTCCGTAGATATTTCTGCGATGATTCGTGAAAATATTGGGATACTTTTTAAGGAGCTCCTTTAGAATTCCTTAGGCGTTTTATAAAATTTATAATAGCCTTCTACGGAATTCCCCTGGCGCTCTATAGAGTACAGACTTCCCCAGAGCGTTCTACAAAATTCCTAAGCCGTTCTACAGGATTAATTGTAGCCTTCTACAGATTTTTTTGAAATTCTGTTGGACTGCTAAGAGCCTTCCAATGAACTCCGTAGACGTTCTACAAAACTCCCGAGTGTTTTTCACAGAATTCCCTAGGAATTCTTCAGAAATCGGTGGACCTTGTACAGAACTCTCTATTGCCTTCCACAGGATTCCCACGGATTCGAAAATGGAGATGGAAAATGCCCCGAATGCTTACCATGGAAGCGGGTTCGGGTTTTATGCATCACCCCTTCAATAATTCACGCCCCATTCGAGAGTGCACGAAGCGGAATCATGGCACGGGTCCAGAGCAGTTTACCTCGCTCCCACGAGGCGGGCGGCGCTTCTTCCAATGGCCATCTTAACAGCACACGCCCTGTAATGGAGTCGCCGTATCAACAGATGGGATTTTGGGCGTGCAAAAGGCCTTTTAACCTCTAACCCCATTATATGAGCGTCCAACCCTTTCCGTTATGGGCCGAGGCCCGTTTCCCGGAAGACTGCGCCGGGTGAATGAATGCCTTAAGAATCAACACGTTTCGGAATCATCGACCAAGGGGGCGCCTCGGCGTAAAGCCCGACTCCCGAAAAGCAGTGGCAGTCAAATGCTCATGTAGGTTATCTCGGCTGGTTTTCGGGAGGACGCAGGCCATCCTTTCTACTTGATTCTGCGATGGGCCATTGCTTCGAAAGACAGTGCGCGGCACTTCAGGTACCTTTTCGCGTAATGGGGTGGTTTCCGATTATTTTTTTATTGCCTTAATCGAAAGATTATTACTCCTGGAGTACATATTTCACGCTTTTAGATTTTTAAATGGCGATATCTATTTCTCGCGAGTAAATGAAAGGTGAAAAATTTCAAACGCGCGAAAACGCGACGGCTAACAATAAGTATAAATGCTGGGAAAAGCCCGTGTGACGTCATTCTGGTTCCGGCTGCCGCCGTGTGTGGCCACCTTGGTGCTAGGCTAGAGCGCCGATACGATGCAGGCTGCTTACAGGTGGCAGAGTAACCTGCTAGCTGGTAGCGCTTGGCTTAAATAAGGATAATTAATACCCTATCAAACGAAGGAAACTTTCCGACCATATGCAATATTAATAGGTGATTATTAAGAGACGTTTCCCTGAGCTCAGTACCTCATGCATGCATTGGTAATCTCAGACGATGTGAAGCTGCTATCTACTCTTATAGAAACTAGGTCCCTGTGACGTCACGTGGAGTGGCATCGCATGGGCGCCAATCTGGCCTTTTTCAAATGCGCTAAAATTGACCATTGCCATTCGTCTAAACTGGGATTTCTAAAACCAAATAATTTGTATATTTTGAATACACTTACGGTGGATAACGAATCGCAATCGATGCCTTTCGTTTTCTTTGATAAAGGAAACTACCCTATTAAGCATTGAGCAAGGCGATTAAGAACAGAGAGTGGAAATTCTATTCCGTAGCAGGACACGTGTGGACAATACCTCAATCGCAATATCAATGTCGAAGAAGACAATTCAATAACCGCAGAGCACGGTTACTAAAGTGAGGACATGCAGAAGGCCCGAAATGAGGGATTTTCAAGAGAGAAGATGGCTGTTCCGTTGCCAACACACTGAAACGACCGTTTAATGAAAAGGCTTTCACCAGCAGCCAATCACGTGCGGCTTGTAACCAACGACGGCGAGCATGTGGCGGCAATACAGGATGCATCAGCAACGCAAGAGACGTGAAGAAGCGGAGCACAGCTTCAGCGAAACTACCGTCCAAAGCAATGGACTAACGCGGAGGAAAGCCCGGTAGATCTTCTCACTAATGGCAGCGATTGATCCTTCATTTTTGTGTGAGAACTCTGCGCTCATACATATCTTTCCTCCTATCGCGTGAGTGTGATGTAGATATATTTGGGTTTTTTTTCATATGTATCCGCGCCTCATTCTTCCGTTGGCGAGCTGCGTCGGAGCCATCTCTTGGTCACTCAACCATGATCCCTCCTCAGTTAAATTTTGATCAATACGCTCCTAGCACGCCTTAGAGCGTTCATTTGTTTGTTTGTTGGCTGGTAAGTATTTTTTGCAATCTCCATGGCAACGTTTGTTTCCTCGCTAGATGGCTCACCCGGCAAGTCGTTGTTCTGCCCAATGAGGCACGAGCTACCACAATGGGAGGCGATTTCTTACTTGGCCACGGGGCTAGAAAATTGGAAATGATGAAAAAATTGGAGTCACGGCTAGATCCACTTTTCCAATTCCGTGGCCATTGTGTGAGTCACGGATGTCTGCTTCTCAATTACTTTCTCAAACAATCTAGTATCTATTATTTTCTCCTTTATTTCCTCTTTGAGGCGTCTTTTCGTCGCGTCTATTCAATCGCCTAAAGCTCCGCTCCAATGTCTGCCGCGCGCGGATCGCGCCTTTCTTCTTTTTTTTTTTAATCATACGCGGGTTTGGGCGAAAGCTTTTGTGTGGCTTTCGGTCCACCCCCTGGCGGTATGAATGGGAACCTTGTGCCGTCAAGTGATTGCAAGTGAAAAGAGGCAGGTCGTCCCGAATGATATGATATGCTTCTTCTCCCTTTCTCCTCTGCTATTTCCTTTCTCGTCATCTCGCCAAACGGGGTCCAATTCGCGACCCTATAATATGTCTCAATTGCCCTCATTCGCGTCCAATTTGTCATTAAGCAAATGCTATCAGCGTGAGTGGTGGTTTCCTCCGGCCGTAATAAAATGACGAGAAACGAATTCGAGGACTTGATGCCAGTAAAAATGTTTTTTTTTTTTATACTTAATGAAATTTTGTGGAGAAAATTGCCTAATGTTATGAAATATACCAAATTGAGACAGTTGGTATGAAAAAAATTAATCATTAAAAATGTTTTCGATAGAGTTTTAATTTAATAATTGAGAGTAATGATGAAATGATATATTACACTTCCCAGTAGTTAATAAAGAGACGGAAAAATAAATGCTGGAGCTGCTGGAGGGCCTACGCTGTTGCTGCATGCGGTCCATAGTGCGTCACTGGAATGATCTCTAATTGTAAGATTTCAAATGAAGAATTAGAGGGATTTAGAAACATTGAAGGTGCCGAAAGACATTCGAAACACCTAAAACAACACAAATACTACCACTACTGAATGGATGTACTATGTTAATTTTTTTATTTAATATGTACTCCATCTAATACAAATTAAATTTAGTGAATCATCTTTCGGATGACATTAAGCTTCTAAAATGGCTTTATCATCGTATTCTGTGCTTGTATTTTGTAAGAAGCTTTAAATATATTCTATTCTATCTCGTTTCTTTTTTATTTCTAAGTATGGTGTGGCAGATTATACCTTCAAACAGCGTTGTTGTGCCTCGCTGCCTTGTACGATGAATTTGTTCTCCGCTCGACCCCATATTTTTCCGCGATTTTTTTGTAATTATATTTGTTCTCCGTGACCCGAATGACCTCACTCCTGCAATTTCCGGTGAAAGTCACATTTTTGGTGATCAGGAGCGTGGGGATTTAAAATTGGGTTCATTATTATATCGAAGGTTAGCGTTAAATTGGGCATTTTGTGTTCACGTGTCGCATCAAATATGCAAATTAAGCTCTACGGGTGCTATAACATCGATTAAAACTGAATTAATTCATATCGTCTCGCTGGTTGCATTTCGCATTTGCACACATGACGGATGCTTTGTTTAGTAATTAAAAGTCAAGGATCATGAAAATTCAATCCTAGTTTCCTTCATTTTGACTCGAAAGCTCATATATTGTGTCGGAAATTCATATTATTTTGTTATTACTGATGCTATGGATGTTTCACTAAGATAGTTTTCGATTAAAATTGCGTCAACTTTCATGTTGATATGAAACGCTCGAATGGTTTCTAAATGGAGGCGGGTTATTCGGTTAAATTACAAAAGTATCCGCATTGATGATGAACAAAAAAATTTCCGAATGGCCGGTCTAATTGAACACCCTTGAATTCGGTAAGTAATGTTTTTTTTGGGCGGTGGTCTTAAAATTTGAAAATAAATTGAAATATACTTTCAAATTTATTTTAACATTACAATTGTAGGCCTCCACACCTTATCATCGGAAAACTACTTTCCATGGTACGAATTTCATTCAGTAGGTGTCACTTTTTTGTCACTCTTTCCTCCACGTCGGATCTTTTTTCAATTATAATAAAAAACTGCCTTACACCTGACACGAATTTATTACATCTTTCGGAGTCGTTGACTCCTACTGGAGTCATGAGAAAAAATATAGTGTGGGAATATACCGGACTATTTGTTTTAGTCATTTATAATTGAATTGAATAGAATTCAAATTATAAATCACGTTACTCACATGAAAAAAGGTTGAATTAACTGAAAAATGTTTTGGATTTATAATTTTAGAATTAAATTATTCATGGTAAAAATAGTTCTCGGAGTATAGGTCAATGTATGTGATGGAAAGAAGTTTTTTGCCAACGTCTCAGTTTATTTTAAACCATCATCAGGGCTATCACAGAAAACATGAGAACAATATAAAATACAATGACCCATACTCCGAGAAATATTTTTACATGAATAAAACGCTGTCAAGATAAGAAGAAAAAAAAATTAATTATGAAATTATTCTTGATCAATAACTATACTTAGATTTTAATGGATGACATCCACTATGGAAAATCTATTTTAATTAAGATATGCGAAGTGTATTTGTTTTGAATCGTGGAGTCGGATATTCGGGTACCTACTCTTTTTGGCGTCTTAATTATTCACTGTTTTCCCTTCATTGAATACTTTATTCATCACAACAAAAAATGTTTCGCTCGCGGTTACGTTGCTATCAGGGACTGACGATGTCGAAGACACTGTAAACGATGGATCTCCCGAAAACGAATCATTGACCATACAATGATGTGTCCTCTTGAAATTGTTCGTGAGTGCACGCTCTCTTCAGGCGCTGCTCCAATTATTCAGTTACAACTTGGAGTGTACATATCCTTGCAAATAATAGCGGAGTGTGTGGATAAATGGCGAAGTCTTTTTCGTCTGAAGATTTTCACAGCTTCTTTTATCAATGATGGTGGTGGTTCTTCTCGGGTATTGCTGTGTAGAAAACATTTTCACACTCAACGTTTCCCTCCTCCTACTGGGAGCGTTATCAAGAGAGCGTTCTGTTGATAACGCTCCCAGCAGGAGGAGTGAAACGTCGAGTGAAAATGTTTCCTACACAGCAATGCCCGAGAACCACCACCAACAAATGGCGAAGTCTTTTTTGTCGGAGCATATAAACTTCAAATGCTTGTAAACCATTCGACAACGGAACAGCATTTTAATATATTTGTAACACCTGCTATAGTTCAATGATACTTGGTGTATTAATATTATATTTTAGAGAGTATTTATAATATGTATTTGTATGTAATTGGTGACCATTATTTTGTATGCGTATATTGACTCATCAGGCCTTGTAAATCACCAATGGAAAAGTAAATAGACTATTTATTACCAGTTTGAAGTACCGATTAAATAACTGAAAGGAAGCAGTTGCTGTTAGAATTAATGTAGTAATTATATTTATTGCCAAATCTGTTAAAATATCCTTTTTGAACGATCCTCGAGAATTCACTGCTTGGGATGTTTCCGGAATTTTTACATTTTAAAGTCCAGTGCTTAGTGTTGACAAAGAAATCGAGGTCTGAGGCCGACGTAAAATTAAAAGTAGTCATTCATATATCATAGTTCATTCTCTACTTAACTCTGATTAATTCATGGAAATGCAGTTCTAACAATTTCAATTTGATTTTTCTTTCAGGTGAGTTTCCAAAAGCATTGGCCATTCAATATATCATCTTTCGTGTTTCCACCAATCGCCATTGCATGCATTTATCAGTAAGTACCAAAGTTATTTTCTTTTAAAGTAACATTCTCTTTGCTCCGTTACATTGGGAAATAATGCTTGCATAATATGTTAAAGATTCAGTATATGTATATGATATACAAAAATGCACGCTGAAGTCCTTCGTTAGCACATTGAAAGACGTCCCGAAATGGAATGACGTTGTTATTTACCGTTGTCTACGCGACGCCCGCGCACATTGCCGAGGGGTTGCTGAGATGCGGTGACCCGGTGAGCTCGTGACGTCATCAACTTGGTGATTTTTCGTCGCGAATATCTCGAAGACTACGCGACTATGTACTCGAGAAACGGCTAATTATGACTGTGAAAAGTGTCCTCCGTTAAGGGCCGTTGGTAAATTGTCATGAGAGATCCCTGGCCTTCGTCATTCGTTAGTTGACTCGAAATCAAGTTAACTTAATTATCAGCGCCATGAATACTACAATTGAGGGTTCATCACTTGACATCTAGAGGTGTTGTCATCCACCGCGCATTTAAACGAGTTTACAAAAGCTGCCGCTAACGTCTCTGACGGGTAGAGCGATCCAAAATTTTACGAATAAATTAGCTATAGTTATGGCTGTCAACCGAGTTTTGTGTTCGTAAAGATTTTATCTATCAAATTCAAAACTTTTCCTTAGTGGCGGAGCAGCTAGATGCTTAGATGGAGCTGCTACGGGATGGGCAGTGACCTCCCCGATCCGTACTGTCCATACATTTGATTAGCGCATTCGATCAATGCCCTGCATCGGCATGGAGTGCCCACTGCCCTATCCCATTGGGCGATCAATTTGATATTCCTATGACGTCACGCCCGTGCTGCGACGTTCAGGATTGGATGAAGATAAATCCCGTGGGAAGGAGGAGGGATGTCCGTCGCAGCCACGTCCGCCCTTTTCGCCTCAGTTCCAAGTCTTGGGATGATTTGGTCCTTTCACCGGAATCCGCGGTCGAAAACTCCGTCCGAGAGTCCGTCAGTCAGTCACGTGGCCCCATTTGACGGGGTGGTCGAATGGGTCGCGTCCCTTCCCTCACTATCAACCCCTTCCCCCACTCGCCCCACCCTCCAAATCGAAGCGAAGGAAATGATTAGCCCGATTGGGTGTATGGGACCGTGGTCTGCCGGATTACGGCGGTCAGGAACAACCAATATCGGTGGTTTGCGAATTTCCGTCGTTCGAAACTTCGCGGAAGGCTATCGAATCCCTTTCCCCAAACTTTTGGCGCCGTGCCAAGGAGCTAATTGCCCTTCGAATGTGCGCCTGCGCGATGACTTAAGAGGTCAACAAAAGAACTACGCCTCCGTTCCCCAAAAAATAATATTTTCCATTGAGAAATCGCTGCTTTGATTTGAAAATTCCCAGAGCCTACAAAAACGATAAAATATGAGAGACACAACGGATAGGTACAAGAATTCATTTTCGCCTTCAATAATTATTGGACTAGAATAAATACTGGATGAGACTCAGAACGTCCAACGCGCACCTACTTTTTGCTAACTACTAATGTCCTCACGATTCTGCACACGCCTATTCAGCCCGCTTTCGGAGTTATATGTAGATGTAGTAGTTTCTAGTGGATGTATTGGTAACATTATGTGGTTTAACTCTTCTTTGATGCTTGATCTAAGTGAAAATCCGGCTTCCCTAGATTATGAAGGAAAGAAAGAACCGTTAACCTATAAATAAGAAATAAGGCTCGATTGTGTGATAAATGTAAAAACAGCGAAACGCCAAAACCCGTTTCCGAAAATGGTGAAGGTAGAACCTTGTCCAAATATTGCAGCGAAATTCTGTAAAATAAACGCGGGATAACGAACTTTCTTCCTTTGATAACGGTGTCCAGGGGCGTGCTCTTTGTTGTGGCAAGGGGCGGTGTCCTGACTGAGGCTGAAACACGGGATTAGTTTTTCTGTTCATCATAGTCATAGCTCCAGATACATATATGTTTTCAGGGACCATTAGCAAGTGATCGCTCATAGACCCATCATTTTCTGAATGTCAGAGTCATTCCCACCGTCCTTTATTTCTATCGCTTATTCCCTCCCTTTCCCCCACTATTTACATCTGCCAATAAATGATTAGCCTAAGGTGGCGTTGCAATCACTGTTAGTGGCCGTGCGTTATGATTGGCTGGCAGACGGTGCCAGCGATGGTATCAGGGACGGAAAAAGGGACGTGCCGAGTGTTGGGAAAATTGGATACGAATTCTCGGAAGGGAAGGAAATCATTTCGTGATTGAGGCTTTAGTTTTGTGATTGAGGGTGGGGCTTCTGCATCACGGGAATATTTGTCGATGGTCGCGGAGGATTGAGTCACCACCATGTTTGGAAAAGAGGCGATAATCACGCAGATCCCCAATATTCGGTACTAGTCAACGTCAAGGGTCCCTTGGCACGTCAAGGGGAATTCCATGCCACGTTTGTAAATAGGCGATTTCGTGCTTCTTTATTCGTGTACGTCCCTTGGATGCTGTGGGTTTTGGGGAATAACCCCCTCCCCCAGAGCTCAGATAATGTTTTTAAGTTAAATTCATTTCACTTAATTAGGTTAATATTACTAATAAAATAGTGTAGTAAAATATCCCTCAGAAGGCCGAAAAACTCACTATTTTGAACCATTTATATGAAAAAATTTTAGGGGAGGGTCCCCGCACCTCCCGCTTACCCTAGCGGGTATTCCACAGCCTCAGATACCCCAATGTTTTGCGCCTTAACCCCTCCCCCCTAGCCTTAATTCCTAGCTACGCCCCTGCTTGGATGGAGGTTAACTTCATTTATTAGCGTAGACGGAGTTCAGTGCTGTCTCATTCAGGGTGTTTACGGTCAGGGAAATCATGGTACTGCGGAAAAGGTCAGGGTATTTCGTCAGGGAAAAATTAAAAATCATCAGAGTTGCATCCCTGTCGGCTGGCTTATGTTATTCATTAATTCGACTATTGACTATGTTACTCGTTAATTGAAAAAACATACTTGATATTAAATCTACAAAAGCTATAATGTTTCATAATTTTATTAGTTTTACACTCATTTCATTCTTATTTTATTCATTATTATATTTATCAGTTTATATTAATAAATGGATCGAACAGTGCTTGCATTCGATGAGTCAGCAATTGACTCACACAATTAGCCTGTTCCTACTGGATATCCCCCCCTCTCTGCCGACGTATTCACCGATCCAGAGAAACAGGGCACTTGCCTCAAATTCTTGTTTGCTTCCCCATCAAGCACTCGGATTGAAAATGGGTAATAAGAATAATGTCAGATTTGGCAGTGAAAGTGTCGTTCGTGTAATAAATCATGAAAATGGCCGAATGCATGAAATATTTCAATGGTAGAAATGACAGTGAAATTGTAGGGAATGATAATATAAATTAATCGCTAAATTTCCATAGCCTATGACTTCATATTGGACTTAATCTAAAATATCAGACTTACATAGTCTACAGTGCATTTACGTAAATAGTCATTGAATTGTATCAACAGAGGACTTTTTTCACCCTTGAGCCTTGACCTCGTTGCTGGTGGGTTCTCATTCTGTTTTCCCTCATTTTCGACCGCTTTCACCGATCCAGAGCCTTTTCGTCGCACCCTCGTCTCCTCCTCCGCCCCTCCGGTGTGACATTCGGAAAGAAACCCTGGGAGTGAGTTGAGAGTGCGTTTGGGATGGGCCCGCCCCTGGCGGTGGGTCACCGAACCGATTGCGGGGAAGAAATTGGGCTGGGAGTTCCGGGTGAATTGGTTTGGTGCTGTGTTTGAGGGGAACCAACTAACTCCCTTTGGGCGGGTGGCTGTGACGCCCACTGCACTCGCCTGTTATTTATGTTGGCAGTTTGGTGACTGTCGGTTCCAGGTTTTTAGGGTGGTGGATAGGTGTAAGGGGGTGGGTAAGGGACTTCTAATGGGGTGAGTGAGCACCTAATGCCCTTCAAATTAACTGAAACAAATTATCTGGCAGTATTCGATTTTAAGTTACGCCATGGTTCAGCTAAGTTCTCGAAGGGTATTTACGTAAAATAGGATGTTTGCATACTGGAAACCTATATGCTCCGACAAGGTTTCACTAATCACCATAGAAGGTGGTAAATATATGTTTTTTTCAAGGATAATGTTTTTACGCTATCTAATTTGTTGAATTTGGTCGTCAAGGCTACCAAGGTCCCTCTTCCTATGCTGTGTATTGGGTTTCGAGCACTGTTTCATATTTTTTGTTTTTAAAAGTACTTTCACCTGAAATAAGGGGATGGGATTGTTTAGTTGCATGGCTGAATAAATAAGTTTTTTATTCTTCCATTTGATTCTATTAAACAATGTTGCAATTTTCTGTAAGTCATGTTTTTAGCTGAAAACGTTAACATTTGTGTCTGAAGTTAACAATGGTAGATTTCCATAGCAACTCTAGACAAGAAATATTGTAATACAGTGAATATGGCCGATCTTAGTTGCAGGCTCTCTGGTTAACTAGCTTGATATAATTTCCTTTTTCTTCTGATAAGAGTTCTGAATCTTTGTATAAGTAACTATTCCTCTTTTAATCATATACGAGAGACGTATTCTTCTTTGTTTAAAAGATACCTTTTCAGTCATCAAATACTTTGTACTGAAATTCGTCTAGTGATTGGTGAGTGAGTTTTCAGTCCATTATCATTTCCATGAGGACTTTTTAGTGCAAAAGGTTTGGATGAAAGATTATCCCTCTCTCTAGAATTATTTGCATGTATACTCAGAGGTATAGAGGTATTCAAAGGGTCGCCCTGCAATTTGTTTCTGCTGTCGTGGAGTCTTAAAGTGGAGGGGAGTTGCTGTTACGGGTCCTCCTCCGCGTCTATCCACATTCTTCGCCAATATTTGGCCGGCGTTGCATTTGGCGTTACATTTATAATGGAGCGTTGGCAAAATATTTTCCATGGATATCGATAAGCACTGAAGAAGACCTGAAAAAACAGTATCCCTCACTACTTTAAAAGTTTCTCCATGGTTCGGCAAACTTTTACAAGGTGAAGGTTATTAAAGTATTCTACCGATTAAGATAGGTTTCCATGGAGTACTAAAGAAGTGATCTGGGAGCCTCCCTTTCCTTCCAGCGCTACCTTCTTCAATTCACTGTAAGGCCTAATCCCTTTCAATCTATCTAAAATTCCTATTCTCTTCTTTCCCCTCCCTCTTTTACCAAACATTCTACCCTCTGACACCTTGTTCAACATCCCCTCTCCGCTAAGTATTCGCTCCATCCATACATTGTCTCCTCCGTACCTCATCTAAAAGCTGCCTCTCCTCGCCAAAAGGTGAAGGTAGCTTATAAAAAAAGTGTCATGAAATATCCCTCACTTGTACAATGTGAAATAATATGTATAAAATTAATCATAAAAAATGAACGCATTCGTTATATTTTGCGATATATTCCATGAGGATCGAATTTTATTGTAGTATATGATTCCACCTTTGAAATGAAGAAGCGTTGGTATAACCTACTACGTGTTTGATTAGAGAATCCGCCAGTTCCCTCCGTGACCGCGAGAGCAAGGCCGTGGCCAGATGATGGACTCAATTCACCCCCACCCTCCTCCGAGCAGACGTTTCGATGATTCCCCGGCGGCCTTCCTCCCTCCTCTAATATCCAATCCCCCACTTCCTGCTCCCCCCCCCCCCAAACTGTTACAACCCCCCAAACCTCCCTCTCACGTAATCCCCCCTCAGACACCACAAATAAAACATGATAGCACCCACCCCCTCCCCTCTGCGCTCGCGTGACTCAGGGCTGTTGTGTCTCCCCCCCTTCTGTGAGTGAGTGAGTGAGTAGCCTCAAGCCCCTCTCGGAAAGGGGGCGCAAGAATATTATACGGAGCTGCCACCGACACGTACTACTTATACCAACACTACACTCTTCCCTATCCGTCTCGTCCGTAGGATAAACCCAGAATGGGTGGCCATGATTTTTTCAACAGCTAGTTTCAGTACCCGTGAGCTTAATAAATACTGAGGAAAGTTGTGCGGGACGTCAATAACTGCGACGGGCGCACAATAAGCGATACAAAGATGATAAACAAATAAAAGCCAGGAGCCGATAGAGACACGGGAGTCTGCGCGCTAGGATGACTTGAGCAATCGAAAATAAATTTTTCAGTGCGACATGGAGAACATCATATTAGGACCCCGATGTGTTTCCAGTTAGAGTAGGACATCTCTCAGACATGTAATCGTTACATTTTAGAAACGAAAAGTGAAATTTCGAATTCCACGCGTGCTCATAGAAAGGCCGTCCCAGCTACATTAGCCTCAGCCATGGTTGGAATGTATTTATTTATGCCGGAAGTTCCTATTTTAAATATTAATTTATGTAATTGCATTAAATTGTACTTAAAATGCTGGTTTTCATGCAATTACTCGCTGTTTGAGAAAATGTTGACATCGATTGCATCATGTACAGGAGCAGAATTGAAAGTAATATTAATGATAATTGTAATTATAATGATTAGGTACTTTTTCAAGGAGTAATTTGTAATTTTAATTGCTTACAATAATGGCAGTGTGATTTCAATTAATCCCGATTACAGTTTCTCGATACTTTCCCCATCCCTGTTTGTTACCGTGTGTATCGGGATGCACTCCCCTGTTGTTCCTCACCGAATCTGAAACTGAACCACTCCTACTTGCAGCACTTATCGGAAATGCCGTCTTGTGTTCCTGACGTGACTTGGTGCTCGCTTTAAAAATTTCCCCTAGGACATTTTTCCGAGCTTTCGACTATCCCTGGCCATTGGGGGGGTCGCGGACGGTCACTTATAATTAATTACCTCGGATGGATGATTATCATCGAGACTGCGGTCTGTTTCCGGCGCTCTGGTTTCCCTCTCCCAAGGGTAGAAGTCCAGCTGATTTCCAACCCCCCATATACATACATATTTCAAATGCTGCGCGTGAAGCGACCGATGGCCCGGCTCTTCGCAGCTGCAAACTCACTCCCGACCCCTTCTCACGTGAACTGCACGTATCCGTGCATGTGTGATTTCTACATCCACTCGGAGACGCATTTCGTGAGAGCCCCTCGGTTCAACGGAACATTGTGTGTTTTTTACACATAATTATTTAATGCATTTTATATTTTTCGTTCCTGTTATTTGACAAAATTTATCTACTTCTGGTTATCAACATCATTTTACCACGTTTTTCAAGTCGCTCACTCTATTGACTGTTCGTTCGTTTGGGCACAATCTTGCAACTCGAATTGAGCCCACTGCCCGATTAGCTCTCGGCTAAATATCTTAAGAACAGATCAAGACTAGATGAAAATTAATTCTTACGGTTCATCTAGCTCTCCAGAGGCAGCACGAGCCGCCATTTTCGGCATTTCACATTCGTATTTATTGCTCACCTTCAGCCTAAAATTTAACGATTTTCGAGTACTCGATAATTGTTTCCAGGTAATCGGCGCTGAGCGAATGTGAACGATCGTGTTTACTAATAATTTGACTATATATTTTAAAAATTATCCAAGAAAAAACGTTTTAATTTAAACAAAAAATGAAATGTTACAATAAAGCAAAATGTAATGTTAAAAGGCTAAGTTTTAATTCCGACTAAAATAATAAGAAAAACACCCTGCCATGGCCAAAAGTCCCATGTTTAAATTTTATAGATTAAAGACTACATGTTCAAGACAAAATTAATGTGGTACGCACCAAGTCCAGCATCTTAAAATATCAAAATCCTTCCCTGTGAATGTTTATTGCAAAACGAGGGCTTTGATCTTAACTATATGATTATGAATTTTTTCACCTCGGTATCAAACGTAAAACGCAAGTGGGCCAGTTTGTTTGGGTTTGAAAATGAAGTCTGTTATCTGTAAAAATTAAACGCAGTACCTTGGTGCAAGGCAGGGTTATTTATTTTCTTCTTTTTAGTTCAATTGAAAAACGCGGATTTTTTAATCAATTTTAATTTTTACTCTCGTGAAAGAAATCGCTACTTTCTGAATCTGTAGGAATCTCACGCCATGAATCAACGAAATATTTCTCAATCTGATATATCGAGTAGCATTAGTAATTTTGGCCGTGATTCTTGTTATGTGATGCTTGTCGTAGTATGTGTCCTTAGTACGTTTGTATCGGAACTTGAACAAATATATGCACTAAAACGAAAATGACTTTAATAGCTCGTTCTATAAAATAAAATGTAACACTATTGAAATAAGTAATTTTTAGAAAAAATATCCAAACAATCTCTCGTAAACACGTGAACATGTGTCCTTTCACGCAGAGCTTCCGCAGTGAGTGGTAGTTGGGGTTATGGTTTCCGGACTTCCACCGCGTTTTTCGATGACGACAGTTTCGCCGAAAATCCCGCCAGCATCTTAAGTTCCGAGTTTCAAGGAGAACTTCGAGGAATCAAACTACGCGATGGAAATCTGGAAGCCATGGTCACAGCATGTGCTTTTACGCGCAATATGCAATTTCCAACCAGAGATCAATGTAGTGAAAGCTACTTAGGTCACCTTAACATCGTAAATTTTATGTATATTTTCAAATATTCGTTAATTCAATTTCAAATATATGTATAGCGATTATAGTATTAGGTATATTCGTGTTTCCCACCGAATGTGGAGTGAAACTGTATCGGCATTTCGAAAATTCGCCGGGAGAAATTAAGATCGTTTATCAAGGTAAATTTTTCACGCTATCAATTCCATTTTTCGTGGAAATGACACTCTCAGTCTGTTGAATTCCCGCATTATAAATCAACACTAAATTTCGGAAGTTACTCTGATCGTGTTGTGCTTGTTTCCCCCTCAGTTATGCTGGATGGGAACTGATAAATATGTTTGCGCGTATAATTGTCTGCCTTGGTGGCGGCGGGGATAAATCTTCGCCTACGATACCGAAGGTCGCGGGTTCGAGTCCCGCCTGGGTAGATTGCCCCTAGCAGGACATGGGTGTGTGTGATCGTTTGTTGTAGATTCATAAAAATCCCGATGTAGAGGCCACTATTTTCGGGGCTAATTGAGATAAATAAATTGTTAGAAATGTTGTATTTTTTTCAATTAAAATATCGATTATCGGAAATAAACTCCAACTAATGCATCCTCTTCCTTTTTACCTTTGGAAAAAATAAAAATTGTATGAAAATTAGTTCTCATTACGATTGCCTAGAATTTATTTGGGGCTTCTCACTGAAGTAGCCATCAAACCTACCAATGGTCATCGAAATATATTACCTCCGTTTTATCACACGCGTGCGTTTTCAAGGAACGTAAAAAATATATTGAATGTATTTTTTATATCCAAAAGTGATCTGTAGAATTCTCTTTATTGTTGATTTTATATTTTTTTTAATTTTACCGTCACCTGTAACTGAATAAAATCTCGAATATTTTCTGCGATTGAGGCCAGTTATGTACTTATCTGTTGGTGATCCAAGCATCTCCGATATACACCGTCCCTTCAAATTCACTCCGTCACGGTATTAACGGTTTTAACCGATCGGATCCCTAGCGGAACGATTTTCAAATTTGGGATCTTTCCGATCGGTTTCTCGTTAAACGTTTTGACCAACAACTTCCCCCCTTCCGCCAGATTACCATCTCTCTCTCCCTCCCTCCGCTCAGATCGAGAGAAAAAACAACAAAACGACCACCCATCCCCTCTCTCGCTTTCAACCAACCCCCAAACAACTCTCGCCCTCTCCAACTTTTTCCATTCTCCCCTTTTATTTTTCGTCTGGCTTTCCCTCCTCACTTTTTATTCCGTCGTCGTGTGCGTGGGGAGAGTTAACCGTTCAATTCACGCGATTTAATCTCAATCTCTGGATGGTTGATTCTTGTTTGTTTGCGGTGTAAAACGGATAGATTAGAGTTATCTCTTCAAAGGAGAGGCGCCATTTTAATTGATGTTGTTCCCGGGATGTTCTCCGACCCCACTTATGACACTAATCGCTATCTCTCCGAAAATTGGATTCGTTCATCGTTCACTGGTGTTCAGGGGGTTTCAAAAGTGGGAGGGGGGAGGCTTAATACGTGGTGAATGGCAGGGGGTGCAGCTGGGAACGAGGTTTCCTGAATTCCACACCCGCCGGGGTTACGAAAATTGGGGAGGTGGGAACGCTTAGTTCTTTTTAGGGCATATTTCATTCATTTTTCAAGCGCGGCGAGTTACTCAGAGTTACTGTGAATGCTCCAAGAACGTTAAATCATGGGCGTACCCAGCGGGGGGCCAGGGGGAGGGCAGCGGCCCCCCCTAGAATTAAAAGTAAATTTAGTTCAAAAATAAATTTTTGAAAAAATTTTCTTTAAATTCAAGGAAAGTGGTATTAGTATAAAATATGTAATTGAAATCGCTGTTATAATTTTCTTAAAATTTTGGTTTCCTAACCTTTTCTGTGTTACAACTGGGACGACCCCCCTCTAGTTTTGATCCTGGGTACGCCCTTGCATTAAATAGCTATATTTCCCAGGCAATCATAATGTGATGCATTTCCGTACAAATTTTAATCGTATGATTTTATTAATTTAAACTGCATTTTTAGCTGCCAGTTGTTTAATTTAATTCAAGACTTACTAAATAAGTTCTTAATTCTGATCTAATTTCTGCACAGACTTATGCTTCGCAATTACCTGATCTTGGAGAATAATCATATTATGATTAAATTTCTTAATTGCATGGAAATGAATGAGACTCGAAATTTCAAGCGATCTAAAATTCTTAGTTTTTCCGCTGACATAAATAACTAATTTTACGACGGAGATATGATCGGTATCTTCAGGTAAATTTAAAAGCCTGTCGCTTTTTCACTCTTTCACTTTTCGAGAGCAATAGGTCTTTTAAATGTTGTTCCTACCTGGTGATGTAGGTCTTCAACGAAACCCGGACCGTGTAATAAAGCCTTTATAAAGACTATTTGGAAAAACTACGTATTTATGCTAATTATTTCCATTATGTAGAATCCATGGTAAAATATAAACTAAAAAATCCAGACTTTAATATAAAACTCCTCAACCGACCATGGTATCGACATTCTATGTAATTTTTACCTTGAAAATGACATAGAATGTCAAAATCATTGTCGGTAGCGGAGTTTTATAGTAAATTGTGGAATTTATAATTTTAGTTAGTTTAGTTATTTTAGTTTTATGTTGATTAAAGTGGGTCACTTTCCATTTGTAATTCATATTTCATCATGGATATATCGCATTTCCCCTAAGTGAAGCCTGAAACGATTTCAATCGTTTATTATGAAGCAATTCTACGGAGTTATTACGGACGTGCTGAGCAGCATTACATGATATACTATTATAATCTGTTTGCATGGATTGTATCTCATTTTAAAGAGAATAAACGTTCTGGTTATGGGAAAAATAAGTCAGATATAATTTCCACTTCATCTACAAAATATACTCGAATTAAACTGATTTCAGGTATTACAAGCTGTTGACTAATTTTACTAATAAATATTTAACGTTTACTCTTAAAGTAAGCGCAATTAAATGAAATTGTTATTACGGAGGCTTCCGCGGTTAGTTGATTGGTGATGGTTTTCCGGGTTTACACCGCGTTGATTCATGTTTTGCGGACGACAGTTTCGGGACCCGAAGACGGGAGCTGGAACGCGCCCGAAACTGTCGTCCGCAAAACATGAATCAACGCGGTGTAAACCCGGAAAACCATCACCAAATGAAATTGTTGTTGGTATTTTTTAAAGATTTATTTTAATTTTAATTTTTTCTAATATTAAAACCCACAGATGGAATGTAACCCTAAGCACGCGCAGTTTGCACCCTGATTTAGTATTTGCACCCTGATCGGGAATAGAAACTGTCTACTGTTACTGTTTTGGTTGGCTCAAAGACGCATTCGAATTCTGGCATTACCTATAAGTCTTCGCTATTTGGAGAGAGCTCCCCTCCCCTTCCTGCATTTCTAATTTCGACGAATTTCCTCGGTGGAGTGCAGCCAAGATGGCGATTGATATCGTTAATAAATCAGAGTGCGTGTGTGTCGTGTCTTGCACTTCAAATGTGTCAACGCTTCTCTCGCGAGTGCAAAAGAACACCTATTTTTTAGTGTCGAATTGATCGCGTAAAAGTAATGTTATCATTTTTAAAATTTCAGATTGTACAGAATATACGCTAGCCAGCTTTAACTGTTTCTCAATTTTTTTTGCGTGAATCAAACGATAATTTTTTTTGGATTCGTCTCAGCCCCGGATACTAGAATAAACGTTAAAAAATAGTCAAAGATCATGAAAAAATTAAGTTTTACATTTTTAAGGGCCTTATTTTAGGTGTTGGTAACACTGCGCGAGCTGTCAAGCCGGTCAAAACTTGATAATTTGTTTATTTTACCGTTTTAATTACAAAGCTGCGTAACGATATTAAAACATTTTAATCGTTAATAAGTATTATAAATATTAAAATAATATAAAAATAATTTAATTCGAGCGAAGCCCAACTTGAATAGAGTGGTCAACAAACACGTCATTACCCTGTTTGTAAACAAATCTCCAAACAATTGTTGACAAACGGTAATGGCCGTGTTTCTATCGACGAATCGAGCAGATTAATTTCCTTTCCTCGGAATTTTTGCAATTTCGTTTCACAAAAAATGAGCTCATCAACGAAGTGTTCCCGAACTTGATTGATGACCACCAGAATTACAAATGGTTGAGTGAGAGAGAGAGCAATTTTGGCGGCTAAGAAGGAAGATGTGGATGACTCATACTTCGTAATGCAGAAACAAATCGTTGCTACTCTTCGTACACTCAAATATATTGAATGTGTAACAAACGAAGACGAAGTCACCAGCTATCCATTAGAATTTTTAAACTTCTTGGATGTGTCTGGCTTACCACCGCACAATTTACAGCTGAAGATTGGCTCAAGATACGTCAAAACTTAAACCAACCAAAACTATGCAATGGATCACATTTGATGATTGGTGATTTGGTGGCAGATAATCAATGTGATTCACGCGGCTATACTCAAAGGAAAGTTCAAAGATAAGGAAGAACTCATTCAGAGGATTCCCATCATCCCGACCGATATGCCCTTGGGGATATATCCATGCATAAATTTTTGTCGAAATCTGAGACTATAAGGGGAAAATTTTTATCGAATTGAGGTGGAATGACCCTAACAATATAGCTATCATGCGAACGTCTCGAGTGGCCAATCTGGTGGTCTCATTGCCCTCGGGTAATAGGTACTCTTTCCATCGTCAAAGTAATTGACCGTGCGAACGGCATCACTTTGAAATTCTCCAGCTAGATGAGCGCATGCGTGGAACAAGTACACGATGCAATATTATGCTGATATCCCCTCCCCAAGACAATAAAAAGGACTTCTTCCCAGTGGCGCCGACTCCATGGGGTCTGAGGGGGCCCGAGCTCCCTCTAAAATTCGTTATGGGTGTGAGGAAAAAATGTGTCGGGCTTGTTTTTTCCCCGGAGTGTCCAGATATCAAGATTCGAATTGTCAGGGTTCTTATGTAGACCAAATGACTCTTCTTGCTTGAAATGCTTGAAAAACTTAAAACTCACTACTCATAAAATTTCCCGGGGCAAGATCCCCGGTTTGGGCCCCCCCAATATTTTTTGTAAGTCGGCATCCCCGCTTCTTTCATTCCGCTTAATTCAAATGGGCGGGAAATTGCGCACCTCTAGCGTGGTTATCTCAGCTCATATGATTCGGGTGACGTCACGACCTTGAAGGAAATTTACATGTCATCGAGAAGACTGATTTTTCGCCTCGAAAATAAACTATTTCCACGCTATTCCCATTTTGCTCATTTTCCCATTTTAAATACGAGGGGATCAGCTGCATTCGCAGGGCGTGCTTTAATCCTCCTTCAACTGTTCCCGTAGGCGATGCATAGCGATTGCGGCTTTATTGTTTTGAGTTCAATGTCCTTCCCAGAAATTTAAATATGAATGAATCATAGAATGGATTATAGTATCCAAGCCGGTGGTCCCAATCCTTCAGAAGAAGGCTCTCTAAATCTTTCATTTTATTATCGGCCGAGCGGAAGTCGTCACTTTGAGTTTGTCCGCCGAGGTACGCTCAAGCGTGGGTTATGCGTTTCATATCAGTGGGGGTTCGTGGTCGGAATGAGAACAATCGAAAGAGATAGCTTCGTAATGACCGTTGCAACGCAATGCATGTCTGCACTTTGATAGCTCGTGGAGTGGCCGCAACGGCTTCGGCACGTGAGCTGACTGCAAGATGGCGGCAATTTATATTGTTGCCCTTGCGACAATGCTGCCTCCTCCAACAATAATTTATTCATCGCGCGGTGCGCTGTTAGGGGAACGTGCGCGGAGTGTGTTTCATTTGTTTGGAGTGAAGGAAGAAGAGGGCGTCGGGGTTCGGTGTGTGGGTGGCGTGACGGAGTGGAAATACGTATAGGATACGGAGATCATCGGCTTGTTGCGCGCATGCGCCCAAGTTAAAAAAATCCGAAGTCACGTGGCTTAAAGTAAATACGTTAAACGTTCACAAGTGTTCATCGGCCCTTGGGAGTAGGATCAAGGTTGAAATGGCAAAATCCAAGATCACGTGATGGGTCTCATTGGCTGACTTCTGCGATAGCGTTGTTTGAATGTTGTTGGCTTCGATTGGAAATTAAGTATCATTGAATTGAACTCTCATGAACATGCAAAAATGAAAGGCTTTTAACAGGACCTATTTGTTAGCATTTCTCAGCTGTTTCTACTCAATAATAATGACAGTTGGCTTGTCATTGTTGACCTCGGCTTTTGGTTACTGCGCAGCCATCATGCTCATCGTTCTTCCAGGATGTATCACCATTTTAAATCCTGGAGCTCGGGTGAGGATGTGCAGCATTACTTGTGTACAACTTCGGCCATTAACTTCACATTTAAGGGTGCCAATAGTTGGACCTTGTCTACATTATAGCATGCGTTTCTTGCGTTTAAAAATCTTGCCTTTTATGGTGGAAATTTTACTACATGATAGATATAAAATGTAGGAAAAGGATTTGCTGTACGTGCGTGAGACATTTCATGTTGATTGCATAAGTTTTAAGCGAATACAGTGGAGTCCCGCTAATCCCAACTTATTTGGATCGAACCCTGTCGTTCGGATTTGATGAAATAATAGTAAAAACAGCAGGAATGGAACGGAAGAACGAATCGCAACCGCACGCAGTGCCAGTGGCGCAGCGAGGGGATGTTTTGGAGTATAACCCCCCCCCCCCGCCCCCCAGAGCTCAGGGAAATTTTTAAGTTTAATCCATTTCACTTAGTTTGATTTATATTACTGATACAATAGTTTACGGATTAATAAGACAACTGCCCCCTCCTAGAAGCAAAAATCGCAAAAGTCTTTAAGCAAAATCAGTACTGAATTGAAATGAAAGCTTTCGACAAATTTTCTTTAGTCCCACGAAAAATTATATGTATTAGTGAAAGATATGTAACGAAAATAAAACTATTTTTTCGAGGTAATAATCTCATAAAGTAATGTCCCAACTTGGTCTGCCCCCCTTCCTAGACCATGGCTTGCCCTCCCCTAATCATTTGATCCTGGGCACGCCCGTGTCGTGTACCATTCTCAGGGCCGATCTTTTCCTTTCGCCAGGAAAGCTTCGGGTCTTACTTAGCCGCACTCATACGCTGCTGACTCATATTATGGGGCGCCTGACACATTCGGCAATCATCACTCCCCATTAATCTAATTTAATTTAAATTGACTATTCACCATGGGGCGTAGTTAATGTTTTATATTGAATACTATATTTTAAAATTTGTGCTTAAAGGAATTTTTGTGCCGTGATTAAGAGCTAAATATTAAAGAAAAGAACGTAACCGTGCTGAAAATTACAAAATTTTAATGTAAAATAGTAATTTCGTCTCGGAGCTGTTCGATTCAAACGTATTTGTAAACGGGGCTGTAATTGTAGATCGGGGGTGATGGTTTGTGTGCGGTGACTCACAGAGTGCCCGAGTGGCCTTCATTCGTGTTGTCCTCCCCTCTCCACAAATCCCATTCCGTGAATCCGTCACGCACCACGAAGCTTCACCATCGCTAGTAACTTCTCTTTTTTTATTCCCCCTTCATTTCCGAATGTATCCGCCCAAAGAACGGTGGTGGGTATTATTGATTCGCTGAGCCACTGGGGTGAGGGCGACGGGCGTGTTGTATTTGGTTCAGCGGATGCGTGCGTGTGTATCCCGTAGTAACCACGTCCACATTCATTGTTACGTCATCATCTCTTCGTCAGCGAATCGAATTTTACGATATATTTAAACGAAGGCAACATCGACTTGCATGTCTTTTATTTTCACATTCCTTTCCATGACAGAGACTGTCATTTTAGTCATTTGCGCATGCATATTTTAAGCGTTTCTCTTTTGAAACGGAGTTAATGTCGTTTCCATGGAATTTAAAAATGTGCGTTTAATAGTATTTGTGCACACTCCTGCTCGAATGTCTCTTTTCTTGAAGAATGATTCATTTGAGTCGCATGCTTTAAAATTTTAAATCTCATTTGCTCTTCATTAGACCTTTTGTCAACACCGTTGGGAAAATCGATATTTTACTCGAGCAAATTTTTTATTGTTGCTCTGCGTAATGAATTTGATTATTTTTAAATTTAAAATATCTGGTGATCTCTATCCTTTGATGAAGGATACTACACTGTTGGTGGTCTTCCTTGTCACGCATTGGTAAGTGGTGATGGATGGCTATGGTATTTCCGTGAATTTTCAATTAAGATCACGTGCACTAGAAACGTACCCACGCACACGTACCCACCAGGATAAGCGGTAGGTGCGAGATTAATAAATTGCGGAATTTTGAGATAAACGGTTCAAAATTGTGAGTTTTAAGGCTTTCTGGAGGTATATTTTATATATCCTATTAGTAATATCAATCCAATTTAGTAAAATGGATTAAACTTAAATATTTCTCTGAGCTCCGGGGGGGTTTTAACCCCCAAACCCCCCCCTCGCTGCGCCACTGATTCCGAATGCATATAGAAGGCCGTTGTCAACATTTGCTTGCTTCTCAAATTTATAATATATCGCGTTTCAGAAAATTGCAGGGGTGGAATTTTCGAATTTGAGGTGCATGAAAATGCTGAATAATGTCACCTCTTACTAAACCTGGTAAATCAAGATGATTTCGTAAGTTTTGAGCGATAAATACGTCACCTAAGAAGAAAAGTAGAGATGGAAGTACTACTCAAGGACCTGCCTTAGTCTGCATTTTTTAATTAGCGATTTAAAGCTACTATTCTACATCTACAAAATAGGCTGTGAGCCACCTCGAGGTGTTTGGCAGAGGGTGCCCAATGAACAGCATGCGATAGGTTCCTCACGTGATCACTGCATGGTTATAAAAATTGTAAAATTATAAAAACAGTGCGAGCACATTCATGGAGGTGGTGGTAGCCCCCATTGGTCGTTCTCCCAAGAGTTATTTTAGGAACCCAATGCGGGGTGTATCAAGTTAGCTTCATCTGTGACAGCGCATGCATCGGAAATACATGCGAGTCTTAAAGATATGGCTGCAAAGATCACCAGTTAGCCTCGAGGAATCGACAACAGCGTCTCCCAGCTCTAGCTGAGAACACGTGGAGTGAGCCCACTCTAAATACTCTGACTACAATAACACGAAAGTAATTACTGAGGAGGAGAGATGCTATATCAATAGGGCAGCGATGGGGATTGTGACATTCAGGAAAACCTTCAACAGGGGAGACGGATACCAACATTCAAATTCGTGGAAAAGAGTGCTCAAACCAACTCGGGTAAGAAAGGAAAAAGGAACACGCCAGGGAAGACGGACCAATGAGAGGTTTTCATTCTCCCATGTGGGCCAATGACATGTGGGTATGTACATCAAATAACAGAAAAGATTTTTTTTTAATTGATAAATAAATTACAACATGAGGGAAGAGGATATTTGCCCACCAAAAAAAGTGACAAAAAAGGAAAAAGAGATGATCCAACAGGATACAAAAAAATATTTATACATCTTATAGGGTTTTTGGCCTATTTTGTGCGTTCATTTTTTTATCTTCCCAATTTATTTTACATCGCACGCGCTCACCTCAGAAGCCTTTCTTTCCATTTCTCCTTCACTCACAGTCCGTGTTCACTTTTGAAATGCCATTCCCTTTTTCGTGCTTCTGAGCACAGGCGCAATCGCTGAAGAGGTGGATGGCATCGCACCGAATCAGCAGAACAAACAAACATACCTGACCGCAAGATCCGGCCAAACGAGCTGCATCGTATCGTGTCTCTTTGTACTTCATCGTCCTGAAGGAGTCAGCTGCAATGTCGGCGAACTGTCGTCCACAAAGATTGAGACACGAGGTTCATATCTTGAAAACCTTTCCTCCGCTGAATATTCACGACACCGCGAAAGTCAACGCAAAGAATAGGTCAAAAAAAGCTACACACATGATAAGTTGAAGTAAAAGAAAAGATATCGAGAAAATTGTGTAAAAAAATAACTTACACTACGATAACAAATACGATATTTTCTTGATATTTTTTCTGGTTTTAGGCAAACAGCTGATACTTTCCCACAATTGACTTTATTTCACGTGTAGACATTTTTGATGCGCGAAAATACTGAGGTTGGTTAAATTTTCACGGATTTTTATCTTCCATCTTTTAGCACTAATTTGTATTTAGTGATAACAATTTTACTGGATTTAATAAGTGAGCTTGCATTCCTTCGGTGTTGGTTCTTGATCGAACATTGGTGTTCCGAATGGGCGAGCAGCTATTTTGGGGGATGGGTCTCCATTAATTACGGCTCCCTTTGAGTGGTGCGGATGACACACTTGGCGGGGGGGGGGGGGGGGGTCGAGTAAATGGACTGGAAAATGTCGTCACGAGGCGATGAAAGGACCCACGTGGGTGGTGAACGATCGATGCTATCGAACAAAAGGGCCCCATGATTCAGGCCCCAGGGCCTTGCCGCTCTGGGTGCTGCTGGGGGTGCATTGAGACACACACACACCACTTCCCCTTCATCTCTATCCTTATTCGGCAGATGCCTAAAAACCACGACGCAGCTTTGTTCCACCCCCACCACTATATCTGAAGATTCATTTTCTAATTGAGATTAATTGATGCCTTGTGGGGAAGTCGCAGCTGTCAGCGTTAGCTTCCGCTGTTGCATTGTGCATCGGATTCAGGAGATATATCCTCACACATCCCTCCTTAACGAACGACTTCTCTCACAGCTTTCTCCACTCCTCTCTTAAATACTTCATTTACTTAAAGTCAAAATGCAGCGAAAACTTTCAGTCTATATTTTGTACTTACTACGACCCCGTCTCTTCCTTTATTAAATAATTTTTTTCATTGTATCAAAAGGCTTCGCCCACAAATTGATCCCGGGCCCCTATCATCAAGCTCTCTCCATGCAGTATCTATGCCGAGATAAATTGTTTTTGTTTTACTTTTACATCTAAAGATATGCTTGCATGGAGAAGAAAAACGTTGACTTGGGGTTGCCTTCCTTTAAAATTGCCTTATTTTCCCTGAAGTTCTTTTTTTTTCTTCGGAAACGCGGTCTTGATTACACGATATCGACAAACTTACTTTCGCTACAAGTGCTGGCTTATCATCACTCCCTTTCAAGGAGCAATACTTTCACTTTTGTTTCGGTGAAAGGTCACGAGTTCAATATGTTTTTTTTAAATCCGTGGAATGGTTTTGATTATAAATAATATTATTGCGAGAGAAAGGGTTCTCGAATTGCGTGCTCGATTGAGAGGAGCAGAAGAGACCCCTCGTCTTAATTAGCCGAAATATGTATAGGTATTTATAAGAGTAGGAAGAAAAGAAATTCTTCAATAGATGTGATTAGCTGCCTTCTCTTTTATTGCCGCGAGTGGAAGAAAATGTTGAAGATGAACAACTCGTTAGCCCTCTGCAAAGATGTTGCCTCAAGGTGGCTCCATCTTTAGTGTAATCAAAATATAACTCTATCGATCGCAATTCTATTGTTTTCCCTCCAACCGCCAGAGTTGTTGAAGATCAAAGAAACGGACTGATTAAGCTTGACGTCACGTCTCCCGGTTGTCATGGAGATCGCCAACTTTTTTTTCAAACAAATTCGCCTTAAAGCAGATTCTGCCATAAGAAAATTTTAAACATTGAATTGAGAGTTACTGCGGTATGTTTAAGCCATCGCATCACTACCGAAAGTTAGGAAAGGATGCGTTGATTACGGTCATTCTAAGGTCCAGTGCAAAAAAGGGATCGACGAACTAGCTGGTAGTATACCCCATAATCTTTTTCTGTCTAGTCGATGCGAAAAAACCCATTCGCAGGTATTGACTGTCATTCCCTATGAACAAAGCTCCTGGGCTTTTTTTTTATTTTTGGCAATTTTGAAATAATCTATTGATATTTTGATAATTTTTTTCCATATCAGTAATGTGTAATTTATAAATATGTCAAATCAGCTATTGAATATTGATTGAATTCACACTAATTGCTGATTACAAATATCCTCATACACCTTGAATGCACAAAACAAATAATACATAATATTCGCTCGTGTAGATTTCGATACGTGCTAAGTAGTTAAACTAACAAAAGACGTAATTGGAGTGAGTTCTATTGTGGTCTCTAATATTTCTCGAGCGGTTGAATTCCTGAACGCCTCCTTTGAATATTTGACAACAAAAACTCTCTCTCCCATTATAAAAGCATGAGTACTACTGATAATCTTCTATATTATTTCTATTGTATATATACCTACCTTTTTCTCAACTTACACGCAACCAAACTCTACAAATGAGGTACCAAAATGCACAGAATTTATCAGAGAACATACGACGGCACATATTACTTCCTTAATATTGCTATTGTTTCCTAAAATTGGTTTTTAAATAACAAAAAACAACAACAAAAAAACGCAAAAAAAACACAAAAAAGAAAAAAAACAAAAACTGGTAAATATTCCTGGCGTTAACCTCTCACAAACTGATACATTTGTTCATTTGCAACAATATCTCGCATTCTTTAAATAACTTTTATCAAAATGCGGCTGATTCCACATTCAAGTCTCCTGTTGATACTTAATTACGTAAGTATTTTTGAGCACTGTAGGTATTTTTTAGACTAGAGGATAGTTCATCTAGCGGGATCATCAATTATTTAATTAAACGTAGACTCCGAGGAAATCCGCAATGCGAAAGATACGAGGAAGTAAGCTTAAGAGCGGTAACGCCGGACAATAGCGTCATTATTCCCAAAACACGTGCTCCAGAGAAAGAAAACATGTCAAATATTACCAGTACTGCCAATAAAATTCACCCGCTGAGTATCGAAAACCTTGGAATAGAACCAACCGAAACTCAAACTACAAAATATGACATGAACCTCGTTGTAGTTAATTGCCTTAGTGTAAAAAACAAGCGCGCCGAAATCGAGCATATTTTTAAGGACGCAGACGTGGTCATGGGGACAGAGAGTTGGCTTACGGAAGATATATAAGTGATAGCGAAGTTTTTCCTCCAAGATATAAAATTTACAGACGTGATCGACGCAATAGAACAGGTGGCGGAGTCTTATAGCAATTAAATCACACACAGCGCCGCCCACGAAATAATTGACAACGAAATAGAAATCGTATGGTGTACAATTAAACAACGAAACAAAAGGAGTATTCATGTTTGCTCTTTTTATAGACCGCCGGACTCCGAAGTCGATAGTATGTACCTTCTAGAAAATCAAATATCTGCATTTACTCAGAGAGAGAGAGTATAAGTTGTAACATAACATAAACAAGCCACCATATTGTTTTTATATAATTTAAAACTGACAATGGTAGTGAGGGACTGTTGTAACAGAACATAAACAAGCCACCATATTGTTTTTATATAATTTGAAACTGACAATGGTAGTGAGGGATTGTTGTGAAGGAAAAGGGGAGTTGTGTATAGAGAGTTGAAGGAGGCAGACGTGTTTAAAGAAAGGTGGCGGTGTAGCAGAGAAAGGAAGAGAAAGCAGAGAAGGGGAGGCGCCTACGAGAGGAGAAGAGAGCGGGAGGAGCGGAATATAGCGGAACTCAGGATCCACGCTGATGCAGTTCATGGCGGTGGTTCAGAAGAGTGGTGGTGGTAGATATAAATGGAATTGTGATATCATGGTGGCTTTTGATGTTGGTTTTATGCTCTAAGTTTCAAAATATAGAGTTTGTTTCGAATTGTATTGGAATTATTTGTTTATAAAGCAGCGAAGATTTTAAAAAGTTACAAAGTGTAATAGTAATCGGGGGAGATTTTAATCTTCCATGCATAAACTGGGATACTTACACTGTGAAACCGAATTCAAGGAATAGAGAAATCAGCGAGGTATTACTCAACATACTTGCAAATCACTCTCTCGCCCAAATAGTTGATAAGCCTACGAGAGGAAATAAGATGTTAGACCTTTTAGCAGTAAGCCATCCTATGTTGATAAAACAAGTCGATATCATTGACGGTATAAGCGATCACAGAGTAATCCTTTCAACGTTAAAAATTGATGTAGTGTCAGCCGTAAAACCAAAACGCAATATTTACTTATTTGATAAATGTAACTTCACTAAATTTGGGGAGATGCTTAATGACTCCTACAAAAAATTCGTAGTTACATCAAAGGACCAAAGCACAGATATAACACGGAAACATTTCTTAGAAATTCTGCGCCAAGGAATCAACGAACATATTCCGCAAAAACTGAAATGTGATAATAAGGAACCTCGCTGGCACAACAACGATGTCAGAAGGGAACTTAGGAAACGGAGAAAACTATACAACTTATACAGAAAGTCCATTACGTCACGTAATAAATCGAACGAACTTGAAGCTAGAGAAAGTTACGCTGCACAACGCTCAATGACCAAGAAATCAATGCGAACTGCAATGCGAAAGTTTAAAAAAAAAGTACTCGGTGAATTACTCGAAGAAAATCCGAAATCCTTTTGGTTGTACGCGAGAGAGCTTCAGGGAAAATCTACAACCGTAGATTCGTTATTTGATAAAGATGGTAAACTTGTCACCGAAAATATTGACAAAGCTAACACTTTAAATTCCCACTTCGAAAGTGTATACACTACTGACGATACTCAATTCAATTTAGACATCCCATATACTGAGGAATCGATGGAAGAAATATCTATACAACGTGATGGGATAACTAAACAACTACAATCGATTAAGAGTAGTAAATCTCCGGGTCCGGAGGGAATACCCGCGCGTGTCCTCAAGGAGTTAGCTCCACAGATCGAACCTTACTTAGAGATCATATTCAAGAAGTCTCTCTCCGAAGGGAAGTTACCGCTAGACTGGAAAATTGCAAGCGTTACACCCATATTCAAAAAGGGAAACAGACATGACCCTGGCAACTACCGTCCGATTTCATTAACATCGATTATAGGCAAGATACTTGAGCATATCGTCGTTAGCAATATCATGACTTTCTTGAACAGACGTAACTTCCTCCATGACTGTCACCTTGGATTCTGAAAAGGTAGATCATGCGAAACACAGCTCGCGCTCTTTCTTCACGACGTTATAAAATCTGGTGAATCGAAAAGACAAGTAGAGGCACTATTTATAGATTTTAAGAAAGCTTTCGACACTGTACCTCACAACAAACTTTTATACAAATTACAGTCATGCGGATTCAACGAAACAGTTGTAAACTGGATACGCGACTTTCTCAGAGATCGTAAACAAAAAGTAATTCTTGACGGAATTAGCTCTGATGTTGTAAAAGTTACATCAGGTAGAATCTGAGTTACATCAGGTGTTCCACAAGGAAGCATAATCGGCCCCCTGTTGTTCATTATATACATTAATGATCTCTGCTCCCGCATTAGCAGTAAAATACGTTTATTTGCTGACGACGCTGTCATCTATCGCGAAATTAATGATCACTCTGACTATGAAATTCTATCATCTGACTTAAACAACGTTCATTTGTGGAGCCAAGAGTGGGGACTCGAACTTAATTTGAGCTAATGCATGGCGATACATTTCTTGCGGAATTCGTCCAACTCTAACCATGTTTATGCAGTGGATGGTATTAACATAAAGGCAACAGACCAAGTGAAGTACCTGGGAGTTACGATAACCTCGAATCTCACGTGGGGAACACATATAAAGAATATTTGCGGCATAGCCCTGAAGAAATTAGGATTCGTCAAGCTTATTGTGGGAAGATTTTCGGATGAGAAAGTAAAAGAAAGGTATTATTTCACACTCGTCCGACCGCACCTTGAATATGCAGCGAGCGTATGGGATTTGGTGCAGAAAGACTTAATCCGCGAACTGAGCAAAATACAAAGGAAGGCTGCGCGGTTCGTTAAAAACCGCTACGGGCGTACAGGCAGCATTGCTTAGATGTTCAGCGATTTAGGCTGGGAGCCGTTGGAGACTCGGAGGCTTTGCGCTAGGCTTAGATTGCTTGAACAATTGAGAATGGATAGCTTGAAGAGCGACACGGAGAAGATAATATTAGAGCCACACTATATTTCCAGGTCCAATAGAAGCAATAAATTAAGAGAGATGTTTTGCCGAACGGATAGATATGGGAATTCGTTTTTCCCCCGAACCATAAAAGACTTGAATAAAAGCTAGTCCCAACCTCGTCAGAGCACTTCATTTTTTTTCAGTTGTAAACGGCTGGTGATCTAACACCCCCTTCCACACGCCTTTTAGGTGGCTCGCGGGGTATTAGCAGATGTAGATGTAGATGAAGTATGAGTCGTCATGTGCGTTTAACAGAGGATAGTGTAATTACTTCCAATGTTGTGTTCAAAGAGGTCCTCAATTTGTACATGAACATTCCAATTTGTACATAAGGCCCTGCCTTTTTTTCTATATTTTAAAATTAGAAACGCGCCTATCCCTCTGTGGACCTGCATTGAAAAGAGCGGGCGCATCACGCTCGTTATACCTTATTTCCCCTTGAAACTCGGAACGCTATGCCCGTCAGCGACGCGAGTGGCGACTTTTGTAAACCCATTTAAATGCGCGGTGGGTGGCAACGCATTTAGAGGCAGTCTTGAGGATCCTCTTGTGTAATATTCGTGACCTTATCCACTACAATAACTGGATTGAATTGTTGAATGATTTGTAAATGACAAAATCCGAGCGAGAATAAGTGATGGCATTGTGATGGCCTGTTGGGCCTCATTTTCTGCTACCACGGTAGAGTTTGCTGCCAAATTTCGATGGGAAATTTTCCAATTCATTAAATGTACTGCTCACGAATTAGGATAAATATCTTTATTTAACAATAAATTATCCATAAGTAATACCATTTGCTATTTCCACTTCGCATAATAACACTGCGCTGGATAGGCCACCAATAGGATTTCAACGTTGGTCTCACGTCAGCTTTTGATTACTTTACGTGTCTACCTGAAACGCTCTTGCATATTGTACAAATTGGTCGCATTAGTGGCGTAGCCAGGAATTTCGTTTGGTGGGGGGGGGGGTCCAAATCCAGGGGGGGAACTTTTTTAAAAACGAGGTACTAAAGAACGGGTTTTAAACTAATTTTAACACTTTCCATAATCGAAAAACTTCATTTGTTAAAGAATTATTTTGTTAATTCATGATTTTTCGATATTTTGTTTTCTTTTATGAAGGAAAATAATTGTGTTTTTATGTTTCGGAGAGGGACCCCCTTGACCCCCCCCCCCCTGGCTACGTCACTGGGTCGCATTCAGTGGGAGTCAGCGCTCTGAGTTCTTGCTCACCACGGAAAAATGGAAATGGGGAGAAATCTGGGTACGTAGGGCCTTTTCAATCATGTAGGAACATACCAGTGGTCGCCTGGGACTACTGTTTGAACTCCCACCAATCAGCGAAGAGCGAAAAATAACGTTCGAATAGACCGCTCCGAGAAATGAGTCGTGTGCTCACACGGTGCTGTGCCGCTGTGCTCACTCAGGGTAGTTCCGCAGCTATCATTTTGGCAGCGCTATGAGCGCTATCTACCCCCGAAAGCACCCATTTACTGTTTCCAGACAGCCTTTCTAAACACCACCACAGGTCAAAACATTCCTTGCCCACACGTCAAAATACAGACCACCACACAGACCACAGGTCAACGTGCAAAGAGGAGCTGCCAGGTGTGTGAAAGGCCGTTACGATAGTCTTGTTAGTGTAACTGACCTCTTAGATAAACTCCGATGGGACTCTCTTTCAGACCGTAGATTGAAAAATATACTAAACCTTTTAGATAAATCCAAGAGAGGTGTCTTTTCTAACGAAGTTAGCCATTTCTTAAGGACGCCAACATACAACGGAAGATCAGATCATATAAATAGAATAAGAGGAATAGACTGTAGAACAGACAGGTTCAGAATGTCTTTTTTCCACCATCAACCTATCTTCCATATTATTTCTAAATATATATATATATATATATATATAGTATAGATACCTTTTTCTAAACTTATACGCAACCAAACTCTACAAATGAGGTACCAAAATTCACAGAATTTATCAGAGAAAACCATAATAATTATCAGAAAATAATACAAAAAAACTGTACATATTCCTGACGTTAACGGCACACAAACTGAAACATTTGTTCATTTGCATTCAAGTCTCCTGTTGATACCTACGTAAGTATGAGTCATCATGTGCGTTTAACAGAGGATGGTGTAATTACTTACAATGTTGTGTTTAAAGAGGTCGTCTGACCTCAATTTGTACATTCCAATTAAATTTGTGCATAAGACCCTGCCTTTTTTTCTATATTTTAAAATTAGAAACGCGCCTATCCCTCTGTGGACCTGCATTGAAATGAGCGGGGGAAGCCCGCTGGGAGCGGGCGCAGCACGCTCGTGTATGATATATTCCTTTGAAATCCCACAAATAATGTTAGTCTTTACGTTTCGCAAAATCTCCAAATTCCATGGTAATGTAGCACCGCGTGTAGGGAGGAAGAGGAATGGTGAGTTCTAAGTCGGTTCCTTTACGGACCTTGGGTGAGTTAGCTGATTAGGGGATCCTCCCAGGGACAGGAATCGGCGGCTCATACAAATAAACAGAGTAGCATCGAAGGCCGTGCTTATTTAAGGGGTGTGATTGGCTCGCCCTCTCCCTCTCTATATCTGTTTCATTCGCTTCGTCGATTTCTCGCTCGCGCTGAAACAGTCGCCAGGGGGCGTCTGATCCCCGCCAATCCGTGCAAATCTCATTTTGAGTGGCCCTCGCTCCTTCCTCACATGAGGCACGCCGCAGTCTATAACACTCTCGTTCAACGTCTTTTTACACGGGGCACGGAATTGCGCAGGTTAGAGCTGCATTTATTTCTAAAATGGCGTGGAATTGCGCTAATGCAGGAACGAAATGAGAACAGGGGCTATTTTTCCGTCTCGCATCCACGCATTCTCGCATGTGTTCTAGCAATTCACCGCTTTACACGCCGCCATTTTGACTGCGCCTTCGCACGCACGTCAGGTTGCGCAATTCCGTGTACCGTGTAAAACGGCCTTTACAAAGATCTTAAACGAATTAAGCCTGGAGCCGCTGGAGAATCGGAGGCTGCGCGCTAGGCGTAGATTGCTGCAACAATGAGGAACTTGCATGGGTCGTAGATTGCTCTAAAAACTATTTTGAATAAGTCAAATGGATACATTAGCTCGCAAAAATACCTTCAGTTTCTCCATTCAACATCAAAAGAAATAAAAAAAATTGCATTTAAAATCGAGAAAAATTTCTCTGAGCCGACCACTGCGCGAAGACACCCGAGCGTTGCCGAGGCCAGGCGTGACGTCATAGGTGCCTAAACAACCTTAGGGAGTTGGGAAATACGCTGAGCGCATGGTGTAAAGTTTGTTTTGAGGGAGTATTTAGCTGCTCATCGTCACTTTATTTTGTTCTGTTATTCTTGGGCAAGTTTTCCTATTGCTATTGTGCCTAAATTATTACTTGGGATATTAATAATGCGGCATCGGGATGATAAAGTACAAGCGTTTCACTTCGTATATTTAGTGTTCAGAAAAATGGATGATGACGTTGCCACTCGTTCGAATAGTACACCTGAAATTCATCTACATCTACATAATACCCCGCAAGCCGCCTAAAAGGCGTGTGGCATGGGGTGTTAGGACACCAGCCTTTTTTAGGACACCAAAAATTGATGCCACGACCCTCATGGAATTTGTTAAGACAAATTATTGCTATACGTCGGCGGCAAATCGAGTTGTAAAGGAAACTTGTAATACTGGAGGATAACGATCGTAAGCTATGCTGTTGGCATTAGAGTAAGCTGTGCTGTTGAATTTGGCAACGCCGAATTAACGGAGAAGGTAGTCCTATCCGTCCTACGGTACGAATTCACAGCAAAACAGTCTGCACACAATCCACATGTGAGATCGCGAATCGGTTCCGCTGCCAACACACACACAAGCTACCTATAACCTATTTCAATAATATAGGTAAATCCATAAACAATATACTAGCATATACCATAAAAATATAGTAGGAAATAGGCAAATACTCTTATCAAAAACTAGATGTCACTGTCACATTCTTTTATTCATCACGTACAACTTACAATAACAGAACTCGTTATGATGAAAACAACTATTTATTCACTGATTTAAACCCTTAAATTAGCCCACACAAGTCACATAGGTGACTTTTTTCACTACTATTCGTTGAAATAATGGAATATCAAACTTCACTCACAGTTTTTATTTCAATAGCGTGATGGTGAAATGTCATATCTACGGTGAATAACGGAGATTAGCACGCCACTGACAATTTTTACACTACTGTTAGACATTTATCGATAGCGTAATAGCACTTTTTACAATTCAATCACGATGGAACACTGATAACTCTTGGCCGATATTTTTCAACCTTGTCAAACTTTGTGCATTACAACCACTGGCACTGTGATTATTAGCAGTTGCTTAACGGGAGATGTCACGTTGAAAATAACACTATTTTTGCCCAAAATTGTACCTAGATGTCTCCAATCAGCGAGCAAAAGTTGCATTGACTGGAATTCACCCCATAATACAAGCACAGACAGTATTAAACGACGAATTCTCCGGTACCTACTAATAAACGGATGAAGTTATTGTATATAAAAGCTAATCGGACATTAGTAAACATCAAAATCGTTCTAATTACATACTTAAATGAATGATATGCCGTCGATAACATCAACTTACAATTAACGTATCCCCCTTCCAATGGCCGTGGCTCAGACTCCTACAACGATGTTATTTAGGTATTATAAAATTTTTTGGTTTAACTGCTCCAGTTTTATATTTTATGCCCTTACTCAGATATTAATATTATAAATAATGCAAAATATGAGGGCTTCCAAGCCTCTATCGTTGGATATTTATCTTTAAATATAAAATAATCAACACGTCTAACAAACGAAGCTCTCACAACTGCTGGCAACTATTACAAACAATCACAACAATAGCTTCGCGTGATGTTTAGGCACCTTTGACGTCATCGAGGCTTCGTCGGCAGTGGCTTGGGGGGTGAGGGAGTTTTTCCCGCGCTTTAAAATTCGTTATATTTATCATTGAATATCTCGCGAAGGAAAACTCAGATTTACATGCGGTTTTCTTTAGTGTATTCAGAAAATAATTTTCTGTCCGCCTGTGAAATAAAAAAAATTCATGCAAGTTCCCCATTGGGATTAGACATCTTTCATAACGACACGGAGAACATAATTTGGAATCCCACCGAACATTTAGACATTAAATTTCTGGTTCCGGCAGAAGCGATAAATTAAGAGAGATATATTGCCGAAGGGATAAATGTGGGAATACGTTTTTCCCCCATAACCATAGAGAAAGAACTTTAATAAATGCTAGTCGTAATTTAGTTTGAGCATTTGCTTTTAAACTGTAGACGGTTGGTGTCCCAACACCCCCTGCCACACGCTGTTTGAGGCGGCTTGCCGGGTGGAGTGGACGTGTAGGCGGACAATAATTGAGTGGTTTGGAAGCCAAGGTGTACAAGTGATTTCTTTTTTTCTATACAGAGATAGGTACAGAAATAAGGTATAGAAAACAAACGAGATCAATTAGATGTTTGTTTAGTAGTGCATTTGATTTTCCACTCGATGTCAGCACAGAACTGAGACTCACTCGTATCCGTTGGCAACCAATTTTTGTGTATTTCTTCTAACAATTAACTTCACCTAACTCTGTTGAGAAAATCTAATTTTAAATAATTTGATTGCTTAAGCAATTGGGTATAGATGTCTTTCAGAGAGACAAGTAGTTGAGAATACTTTCATAAGATAGAATTTCTTACAATTAAATATTACAATATTAGAATATTTTTACATTAAATAGCGGCAGGGAAGACAATTATGTCTATAGGGAGAATAAATAATTTTAGCTATTAAAGCCTCTGATATCCATTTTAACGTTTGCTGTGTGGTGGTTGCAGAAATGGGTCCTTAATTACTGTATTGTTCACAACAAGTCACGTTACTTCAAGTTCAGCTGTCGTGAAAGGGGATGTAATCCTTGTAAATGTAAATGCAACATGGAAGATTTGTTTTAATCGCGCGTTAGGAGTAAATGAAAAACGCGGCTGATTAATATGGCATATCTACTGGCTTCACGTTAAAGCACTTCCCCTTTCCTTGAACGTCTTCGTAGCGGTGAGGAAGCCGATGCGGGGGGGGGGGGGGGGGGGGGGGGGATAGGAGCTCAGGCGGAAGCCATTCGCATGCTTCCGCACCTTCGAGCAGCGGCACACGGAAAACCATCACCGTCGTCCCACATATGTACTTCACACGCACATACATAGGTACATATAAATGTAAGTATGTAGTGCACCTGTTCTTCGCCACCTGTGGCTGCGTTGACGACGCTCCTCGACGGCGGCGCCACTTGCTCTGTGACGTCAGTTCCCTCCGTCCCATTCATCACCATTCGTGATCGCGAGCACATCGCATGGAGTGAATCGAAGACGTAGCTTATTGCATGGTGGTGTGTTCTCACCCCCTGCCGAACACCTTTGTGGTGACTCTCGCAGGGTATCGTGTAGATGGAGACGTGAACAAAGGGGCTTTCAAGTTGGCATGTAAGCTGCAAAAAGAGAAGAGTTCCAAGCAAACCTCCGCTTCTCCACATTCCAACTATTGTTATTTTGATTAATTTATTTTTTAGGGAATAAAACTCGTTCAGCAATTTTACCAATGGGTCGTTCACCATTTCTTATTTTACTGTCGATTTTGCACTGACTTTTGAGCATGAAAATGAATTAAAGGAACGCGTCTTTATTCACATCTGGATCCGTCGCCTTCTTCCCGAGTGACGAAAATCGACGGCTTTAACCCCTAACCCTCGACCTAGATAAGTCGGTGACGTCAGGCACTGTTGCCGAGCTGTTAACCGCTTCTCAGCCACTCGTCAGCCTTGCTCAATGTCCTCGCGTGGCTCGTTGTTATCGACACACTCTCTCTCTCTCTCTCATCTGTGTGGAACACCTTCCCTCAATGAATGGTTCTCTGTGAACGAGTGCTGGTATACTTGAATGACGTCATCAGCTCATGAAAGGTGGGCGGCACCTAGGATTATTTTTGCAATGCCTTGAAAATTTAAGGATGTTGGTTTTGAGTGTGTGGTAGCCTTTAGTTAAACATGCAATCAAAAAGTTTTACAGGATTTTTAAACATTAATTTCGAGGAATCATCATACGATGTTTCAAACGAGTCACACTTCACGAAATGGGAAGCGTATGGGGAGAGAGAGTAGAATCCGACCACAAGGTCCTGAGTTCAAAACCTACTAGTAGGGGGAGTCTTTAGACGTTCCCGAGAAAAAAACCCTCGCCATGCGAGAGTTGCCCCTTGGGAAGGAAACATTCTGATTTGGATGGTTCGATCGCGAATGGATTAGTCTGGGGCGAGATCTACCCTCACATTGCTAAACGTAGGCATTCCGGACGTTGACTTCCCTTCTTTACGTCACTAAGGGTTAGCTTCGGTATGTGTACACTAGCAATATGAAAATAGCAACAGTAATAGCGAGAGTCACTAATTTCAGAATATAAGTTTATTTAAAATAGTAGCCTTTGATATAATAAAATGTTATGATTCCACAAGATTTCATATGAGAAAACTCTTATACTCAGCATTAATCCCCTTTGCTTTAAATTTGCTTATTATCAGTGTTCTCAAATACAATTTGCGAATAAATTGGCGGCTCTCGCTACCATCGTTGCCTTTTCTTCTCGTAAGCCTTCTCAGCGAGCGTCAGCTGGAGCTAATCCTTTTAGCGGCAAAAGAAACGGAATTAATTCCAAGGCCGAATTAGTGACCGAGTGAATGACGTCACGAAAACAGACCGTTCGAGTGGGAGCGATGCGCCATCTTAGCGGTGAACGTTTATTTCTCGTTGAGGTCAGTTTGAACTCGCCTTAAACAAAAGTATGATCATACACGCACGGTGCTCGAATCGAAGGAGATTCCCTTCTTAAGGTAGACCCTTGTTCATTCGAGGGTTTAGTGATGACTTGTTCGATGATTGAGCTCAGCAATGAGATTACGCGAGACTCCGGATTGTGGGTAAGAGAAGAGGTGCGTGGTGCATGACGGGAAGGGAGCTCTCTCCAATCGCATTACTCCTCCGAGTTCATTAGACTCAGGAGATTAAATGTCGGTGGGGTTGGCAGGCGTGGAAAAGGGTGGCTTTCGAGGGAGGAAGGGCGGTTCAATTACCCGGATTAAGGGCCTTTTATATGTCCCGAGGGGGTGGTAGTGCCTTCATTTCCACCTGAGTGCCCGTATTTGTTCCCGCACTCACTCCGTCACACCAATGAAAAACCACCTCCTCTTCTTCGCTCACTCCGACTGTAATCCAATCTCCAGACGGAAAATACCGTCTCCGTTTTTGTTGTTTGTTCGTGCAAATCCGCACGCACCCTGCAGTCGTGTTTTGTCATGTCAAGGGAGACGAAGGAATGTGTCGAAAGGCAGGCTGGGTAATTAAGAGAGTTGGTCCCTTTGCGACTGATCAGCTCAAAACAAATGCGCATTTTATGAAACTACCTGCGAATTAAAAAATACAGCCACAAGCGACCCTTTGTTGAATAATCAACATCATAATCAATCCTAAGATTGGCTAGACGCAGGTCGATTCTCCCATCAGCTAATCTGTTCTCACCTACGCATTTCTTCTTCTTCACATCCTTCTTAACCTGTCCCATATATTTTGTTCGAGGTCTTCCTTTTCCATTGTAATCTCATTGTTCCTCGACGATCAGGCCGTCGTGCCTCAAAATATGGCCGATCAAGTTCTTCCATCTTCAGCTGTAAGGCCAAAATGAGGCTCCTCTTATCTCTTCTTCTTCTCCGAACTTCGTCATTTCTCACGTGTTGGACGCATTTTGATTGAATAATGAGCAAATAAACCAAAATGTAGCATAAACACAATATGATATAAAACAGTGGTTTACTGGAATTCGAAACTATACCAAACATAGTATGAAGTTTCGAGTTATTTGATGAACGGGAGGAGAAAGATTGGTAATTGGAGGAGAGGGCGAGTGAAGGGTGCAATGTAGAAGTAAGTTAGTTTTTAAGTTGCGGAAGACTACTTTGAAAAGCGATCCCCGGGAGAGACGACATTTCGGGCCATACTCCAGAACGTGGATCAAGTGCTGATCCTCACTCAAACTGCACTTGGTTGCCACGTTGGCATAGTGAGACCTCATGGAAGTCACTAAGCTCTTTCAGACTATTCCCCACGGTTGATGATTTTAGTTCCAAATCAAATTGAGTCGCCAAGTCGCCCACCACCGTCGCCTTGCGTTTGTTTTTAAATTGAAATATCTCTCGTGAAATAACATACACGTATGACATTGTTCTCCGAGTGATGCTAGTTTTCGATGAGTGGGAGACCTTGAGTGACGACAGTTGTGGTGAATGATGGTTTTTTTCGTCAATTTTACCACCGTACGTTATATGGTCTACCTCGGGTGATTTGAGTTCAAACTATTGAAAATGCGAACCCAAACTCGGCTTCAACTGGAGTCCGAGATCTGAAAAACCGAGTTAGAGTGAGAATACAAGATTGAGTCAGGTTGTGGAATAGCATCCTAACGTACTTGGGTTGAGAGATCACTGTGGGAGGTTTTAATGCTCTGTACGTGATGGGAGAAAAAAAAAGAATGCGTGCAATTGGAACAAAAACCACCTTTAATGGCCGAGTGTAGGAAATTTAAATATTTCAATTTTCGGAGCTTTGATAAGGAGCAAATTCCAAGTGATGTCATGATTTCTGAGTGGGATCAATTATTCAGGTGGGGAGTATGGTGACGGACAAAAGAGGTGTAGAATTTAAGGGGCCGCTCGTAAGTGTTTTGGATTTTTTCATAACAAAATCCCGTTGTTCTAGTGATGCCAAGTTCACAGAGAGGAATGTATTTCTTAGTCCAGCGGCTTCTCCTCTAAGTTCTTGTGATCTTTGATTCTCAAAATTTAAGAAACTGCATCACACTACGTCAGCTGTAGCCTTTCCATAGACTACGCCATAAAATTCAACGCAAAACTTGATAAAGATCAGTAACGTCTTCGATTCTGTTTGATATATAGCCTGTTTCTCACAATAAATGACCTTGCACTAGTACTAGTGCATTATCGGGTGTACATGGACTTTTACAAGGTCAAACATGTTGTAATCCAGAGCTACGATCTTGGAAATCCGGCATTATCGCTTGCATCCCTAAATGGCATGATCTGCGCAATCAGAGCCTCACTATTTAAATGCTCCTCTCCGGCTGTAGTCCAATCACGAGTCAGACGAAATACCTCCTGCTGCCTCTCTGTTTTTGCTGTTTTCGTACATTTACTCTCATCCCACCGTCCTATTGTGTTGAGGCGAGGGAGTTGCAGGACTGCGTTAAAGGGAAGATCGTTGAAAATGTGCAACTTTTCCTTCCTGTGGCTAAGCCATTTTTAGCATGGCAGCGGTGGTAGTTCCGCCGACGAGGAGACTCTGGCTTCGACGGTGCCGCAGATTCGCCTGGCACGGGCTGAGGCCATGGAGGAGGGATATTCATTCCGCCAGCGCATGTCGTGGGTGGGCGTGGAGGGACGGACAATTTCACGGGCAGTGGGCACTGGTGCTGTGGCGAGGGAGGGGCCCACGCCCCGTTGGCTTGGCCCAGAACTTGCGGCACACAGAAGGGGCCGACCGCATCCCCAATTCGAGAGGGGTGGGAAAAGGGTTCGCTGTCTCTCCCTCGCTGACTTCACGCGCCGCTCCACTGGACTAGCAAACAAACAAAGCCGTGCACATGAAAGGCACACAGCATTGCCGACCCCTCGGATGAGCCCCTCGTGAAAGGCCTCAGGGCCCCCTAGAAGGCCGCCTGGGAGGGAGTCAAGACAGACACCGAGTGGTACCTACCTCCATTTTACACCAGACGCACCAACAGCATGGCTAATAGACCTGTTGTTTGTTTACCATCATCACAGCTTAAAGCACTCCGATTGGGACATTTAGCCTACTGTCACCATTGGCCTACTAAGGCTGACATTTAATCGATGGGCAAGAATGTCGATACTGGGAACCGTTTAATCAAATTCTTCATTGTTGGCCTTCGATCATTGTCAAGTTCTACTGTTTACTATTGTTTGGAGTTACCCATTTTACATAATACCCGTTAGCAGTCGTTGTTCATTGTCATAATTTTTTATCTCTTTTTTAGAGCTTGGATAGTTACTAATGATCATTATCAACCACCCCTCAACAGTGTTATTGCACCTTAGTTTACGGGGTGTATTTCCGCGTCGGTTCGTCTTAAACGATCGTTTCGCCGGCGTTTCAGCCAGCTTCTTCGGGTCTGAAATCGTTCCAGATTAACAGACGAGGAAGAAACCCCGGAAATCAGACTATACCACTTGCGTAGCTCCGTGAAAGCCTAAACACTTACCTTTTCAACATTATCTGTATCTCTAATGTATGTAAGTTTCCTCGGTATTTTCTCATATGTAAAATTAATACATTTGAGACGCAGGCGATAATTTATAGGAGAAAACTGAACTGTGTATGCCTTGAAAATTACAATTTGTTTTCGTAAGTTTTTTTCAGAAGCAATTTGTTACGAATAAGGAACAAAATAACATCTCAATAGCGGTAGTGATGCATCCTCATCAGGTGGCTTTCAATTAAAGATTCAGAAATCGCCGCTTCACTGAAAACCAGCTTTCCTCCATATCTTAATCCCAATTCTCCTCTTGGCTCGTAATCCTCAAATCCAAAGGGAGGCATGGCGCTTGCCATGGTGCCACATTGTGAATGCATCGAGCGAAGAGGGATAAGGCCGGCGGCCGTAGCACACGGGGGCAGGAACTTAGGCAACATCAAATTAGGGATTCAGAGTTCTGAGGGTTAACCTGAGAGGGCTCCGATTACTCTCCCGGCCATGCTGAATCATAAATGCCTTTCACGCCTCAGCTTTCGGTCCTAAAGAGCGGAGGGCGTTGTAATATCGCTTACCTCACTTGCGCCTAGATTGAGTTAATTGCTGGACATTGTCGAAACTACCAAGTTTTCATCTTCACTTGCTGCTGGCGATACCGTCAACTTCATGGTTGTTTTATCCATCTCTCTTGTGTGTTTAATTTTCTCATGAGTCGAGTGAATTTATATGGCTCAATACTCTCTCACTATATTATACAATTACGTGAGGTACGCTTATTGATCATGGTGTTTTACTTAAACCCTGTGGTGTTGACTAAAAGTTTCAAAACATCATGAAACATCATGTGTGCTGAAAGAAGGCATTTATTAAATATCACGCAAATCTATAATATCGGTCCATTAATAGGTGTTAAGCGTATTAGAATAAAGCGTAAGAGTGTAAATTATTAATAATTGTGCTGGTATTATGATTATTGACGGAGAGACACGTTCCCAAAAAAATATTTTTTTAATGAAGCGTTTTTATGCGCATTTTGTCATAATATCGGTGTTACAATAATTAGAACAATTTAAGCCAATAGTGAATGCAAAGATTTTTCAATCTGAGGGGCAGGATATTTTGCCTCCATTGTCTACCATACTGATTAATTCGTGTGTTCAACGAACTCAATAATTTAGTAATTAATTTCTTTTTCAAATAAATGAAAAGGCTTTCCTAGCGAATTTCAGTTGGGCAGTGTAGTACGCCAATAAGTGATCATTATAACCATTTGTCTGGCTATCAGTTAGTATTTGTCACAGTGTGCCTTGTTTCGTCACCTCCCATAAAATTTTCTTCTGACATATGAATTTTCCATTTCCAGAAACACCCGGGCGAGTAGGAACAATTGACATCACACGGGACTGAACTTCGCCGCACCCTGTGGTGTGGACGTGCCGCACTTTGATTCCTTCATCCGTGGTAAGTGCTAGAGTTTTCCCTTTTGCCTTTCTCCTTGGATCAATACCTCTACATCTTCATCACACTATTCATATGCCCCAATGCGAGCCGCCGCAATAGGTGATTGGCGGGCGGTGTTGGGACACCAGCCGTGTTCTGCAGACACAAGGTGCTCCTTGCATTGTTTTGGCAACCGACTCTCTCCAAACACTTATTGCATTCCTTTACCTTTGGAGAGGAAAACTAATTCCTATATTTATCTAAATGGTAAAATATCTGTCTTCATATGTCGTTTCTGTCGGATCTAGAAATATATTGAGGTTCCAAAATGGTGTTCTCCGAAACGTACATACATGCATCATTTTGTTGAGTGATTTTTCCGAGACATTGATGCAGCCTTACCTGGCGAGGGGGATAGAGGTGGGTGGTTTACAGTCCTCTCCGAAGTAAATGAATGGCAGAGACGCCTTGATGGCAGTCCATAGAAAATGAATGTGAACTTTGCAATTGCAAACCAATCGGAACCGACCGTTCGGAATGACAACCTAACGGAATAATTCCGAGCGGAGTCCAGCACCGCCCCACTGGAGTATTATTCTGGCCGACAGTTTGCGATGCCGGTTGGTTTTGAAGTGAAAACAATTTTGAACGTCACAAACCAAACACGCTTTGCATTGGGACTACTAATCCATGTAACGCACGCTCAGAAACGATGAGGAGGTTTCAGCCGAGAGCGTCATAAATGTCGTCATCATGACCCACGTCACCACTAATGTATGCCTAAAGCCTTCATTGTGCCGCTATAAATCCAAAGTGATGGGTTCGCCCGTGTGGTTCTGTATTACTTCCGCACATTCGGAATTGTGAGCAGCTGAACTTCCTACTGACATGTGGGAACGGACAGCACAAAGGGCACATTTGTATACCTGCCGACATATGCCACCGGACTCGAGACCACAACGTTTCATTGTCCCTCCCGACGGGCCGTGTTATGCACGCGAGTCGCTCCTCTTTTTGCTTTTCGTCGTCCGTTTGGACGGTCGCAGGGCGTCGGATATCTTCCATTCCATCTTCTCCAGTTTCCACTGCACTGTGGCCTCTGCCACTGATATCTGCTATTCATGGGGAAATAGTAGGGGGGTGCTGAGTAAGGCACTAAAACTTCTTCATCTAAACCTATCTAATACTCCGGCAGCCGCCTCAACAGACGGCGTGTGGCGGGGGGTGTTAGGACACCAGCCACAAGCAAATAAAATCGAAATGCGCGTCCCGCTTCAAGCATTTATTGAAGTCCTTTAATTGTTACCGTTGACGAGAAAAAACTTTGATAAAGATGCACAATGCTACAAGGTTCTGCGATTCAACAGGCATTATTTTTTTAATATGCCATTCTAATGATAGGTTCACTCCTCTGGATGAATGGATAAGTACGGAATCGAAAACCTATAGACATTGCCTGGTTATACTTCTAGAGACATACCCACCCAACCTATGTGGATTGCTCTTTATTCTGGAGAAGAAACGGGTCTCGACGTCATTAGCACGATGCATTCACCTTTACAGTTGGGAAAGCCATTTTCTCGGGCTAACGCTGAATATCGCACCGTCAAATACATCTAAATCTGCATAAGACCCCGCAAGCCGCCTAAAAGGCGTGTGGCAGGGGGTGTTAGAACACCAGCCGTTTACACATAAAAATGAAGATCTCTAACGAAGTTAGGACTAGCGTTTATTAATGTATTTTATCGTTCGGGAGAAAAACGAATTCCATTATCTATCCGTTCGGAAAAACATCTCTCTTAATTTATCGCTTCTATCGGACCTGGAAATATAGTGTGGCTCTAATATTAATATGTTCTCTGTGTCGCTCATAAAGATATCCATTCTCAATTGTTCAAGCGATCTAAGCCATGCGCGCAGTATCCGAGCCTCCAGCGGCTCCCAGCCTAATTCACTTAACATCTGGGTAACGCTGTCTGTACGCCCGTTGCAGTTTTTGACGAAACGCGCAGCCTTCCTTTGTATTTTATTCAGCTCGCGGATTAAGTCTTTCTGTACCGGGTCCCATACGCTCCCCAGATATTCAAGGTGCGGACGGACGAGTGCGAAGTAACACCTTTCTTTCACTTTCTCATCCGAAAATCTTCCCCCAATACGCTTGACGAATCCTAATTTCTTCAGGGCAATGCCACAGATATTCCTTATATGTGTTCGAGGTTATCGTAACTCCCAGGTACTTCACTTGGTCTGTTGCCTTTATGTTAATACCATCCACTGCATAAACATGGTTAGAGTTGGACGAATTCCGCAAGAATTGTACCGGCACGCATTTGCTCAGATGAAGTTCGAAATAGTGCGGTGTACGAACTCAGAAAGCTAGTCACAACATCAAAATACTCCGTTTAGAAGTTTTAGAAGCTTCATAGATAAAGGTAAGTTCATTTTGGTGGAAGGATTTGATCACATTGAGTATTTATATGATTGGAGGTAGAAGTTTACGTAATCATATCTTCATCGATCTAAGAACTTGAGCAAGAAATTTGCAATCCGAGGAATTTAGGAAAAGTCGAGGTTACTTCCAAGAAGTCTAAATATACATATTTCTTCGACCGCTTTTCAGTTCGTGAAATGATTCTGAATCCTAATAGTGTATTAAATATTTTTGTCGTTTAAAATTATCATTGCAAAGTAATAACATTTTTAACGTTCCAATAATATCGGGGGTTGAGTATGTTACGTTCTTTGATTTTCATTAATTCCTCATTTGAAATGTTTTAATCGCATAGCTTATATCAGTATTCGTCATTTTCTGATATTGAATTTTGTGTGAAAAATAATTTTTCTTTTTTGCCTTAATTAAGTCCCTTCCTCGAACTTAATTTACTGATGAAGCTGGAAGATTTTCCTTGTTTTTAAGATTCGCAATTAACTTTCAACGTTCCACTTTGAACTTCAATATCTTTAGTCGGGAATAACTTCCGAAATGAGAGACAGAATACTTCCGTCGTGTTTCCATTACAAGGCGGGCCTTTTCAGCCGATCCTCTCTCTCTCCCTCCCTCCCCACGACGTCTGGAATCCATAATTTCCCCAGAATATTCATTAAATGAAATATCACGATGCAAAACTATGTCATCCGGAATGCTTTTTTACCAAATTTCCGAAACACTCACCGCTTCTCATAGGAACATCCTCTAATGGACGTTTCACCCGTGACTGGTAATTGCGCAATTAAAAACAGCATCAGTCCGTGCGACGATGCGAAAGATGGTGGATTACAAGAACGAATGCAACTAGCCTTACAAGGGAAAGGTGTATACGTAATCTCACAAGGGAAGTAAGTACGCCTTGAGAATGGTAGCAACTATTGTCTATACTATTATCATTATTGTCAGTATGAAAGGATTCATAAAATTTGTGCCCGACGATAATACATTGATCATAAAATAGCGCAAGTGTTTTTTTTTAAACCAGATCGTTATTTTGAAGGGTAAGGATATCATTTTTGGGAATGTTTGATTAAAGTTAACACGTAAACAACTTCTAAAATTTCCATTATTTTTATAGTGCCGACCTTGATTTCAGCGATTGACATAGCAATTATTAAGTCATAACATAGTCATCGAAGCACCCTAAAAATAGTACTTAGATTTAATCACCTAGGTCAATGTAATAGAGAAACGAATGGCATTTAGAGTTTTCTTTAATTATGCCAGCTCTAAAGGTCAGGATTAAAAAAAATAATTTGGCTATAGATACACATGATATAATTAAGCGTTTGGAAACAAATTTGAATAAAAAATGGGGAAAAAAGGTAATTGTGCACAAAATACGCACATTAAATGTTGAAATACCCATTTATGCTTTTGAAGTATCTGGTAACATAGTTCAGGAATTCATAACGTGCTAAAGTATCAATGAAAACCCTATTCTTCCTTCTGGTTTTCCCCCTCCCTCTACCTTTGGGAGTAATATATTTTTGTCTGCAATTGAAATATCCCTGTATCTAATAACGACTGCGAGCCAGGTCAAATCCGTGTTTTGAAATTAAGACTAGTAGACAGCACGATATCTCTTCACTTTGGTGTTAAACGATATCTCTCCCGAAAAAGTTTATGTATCAACTTGTTCCAATTCTTTGTCCATTGTTTACTGTTTATTATTATTTGTCATGGAAACAGGGAGTGTAGAATTTAAATTTCCGAATACATCAGTCATGCATGAGGAAATGTACGTAACAGTATATGCATACTTGGAAGTCCGAAAGTGAAAGTGAATTTGAACTTTCGCCTCCTCTCACAATACGCGTGAGTGAAATCCGGCGAAGAAATGTTAGCCTTATGAAGGGAAGATTAATGGTGATGTTGGCTCCAATCCAAGGAGCTTCTGGCTCAAATCCAGACTCGAGGGGGTTGATTATATCGCATTGATCCGCGCCCTCATTGCTATGAAGCGCGGATTTCTGTACGCGACCCAAGGCCCTATTCCTCTGCGTTACTCAAATCTTGATCCCCACTCAAGCTCCACTCGGGTGCCACGTCGATATTACGAGACCTCACTCAAGTCCCAACTCAAACTGAGTCGCCAAGTCCGAAGATGTTCGTTGCCCTCGTCTTACGTTTTCAAAATTAAATATATCTTCTCACAATTTTTTCCACGTGCGATACTGTAGTGAAGTAATGCTAATTTTTGATGAGCTAGAGATATCGAATGAACATAGTTTAGTTAAATACAATATTGTTGTGATTTTTACCAATGGTATTCTAGGTCAAGTGAGTTGAGTTTATGTTAGTCAAAATACGAATTGTAACTCAGCTTGAGTTTGAGATCCGAGCCGCCGAGGTTGAGTGAGGATTCAGGGTCTGAGATGTCGGCCCTGACAGTTGGGCCAATGATGGGGAGAAATGGCTCCAACCGAGAGCAAGGAATGAATGAATGGCCTTCCGGATGTGTTGAAGACGATTGTGGTTGGCTACACGAATGGGAAATGTGGCGAATGAAAAAACACGCAGACCCGGAGTCGCGATAAATTGGAGGAATTCCTTCGATTGAAAGGAAAGACGACGTTTCGGCGCAAAAAAAATATTCCTCATTCAGACATTCTCTCGTGGGTTTAAAGTATAAAAACGCCAAAGTTGGCGCCCACTTTTCATGAGTTGGTGACGTCATTATGGTCCTGGTTCATTCACTCGTTTTGGGAGAACCTTTCATTTGGAGAAGGAACGGCACAAAAGAGATAAATGAAGATAAACAACCACACCAGCCCATGTAATTACTGCGTCACGTAGAAGCTGAGAAGCGGCTACCTACTTCACTCGAGTTCGTGACGTCATTGATTTATGTGGGATATTATTAAGGCCGTATTTTCGCTCAAGAATGGTTCGAGGATGAGAGGAAAACATCGCGTCTCTATATATTTTTTATGCCATCACAATCGGAAAAAATGAAATTCAACGACCCTATACATTGAGCGAATGCTGTCGATATGGATGGTTTATTGTTCACCATCATTATTAGTAAAAAAATGTTAATACTGGTTTGAGGCAACTCTCAATTCCTCTCTCCTATTCGCTCAGCTTTTCATATCGACGTATTTCTCCTCTTTTACATCCTTTATGTCATTCGGGGTCGTCCCTTGCCTTTCTTCCCTTCCACCTGTCCTTCTACGATTGTTTTCTTACCAGACCATCATGTCTCGCAATGCGGCCAACTTAGATGTCCCGTCTTCTCCTTGAGGTTTTTAGAATACTTCTCTTTTCTCCTCTTTTTCTTTTTCTCACTCTTCTTAGCACCTCCTCGTTACTCACACGGTCAATCCGTTTTATCTTCATCATTCTTCGGTAGCACCACGTTTCGAATGCGTCCACTCTTGACTTCTCTGCTGCTGTCAACGTCCAAGCCTTGCTTCCATAGATAAACATGCTCCATGTGCAGCATCTGATTAATTGTTTCCTTACTTCTATGTTCTTATGCTCAGTTACTTGTTATGCACTGTAGTCTGTCTGCCTTAATGGGTGAGCTTTGGTTTGGATGGAGCATTTTGAAAATCACTGTGGGCCCTCTCTTCTCCCGAGTTGTGCTTACCTTTTCTATTCGCAGTTATAGACCCATCATTCCATCCGTAAATTTATATTCTATTCCTCCCCCTTTATACGCTTACTTACTCCCCATTTATTCCCTCTGACCCTGTTTTCAGCATCGCTTCTCAGCATCTTCCAGCAATGAGTGGAGGTTTGTGTGTCAGAAAGTTGGAACCGGATGGAAAGAGTTGGGAAGGGAGGAGTTGGGACACATGTATGTGTTTGCGGAGAATTGGTTGGTGATGCAGGCGGATTATAAGGAGAGAGTAGGTTTATGGGATGAACAGCAGGTTGAATGGCAGAGGTCAGTGTGACGTTTCAATTCATAAGCTCCACCTTTTACCGTTATAGAAAATCGGTCCTTGGTGTGTGATACCAACTTCCTGGGGTGCTATTAGGTGTAAAGGGCTATTGTGTAATTATTTAAGGTGATAATTAAATCCCACGAAGCCAAGGGAATATTTGATCACAGAAGTGGGAATATTTTATGTAATACTATCAATAAAAGGAAATATTATGTGTAAAAATATCAGTAACTAAAACAGTTGGAATATTGAAATGTAAAACGGTGTTCTTCGCGGGTCTTCGCTCTTTTAATCTGGATCCGTCGCAATGCGTTCGCCGGCGGCGGGCCGCATCATGTGTTCCCACTGATGATGGTTTGCTCTCGACTTGGGAAGTTTCCCTTCGCATTGGGGACGGGAGGCTCGTTCGAAGTGGGCCTACTCGAATGTGGGGCCGATTACAGCGCCGCCACGGCGCACTATTAAACGATAAGGCCGGCCATCAACCGTCGCTCGCTGAGTTGCCGGTGTAATCTCAGCGACCGCATTAATTAAATGAAAGGGAATGAGGGTTTCGCCGTGGGAGAGGCCACGCCTCCTATTGGTCGCCCTTATTATGCATACGTCCAATTAGTTAAGGCGCGCGGGGATGCTGGAGGCTGAATGATGGCATGGTGCGATGTTAGACGCTCCAGGTGACGTAACTGCGCAGCAGACAGAGTAGGGGAGGTATCGCTCCCGTGTTCGGACGGGGAGCTGTCACGTGACTACTGGACCACAGGGTCGACCAATACGGAAGGAGTCGAATATTTCAAGATTATCTAGTGAAATATAGAATAGTAGATTATAGATATATATGAACAGCTTTAATTACTGATAGTTTTACCCATAATATTTCCTTTTATTGTAGAACGTAGGTTTCCGCGGCGATGGTTTGATCTCTGCATTTCTTCAGGGTTTTCTTCCGCGTCAGCTTATTTGTAGACAAGAGTTTCGCTGGCTATCCTTCCTGTTGAAACTGTTGTCTATAAACAAGCTGACGCGGAAGAAAACTCTGAAGAAATGCAGAGATCATTTCCTTTTATTTACAGTATAATATCAAATAGTAAAACCTCTCTTAGCTGATTCCAGGAAAATACTCGCCGTCAGAAGGGGGGAGGGGGGCGCCTAAATAGGGGACATCCGGGTAAATCACGAAATACTTATGCGTCTACGTATAGAATGAGTGTTTTATCTTATTTTTGACAACCATTTATTATATATTCGGTTGACAACTGTGTTTACTTGCTTACAAATTGGGGAATGTACTTTCTACATTTCCTTTCCGTTAAAACATTTTCTTGAAGGATTTGGTGCTTTCCCGGCGAATATTCTCAGGAAATCAGACGGGTCAAGATGGCCATCGCTGCCAACTTTTCGATGGTAGAGAAGAGAAGGTATTATTTTTTTATTTTCGCGTCATAATATATTTTCTTCACTACTTGGAAACTTTTCGTAGGATTCCATCGATATTTCATTGTGCTCCTTGCCCGTATTTCGAAGTAAAGAATTTAGCTTCAGAAGTGAATCGACATTTGAGCTCAAGGTTGCTGCAATTTCAGTTTCATCTTATTCACTCTCACGTGCATCTACAACTAACGAGTGTGCTTCGCTCATTCCTCTTTTCCCTGCATGCATGCATGGAATGTTTTTTTTTAATGTGGTGGAGGTGGCCGTGTGGAGTTGCTAAGGTCTGGCTGGGAAGACGGCTGCCTGCCGAATAGATGGTCATTTTAATACATAGGTATGGGGATTGGGAAAATCATTCCGTTACAGGGAAAAATGACCGCACATAAGGGCAACCGATGAGTAGAGATGTCTGTTTGGAGAGGTTGTAAAGCATATTTAGTGCAGTATGCAGTGGTTTTGCATTCCTTCAAGTTTCCAACAATTAAGTTCGGTTTCCGGTTTGCCCGGAGATCGTGAGCTGAGAACCGGAATCGGAACCGAATCGATACCGCAAGAACTTTATCACAAACCAATTTGAAAAATTTAATCAAGCATAATTTACATCGCTAGCTTAAAATCGAGAGTTTTTATGCAACCGATTACTTGTGACATAAATTGAGGAATGATTTCAGGTCACATAATGCCTTAACGAAAATCATCAATATTTTATGAAAATCAGCCAATGAAAAGGAAACATTTGATTACGAACCGGGACTGAGGAGATAATAAATCCTAGAATTTGAACCGAAATCGGAAGCGAGCATACAGTTGGTCCGACCCATTCAGTGTTTGCGGAATTTTGGGTGCAAACAATTTTAAAATCAAGGAGAGAAACATCTGCACGGTCGTCAATATCTTTCCGATGGAAGGAAGTAATGGTCAAAAATGCTCGCAGTTTAGCATTCCAAATCCACGATCCTTCATCTCCGTTCAGGTAACGCACGAATACGGAGAAAAAACTCTTGGCTGATGAAAAAAGACTCGAGACTTCTCTTTTGAAAATGATCATAAGGGTCGTTGAGTTTCTTTCTTCCTTCTAAATGTGCCTGTATGTCTGCCGCCGCATCGGAGCCTAATGAACTCCTGCGAATGAAAGTAGGTATACCTACACGCCGGCACGGTCGTTGCAGAGATAAAGTTTCTCATCGTTCGGTTCCTCCTCGTACGGATCGACGAAACTTCCGATGGTCTGCACTGCCGAGAAGCGAGCGTTTTCCGATATACCTTATTTTTTTCCACGAATGCAAACGAACGGCAAATGGCCACGGGGCGCGCTGCTTTGCTGTTTTTATTATTTCCCCATTGCATTTGTTTTTTTCTCTCTCTCTTTTCCTTGGCTTCCTCTCTTTTTCCAGCATCCATCCCCTCTGATAGTGAGTTTACATTTCCTTACTGCTGAGGGGCGCGGGGGTATGGCCACAGCTGTGCCACCCCAATGCACAGAGGGAAATAAGAGAAATATACACCACTGTGATGCCCACGAGAACAAACTGTAAAGATTAGTTGAGGGAGGGTTGCTAGCGACCTCTTCAGAAAAAAAGCATATGCATTATGTGACGAAGGGGATTTGCTCCAAAGCTCAAAATGGAACTTTCTGAGGATCCTTAGTGGAGCTATAATTGGTAAAATCGCAATGGAGGAGAATAATACATGTTGATCAAAGCTAAATAAATTATATATATTTACGGTATGTAAATTTAATCACAATTGGGATTAATCGATTATTTTTACACGTCCTTGAGTCTGAAACTAAGCACATATCTAAATGAAACACTATAAATTATTGTAAAAGAGTAAAGTTAATGCATGTATTTAATAACTGTGTTCACCTATTAAGTGCCATTGAGCCTCCCTTGAGTGATTTTTTTGGCCCAGCAATAGTGCACCATTTCCCTAACAGTTTGCAGGTCATGTGATCATACAATGCCTCGTCACCATGGATATACTCGAGGAAGATGCAGGAAGAGCAAGGCAGTGACGTCACCCGCCTGCCTCCACTTTCACCCTCGCTCCGGGGAAAGGAGAGAACTCTTTCCGCCCGTTCTCTTTCAAACAAACCAAAGTAACCGTCACCTCCTCTTTAAGGCCCTCACAGATACTAAGGATTCTGAGGTGAATTATTTTCGGCGTAAACTTTCCTCGATGAAATACTTTACTCCTGAGTAGCTTCCTTGTGGAAGCATTTATTCATCTTCTGTATTCATGAATCAAATGGCCGGTGGTGGCAGCACCATCGTCGGGGAAGAGTGGATCAAGTCCAAATGGGCACACATATATTGCGTTTTGTCGACTGGTGTTCTTTTTAATTCGATGGTCTCGATAATACTTTTAAAATACATTCATTTTGGTCAGTAGTCTTTGACAGAAGGCATCAAATCCTTCAAATCTGATCGAGTAATGCATTACTTACGATTATAAGCATTGTATCGTTCAAATTTTTGGGACTCTCAGTTTCATTTATTATTTTCAAGTAACGTCAACAATGAATACAAAAGTTTTGTGATTGTTATTTTTTTAATCCTTTCATTGACGATGAAACCTCCGTAAACAAATACCTGTCTTAAGTTGCAATAGATGTTTAATTTTTTGTTTGGAGGGAATTAATATCCAGAATCACCACTAGTTTGTTTTTTATTCTTCTGCATACGTTTTACGTACGCTATTCATTTAAATTTTAACTTTCTTCCCAAAAGTCTTCTGGTTAAAATGAAATCACTCTTGAATGAGATAGGCAGTGGGTTGAAATTACGTTTATTCTTCCTATATTTCATACCAACCTCCATAGTCAAACAACTATTTTTATTGTTTATTTTCACATGCTGGCATGGAAACTATTTCAAATGATTTATTTTGCCACTGAAACTGGTTGCCTCCTTCAACATATGTATATGAATCTCTGCTTGGGTATCTCGTTGTCATTTATTACTTTTCTTAATGACCTTGGGTCTGTTTTTTCATTCCCAGCTGTAGTGAACAATGGAATTTTAATCGATGTGTTAAAAAAAATGACGCTTCGATTGCTGTGGTGCCTCCCGGTCGTTCGCGACATGAAAAATGGCATTTTGTTTTGATTGCTCGAGAAATGGAGTAATGATTTCGTGTGTCTACAAATGATTCACTGAGGTTTATGAGTGCATCGGATATGTCTGCCTCTGAGTCGATTAAATGGCGTCTGGCTGATTGAATGGTGATCTCGTTGTGAGGTAGACTAGTGACATCAGTGCAAGAATCTCCAACGAGTATGGCCGAGACTCATCTCTAGTCGTAACCTGGGTGTCCCCCGTTCCCCCGAGTGACCCCTAACTGTATTCATGGTCGCGTTGAAGTGGACAGTTGACCCCCCAACTTTCCCCTAGGACTACGGAATCGTGGGTTAGGCTTCAAGCTCAGAGAATTTCAAGATGGCTGCCGGTAACAAATTCGATATTATTAGTGCAGTACATCTCATTTATCGACTTGTGCACACAAAATTCCATTTTAGCAATGCTATTTTTTAATGAGCGGATGGTATTTATTCAAAACTTCCACGTAAATGTCATTTCGTTACGAACATCACATTGCCTCCTTAACTTCCCCGAATGATATTAGGGCATAGCAGTGAATTTTAAAGAAATTCACCCGTGAAATGAATTAAAAGTGCATTTATGACTTCTTGACGTGGCTACAGAGCATCGGCGACCTTAACCTTTTACTGCGGGATTTATCTGGTCTTTCCTTCGAATCCGTCTCCCTATACCACCCCCCAGACCTCATCCAGTCGAACCTCACCCACGTATCGAAAGAGACCCCTAGCTGCCCCCAACTACGGGATACCTTGGTTACCCCCACAACAATGACCACGAATCTGGGCCAATACGTTTTGAAAATTTGTAAACATTCTCCTCTTGTTCTACTTAACTTACTTGTTCAACTCTATTATCCGGCTTTGCACGAGCTGGGATTTCTTGAGCATAATAATTTAAAATTCATTTAAACAGTCAAATGCCTTCAGGTTATGCTTGCCTTTCGTAGAATGATTTTGATTAGAAAATTTATATAAAATCTAAATTGATAGAGAAACGTATTCATGTTTCTTCAAAGAACAATGTTCATGGTGGCGGCAATCGGAAAACGAAAATATAATCACAGAGGCACTGAAGGCATTGATATCAATGCCAAAAATTGGTTAGTTAAATTTAAAAATGAAATAAATATTTTCTGCGTCTAAATTCAGAAATATAAAAGTGATACGAAAATATTTTTCGGCAGCGAAAATAGAAAAATTCTATTATCTTTCCTAAATAGCAGTCACTATAATTCTCTGTTCCCCAACGGTGCGATCCGTGGAGCTAACTCTTTGAGCACACGCGCGGGTATTCCCTCCAGACCCGGAGATTTAACATTTTTTATGGATTATAGTTGTTTAACTATGCTATAGCGTTGAGTAGTAATAACTTTAGTGGTTCCTCAGTGAATAGAATGCCTAAATTTCATGCAGTATCGTCTGTAATGTATACATTTTTGAAGTGGGAATTCAGCGTGTTAGCTTTGTCAATATCCTTTTGTGACAAGGCTCCCATCTTTATTCGCGTATAAACACAGAATTTTATGCTCCAACTGGATCTCTCCGCTCTTTACCATCTCCATGACAACTTTCGGGTATATCTATGGAGGTTTCAGTGTTTCGATTGTTTGGTGACCAAGGAGATCGCGGGATAGAAGTTGTCCTCCCCATCCCTTTGGAAAATGCATGGCGAGGAGAAAAAGGTCGTTGGTATGTTGAAACGGCATTTCCGAAAATTTGGGATTAATTTGTTTGAATCGCGTGCACTTCTTTAAGAGGTCGTATAACTACTAGCTCATGATCAGTCGTATTTTTCCTATCTTTTATTTCTTATTTTTAGTTTAAAACATTCGTCGTTGCCTTGAAATTTCAGGATATATTTGCAGACTCTTGTTTATATAGTTATTTATCACAAATATATAAAAAAAGTTTCCAAATCGAAAGTAGCATGGTAAAATTTTAAAGGTAACGCCGAGACAAATATTTGCTTTATATAGGTAGCCTGAACATTTCTAGATTTTGAGAAGATGAGTTTTAAGCGAATACTTGATCGGTCAAAAAAAAAGACCGGTCGAGAGGAAGTGTGTGATGCGCCCTCTTAAGCGTGTCGCCTCTGTAATGTGCAGAGAGAGAGAGCCTGGATGCCCGCCCATCACTTATCACTTTCGCCCGCGGTGTTGACATTAGACGCTGGACCAGCCGCCCCAATGCGCGCGCTGCCGAAAGCCAGCGGCTTATCAAGCTCTGATAAAGCACTCCCACACCCACGTGAATATAAACACGCCAGATTGGGAAGGGATAAACGCGCGCGCGCTGCCAATAATGGAGTCGTTTGTTGACTCCGCGATGCGATGCCGCCGCCTCGTGGTCCGTTCGGAAGTGCGCATGCGCCGAGACGACTGATAACCGAACACTTCTGCGTTGGGAGGGGGGATTTCCGATTGTTCCGAAAGGAGTCAATTATCGCTTCTTGGTGGATATCGTGGGATTCCTGAGTCGATTCCTCGATTGTGATCGCAGATTATCAGTCGCCCGAAGGATTTTTGTGGAGACTGTTTGACATTGCATTAGCATCGAAATCAATTTGAATCGTAACAAACCGCGGCGGCAACGAATTCAAGCATTTTATGCCGTTGTCGAAATCCTTTCCAGAATGCACTGAACAGATATAACGAAATGAGATTGGTAAATAATAAATCAACGATATCTGAGACGTTGTAGGGAAATTTTTAATCAAGTGGCTGAGAGTACATACCTATGATAAAGGTGATGCAGAAACCTTTTAGGCGGGCACAGGCGGACAGCTTTGGTTAGTATAAGTGGTTTTCTCTCAATCAAGGGATGAAAATGAAGTTTTTAATTATTCCACGCGATGTTAATTTTCACCTCGAGATGTCCTCATCCGTGACTCACGAGTTGAGATAGCTAGCAAAGCACGGAAGAAAAACGCACGAAATTGCGTGTTCCTAAACATACACTTTCGCACATTCAAAATCAATACGCCCCGAACTAATTTCCCCCCTCAGTTTAGATATGTGTACTGAGGTCGCCAGCGAAGCATGGAGTGCTACTGGAATATCACTGAAAGCACTCTTTAGGAGTAATGTATCAATATTTTCATCCTATGAGCCGCCCTGTAATCCTTTCCGTCCATAACAATCGACGGGCTTTTCTTCCATCGTGGTTAAACGATATTGCCCGAGCGAAATCCCAGTGGCTGTTGTCATTATCATCATCTAGCGATTTGATCGTTGGATTATTCTTCCTCATACGATAATCCTCTAAAATCGCTGGCACATTAATGGTTTTTCCTGGTTTTGGTAGGACCCGTCCGCCTCTGTGACGGTGCGGGATTCCTCGTCCCTTCCCTTCCTTCCCTATCCCGTCCCAGGAGGAGTCGTCGGGCTCCTATCGCGGCGGCGCCTCCTTCCTTTTTCCTTCCTGTCCTCCCCCTCCTTCGGTGCAGAGGTGATAAGCTAACGCTTCCAGACCTCGCCCCAGGAGTGTCCTTAGGGTTTCCTATCCACTGTTGTCATTATCATCACCTGTTCATCATATTTTCCTTCTTCAGGGTGTACTTGGGGGATTTGGTCCAATGGCGTCTTCAGCTTCCCTCCAAAACAATACAACCCCTCCAACAATACAAAGACCCCGGTCGTCTCCACGGCAAAACCTTTCTCTCTCTCAAGAGTAGTGATTCTCTCTCTCTGCAGTTTTCACAGCATCCAGCCGAACCCTCGCAACGCAGAGAGGAGGAGAGATCTGTTGTGGTCCCTCCCCTCCGCACTCGGCAAAAATCGATCTGTGGTGGTCCCCTTCTTATCCTCCCCAACCCATCCACCCCTCTCCTCCTCCAGGTTGCGAGTTTCGCGTGGCAGAGCGTCAGGGTGTGGAGGAGGGGTGAATGTGCCGGGGGGGGGGGGGGGGGGGGGGAGGGGGTTGAAGATAGGGAGGGGACGAGAGAGTTGGTCGGTTGGTTCGGCAGCTAGCTTGGAAGTGCGTCGACACGAGCGAAGATGGTGGACCGCCTAAACGGAGGCGGCGTCCGCAGCACACATACATGTATCCATCCTGAAGGCCCTCCAATATTATCATGGCGCACGAGTGTCATTATCCCATTGAATAGCCTAATCGCTTTGTGACGGCAGAGGTGAACAAATGCAGTGGGTGATGGAGAAATATTTTCATCTTCCATGGTTTTTGAGAAAAAGTATGCTTACGATTTTTTAAATAAATAAAAGATTGTAGCACTTTTCTACGAGATTTTTTAATGCGTACAACGCGTTTCAGCTCACTGAGCCATCATCTGGTACAAGACACGATCTTTTATTTATGTAAACATGTCTAACTTCCACCAATTGAAGCCTGAATCTGTCTAACTTATGCTTACGATTGTTCTCTATGTCTAATCTACGCTCCCTCAATACGAATATATTATCGATAGGTACATTATTGATGAAGTTCTCTCGGGTTTTACTCCGGCTGAGATTCTTAATTCATTCGTCTTCAAGGATCTACGAATCTAACCGAGTCACAGATCACTTTTTTCCCCTGGGTTTGAGAGGTTTATTCACTTTCGGGATCAACCGGCTGATTTCCTCTGATACGGTCGACGTGGAATTGAAGAAAAGCCTTGGATACCTTTCCTCGGTTAATGTGGCTACTTTCTCTGCTTGAGTCGTCAATACATCGTTATTAATTATCCATAATGATCGATTCCTTCCTCCTTGTTATAACGTTAGGTGATGGGTGAATTGAGCGGAGAGCGGCCACTTACCAACCTTGTGATTCCTGACTGTTGATTATGGTGATAGGCTGTAAACTTTGGTTTTTAGGGTATGCTTCCGAGTAACAAACGGACACGCACGTTCACCCGTAAACGCAGAAATCACCAAGTCTAGTCCTCAGAAACCTTCTAGCTAGATTTGATTTTTGAAAAAGTTGTCTCAGATACTGTGATTGAAAACTAAACACTTGGTGGTTCCTCATAATTCATTCATGTGTACGCCATCCTAAGATACTAAACACTACGGTAAAAACATATTGCTAAGACGTGCAGATCAAATTGATAGGAAAATTCCTCGACGTCATGTCACAGAGAACTAATTATTTGAGATATTCCTAGCGATAGCAGTGATTCTTTAAATATAATATATATCACAGCTGTCTTCGTAGCCCTATGAAGTATGGACATGCTAAATTCTTTCATTCATTTGTATTTATCTATTTTGGGAGTCAAAACATCTGGGGCACTCAGGAACACAATAATCTGCTAAACGATGTTTCAGATGCAATAAGACAACTTCAGTATTCGTTTTGGAAGTTCCGAAATGCCCATCCAAGTATATTTGAGAATTTGAGCAGCTGACTGTATTGTCAGTCGTAGAGATGGAGTCCCTATTATTTTTTTCCGACTGGTCGAACCAAGTCACCCCAGGAAGAGTGGCTCCCGTTGACGGCACTGTTGTGAGGTATGGATAGTTATCCGGAATATAAAAGATATCTAATTTACAACAACGAAACGCTTTATTATTTTTGAAGGTTCATGCTTTCCCGTGGCGAATATTTTCACCGTAGTAACACGGTGCACGGGAGGCATAAAGATACATAATGTGGAAAAATATTCGTGCCCGAATACAATCCGCTATCTCACGATGAAACGAAACTTTAGCGATGCATTTTGTCACACTTTATTTGGAATAGCAAACGTTACCACTTTCAATGCCCTCGCGTTACGTGATGTAAAACATTAAGTTCTAAAATGACATTTAGGCAGACGTGAGCACAGAATTTCGAAATCAGCCATGCGAATCGGCCATCTAATTAAAGTGTGAAAAATACATCGTACAAGTATTATTTTATCATGCCGTCAAATATTGCCAGACTCAATCCAACTTCTGGGTCATTTATTGAAATATATAATTGAAATTTTTACATGGAATATCTAAATCGGTATGGAATGATCTTCCAGATGAAGAATGAAAAATATATCGTTTGATTTTTGTGTTATCTGAGTATCGCCTGACCGATTTCTGCACTATTTCAGCCTATTTTTTTTCGTATTTATCGCAAGGGCACTCCCTTATCGATGGTCTTTCACGGCTATTTCACGAAGATTTATGGCGCTTCGCTTTGACTTCCATTTCCGCAGTTTCGTAACTCAATCCTGCGACGCGGAAAGACAGCCCATCCCACACGCAGTTCGTCTTTCATTTTTTTATTCTCTCTCCCTCTCCTCCAATTCTTCCTGATTACCATTCGATCGATTAATGTTTCATTTTTTGCATTCCGAGTTCGTTTGGGGGTTGGGAAAGAAGGATCAAATTCTGGTCGGTAAACTCAGTTCAACCAATCTCTTCAAAATATTTGCTGTGGTTTATTTACCTTTCTTCCGAACGCCTTTCTGCGAATTAATAAGCCGTTGCAGGAATAGAGGGTCCTTTAATGCCTCAATGCATACAACACATCTTATTCCGGAATCGGCTACTTAACGTACAATAACGACAAAAAGTAGTTGTTGGATAAATGAACAACGCCCATAAACAGAGGCGTAGCAAAACATGAAACATAAACAAGACATTAGAAGCAAACAGCCAATCACAATGCAGCTCCCATCCAGCCTACGGTATATAAGCGAGGCAGAAACCGACAGCCGACACCTTAATTTAGGGAAGTAATTGAACACAAGAGTGTAAATGAAAAGGCGAGGGAATAAACGCGAGACCAATGCAATTTGCCTCTGGAGGAACTGAGAAGCGGTGACCCGCTCCGCATGAGCTTCTGACGTAATCTATTCAACTGCGAAAGGGTTAAAGCTGTCGCATATTCGTCGAGAATACATCTACATAATACCCTGCGAGCCACCTCTAGGGTGTTTGGCAGGGGGTGATCAATCACCAGCATGCAGCATGCAATTGGACACCCACATGCACACCACACGGTCCAAAAAACGTCACGCATACTAACAAGCTATACTACCATATGATGTTAGAAATAAAAATAAAATTAAGAAACATGCATTAAGTTTTACATGGGTTAGTAGGCTACACTACAAGTCTTAATAATAACGGATTCTGTACCTGATTATGTCGCCTCTGCGACGAAACCGGTCGTATTAATTAAATCGTGTGGAAAAGTACAATAACGTTTTATTATTAAGAATGGATTTTCACAAAGTAAAGCCAGAAACAATCAAGTTTACACTACAAGTCATCTAATATATTTATGAATAGCTCTAGAAATGGGAGTCGAATCGAAAAACAGAAATACACGGGTATTTTTATGTTCAAATTACTATTGCAGTGGAAAGTTTAAAAAAATGGTGAACCAGAACCGTCCCAAAAATGCTGACTTGTGTTGAAAAATGGGCAGTGATTATTGGTCAGTGGGTACACCACTCACGCCATGCCTTTGGCCTAGAACCTCCTTTCATTCCCTTTGGTCCCATCTGATGCTAATCTTATTAACGTGAGTGATTTCATGTTTAAGAGATTATGTCCAGCCTATTCGTGAATATATTTGATATTAATTGCACTCACAATTTCTGGTAATTGCTTCATCATTCATTGCGTTGTATCGCCTAATTCTCAAGAAGGGAAGTCATAAAATATTGCCAAATATCTGAGCCATTCGGATTCCAGGGAACTTGGACGTCAATAAATCAGCATTAGCTTGGAGAAGCAACCTCTATATACCACGGGATAAATCTATGGAAATTATGCCCTGGAAATTCGTTTATTTGCATTGATTTCGAGTTTCTTGAGTTAGTTTTTTTAATGGAGGCCTTTATAGTGAGCATATTCATGCTCTCCCCTACTTTCCGTTGAAATGTATTTTTTTTTATTAAATGAAATACTAATTCCATTTTTCATCTGAAACTGAAGTATGATCAATAATGCGGGGAATGATATTTTTCTCGTCCTCATGAAGGCATTGTTTGGCTTTTATTAAATTAATGTCTGGGGGGAGAAATTAAAGTTGACCTATAAGGCTTCCTTGTGGGATACCCTTTCGTGTTTTGGGCATCATTACAGCAGAGAGATGCGACCCTTATCAAACCATATTTTCGGCGATACTGTCACCCCCGATCCCCAGACCCTTAATTAACGACACTTCCTTAAATGCGCCGAGGGGGATGGAGCAACGCATATTTTCCATCGATTTATCGACGAATCGAACGCAATGAGAAGTATATGGAGGAAGGTAGCGTGAAGTAAGATCCTCTAATTCCAGCGCCAAACACAGGTAGTCATTTTAGTAATTTCTCCGTTAGCAATTTCCAATTCCTTTGTAAAAAAAATACTCTCTATTTTTGCCATTGCTCTCGCTAGACAAAGTGCTGAAAAGTAATGAAAAGTTAACCTTGACAGCACACCACTCTGGTCGTCTGGCTGCAGAGAAGACAGGAGATTTTGCTAGTCTTAAACGTTAAGTCTCCCCTGGAATTACGTTGGCAACGGTGTGCGCGCGTATAAATCGGGTAAGTTGGTAGTGCTACCCGCGTGTGGTGCAGAAGCGGGGCATTAGTTTTCCGGAATAATGGAGGGTTTTTGGCGGAGGCAGGAGGGTGGGGGAAGACAGATGGCATTGGAAGGGGAGGGGGGTGGGATGCGATGGGTATTATTTCTCCTCGGGGTATTTCGCGGAAGGGAAAGTTTTTGAGGGTGGGATTGAGATCGGGGGGAGGGGTCTTTGGAGTGCAGTCCCTCCCTCAGCTGCTGCCACCTACCGACTACCAACGTAATCCATACGTCACTGAATAGAATTTTCGCCCGGCATTAATAAATATTCGAAGGGGGTGGGGAGGCGACCCCTGGTACGTGCGTCATCTTATCGCTTTCAACGGCAGCACAGAATCAATGCGATGACATATTCACGTTTGCTTACCACCGTCTGTGTCGTGATCAAGCGACATTGTATGCACAGTGCTATCGTGAATTTTTAAATGTGCTTTAGATTTTGACGTGACTTTCAAGTGGGGAGGAAGCGAGGTAATCTATTGGGTCCAGCTCAGGGATGCTAATCAAAGATACCCAGGTTCAATTCCCGGTGGAAGCCTTTAGGCTGTGGTATTCAGAATTCTCAAAGTGTGAGGTGGTTCAAGGAAGGGAATCGCCTCGCCTAACCTGGAATGTGATATTCATTTATACGTTTTTTGCAAACCAAACAGGCGAAGCAAAAGCCGGCGATTTGCCTGTGATGATTCACCTGTACAAATGGAGTGAAATACGGTCATGATATCTCGAATCTATATTGTTTTATCTTGTGTCAATACCTTGTTCATTGGCTGTGCTACCACGACAAAACTTACCGATTTTCCAGATGACTTGTAGTTATGAATACTATAACAGTTTGAAGTTTCAAAATGAGAGGAATGCCATAAAACTCAATTTCGCATGGCCATCCGTATTTCATTGTGCTAACCTCCTGTTTTTTTTTTTGGTTGAACTTGAGGATTTTATACGAAATGCGAGCAAACGTGTGCACGTTAGTGGAGATATCCTTTTGATCGAGCACCCTCTGGGCTACAAAAGTACAATGCAAAGAAAAGTCACACAAAATTTTGATGTTAGTAATTTATCCTTAGAATTTCGTAATTTAGGATAAAAATGTGCCTTCCTGGTGACAAAAAAACGGTAAAAGTTTACTCAATCCACTATTTTAAAAATGATAATGATAACTATAAAAATAAGTGAATAGTGGGCAACTTGGTTATCCGCATTATGAGACATGATGGCTTGATGAAAACAATCTTAGAAGGACAGGTGGAAGGGAAAAAGGGCAATGGACGGTCCCGAATGAGTTACATAGGACGGATCATAAAGGATGTAAAAGTTAAAAAATGCGTCGCTATGAAAAGGTTAGCGGATAGGAGAGAGGAATGGAGAGCTGCGTCAGATCAATCTTATTATGTTGACTTATTATGATGATGATGACTAGTGTAGATGATATGAAATGCCATTCATTTATTAATCCCCTAGAGATAATATGAAGTGCCATTCAATATTAAATTCCCCCCTCTCAAACACCCTGGAAGTGGCTCCCATGCTATTATGTAAATGATATACAATGTCCCTTGATATACAATCAAGTAGAAAAAATCACAGTTCTCGAAAACTCCTAGTAGGGAATAAACTTATTTAACAGTATTATATCTTAGAAGTATTTTTAGAAGTATACAGGACATATATGAACTGGAATTTTTGCTACCTATCAAAATAACACAAACTTGAAAAGGTTTTTCGCGATTAGGCTACCTATTGGAAATTTTCCTCATAGTAATTGCTTACGGCGAAATAGTGTTCTGTCGCGTGGGTCTGCAGAGACTTAAGTCTTTACCTTGCGCATTCTGTGCACCTTAAAGCGGTGTGGCTGTGAGTGCACTTTGGGAAAGGCCTTTCGTTCCCTGACGCTGCTTTCTCTCCAATCGACCGCTGCTCTTTCTTCAACGCCGATTCCGGAGCAGTCAAAACAAAGTGGTGCTTTTTGGCGGGATTTTGTGCGCTGACCGTGAAAACAAGTGCCGGCGACGATGCGGGACGACAATAACAGGCTTAACGACGGCAGCGGCGCGCATTACGTCGTTCCCTTGTTATTCCTGTCGACAAAACGGTGCGCCGCGCCGCCGTCGACTGCCGTGCCTCTCGTGGCCATTGTCGGCACCACATTTACGCGTAAATTAGCAAAGGAGGCTGATTTTCGACGGAAAGCGTTGGAAAAAAATGTTTAAAAATGTTTGTCGCTGAATTTTTAACGCTAATAATGAATCGCACCTCAATTTCAAAGTCTCAGGCCTTTCCCAGCTTCCGGGTGTGGTGTTCACAATTGATGAGTCTAGCATTACTTAAAGTGGAAATAAATACAAGATTACGAAATGGCGTCTGCGCATGCGGCGAAAACTGAAATGGCAAAAACCTCGATCACGTAATGTATCTGATGGGTCTGATTGGATGACTGCGACAATACCTAGCATTTGTTTTCATGTTGTTTATTTGGATATAGAGTGTTGTTTCAGCATTTGTGTGGTGGAATTCTAACATAAGAAAAGAGAAAAATTGCTCACAATTTCCCTTAAATACTATAATTTTACCTTTTTTCCACAATTTTGAGCGGTTTTAATAAATTTTGAAGACACCTTTGACGAAAATACGAAATATATTTTATTTAAGCCGGCCGTGAGGTGACATGAAGGTATTTGTGGAAAATTGCCAGTCACGTTTAATTTACTAATTTGTTTATTAGGATTGGAAATTTCGTTCAGCAACAAGAAAAGGCGTAATTATGTTAATGCAAACTACTAATTGGTAAAAGGCGGAAGTTGGGGTTCCATTATTGGCCTCGGCTTTCGGTTACTTCGCAACCATCACGCTCTCTTTTGTTCACATTTCCTCTGGGCGGACATCTCTCATAAATGTACTTAGGTCATTTTCTTTAAAAATCAATCCCATAATTGCACCGTAACATTTTATTCTCCCCTTCTACATGATCGATTTTGAAAATCATTTCAAATTGCACGCGCGACCATGTTTATTTAATATCATTTGGAAATGTCGTATAGTTACATTTCATTTTGTGTGTGGAACGGAAGCGTAGTTGTGTTGAGGAATCATTAGGTTCGGCAGCCGACTTGTCTTTTACGACTAGGAACTTGTCTTTTATTTCGAAGCTGAAATCGTGGTGTGCTGCTGTTGCTGTCGTATGGACGCTATCAATTCATCACGTGTGGAATCAACGTCGGATCCAGCTCACGTGTTGCATTCTCAGAGATGCGCACGTCTTTTAAATGCCGTAACGCGTCATGCTCCGTTGTTCCACCATTTTTGGATTGGCTGGATAAAATATTAATTTCGGGGAGAGATATTCCCAAAATTGCCAAGTTCACGTATTTTTTGTACGACAGAACGGTCCTTCCAAAGAGGCCTGTTTTGTTTGTTTGTTTCTTTCTTTCGTAAAGATGTTTTTTATAAAGAAGATGATTTATTGCTAGACTTGGGGAATGAGAGATATAATAAGGCGCAATAAAATTAACGGAAGCAGGCGAAATGTAGTCGAATGATATCCTATAAGTATTAAAAGAATAGAGCGATGGCACTTTTCCACAGGTTTATTTAGAGTACGACGCGTTTCAACCGTTGGGTCATTATCAAGTACCTACATTGAGGAGTTGGTCACAGAGCTGTATTTATACAGAACGGATGGGTGGTAGATGGAAGGGGAAGTTTGGGAGAGGTATATATCATTGGGTGGTGCGCTTTGGGAAAGGTATGGCAAGGAGTGGGGAATGTCCAAAAAACGTTTGTTCGTTCATAAGATTAATGGCTCCTTCTTGCACAATTTCCAGTTTTTCCAAAGAGTCGAATCATCGGCCTTTTTTCTCCACGTGGACCATCTCCGGGTCAAAATCCCATGAATTTTTATCTTCGAGGAGATGTTTCGCCACGAGAGAGGTGGCATCTCCTTTCTCCCAGCATTTTCTGTGCTCCATCATACGTGTATCGAAGCTCTTGCCCGTCTTACCAATGTACACTTTATTATAGTCCTTTCACTTTAATCTATAGACCTCTGATTGTTTAAGGTGTGGAATATTATCTTTAGTTCGGCAAAGCAGCTTACCCTTACCTTTAATACTTATAATAAGGCGCCACAAATCTTGAGATTTTTATAAATTATTATCAATTATTAGTCGCGTTCAATGTGTGACCTAATCCCTAGCGTAAGATTTACAGTGAGTTGATTAATTTTAGATTGTGAGAAAGTACTAAAGAGAAATAGTCTGACGCTGCAGTGGGACACTTCATCCACATTATAATGCCTTCACAAACTTTTACCTTTGTGCTTTTCGTTGGCTGCCGTGTGAATTTACAGATTTTTATTCCGAGGTGTTCGCGAACCGAGTGAGCAAAATAATATTCCCTTTGAGCTTTTTCCCCTTTCAAAGCAAATGCCTCAAAACTGATTGTGAGTAGAATCCGGCGATAGGATTTCCTGATTACATTCGCGGTTTTGACTCGTCTACAACCATCTCAAAGCCTTTGATGCGATCGCATTTGGGACATTGGGAAAACAACCCTTGGAAAACATAGCCAGGACAAAATCCAGTCTCTTGGTGCGGTGCACGATGCGATGAGCTCTTTTTATCTGCAACTCATTGCTTCCAGAGGTATTACAGTCATTAGATTTAGACTTTCAGCTGTGGAGAAGCAGAATGAAGGCATTGAATCACCACCTATCTCAATTTCGCGAAATATCCGACTTTATAGTGATTTTAAATAAAGTAAAAGTAAAAAAAACGTACGGATTTTAGTTGTTAAATGATTAATGCCTTCGCAGGAGTGTTAAATTGAGGATCGGTTTTTGTGGGAATAATTAGATTAATAAAAATTAGAAAGAGGTCGAGTCGCAGTGATGTCGTTATCAAATTCGACCTTTTTAACACTTCGTTCGTTTGCAAATGAGCGCTAATAACTCAGCAAGTCATTCGTATATTCAAGGGAGAATGAAGTACATCATTCCTCGCAGGAATTCCTTTAATTCGTAAGAGAATGTCTACGTAGGCGTGATATGAACATTGAATTCTGCTAATCCGTCATGTAAGCTGGAAATAGGCGTTGTTTAATTCGTTAAGGGACTGCAGAGGAAAATTGAAATCAAGTTAAAGTGAATCCGACTCACTATATTCGTGTAAGTTCCTCATATTCACGTTATAATACCTCTCCCTGACCGTGCTGCTAGCCGGTGAAAAGCGTCGAGCGAATAAAAAAGCAGTTTTGGGGGAAACTGAACCACAATTAATGCTAGCTGCGAAATCCATCCCACGAGTTTGCTTTTGATCTCCGACTCCACGGGAAAAAACAAACTTCCCAATCCCTTCTGCGCCTGCGTCGTTCTTTGTGAGTGAGTGTTCGCGATATGCTTTTCACTTCATTGGAGATACGATTCAACATGAACATTAACACTCGCACGAGGGAAAGAACACGAATCATAAAGACAACGGTGTTTAAACTCCTCGGGGGAAAACACATGTGCCCGGATTTACACTCGAATAAAAAGATAGGTACGTGGGGTGGGTGTTGCTGATTTAGCCCACAAGTAATGAAGAAGAAAAAAAGAGAATACAGCCAGCCGTTGGGAGACGACTGTGAATGGAGTTATATTTCCTCTTTTTTTTGTACATGTAGGTACTAACTCTCTTTCAGGTATGCATGGCGGAGTGTTATGGAGACAGATTTGAATTCGTGTCGGTTTTTTTTTTGTTGCGCGCGTCGCTAGGCAGTTTAACCGGGGGTAGGGGGGTTTAAGGCCGTTGCCGTTGGCACCCCACCACACAAGAACATTACACAGCCTCCTTTGGGAAGGGGCAGGATTCCGAAGAGGGTGGGGAAAAACTCGCAGGGGTCCCTCAGGGTACAGAGAAGGGGTCTGGCCCCCAAGAATGTTGGGAGGGAGGCACACGTTTGGTTACTACGGGTACGGAAGAGAAACACTTGACTAGCGATGCGCAGAGCAGAAGTGGGGAAAACCAGAATTAACCGTTTCAGGTTTGTTACATGGCAGCCATGTTGAAAGTGACATTCGTCCCATATTCACTGCTGCAGAATTTCTCTCATTTGTGATAAAAATCAATGTTTTTCGCTGCACTGCTGACTGAACCATGTTGAATGTGATTAGCAATTAATATAGAGTGGAATTTTGCAAATTACAATTTATTTTCGGTGATGGTAATAGTATTCCTAAAATTACCATCGGCTACAAGCAGTTTTACGGTAAGGGCTCTAAACATCGTGGATTTATTGCAATTTGAAAACTGACATGTTCGCATAACCGTAGATTACCAAAAGAGAAATATTTGGATATTCGATATCGTGAATCCATGGTTTTGGTGATCAAAACTTTGTCCGACCTGATTGTAAATTTTTGATGCAGCCAGGAGGTCCGCCATAATGTTCTACCGCGGGTGAAGCAGAAATAAATAGGCTCATAAATATGGTTAAGAAAACTCAATGTTATCTCTAATGACATGTCGATATGATTTTGTACTGTAACGACTGTCTCGACATTACACATATGTATTTTCTATTCATACTCGGAGAAATTTAGTTGGATGCACAATATTAAAGTGTACATATTGTCAATTGCTTGTCGAAGGAAAGAATTTTCAAGTATGTTGATGAATTGTACCAATGTGACGTGCCTTCTGAATGCTTCGGCAGCTTTGGATTAAAGCAAAGTTAACGATTTATTTCACAAACACTCTAACGGGAGACGCAACAAATGCGGTACATCACTATGGAGACCGGAAGAATAATAAGGCTTATGCTAGCTTCATTATTATGCACAAACGCAATCTCATGAAACTTTTCTATGGTCTACCTTCAGTGTTAGTTTTAGGCTAACATATGCATGATTATTTTATTTTTTTTAATGCTAAATGTGGGGACACTGTCGTGCTGGATATATAATCTGAGGGTGGCCCTCCGCCGCTCGTGTAGTTATCGTCTTTGAGTGCCATCTAGCCACGAGGGCGAGATCGTCGCGGGGAATATATTGCAGTGTGTGTGGGTACGAAGTGGAAGGGAGAATAAGGGGTTGAATATATATGTGAATGGGGTTGGGAAACAGCATGAAGAGGGTAACGCCTGGGTCGAGAGGGGGCGGGGGTACGTCGCCAAGTGTGGAAATGATTAGGGGATCTGCAACGGGGGGGGGGGGGGGGGGGGGAGGGGGTTCGGTATCTGCTCTCAGCACAGGGGGATGTAGCTCCAAACGAAAATCTAGCCACATTCAGATGGATCTTCAAATGAATCGTTCAATGAGTCGTTCATCGCTCGAGGAAACAACAATGGCGAGTCGTTCCGATGGGAGAGGGGGGGCTTCGTTGGCAGCGCCTCCAGGGGGCATTCGGTAAAACCACCAGTGAACTATGAATGCGTATCGTGAACGAGAACATTCTTATTCAAATTGAAAATCCGAGATGAAAAGGGGAGTATTGCAAATTGAGAAGCAAACAATAATTATTTTACTCATATCAATTATCTGTGCTTAAGTTTAGAAAACCAAATGCCTCAAATTGATTGATTACGGAGTCATTATGATTAATTGTGGCTATCTTCCTCGGATGACTATCGTAACTGTAAAAAATCAAGTATCTCATAAAGAGTGACAATACGTTCATTTTTTATAGGATCAATGTGATTTCGCAATAGTTATGCTTGCGATGCTTACATTACTCACCGTTAACTCTTAGTCAATTGAATTGACGCTAATGGCGCTGAAGAACGTTGCCCCAATAATCTTTAAAGGCTAGCAAGTGACACGATTCAAATGAACCGTTCCTTCGGAAGTGAGGCGTTACTTGAGCGACATAGGGGGTCACTTTTCGTATGAAGATTTTCACATCTTCTTTTATCAATGTTGGTGGTTCTTTTCGGGAATTTCTGCGTAGGTAACATTTTCTCACTCAACGTTTCCCTCCTCCCACTGGGAGCGTTATCAAGAACCAATCTCAATTAATGGCCGCGCCGAAGGCGCGTTCTATTTTGCTGTACCGGTGACCATGTCACCACAACCAGCCAGTTAACAATTTAATAAATTTTTAGCGCCATTGAATATGTTGTGAGTGTTGTGTTGTGCTTGTGTTAGCAGAAACTTATATCTAGGCAATCGTTTGACAGGAACAGTTACTACAATTACACAGTTAAGAAACATAAGAGTTTTAAACATTTTATATTTTTTTTGTACTTGCTTTTATAATATTTTGAGAATAAGATTTTTTTGTGGGTTTTTTTGGATAACATTATCTTTTGTTGATTTTTTTTCATTATTATTTTTTTTTATTTTGCAAGTAGCAGTTTTGTATATATATTTTTTTAATTTTTTTTAAATTCTTATGTTAATTTTTTTAAGCAGTTTTTTTCTTTTTTTTTTAATTCATTTTGTACAAATAAAATGCTAAAAAGACTTCGACAAAAATTTTACTAAGATTACAAGAAGGAAAGACATAGGAAAGACTCATAGACGAGTTATTTGATGAGGCAGTTTGTATGTTGTTGGAATTGATGGGTCATAATTCCATAAGTCTGTAAGTAGAGGGTTTTTGTTATCAAGAACCGTTCTCGTCCCGAGCTTATATAGGTTTCGTTAACCCATTGTTGATTGAAAATTCAAAATGGGGTCAACAATGGGTTAACGAAACCTATATAAGCTCGGGACGAGAATGGTTTCCCTCCCATTCTCTTGAAAATGCTCCCAGTAGGAGGAGTGAAACGTTGAGTGTGAAAATGTTACCTACGCGGCAATACCCGAAAACAACCACCAACATTGATAGGGGGTCACTTGTTGAACTTTCAAACGATGCACGTAAATATTCGGATACGTACGTGACGTCATCCGATTTTGAGTGCGAATTCGGAGATACAGAATGTCCGCCATGTTTTTTTGGAGGGAGGGTGTGGCATACTAAAGGGGAAGGGGGGATTTTGTGTGGCTTTATTTTTTTTTCTTCTCAGACTGGTGCATGTGGCATTGGTGGTGTTTGGGATTCAGCGAGTCGTGCTGAAGAATCTCTCTCGAACACTATACCCCTAGTCCATTCATGCATGGATTCATTTTGGAGGGTTGGCTGCACTGTGTGTGTGAGAGACACATTGAGATTTTGGCCGCCGCAGGGGGTATAGGGGGGCACAGATGCCTAAATAACCTCACGCGGTACCCCCCACCCCATCATTCCCTATATCATGGTACATACATACGTAATGGGTTTGTGACTAGATTTTTTGCTTGAAGGGTAGCCAATCCGGCATGCTTACAAGTCTGTTGTTACTTACAAGACTTGTTAGTCCTTAATTGGTATGTTTATTTACTCCAGTAAACTTTATTCATATTTCTTCTTATTCTTATCAAAATCTAATCACTAATCTAAATATTCTTATCAAAATCTAATCACTAATCAGAAGAATACTTAGAATAAATGCCCTGCCCGAATCACAATTCGAATGAAAGCGGCATTAAATTTCTAGGTCACTATTTATTTGTACTTTGCCAAGAAAATTTTGTTGTTGATTGTTGGAAATTGTTGATTTCAGAGAAAAATGAGTGATTTATTGAGCAACCTCATTAAAATTGGATGGTAACTAAAACATTTTCCTTCCTGCGTTTAATTCACGATAGGAATGGCTGAATTTGATAAGACTTTTTCGTCGCACCTCGTCTTTCCCCGTGCGATTCACTTTCAATGAATTGCAATTTCTGTCATGAATGAACGTCACCATTCCCAAGTATGCACTACACTCATGCTTGGTAGGGTTGGTCGCACTGTTTTTCGTCGGCTCAGATTGTGGCCGCAGGGTGTGGGATGCCTGTGTTGCGACACGGGGGCCTGTCTCCCTCTCTCTCTCTTGCCTAATTCATAATTGCACCCTGGGAGACTCCTTGGAGGAGGGGTAGTGCTTGCAATTAGCGATGGCCGCGCACACACAAACTTAACCCGGCTGCATATTATTATCAAAGTATTCAACCGGTCATGATAGGTTTACAAGGAATGTTTTGCGGCGAGTTAGCAGAGGCAGTCGAGATTGGACGCCCCTCTTCAATTCCTTATAAGGCCTACTCCCTTTCATTCTATCTAAAAATCCTATTCTTTTCCTTCCTCTCCCTCCTTTACCTAACATTCTACCCTCTAACACTGTTTTCAACATCCCCTCCCCGCTAAATACTTGCTCCATCCATACGTTCTGTCTCCTCCGTATCTCATCTGAAAGCTGCCTCTCCTCACCCACCATATTCAGCACTTCGTCGTTCCTCCTCATCTCCATTCTTCTATACACCCACATCTACAACGCCTCCCACCAATGTGAATACATTTAGGAAAAAACTATCTCTACTTCTGTACCTAACCAAAGTGGAAATAAGTTTTTTTTTACTATTACCTTCAAGCTCACCAAATACCAAACTCACCATAGCATCGAAGGTAATTTATTAGTCTTTTACTACGGGTTTCTATGGATATCTGATTATTTCGGTTACAAATAAAAATTACTTAATAAAACAAAGCAAAAGAAGAATTACTTTGAAAAAAATAAAATGGCTGAATTGAAACCAATGCTTTGCGCGTAATCCGAGAATTAAATCGAGATAGAATCGAATGTTCTATATTGGAGTAAAGGGGATCAATTTTCCTCATATATTTGTGTAAATTAGAAAATTACTCTTATTTATTCCAATATTGAATAAGAAATGATTCCTTCATATTGATGCCGTAAATAGCACTAGAGGAGGGGTTGCTGAGTAGTTATTACAACTGATTAGGTGTCATTTTAACCTTCTTCTGGAAGAACTGCTAACATTAACATGTATTGATAATTTACTAGTTAGTAAAGCTGTTTTTTTACGGTACAGTTAAGAGCATAACTCTATGAGTAAGCGTATAAAATGGGATGGACGGTAGTTATTACCTTTTATATATATTGAACTAATAAATGGATCGTACCCTAATTTCTTTATTTTTATTCGATTGATTTCATTCGCTAATTATTATATCGATATTCGACATAAAAAACCTATTCATCATTCTTTAATTATGACATCCGATAATTTTAGCTTGGTGGAATGGACTTTTTTTCCATGCTGAAATAATGAGGACCAATTTTCCACAATATTTGTAGAATATTACACCTCATTATTCCAAAATTATTTTCCGTTTTTGGAGCCAATTTCGCGCTGTTTACGGCATTAATGTGTAGACTTTATCAACTAACAATTTTTTGTTTATTGAAAATAAATGAAAAATGTGTTAATTGATTAACTCTTCTTATTAATGCCGTAAAAATCACGAAATTGGCTTTATATTATGCTTTAGAACACGTAGAGGAATTCGACAGCATTCAACCCCGGCCTTAATTTGTAAATATGCATTTATTTCATTTTTTTAATTTTTCATTTTATGGGGATCGGCTTGGTTTTTTGGATATTGTATTGGCCTTACACCCGGTGGGTCCAGGTTCGATATTAATAACGCGTTAACAAGTTAATACGATCCCAAATTGAGTGCTGTGGGGAGTGTGCACGTCGAGCTCGAGACTCCGTCCGTCGGATGGGATGTTAAGCCGTAGTCCACTTGGCGCCTTCCGTTAAGGGCAGGCTAATTCTGACGCCGGGTTTATCTCCACCCTCCCTGTTCTTCCCTTCATGGCGTAAATGACCTTTGTTGTCTGTCACCTTCTCCAAATTCCATTCCATCATTCGATTGAAATAAAATTGGAATTAAAACATATAATTAGCCCTCACCAAAGGTCAAAGTTCTCATGCATTGCACCTCAAATATAAGGATACTCATAGATCTTGTACTAATTGAGTGAGCTCTAAACAATGTAATGCCGATATTCTCTCTCCACCTCCAGTGAAGCCAATAAATTGCGCTTCCGGTCTACTTGACCTCTGCAATTTCACTCCATTTAAATAGGTACCACGTGGGAGGTAACTTTGAATTTTTCCCCCTTCAGTTCATACAATTCGGACAAGATTGCGTCTTGGAAGATAAAACTACTTGGATAGTCACTTTCATGAAATCATGCATCGAACAGCGATGTGGAAACACGGAAATATAGACAGATTCTATTACTCGCCGTGGGAAGTCTTTGCATGGAAATTACTTGGACAGATAACATGCGGTATTTTTTTGCGCCTCAGAATGCATTATCATCAGTATCAAATTTTGCGTACTTTCCAGTTTGAAATAGACAGTGCATGGGATTCGGCCATTTTTGGAGGGCACGGACGTCATTTCAGCGTGGCTTCAACTGCCCCGTGCGTCGTTCCATTATTGCGGTGCGCAGCTTTCCATTGTTTTGAGTTTAGTGTGCCCATTCCGAGATCGATCTTCTCATTACAACTGGAGGGAATGTTCCTGACTCATATCTTCAACCTTACTCCCGACCTCCACTCTCCTCTTATTTGTCTTTCCTTCCAATGGTGGACAGGGGTGGCTTCTTCCCCAAATCACTTCCCTTCTCTTCAAAATGTCCCTCCATCTCCGCTTTAGAATATCCCCCCTCTCCAGCTCTTAAACCTCCATCTCATAATCTTCTTCGTCATTCATTTTCTTTTCTGAAACTCAGCACTTCCTTTGTGTCGGAACTTGAGCAGCGTAAAATTCATTGACTTCGGTGAATTGTGGGAAAGATTCCCAGCCAGTATGCTGGAATACTTTACTGGTTCTACGGTGAAAATGATTCCGAAGATTTGCGCAATAAAATCTTGTAAACACTTAAAATGCCTTAAGCGGCTTGCTAACCAGCTCGGGAAAACAAACCAAAAGTTAATTTATATAAATTGAGTGATGCACGAAAGCTTAAACTAGTTGTCAGACGATGTTTCGTACCGTGATATGAGCAGGTTGCTAGAGCGTTGCTAGGAGACCGGACGGTTGCGTGGTTGCAGGCGTGGCTTTTATTGTTGGCGAGCATGACGCCATTTCATAGCTTCCTATGCTGGTTCAGCTCCGAAATGGATATGACGACGTTGCTCACTGGCTGATCGCATCTTCTTTTTCTTTCTTCCGGGGGCACTAAAAACTTTACTGCTCGAAGCAGAGCCTGCTTTAAGCTCCTCCAGCTCCAATGGAGTTCTTCCCTATTTCGCTCCTACCTAGCATAAATTTGCTTACCACATTCTTCCCGCACGTGTGGACATTACCAACTTCCGCGTATGTTACATGAGCCCTCAGGTGAAACACACAGAAAGATGCGCTTCGGCTTCTGCGCAAAGGACATTGATTGAAGCGACGAAGAAACCTGCGTCACGTGATGGATCGCGTAGGTCTGATTGGCTGACTACGAAGATAGTTTTCATGCTGAGATTTTTACTGGGCTTCGCACACCAGGCAATTGGGCTTTTTAAGTTCAGAGTTAGGATATGAGATAAATCGACGGTAGCGGAACATTAGCCCGCTATTGAGCGCCTTTGTCACTTCGTTTAAAAGACTCAATTGCTCCACATGACAACTAGTTGACGGGGAACACTATCCAAAGAAGCCATGCATATTAAATTAAAGAGTAACAGTGTCAAACGCGACACTAATACATTCCAATTTAGTTCTGACGTGAGGCCCATTGCCCAATAAATTAAGAAAAATTAAGAATTAAGGGCACTTGGCAACATCGCCGTGACGCAACAACAATAACTTACGAGTTTAAAAAGTGACCTGAAGACGGTTTTCCACTGAAATTTTGGCATTCTTCTTCTTGTTCTGCAGCTTAAATCCCGTTATAGGGGTCGCTTGTTCCTAACTGATCGCCTCCAAATCATTCTTAGGATCCGGGGAACATTTATCCCTTTCATTCAAACCCTTCTTTCTCCCTCAAATCATTCTCCACACAATCTTCTATTTTGTCTTCCCCTCCTTCTCTTCCCTTCTATTTATATTCTAAATTTCCAATTCTGTTCCCAACATACTCATCATCCCTTCTTAATATATTTATAAACCAATGCATATTTCCCTTCTACGCCTTCCTTGAGATCTCAACCACTCCTCCCGTCTCCCTTATTTCCTTATTTCTAATCTTATCTCTTATTGTACTTCCATCTCACCATTCTCATCTCTGACACATCCATTTCCTTTTCGTGGACCATCTTAGCAGGCCACGTTTCACCGCCGTACAGCAATGTTGGCCGGACTAAAATGTTGGCATTAAAAAGCACAATCAGTCGGACTGAATCCCGAAATAACTTGATAAATACTGACCATCAGGAAAGAATAAAATCGCTTGCGAGCATGGCGTTAGTTTACAGTGTTTTTTATTTCAATGGAAAACTATATTTGTATCAAATTTAGTACTCAAAAATAAAGGATAAAATTTAGGGTTTTTATGAAAATTACATACAACGCTGTTTTCATTTTTTATAATAATGCGGAAGTTGGGGGTTAAAGTTGGCTTTTCTTGCAAACTTGGCATAGGCCGCGGAAATATTCCCACTAATGGACCAGGCCTCCGTTTACTCGTGCGCAAAATTGTCATTCGTTGGAATAATTCCTCATATGGGAGGAAATGACTTAGTTACAGCTAAAAAAAGATATTATTCTTCCATCCCCATTATCCCATGATTTTTAAATAAAAAAACGCCAAGGTTTCCCCCATTCTTCAAGAGTTGGTGACGTCATCAGAGTTTGCACCGAAAATGTAAGATGTTAACTCTCTCTCCTTGATTTAGAAAGCCAATGAATAACTCCTGAGAAAGCTGTGACATTTTTGCGTTTGTCAATTGCGTTGCTTTTATAATGATAGACTTTGTTGTCATTGGGTTAACTCATGTGGTTTTGGTTGCAGCTCGATTCTGTGGCCTTTGTTAGATGGAGATAAGTTGATGTATTTAGAGTCATGGTATCTATCAAGAAAGATTAGAAATCATGAACTTTAAAGGCAAGGATCTAAAAAAAAGATTTTTCGACAAAATGAGAACGAAATGAGTTGTTTTGAGTTTTTTTCTGTTGTGGTGGAACCTCCTTTAAGGATTGATGCTTAAGGTATCGTAAACTCGGAATACGAGACAAAGGTGATTATGCGTTTAGTCGCCTGTTGTGGGTCGTGTTACCTCCTCGGCTGAATCTCTTTCAGACCGAAGGCATAGGTACACAATTACTGCCGTAGAGGTCATTAGCGCGCTGCCGTCGTCACTTGTCGTTGGACAAAGTGCCCGAACGTGCGTTTACGGCATTGCTACTTCCTTTGTTTTGGTCGCCCCTCTCTTCGTGACTCGCCGCTCTCAATCAATCGTCTTCCCATCATCCCTCACTTCCTTCCTTGTTCTACACCTGGTGGGTGTCCATCGAACTTCATTTAAAGTCGCTCTCCACGCTATGTGCTACGAGGCCAGATCCAGAATACTAATCGTCCCCTTATGGAGGCAGCCTTGAGGAGATTCATGAACAAATATCACTAAAATTAACAAATTAGGCACCAAATTATTTGTAAGTGTGATGATATGATTAAATAATCCTCTGCGGCAAGCCACACATAAACAAAGGCGATTGTATCATTAAAAAATGAAAACAGCCAGCTCAGCAATTATTCTGAAAAATTATAATAATTTGAACAGCCGCCTCAAATATTCATAACTTTGAACGATCAAAAATTTAATTATACGTAAAATAAATGCATTTATGAATGAACAAATGCACAAAAATAGATTTTACCGTTGAAGCTGTGGAAACGATCGCAATATATTGAGGTTTTAAACCGCGAAGAATTTGAAAACTATGTTAGTAAAGCAAATAAAATTGTCTTAAGAAAAAAAATATTTGAATGAAGTTTAACATTAAGCTTTAGAATTTTAGTGTTTCCCGGCATATAGCCTGAAGGAATATTTATCAGGTTTCCCACCGCATGTTGTTTTGGTTGACTGGTCCCGACGTTTCAGCGGCTGAGTCTGCCTTGCTCAGTCTGTCATCCCGGATGAAATATCTAAATATTCTACCCTTAGAGTATATTATTCAATGCTTTAATAACTCTATTATTATTCCACCCTTGAAGGCGATCAGTTGGGCAGAAAAATGATAGGCAGCGTTAAGTCCACGCTAATTTTTCCATAAATTCACGAAAAGTGGTCGGAAACTTTAACGCTTTCCACTTTCGAAGTTAATTTAGAATCAAAATTTTATTTTAATAAAAAGTAAACTCTCTGAAAGGAGTGTTATCAGAATTTTCATAAGATATTATTATTATTTATTTCTTTTTTAACTATATTATTATAAAAAAAACTCTTTCGTTACATTTATTTATGTAACAATATTGTATATCGCTGTATTTTTTGTTCTTATTCATAGCCCTGAATAGATGATGGATTTAAATAAACTGAAGCGTTGTTCAACGACTTTTTTCATCATAGGTATATATTTTATCATTAATTAAATGAGGTAAGATAAGAGGAAGAAAAAAATCTAAGATATTATGATGATGTTTTGGTTCATGCTCAGCGCAGAGCCACGTAAGCACTGGCATTCCAAATTTCACAGCGTTTCAATAATTCAAATTTCCATTAAATTTAAGAGATTTTGGTTGAACGAAGAAGGATATTTTCGTCGCAATTTATCTTCCCTTTTGCTCTTTCGAGTTCTTTTAATGAATTTCGATTTCCGGCGTGAGTTAGCGGATGACCCCATCGGCCATTTCATTACCCTAATAATATCCATGCCACCCCCATTTCCTTGCCGAGTGCTCAAGCGTTGCCATCCATCCATCTGACCATCGTCGCCCTAATTTCCCTCCGAGCCTTTTTTTTCTTTTCATTTCTGTCGCAGTTGCTCTGAATTATCCTTCCCGTGGAAATTCGTGGCGTTATCGCACCGCTGTGCCCACGTTAGCCGAGGTCAATGACCTTTCGGACGCTCATGTAAAATCCTCGGGAGAATGAATCCCATGGAATGTGTGCATTTGGGACAAGAGTCGTCAACAGTCGATTCGCCTCGTCTCCACTTCTCCCTTTGTGTTTGCGCGAAACCCATCGCTTCCTCGTTGACGGTGAAATTTGTACGTACACATGGGACCACTCCCCTCTTCTCCATCGCGAGCGTAAATTTAAGCCTAAGGTAATAATAACAATAATAATTGACATTTCAGTTCCATGCGATGAAAACATCCGTCACAGATACAATGAAAAAATACAAGAATACACTATCTTCACAGTAGAACTGGAAAGGACTTGGAAACGAAGCCATTTATTCACTATGCCGTTAATGACGTCGGTTACTGGTATCACACCGAGTAGTTTTAAGGAAAACCCAATCCACCTCCACTTAAATATAAAAACCCATCCAATAATCCAACATCAAATTTTATTTAAGACACGCAATATTCTCAGAAAATTTTTTTTTAGACCATGGCAGTAAAATAAATTAAATGTAACTTGGCCCCTGCCCGCACTGTTTCATTTTGTTAGGATACTTCGTTTCTGAAATACCTAAATATTATCTAATAATGGACTCGTTAGTATTTTTAATTGCTGATCGTGGCGGAGTTAAAAAAATAGATAACCGTATGAATCCTCTTCTCGAGCAATTTGTGACGAATTTCCGAAAGCCTTAGCCCTTCGCCAATAATTTGATGACGTAAAGCACTCCAGCCCAGCGGGTCACCGCTTCTCCTGTGCTGCTCGGCCACGCACGTCGGTCCAATTAGTTCCGGGGTTGTGTTCGCTCTCTTTTAAATCGATTTCTTTCCATTCTTTGATGATAAATGGAAGTTTCGATGCAGATGCCGGGACTGTTGGGCTGGATCTCGGTTTTTCGGTTTGTTGGAAATAAACGCGTTTTTACACTGAATTACTTACTTTTGATTGTAAAAATTGTTCGTATCATGGACGTATCCAGCGAGGGGCAGGAGGGGGCAGCTCACCCCCCCCCCTAGAAGCAAAACTCGCAAATGTCTTTAAGGAGAATAATATATTTTCAAGCAAACAATTTTTTTTAAACTAATAAAGAGCTGTTACAGTTTCCTTAAAATGTGGATTTCATTCACCTTTTCCATGCTTAAATCTTACCTACAACTTGAAAAACCATGGCTTGCCCCACCCCCTAGTTTTTACCCTAGGTGTGCCCTTGGTTCATACATCAATATGAGCTGAATCTGTGACAGAAGATGCGAATGAGTTACACTTGATAACGAAAATAGCAACGTATCCATTCTCTCAAATAAGGTTATTCTTTTTCGTGACGTTCCCCGTTTACGACAGGAAAAAGTAATAATTTTAAATGCTATGCTTTTATTTTTCTCCCCTTCACTGCTTGCCCTTTTTTGTATTTTCAACTTAGGTGAATGCAGTCTATGGGGGAAAATTAAAAGAGAGAAGCGTTGGCTTTGATTCGCGCAGTTGCTTTTCATTTGAGCTGCCCGATTACCACGAGAGTGGACTCGCGTGGGCGGATGTCCTTCCGCATTGCTGTCTCTCTCTCTCTCTCTCTTAATCTGGCGATGCGTGGACACGTGCTGCAACGCATGTACGACCGCAGAAAACTCCTTTTGAATAGAAATCAATAAATTTTAAGTTTCAGGCAATCGTCCACAGTTAGTTTAATATCTATCTCCACAGCTTTCGATTCATTTTATTTAATCTTTGGACAAATATGTGTGTTTAATTTATTTTTCCGTCATATTAGCTAGATTGATCACCTACCGGTGAATCTGAAGATATTATTTAATCTTTGGACATATATCTGCGTAATTTGTTTTTCTTTGATATTAGATAGATTGATTACCTACCGGTGAATCTGAAGATAATATAAAACGAATTGAAGACGGTTGTGATACAAAACTAATTGTGTAAAATTTCCTGACAATTTTAATTTACTATTATGTCACAATTCCTCTAAAATGAGCCTGGAAAGGCTATCTTCATAACTTGTGAGTGTTGGATAAGGACTCTTTTGGGTGATGGGTTGGATTGAAATGAAACCAATTGTATGAATTACTCGTATCGCTATCGGAGATGAAAATGTGACAGACAATGAACTGCAAATGAGTATTACTTCACCAAAAAGACAAAGGCCCGTATCATAAAAGTCCCCTCGAAGTTTGAGTCGAGGATGGCCTCGTTTGAAGCCGGCCTAGCTCGACGAGGAGATCCCTCGATCGCATCATATCATAAAAGTCTCCTCCAGCTCGGCTCATAGGAGGAGGGGTTTGAGCCAGCGGAAATGACGCATTGTTGAGGACGATGTTTCTGGTTTCAGAGTTGACAGTCTTCCAGCATTGTTCCATGTTCATTTTTTCGAATCGTATTTGCGCAGACATGCGCAGTAGCGATATACCGAATGCGGCCGGGGATATACCCGCCAATATCAACAATAGAAACAGAAATGGCTAACAAGGGGAATACACGACCTGACGACTGGGGTGGCCGATTGAGCTCAAATTTTCTGATTCGGTAGATCACGGCTATCAACTAAATATGCCGAAGCAAGGCGACGCACTTCTCAAAACATTTCGAGAAAAAAGCAATTAAAAATCGTAAAAAAACGGGTCTACGGTATATATGCGGTATTTACTTACATTTACTTAAAGACAGCGGTGGCCCAGTGGTAACGGTGGTTGACTGTGGATGTAATAGGATGGCGAATTCGATCCTCACTCAGGGTCCTTTTTTTATTTTATTATTCAAGGATTTTATTGTTTGCATTTTTAAAGATTGTTTTCTTATCTTCGTTAGCTCAATGAAAATATTTTTAATTCATTTTTTTTAAACAATAATAAGTGCTGAAAGGGGTAGAAAATGAAGCAAGGGCTATATAATAGCCTTTCCAAGGGCGATTTTGTCTTTATTTGTTCTCTCTAGGTATATTAGGGTATTGCGAGTGTAAATTGTCTTCTGTAGGGGTGGGGTCAGAATAATGACATTTAAATTATTAATTGGGAGGGAAATCCACCCTATCGACGGATTATGCTTTCATTGGGATTTTAATTGATAAAATTATTCGTAAGCATGAATGACACGTGTATGCCGTCAAAAATACAGGGCAGTCGATGCGGCGGAGGAAAGAACACGTTCTCCGTTTGTTCGAGTAGTATCCCGAAACTTGCAAACGAAGAATTTAGTAAAATAAAAGAAGTACCGTGAGTGAGGATCGAACTCCCAGTCCTTACATCCACAGTCAACCACCGTTACCACTGGGCCACCGCTGTCTTGAAGTAAGTGTAAGGAAATACCGGATATATACCGTAGACCCGTTTTTTAAGATTTTAATTGCTTTTTTCTCGAAAAGTTTTGAGAAGTGCGTCGTCTTGCTTCGGCATATTTAATTGATAGCCGTGATCTGCCGAATCAGAAAATTTGAGCTCAATCGGCCACCCGAAGGTCGTGTATTCCCCTTGTAAGTCGGAGCGCATGGCCAGGCAGGAGCAGGAAATTTTGTGCAATTTGGTGGTCAAGTACAAGGACGTAATTGAGTGTAAGCGCTCGGATGCGGAGTCCGTTTTAAGCAAGGCAAGATGCTGGCACAAAATAACGGAAGAGTTTAATAATCGTGGATGAATAATTATCATCTTCTCGCAATGGCGGAAGTCACCTCAAACGCTTTGAGCCGACAATAATCTAACCTCAAAGTTTGAGCTGAGGCTGGCCTCAAAATTCGACGTTTTTGAGGTTGAGGTCGGTTTTATGATATCGTATCTCCTCCTCCTGACGACAATGAGGTGGAGGCCGGCTTCGAGGGGACTTTTATGATACGGGCCAAAGTGTCCTTCTCCTCAAATGAGGTGATTCTTTTTCGTGTCATCATCTTGGGGTGTTCTGCCCGTCGGCAGGTCCCCCGCGCCAATGCTGTCTCCATTCTCTCCTGTCTCCGGTCATCTCCTTGAAGTCTCCATATACTCCAAATTTTATGTTGTCAATGAACTTCAGCCTTCTCCTTCCCCTTCTTCTAATCCCTTCCACATATCCCTCCAAAGCTACTTTCAAAATTCCATTCCCCCTCATCAAATGTCCCAGCCACTAACCCTTCCTTTGATTTATTTCGTCCATCAATGTTCTTTTCTCATCTATCCTATTCAACATTTGCTCATTCCCAACTCGATCCGTCCGCCGTATTCCCTCCAAACCCACATCTCAAACGTCCCAATCCTGTTCCTGTCTCTCTTCCCCGTCGTCCAAGTCTCACATCCATACATAAACACACTCCACACTCAGCACTTCACCAATCTCTTCCTCAATTTTAATTCCAGTGCCTTGTTACACAAGGCTCTTTTCTTCTTCTTGAAAACTTCTTTCGCCATTCCTATCCTTTTTATTTCTCCTATACTTTTCCAGTCTTCAGTTAACAAAGTTACCAAGTAGCTGTAGGTTCTCACATTCAGTATTTCACCTTCTTTTGTCTTGACCCTCATACCATCTACATTTCTCACTTTATCGCTTTAGTCTTCTTAACATTTAATATCATTCCATATGTTTCCATTCCTGTCTCCAACGCTGTTACCAATATCTGCAATGACTCGGTGTCCTCGGCTAAAACCCCCGTTCACCGTCGTCGCTGCTATCGCTCGTCATGGCCGCCGCGAAACCTTTCGACGTCGTTTTTCGGAATTAATGGACGAGCAGACAGACGCAAGCGCCCCGCAGAATGTAGGTGTGCACTGACGACTCGGGCAAACGGTCGGTCTCATCATTTCAGCGAGCGGCAGTGCCGTCTGCGGTCACCGATCCAGCCCGCATGTGGACAGCTGCACCCCCACTACGCCCGAGGGGGTACCCCCACCCGATTTTCCGCCATACGCCATCTCCACCCCTCCCCTTTTATGAAACCCAAACCTCGTCAACGCTTAAATCCTTCCCATTACACGCACCCTCATTGCGAGCAGTCCCATATCCATCCAGGCCATGTGCTCCACCCAGTGAGCGGAGGGGGAGCAGCGGACGAAATTGGGCGTTTAATCGCATTCGGATTGAAGGCAGGATTTAATATGGTGCTGAAGAGTGATGGAGACGATTGAGAGTAAGTAAGTTAAGATGATTGCTCCACTTTGAATGCAAACATTGAGGATACAGCTGTGCTGGGCTTTTGGAAACCAGTGATGGAACCCAATAATCATGCGCTCTAATTTTCATTCAAAATAGCAAAAGCTTTTTGAAAATGCATGAGCTCAAGTATTTATGACACAAGAGTAAATGAAGAGTAAACCAAAAAAGAAGAGAATAATAGGATAATATATACGCTGCTTGCAATGCTTCATGAAACTAGGCAATGGAGAGTGGAAAATAATTTCATTTGATTATGCTATGCAAAGCACAGCCATAAACTCAAAGTAACACTTCAGTATCATAGAGACACAGTAGCCAGTTTTATTTAAATTACAGATGCACATTTTTGGAATTTTTTACACCTTCCCCATGCGTAGGCAAATATAAGGATAAGAAAAATACTTCCCTCCACCCCACGTTTTTACTTGAGATGTTGAATTTTTTTACATTTACTACGTGCAAAGAAATATAAGTATTTATGCTTTGCTTGAAGTATTTTTTGCGATTTCGCATGAGTTGGTGCTATAGAAAACTTACCATCAAAGCAGTTAAGAAGTGCGTGAAGTCTTTTCGGTATTTAAACCTGTTTAAATCCCGAGAATAATTCGAAGGAAAATCATATTTAAACCAAGTGGTGGTTTTTATAAATTGCTGTTATTACGCTGTGCGCCCTGAGTTGTCTGGACTTCCTGAGTGATCATGTGCCAGTAGATGGTTTCCACTCCTCACCTGCCTTCCCAAAAGGCCTTCGAGTCTCATGCAACAAATGCCACGACGGCCCTTCCCGCGTGGGTATACAATTGCATCCATCGTCCCTGGACAAGCAAATGAAAGAGGGCTCTAATGACGTCACCAACTCATCAAAAGTGGGCGGCAAATATCGCAGTTTCTCATTTTACAATTACGAGAGAATGATTGATTGGAGAAGTTTCATATGATCATCGCAATAAATTTATCTTTCCCCTCCATATATCGAATTCTTTCGATTTCTGGTCTAAATGAACGGATCCATCGCAAGACCTTTGATGCATTTGACGTCACGCACTTACAACTTCCGCATTGGCGCGCCGCAACCTTAGGGCGAAGATATAAGTGGATAGTTAGCATCCTCTGCGTTAAACACGTGTAGTTACCCATCATATCACGTGGCGTAGAAAATTCACACATCGATGACCCCGGGAGGAAAAATGAGGCACATATCAAGGTGAAAGACGAAATATTAAAATATTCTCAACTGTAGTCACGAGTGAATGGTCAATGAGTCTTGAATGATTATTATTCGTGCCCATATGCACGGCAATAATTTACTATTAGCTTATCGTATGCATGTCACGTGACACAATACCGCGTTAGGAGGCGATTACGTGATTAAGAGATTTTGGCGATTTTTGCCCACCCATCGTTGAGATATCGTGAGATTTGGCTCGACCCACTCCCTCTAATCTCACGTGATATTGTTCTAAATGCGTTTTTTCAGTGTATATACGTTAATATATGCTGCATTGCGTTGGATTTGTTATTTATTGTTTAATTATTTGTATATATAGGATTTAGGATTACTAAGATCGTAAATTTAAACTGTTTCCTTGTGGAAAAAATTGGACGAGACTTGCCAGGACCCTTGAGATAGGGTGAGAATCGACTTGACCCCCTCCTACCCCCATAAAACGCCTCTCGTAATGCCCCCTTACCATTGAAACGCTCAAGCCACGTTTTGATGACGTCACCCGCTTTCCTCCATACTCTCCAGTGAGGACACGTGAGCCGATCGGAAGGGGTGGTTGCTGGTCCAGGGTATGGTGTGATAAAATGGAGATAGGAGTCGCTGAGGTTGGGATTGTGAGCGATAAGAGTTTCTCGGGACGGGACAGCCACGAGTGGAAATCAGTGTGGCCCTCATTAAAGACGTTATCTTGTTTTTCCTATTCCTCCTTCCCACGCCCAAGACAATCGCTCCTCTTTGAGAAGGAAACCGACGGGGGCAGGTGGTCCACTGGAATGCGAGAGGACCACCAAAGCCTTTTCAGATAAGCACCAAAGAGAGATAAGAATAGACAAACAAATAGGTGATAACGGCGCTCTCAAACTGAAGCACAAAAGGCCGCTATTCATCTACATTTTCATAATGTCCAGCGCGTCGTCGCTTTGGTGTTTGGCAGGGAGTGGTCAGTCATCGGCATGCACACCACACGGTCATTAGAAAAACTCTTAAAACATCAAATAGAAATGCGTGCAGATTCACGCAGGTGGTGTGAGCTCCCACCAATAATCCACCTCATCCATGCAAGCCGAGTCAATAGCTCTAAAATGTTATAGACTCGGGTCATCTTATTATTGGTCATGGCTTATTTAACTTTCTTCTGGAGGTCCTTCAGCCATTGAATAATCCGTCGTGGGAACATAGAATGCATTTTAATATCACAATAGCTATAATTCGTCTCACTTCCAAAATGGCTACCTCACGAACAATGGCAACTATCAATAATGAGTGGGGAAGTAAACAACACGCAGAAAAAAAGACGCAACGAAACATGTGACATAAATAAGGCATTGGAGCAGATACGATCACAAAATGCATAACACTCGCGTTACTACAATTTTAACATCATCACGGGCCAACATTACTGTTGGGAACTTTTCAAATGAATTCAGCGAGATGTGTGAGTCCGTAGCGTATGTATGTACTTACCATTCGCCTTGGTCCGACGCGAGTCCATCTCGGCAGTTATGACAGATGAGGTATGCTCTCGAAGCCTTGCTTCCATAACTTGGGAATGTCGATCGGAGTGAAAGGATATTACGTCTGCTTCTTGCGAGTCTTATCGTAAACCGTTATTGAAAAGAATGAAGACGAGGGAAATTTGGGATTCGTTCGCGTGGAATGATTAACATTTTTTCTCTTTTCACCCTGAAGGTACGAATGCATTGGTTTTCTCTACTCTCCGTTCCTTTCTTGCATTGGGTCGTTCAACGCCCGCGAAATCTCTGTATTTTATTCATGGAATCGATTATCACCGCCATTCTGAGGGTGAGTGTGCTTCAGGGCCGTGGGGATTGGTGCAGGGACGGCACCCTCTTCAATAAACACATATTTACACATACGAATTTAATAAAAGAAAAATCGTAAGAGCCGTCGCATGATTCTTAACAAATAATCACCTACAAGTCAACCGATTTTCCAAAGAAAAATCGTATGAGCCGTCGCATGATTTTTCACAGTAAAGTCATGTTATCCAGCGTAGAATCATAAGATATTTCGCCGATTATTCAAATAATATATAGCGTCAAATTGATTTTCTCGCACTGTATCGATGGTACCCATGCAATAAATCGATTCAATGCTGTAGTTGGGCCGGCACGGGCCAGTACGGGGTACCCCCTAAAACCCAAACTCGTTATAAGCGTACCGGTTTTACAACCTTTTTCCATAAGTAAAAAATAGCCCTACTGTAAATTGTTCAATAGATTTCAGAAAGAAAAATTGGAAATGATTATTTACTTGTCCAGAGTTATCTCCTTGCAACAACTTGTAACTAATATAAGAGTTGGGGTTTGACATTTCAATCGCGGCCGCATGTGTAATACATGTCCAGCGGTTGGTGAGTACCGCCAAAAATTTTTTCCCAACTACAGCACTGAATCGGTTATGAATTAATTTGGCCCATCTCTAATAAAAGTGATTATTGTAGCGTTCCAGCATGTTCGCCTCGGAGGCTACGCTGGCGTCCTCTTCACTAAACTCGTGTGCTCAACATGTGTATAGCGTGAGGTGGGAAATGAAGGAGCCAGTTCAAATCGAAACGTGGCGCAATCCTCTGAAGATGCTTAGGGTAGATCAATTTTATACATCAGTTCCACTTTTATAGATTTAAGAATCCTTAAATAATCCTTAAAGTGATATAACCGCGTTTGTGGATAATAACACATATTCATAAAAGCTAAATAAATAATACGTTTGGAAGAAGAAGCAAGTTTAAACATACGTGGCAATACTCCATTGTCGTTGATACATATGGGAGGAACAGTAAGGGACTTATAAAAATGAAATTCAGCATATTTAAATGTCTTTTACTTTAAAAATCTATGAAATGTCACTGAACTTCCCTTTTACATATTTTTATTAGCACCGAAATTCTCAGTAATAGGGTACCTAGTTTCCTTCATCAAAGGTATTGATTGCGATTCGTTATCCACCATTAGTGTATTCATAATATGCAAATTATTTGGTTTTAGAAATCCCGGTTTAGATGAATGTTAATGGTCAATTTTAACCTCATTCGAAAAAGGCCAGATTGGCGCCCATGCGATGCCACTCCACGTGACGTCACAGGGAGTTCCTATACAAGTAGAAAGGAGTTTTACATCGTCTGAGATTACCAATGCATGCATGAGGCACAGAGCTCAGGGAAACATCTCTTAATAATAACCTATTAAAATTGCATATGGCCGGAAAGTTTCCTTCGTTTGATAGGGTATTAATTATCCTTATTTAAGCCAAGCGCTACCTGCTAACAGGGTACTCTGCTACCTGCTAGCAGCCCTCATCGTATCGGCGCACATACCCTCGCCCCACGGTCACCTCATTTGCGGCAGCGGGAACCAGAACGACGTCACACGGCGTTTTCCCAGCATTCATACTTAGCCGTCACGTTTTCGCGCGCTGGAAAATATTCACTTTTCATTTAATCGCGAAAAATAATTGAAAATCTGAAAGCTTGAAATATATACTCCAGGAGTAATATTCTTTCGATTTAGGAAATAAAAAAATAATAGGAAACCACCCTATTAAGTACCATTTCGCAATTAGTTCCCAGGTGACGTGACACGATACCACATTACCACTGATTGTGAATGAGGCGTGTTGTTGGGGCCAAGTTGGTGACGTCACTCGCCCTCCTTTGCCTTTATCCTTGCGCTGAGACCGTGGGAGCCTCTTTTCAGAAGAAGATTTCCAAGTGGAATTTATTTCCTCGTGCGAGGGGCACCCACCCCTCTCTTAGCTCCTCCCCTATGTTGTCAGTTTTCGAGAAATCTCTCCAAATCCTTCCTTCATCTCCCCATGTCAATCCGTAAAATATATATATCCCCTTATTCTATTGAGCCTCTTATTATGATCTGCTTATTTACAGCTGCCTTGTTGACATTCTCTCCCGTCTCTGAGGAAACGGGAATTCGAGGTGAAATCACGGTCTTAGAATATGAGAAGGTCTGGACACTCTCCGTTCAGGCATGGTCTTTTAATGAAGCCGTTTCCCGTTGAGGCCGGTAGGGGCGCCACCTATCCTGAAGGGCAAGTTTCCTACGTATCTGTATACGATACTTCAGTAATTATGAACTAATTTATGGCAAAAATGAATATAAACACATCGACAGTGGTTACTAGTTTACAAGTTCATATGCACTTAACATCTTATAGCGAAAAATACCTAGAAATCGTTCTCATACGTGAGTATTAATCAAATGGAAGGCGTTGGATTTCAGCTTCGTCTGCTTCCATATACCTTTGTAAAATCAGTTACAGCCATAACGAAAGATTGTCAGCAGTTAAAACCTTATGTAGTGAGGAAAGGTATTTTTAAGGAAATAATTATTTATAGCTATCTTGTGGTAAACGTTAATATAAGTTGTCATAGAAGCTACGTACGCACCATTGCCTCTGAGCCCATCGGCATGTTTCCACGGCCTTATAAGAATATAGATGTTATTCCTTGCTTTCAAACACTATTAACAAATATAATATCAGAAACGCAAACGGCTTCTTACCAAGGCCGAAGTGAAATACTTCTTATGAAGTGACGTATGTTAATGTTTTTAATCTCCTGAGTCTCGATCAAGTGATAATAATAATGGCAGGGCACAGCAAACCTAAAAAAATGATTCTATCCTAGGGACGTTTTGCGGGTATAGAATAGGCATATTTAATCGTTGAACGGGGTGAATAATTTCCGGAAGTACCATTATTACCGTTAAAGGCTATTTTATAACGATGCTTGCCTACTCACCTTGAGGAATAATTTGAGATTTAAGGGAGTAAAATACCATATGAAAGATAAGAACGAAAGAGATTTTGCAAATAATTTCCGAATAAACTTCCACGAAAACAGTGCAATGGATATAATCCGAGGGATTTGCGGATGTCTGATCACTTTCAGGTGCTGGCAAATCTGAAATATTATCCCTCGCCCAAAAATAAGATGAGTAGTACGACAGAAACCACATGCTAATACTGCTAATACGCGGTAAATGTACTTTTCATGAGAGTTGCACGCACCATCGATAACAGCTACAGCTGTGCGATGCATGCATTAAAAGAAATCATCGAAAGAGGTATTAAGAATGAAAACGATTCACATTTTTCCAACTTATATAATGTAGACACACATCAAATCTACATTTCCAGAATGATTACACAATGCTATTGAAACTGAGATTATTTATACAATCAATGCAAGGTAATGTCATGAAAAATAAATTTTAAGTACTCACAATTTAACATTTCTATTAATTCTTTCTATTACTAATTTCTAATTACTAATCATTCTAAGAGATTCAATTTAGTAGGAGAGAATGATGAATAGTTGATGAAAGCCGTCGCACATCTTGCATTTTCTCAGTGTTACTTCATTCCTCCACTGTGAATGACATTGACCACTGGAACAGCAAAACCTGTAATTTAAATATGTATAAATTTTGGAGCTTTAGCACACCAAAAAAAGGAATCGTACAGCTATTTCATCGCTTCTCAGGGTCCTTGGGGACTTTAAAAAGCGAAATCCCCGAAGTCTTGTGGCCATAACCAGTGGTGCAACGCGGTACCACACACGTCCTCGGCATTTTCCTTTTTTCAGTAAATCCGCGATATATATCCACGAAATATTAATGTAGAACAATAAGGAAATAATGCAGAAGACTAACATTCGAAAATAAATGAAAACTAAATCTTAATTAATTACAAAAATGACTATTTCCACTCACCTGTAGTATGCGCTCAACAATACGGAAATTAACTTACCCGCTAATTCTTGCCCTCCAGAATACGTGGCGCCGCCCCGGCAAACGTGCGGCAGGTTGAGGAAACGACTTCAATAAAAGACCATGGGTTCCCAATGGAGTGGGATAGGGAGTGACATAGGGCTGGGTGAAATCATACGGAGGTTTTTTTCTAAAGAGAGCGGCGATGAACTATATCGTCCTCTATTCTTCTCTCCAGACAATACTTCGTCACGAAGTTGGAAATTGGGCAGATATCAGGTTTTATTAAGGTTTTATCAATCTATGAAGAACATTTGGCATTGTAGAAGAGTTGAGATGTTTTCTGGAGTCAGTAAGAATCAAACTGCAAACATTCGAAGCGTGAAATTTTTGGGAACGTTGGAAATACAGTGTAACACATTTTTGTGTAGTCAGAATTTTTGTTGCTGACAAATTGTCCATTTCTGTCAACTTTCAATTAGAAATTTGAAAATAAACTAACTCCACACTTGTCGAAGTCTTTGCTTCAGCGCAGTCCGCCATTAGCATATGCCCAAAAATGGCGGGCTGCGACGACTCCAACAATGGCGGACTGCGAGTTATTGGAAGGCAATGTAGATGATTTTGTAGACGTGCAAAAGTCTGATCTCAATTTAATAGTCTTCCATTTTGATCTATCGCGATTCTTGTGTTTCCCTGAAGGATGCGTGCTAAATAAAAGTTCATTTTTGCTGTAATCGGAGCCTCCATAAGTATTGTGAATGCAAGTTTAAGCTATCTTCGACACATTTCAAATTGGTAAAATATATAAATATTGGAAAATGACAAAACTTGAAAAAACTGGAAAGATATTCAAAAGGAGGTATTCAAAGATTCTATTCTTCCTCCTCTTATACTTACAATTTGGTGCAACTTTGATGACTGATTTTCCCATTGCATAAATTTGCTCAGCTTATATCAAGCACTTTACATTGCCGATATAAATTAATTCTAATGCTGTGATTTTACATAATTACTTTTATGTAAATATTTGACCACATACCGTCCTATGTACGTCTCTTGAAAATGTGTAACTTTTATTTCGTATGCATATTATTGAACCTTATCGAAAATCGAGAAAAAATTCTGAGGAAAAGTCTGGCAATTTTATCTTGTATTTAAGAGGAGCAGAAATTACCATATTCAGAAGGGGAGGGCTCGGACTTTAAATCGCAATTTGTTTCGAAATAATTCAGTGGTCGGAAAGATAAGTTACGACGACAAAAAGTCCCTGCCATCTTTCAGTCATCTTTCTCCTAAGTTAGAATTAAGAAAACGCGAAATTTGCCGCCTACTTCTCATGAGTTGTGGCGGCAATAGAGTTCCGGCTCATTGACTTGTTCAGGGAGAACGACTCGTTGAGCTAGGAAAATGCGAAAGGCATAATCACGCTCGGGGGTCGGGAAGCGGGTCTCGGACTGAGAAACGGATAAAATACGCGTCACCCTATTTTTTTAACTTTATCATAATCTGCGATGAGAGAGAATCGGTGACCTAGCCCGTTGTATTTGGATATTTTATCGTAAGTGTCCCCGCAGGACAGTAGCGGATACAGAAAAAACTCAAGGGGGGGACGCAAAATATTTCTTGAGCTACCTTTACCTTTATCATAATGAAATACTAGTCGCATGCAAAGTTTAAGAAAGTTTTATTTAAACTGATTATACACGTGAAAATGTTATCTTATGGTATAAAAAAAGTTCCAATTGTGGTTCTGCAATGTTAGGCAGTACGTGCGGCCCCGCAAGAGGGGGGGGGGGAGCGCGCCTCCCATATGTATCCGCCACTGCCGCGAGATTATTTTCTGGGATAGCCCTCGTTTTCTTTTCCTGCTCCGATGAAATCAGTTGGGGAAAGTGAGGATCCTGAGATGTTTATTTTCGCTACGAGGCTGACAACGTCCACTGTTGGTTGCGTCTCGATTTTCGGCGTCATTAAGCCCCTCCCTGAGGGAATCAGACCTTGGCGTTTTAAGACTATTTTTAGCCCTTTTGTGCGTCTCTGGTCACATTTTTTTCGGCGCTTTCAACGGCGTAGTTTGGAAAGTGACGCGCATATCCCACAATGCACTGAGGTGAGCGACGATAATATTGTGCCTTTTGGAGCTAAAAAAGGAAAGATCGAATCGACCTCCATGGATGGTCCGATGTCGATTCCGATGCGGACGATATTTAAGGTATCGGCAGGATTTTTCTTCACGCAATATTCGCACTTCAAGTGATCTGGCGGTTGACTCGTGGTGTTTAGGCACTACATCGCTGCATGCTTATGTGGTTATTCCCTTAAACTGTGTCTTATTAAATGCCCGAGCGTTTAAAGTTCTAGTTTAAACCTCAGGACTGAGGCGCTGTACGCACAGACATGCTGCAAATTGAAACTGTTTATCTGTAAGCGTAAATCATCTTGACCTCTGAAGCCAACGGCATGTGCCTTGGCAGTTCAAGTGATGGAGCACCCGGTGTGAAGGAGTTCTTCTTCAAATTCCGGTCAAGGAAAATAATTTTTATCTGGAATTTTATTCGCACTAATGAACTGCTATCGAATAACGCCTTTTTCTTACCTTGGGAGTCCTAATATTTTATTACAAAACATTAGTCAACGCCCTACGCGAAATCGTGGAGGGATGATCCCCATGAAAAGCCGCAGTTAAATAAAAATGTCCAACGCAATATGGTTCCTCGTTATTTTGAAATCTTCATTGGTTCTCGTTGTCGATCACAATATTTGAAAAGCAACTGTACCTTAGCCCGCCACCATCGTCCCTCACTGGTCAATAATCCCTAAGATTGCTTTGACGCAACACAGTGCAGTCACACGCAAGTCAATTAATTTTTTCTCGTCTTCTCTTTCTCATCCTTCTTTACCTGATCCATAAGTTTCATCAGATGTCATCCTTTTCCATGCTCGCCATCCACTTGTCCCTCGACGATGGTTTTCAGCAGACCATCATGTCTCAAGGCGTTGTCGATTAAGTTGTTGTCCAGTGCCTAGTTGTTCGTATTTAGCTCTATGTTAAATTGGTTATCGTGGTTGGTGAAATTGTTTTTTTTCTGTCTTTGTGTTGCAGGTGGTGTTGTTTGAGTGAGCGTTGCCATGGAGATGACCGATAGTGTGGTGTCGGCGACGGAGAAGAGCGAGGATAAGAAGGAGATTGAGGACGAGGAGAAGGAGAGGATGCTCAACGAGGAGAACAAGGAGAGGGGGAAGGAGGAGGGGGGAGGGGGAGGGGAGGGAGAGAAGGGGGGAGGGGGGGAGGAGGAGGAGGGGAAGGGGGACGAGAAGGATGAAGGGAAGGGGGACGAGAAGGAGGCGACGGCCAACAAGAAGGACAAGGGACCCATCTCCAACGTCATCGGAGCCATCAAAGTACCATCGTTCCTCACCAGGGGTCGATCCCGGGACGGCGGCAAAGTAAGTTCTGCGCAAGAGAAAACGTATGGGCACCAGTCTTAATGCGGTGGAATTGTCTCAAAGGAAATACGTGCAAGAGCGCGCATTGGCTTCTACGCTTGGGGCCGTGATTTAAGCAGCGAATAACCTAGATCACGTGACGAATCTCATGAGTCTGATTGGCTGACTATGACGGGATGCATAACAATATAAACAAAGTCAATCTTAGCGACGACTGTGTTTGTTTATACTGTTGTTTATTTATATTGAAATTTTTACTCCCATTGCATTTAGTGCTCATGAGCTAGAACAAGTATGAGTATTTTAATCAAATCTTTTTATCTGTGTGAACTTTTCTAACCATTTCCATTCCCCATAATGAAGCGAATGTTGGCGTTTCTATGTTGGCCTCGCCTTTTGTTTATTTTTCATCCATTATGCGCGCTCTTGTTTAAATATCCTCTGAGGCAAACGCTCCACATCCATGTTAAGTGAAAAAACACAAAACTGTTTGCACAAAAATTTATATTAAGAGGACGCATCACTTCTGCTCGACCGATGCTTCTTCATGTCGTATTATTTGTTTAATTCTTAAGATATTATCTTGTGATATTAATTCTAGATACAGTAGCATCTTGTAAATGAGTTGCTTTATCAGCGAAAGTGCGCAGGTAAACTTTTCCTGTCTTAAAGCAGGAAAAATTCTAGAAGATACCGTAAATGTTTATAACAGCGAGCGAGTGGGAATACTCCGTCCTCGAAATGGAAGTAAGTTCTGTATAAGCAATATTGTTCTCTTTATTCAGCATGAATAAATGTAATAACTTTTATAAACACCAACAGGAGTACCTCATCGTCTGTTCACGTTATGAATGAGAAGTGTCGACATTGAGTCTTAATTTGTATTCTATATTATTTTCTCCACCGAAATGAAATTTTCTAGATTAGCATGTTATTAGGTTTGATTTGATAATATTGGAAATTCACGTAAACATTACATATTTATACATCGTAATCGAATTTCTTCGGCTTTTTGTATTTCACTGGAGCCAAAAAACAGGCTTTTTATCGGAATAAGCCTCGGCAATGTACGTAAACAGATATACCCTGAATACACTTTAACAGTGAGACAGTGTTTCATTGCATCAACCTGGACCGCTGACGTCACGCTTTTGCATTGGCAACGGAAGATCGCATTCATGATTAGGTTTTCGGTGGTAGTTGCTTGATCAAAGCATGCATCATCAAAGTGTTAATGTAAACTAGTTTATTCGATCAGTAAGCCACGTTATTAGGAACAGTCGACTCGCTAAGAAAACCATTTACTTTGTATGTATTTAGTTGCGGCGATATAGTGTGGTATTACTTCCCCAGGGATTTATACGTTCAGAGTAACATTTAATGATATTGAGCCTGACACCGTGTATCACTTAAAGTGAACGTGAGAGAATTTTCTATTGGATGAAACACTTGCTTAGTTCTTCCATCCCCTCCCAAGTTTCGACGGCAACGTACTCTTCATCTCCGTGGACGATCTTGAGGCTTAGCTGCTGTGGAGTTGTGATCACCCTTGGAAGAAAAAAGTAAATGATTTATTGGCGTAGGGATGTATTATCTCAAAATTGATTGCGATACGAATGATTCAGTGCTGAATTGGCTTTGAATACTGTTTCATATAATTAATTACCTTTTTACCTTATAAATACGTAAGTGCTCAAAGGACAGAAATCATTTTTTAGCTTTTTCTGCGGCACGAGTTCATAGACCAATTACGTGATGAACTCCCAAAATATAGTGAACAACGTTACGCGGAATCGTAACATTTTAATGGAACTATTCATAGTTTACGGAGGCCTTTAGTTGCTATTCAATGGTAAAGCCTGCATTAAGATTGAATGACGGGCATATTCGAATCATCGTTGAAATGCTCAGTGGTAATTTTTCAGGCGTCTCGTGAATTTTGTTCGTATCCTGGATGCGTATGCAACCCTCGATGATTCCATGTGTTGGCCGATTGTATGCTTCCCTGAGGGCTCTGACTTATTGGAAAAAAATCCGCTATAGCTTTAACGAAGGGCGCACTTAGCGTGGGATTCTAGGGCCCATACGTTCATAGAAGAAATCAGCGCGAAAATTAGCTTGGGTGGGGTTTGGTCAATTGTGAGTTAATGGCAACATCGGCGTTAATGAAATATTTGGAACGCCCACTGTCGCAAGAATTCCCATCTCTCGATTTATTTATCTTCTTGTCCCCTCAAGGAAATCCCATTCGATGTCTTCCCCTTGCTCCCTTTAGTTACGCTTCATTCGAGGAATACGCATTTAAATTCAACCGATATAGGGGAGGTGTAGTGAAAGTGCGTTACATTGTCGTACAACAGTAATCGCAATATTCCTTCGTTTCGGCTCTCGGAGACATCATCGCCCGGTGAAAGACATCAAAGATTGAGAATGGGGTGGGACACGAGTTGAAGGAGGGGAAACTGCGGTTGACTTAGGAGATGAGGGGGGTGGGGGGAAGAGTAAAGCAGTGATAACTGTGGCGGGACGAAACGAGCAAAAAGGCAGAGGGCAGAATTTCAATTTGCGGGGAGTGTTCATTTTCTTCTTTCATTTGATGGGAACAGAGGCTGAAGTGCATTGAGAGCTCCAAAAAGTTTACGGAGATGCTGCTCAAAGTGAAACAAGGTGCCGTGATTGCTTCCATCGCTTCAAAGACGGTCATTCCAATGCTGACGTGAAGGAAGACCAAAAACCTTCGAAGGCGCTGAAATGGAGGCATTGCTCGATGAAGATCAGTACCAAACTCAAGAAGAGGTTGCTTATGCGTTAGTATTTACTCACCAATCCATTTCCTAGCGATTGGATGCGTTGGGATTTATGCAAAAGCAAGGAACTTGGATTCCTTATGATTCTAAGTGAGTCTACAGAAAGAAAACGCTCGACCTCGCCTTGCAAATACGCTCGAATGGGAAGTCCTGCCCCTCCTGCTGTATTCCCCAGATATTACGCCGTCCGATTATTTTATGGCACATTGTCTGGCTAATCTGCAGTTGCGCTCATACGAAGACACCAAAAAGAATGGCATGATTCGTGGGTATTCCCAAAAAATGAACAATTTTACCGTTACGGTATTGGCCTCTGTCACATTGATGGGGAAAAGTTGTGGCTAGCGATGGACAATACTTTGAATGATTCATTTATAACTATTTTTTCACGATATAGTTGTATTTCCGTTCAAAAAACAGCGGGAACTTAATTGCGCACCTAATATTTTGCTAACAAAGTTTATGTACACTGCCAAATCTGTTAAATTTTAAATCAAAAACTTTCTCTAAATTAACGTCGGAAAACATATATCGAGTTGCTTTTCTTGATAAATAAGGAGCACAAACGATATTTTTTGATATTCAAATAAATAAAAGATCGTAGCACTTTTATTTATTTAAATATGTCTAACTTCCACCAACTGAAGCCTGATTCTGTTGAGCTTATTCGTATTTTTTTAATAGCTCATGAAATGAAACTCAAATATCACGTTCCCTTTATTCTTTTTTGCTTATATTAGTTGAATCTTTTGATCTCGTTTCACAAAATTAAAGTCCGGTTTAGTGGGTTTATCAGTTATTAAAAAATAATCCCAATGTAATAAATCCCATGTTTTTGTTATGCATTGTAATTCAATATTTGTTAATAATTATTTATTTATTTTTTATTAATTTACTTTAAGGTATTATTCGTTGAAAAAATTGCCAAAAATTGTGCACAGAAAATACTCCATAGCTTCACTATCACGTAAATGCAAGTTGTATCAAAATCAATTTGGTCCAGCTAAACCTCAAAATTTTCCTGTGTCTAGTTACATCATTCAAAATACCATTTTTATTCATTTGTTTTTCGGTCAAGCGTATTAGAATTTTTTTAGGCATTAAAAACATCTGAAATGTCACATTACTGAAGATTACAGTAAAATTTACATTTTACCAGTGGCTAAATGCTTTTTCTTCCAGCTAATCTATAATTTCATTTTGCTTACCCCTTTAGTCGTGATGTGACTCACGTTTCGTTTCGAATAGCAATTCCCGTTGTCATGGCAGGGCTTTTGGTCCATCCGACCTCAGAAGGCTTTCACCAACAACATTAACCATGTACTTGCGCTTTATTCATTTCAATTAATTAAGAGCCAATCAATGGTGTGAGTGAGTGAGTGAGTGCTTTTAGCGTGAGCAGTGTGTGGATCCGTAATCACCTTTGAGCATTCGGGAGAATCCTCCAAGGGCGGATTATTATTCATTCGTTCATACTGTGGACGTGCGTCCCTTCGTGTCGTTGGGGGGGGGGGGGAGGGTGAGGGGTTGAAGGACGCGATACCGTGGTACTCACGCGCTCGCACTGAGACCCCGGATGAATCTCACTTGCGAATCGCTGCAAACCCCACTCACGATATCTTAACTTGACGTAACTTCACTTAATATCTCTCAACTGACCTAAAATTGAAAATATTGCCCCAATCACAGCTCAGACAATGGATCAGTTATGAATCGATAAGTGTATGAACTATTATTACGTCATAAGGATGTGAACAAATATCATTATTTTCCTTGCTTCTGGCGACTTCCAAGACGTGTTTGATATTTTTCAACTAACGATCATTCCAAGGCGACTCACGCAATTTAAAGCTTTTGTATACCAATGGCCGCTCTACTCATGTGTTCAACTCCAGAGTTACGCCAAGTTATGTATCAGTTCAGTTGTTGTGAGCGGGGCTTAATTCTCAGCGGTGAATTCCACTCTTCCTTTCGCTTGAGGACGTTCATTAATCCAAGGAACGGCGTATACATTTAATTGCATTCACATGGGCGTTTTATGATATTTTCTTTTCTAATTGGTCCTCATTTGCAAATAACCACAAAAATAAGAATTTTTAATGCCATTCACAATGAAATATGAATGGGCTCAACTCCCCGATTATAATTTATAAATCCGGAGTCTAACGCTAAAGTAGTGCTTCTGGGAACCCAGGTCGCTTTATAAATTAAAGCCTGGATTTGCGACAAGGTAGTTTTCATTATGAATGAGACAAACTTCAATAGAGTTAATCCAGACACAATCACTTATAATTTTTAAATTAAATATGTGCTGGAAATTGCGTTTGAGAATCCAATTTTTTATGTAGAAGTCCTTATGGCAATAATTTTGTCAGCATTGGAAAAAGTTTGATGAACTCGATCATAATTCATTGGGTGAATGTTTCGAAAGTGACGCTCACATTTTATGATGCAAAATGCGCAATCATTTTTATAACATGACGATTTTACAGAAAGATGATCGTCAAAGCGGTATCATTTTGATCGACGAAATGAAAATGGAGATTTCACTATCTTTATGGGTGGACCTTACTCTATTTCGGTAGCTACGGTATCGTGAAGCTACACTCAATAAGGGATTCAACCACAAGATTTATGAGGATAGGTGAGGGTAGGGCTCAGCATAAACTAAGAATATATATGTCACTTTGACTAAAAAATTATATTATATTCGTAATACCATACGAATCGTGAAGTAAGAACACGTAGTTACGTCATCGAACCTCGTTTTAGGTTTTTGCAAACGAATGCTGAAATTGAAGAAAATATTCAAGTTAGTTTTGCAAAAATGGCGATATGGCCGGGTAAAAGAGCCGCAAAAAGTATCACTTAAGTATATCACATATGTATAAGGATTGAAGTATCCACATTTTGTGAAATATAATATTGATTTTTGCCCTGTTCAATGATGGCAAAAAGTTTTCTTTTATAATAATGGCGAAAAGTATTCGTCTTGTATTGCGAGGTCGCGATCAAATTTTACCAAATTAAACTTCCGACGCTCATCGCAAAATCGGATTTATGCTTTCTGCTCTGTCCTCACGTTCCGCTTGAATTTAGAGTGGCACTGAGTGACGCCCAGAGTCGGACCAAAGCGCTGAGAATTCGCCCTCAAAATCAATTCCCTTTGTGACTAACTGAAGCTCTGGCGAACGAACCAAATGCACATTCATGACTGGCTCGAGAACACCCTAGGCGTGGCTGTTAGATTGAGTGTGTCTATCTGCGCTGAGATATTGAGGGGAATTGGGGGAGGGGAGTGGCGGCTACAGCGTTGGCTTCCCACACCAAGGGTCCGAGTTCAAATCTGGCGTTGGCAGAGATTTTCAGAGACGGCTTGAGTGCTTTGTGGATGGCACTTCAAGGACAGCACTCCGTTCGTTGGATCGGACGTTGAACCGCAGTCCACTTGGCGCCTTTCGGTAAGAAAAGGATAATGCAGACGCCGGGTTTCTCTCCACCCTTCCCTATGTGACGTAAATGGCATGAGCTATCGGTCATAGGCCTCCTTCAAATGCGTACCTACTTAGAATGAAGTCCCTTTAAATGAAGATATTATTTTACCGTAGTTCCGCTCTTACGATATGTTTATTGGAGGCTGTTGTATCAGCGATTAACTCTTTCTCAAAGCAGAGTGGATACACCTAAAGTAATTAGCAAGGTACTGTCGTTCAAAAAATTGGGTGGCGCTAATTATTATCTTGGCCAGAAAATGACTTTCTTTATTACTATAATTACTATATGTTTTTCTGAGGTCGTACTCTTGAAGATCGAAATACGAGGGACGTTTATTTTTCAACCTCTGATAGCTCAGCAAAAACATAATACAAGCGACGGGCGGATACTGCGCGGATAGGGCAACTGCACGTTCTCCGCACCACACGCTCAAGTCATTTCTGATCTTAAGTTTTTAGTTTAAGGTTAGTAGCAATCTTATTAACTATACTGCCTCAATTGATTCTACCGTACTGCGGAGCGACAGCCAGAAAACTCACCGAATGGCTTCAGCATTGACAGGTCTTGTCCTTTATGCCGATAAAAGAGAATTTCTTTAATGCACTGTGGCTAGTGGGTGAAACAGTGTGGAAAATCACGTCCATTCCCATTCAAAACAAAAGAGGAGACATGCTGGCTTCAGGGAGTGTTCTGATCCATGAGAACGCCCGTCATCTCAGCGCTGATGCAGCCCAACTGCTCCTTGAGCAATTTCAATGGGACATTTTCGATCACCCGCCTTACAATGCCGACCTCGTGCCGTGTTACTTCCATCTTAACGCTGAAGTGAAGAAGTTGCTAAGAGGGAAGTGTTTTCAAACAGGCTTTGAGCTTCAGACGTAAGGCAAGATTCATGGGAGGTCACTGGCGGCAACATCTTCTGAAAAGAGTATGGTAAACCTTGTACACAGGCACGACCAATACCTCAATTGACGAGGCGATTATGTCCTAAGGATACCACAGGTGTGATCAACATTTAGCAATGAAATAAATTTTAATCGTTCACTTCGTCTTCTGTTCATGACCCATCGGAGGTTTAAAAAAAACGTCCCTAGTAGTTTGGAGTGCCCATCTTAACCTTAGAGTCGTGTGTATCACGTGACGTGGGATATTTAATTACATCAGTGAGCCCGGGAGGGATAATTGGGTACATAACGAATTGAAAAAGCATATATCAAAATATTATTAACTTCACTCACCTATAAAAACCTTAGTCGCTGAGCTGAGGCCTGCGAATTGAGAAGCGTACATTTGATAAACAAATGTAGTTTTCCTCCTTCAAAATAATCCCTCATTCTCTCCTCATTGGATTCGTTTTTCTCTCGCACCTTCAGTACAGTTGTTCGCTGAGCCATAAATCCCATTTTTTCATCCGCAGTCCCGATTTTAATCGATAGCACACAGAATGTCCAGTCGATTTACGCCGTTCGATGAGCCAATTCAAGTGTAAGTGCACATTCGTGCGTGTCGATTATTCGTTCACTTTCAAAGCATCCAATTCATTCTATCTCGCGGGCCTTCGTGGAATTAATTTCCTGGTGACATTCGGCCAATATTCCTCGTACACAAACGAATCTGTCGAAAATCTTCCGGAGAGGAGGATTGTTCTGCCTTTGTTTGTTTTGCGTATCCATGGAGGCGCCACGCGGACCGTGACAACGGCGTTTTTGATCTCCGCTGCTCTCGATAGTGCATCTAAAAATACGAATGGACACAAAATGTTTCACTAGGAAGAGGAAATGCTATTTTCACGCAGTTGGAATTCAGTGTGGGCGGAGCGGAAATCAATTCGCTTGACTTAAGGAGGAACCTGCGCTTCGAAATACTGCTTTCATAAGTTAGATAAACTCGATAACAACGAGTTAAAATCGCTAAATTAGTCATTCATAAAAATTAAAAGTAATGCTAAATTAATCAAAATAGCTGTACAATGCATGAATTTTACTTAAAATGGAATAATATAGTGATATGAAGAATGGCTGTTATATTGACTCTTAGGTATCGGAAGAATTTAAGTACTTTCTCTGGAAATACAGTAAAGCTTTATAACTACATCATTTGTGATGAATAAAATGAACTTAACTAATGAGACCTTTTGCTCTGTTAATTTCAACCTAATTTGGAAAAATGGTTTATTTATAATTGCTGACCACCAACTTGACAACGCTGCCAGCATATCGTAGTTTCACAGCGATTGAGCACCTTTGTTTGTTTACGTTACCTCGTAGAGTTACGTTGCATTGTGACAATATTACTCGTTTTATTATCCCTTTTACTTAGCCTTAAGTTATTAAATATACCTTTGAGCTGAAGTGATGGCGTCATTATGCCGATTTAAAGGCAAATTTGTGTCTGAAGGTAAAGGTAAGAGCTTGGATTATTTGAGGAAACGAAATGTGGCCGAAAGTGAATCCATCAATTCCATCGAAGCGATTTCAACGAGTGCATCTGTTGAAGGATACCGAATCGTTTACGTGCATTTTTAATTTCTTAAGAAATTTTTGCAATATTTCCCAACATAAAGTGTCCATCAATGTTTAAATAATCAATGTTTATGTCTTGATTTATGAAGATTAAAGTCCCTGTCGAATGACTGACACAAAGCTCTTTAATGATTATTTCTTTGTAGATTTTCCATTCAATAGCCTCATCCATACTATTAATAAGGAGTTGATTAGTGAAAATTAGAAAATAATGTGTCAGTTATAACCCAAATGTAATTCGAATCATTAGTATCAGGATAATTAAATAATACTTGTTCCTAGTGCCGAAGTTTCAGTAAATTTGGAAGGCTGGCATTGCAACTTCTACGGACTCACTTATGTCAGCTGCCATCGATTGTTCAGGAATGCATCCTAATTTTTATCCTCCTGCAATGACTTCATGAATAGGTAAATGTATTTACTGTTGTTTTTTCAAATTATGCTAATTGGACCTTTGGAAAACGTATCAAAGTAAATTGTTTGGTCAGTGAAAAAGGAAGTACTCTTGTCTATTTTATTTTATACTTTCGAAGAATTACATGGGTGAGTATTCGATTAATTAGTACGTTCGCGAAATTGTATTTCCAAATACTACATAGTCGGTACCCAACGGCAATATGCTTGTCTCGTGGTACATTCATTTACCTGTACACCTTATTCTAGACATTTAATATCAATTAAACTGATGATTAAATACATAATGCGCTAGTTTTTCTACTTTACGCTTAGAACTTGTATTTAAATAAGTACTTTTCTACAAGTTGAAAACGATACATATTTTTCGAAATAAACGTAAAACAATTTGAAGTAGTATTCAGAAGAACAGATAAACTATCGCAAGCCTCATTATATTCTATCATTTTCGCTTTTGAAGCGATACGACGACAATTTCAAGGGATGTATTGAATTCCGGTCATGAATATTCGCATGTTTAATAAAATGTAGTCGCATACAGGAATTACTTTAACAACCAGCACTGATAAATTTCATACTTCGGTGTATAGCACGTTTCGAGATGAACTGAATATTCGTTTAATGAATACGTAGAAAAATGACTCCGAAAAATCCAATTCACTGGAATTATGCAGCGGTCGACAGGTGCAATATCGCTCTTCATATTTAACCTCCGTATATTTGCAACGTTGCCACTACCTCCGCCGCATAATGGCTGCTCGCTCTGCAGAAAACCGGAAGTATGTTCTTTAAACTTAAATACTGGCGCTAACATATCGGTAACCCCTTCTAAAAAAATACATATATTAAGCATCGATGTCTATTCTATGCTGTGCTAATTTTTCAACGATATATTTCGGGCCAAATTTGAGATAAAAAATGTTTTACAAGGGAAGGTCATCATTCTCCCATAAAGACAATGTATTTCAAGGTGGAAATCCGTCATTTTCAAATCAATAAATCTTTCTTAAATGGCCGGTGACATAGTAATATTTTTTCACTATTCGATAGAAAAAATAATGAGCAACAACATATGTCAAAATAAGGGGAGGTTTTCGGGCATGTTTGAAATGATGGTTCCTCCTTAAATGCAGAACGGATTGATACCACTAAATTGCAAAGGAAGCAACAATTGACATGAGAACAATTCCGTGTATTCGTCACACCAATGGAAAGATAGCTGAAAATTGTTTTAGAGTGAAAATGGAATCATTTTTTTCAGGTAACATATTGCAAATATAAAACTAATAATGAAAGGGTAAATAATAAGTTTTATTTTGCAACAAAAAAGTTTGATTTAGAACGATTAGTGATGGAAATGTGCAATTTTTATAATGGTCCAAATCAGGAAACATTCCCCCAATTCATCTTCTCCGTTAGTCATCTAGAAGCTGTCTCTCCTCACCCACCATGTCCGGCACTTCGTCATTCCTCCTCCTCTCCGTCCACTTCACCTTCTCCATTCATCGCTACACCCACATTTCAAAAGCCTCCAGTCTTCTCTCGTCCTCCTTCCTAAGTGTCTACGTTTCCGCACCGTATAGCGCCACACTACAGACCAGACTCTTCACTTATCTTTTATTTTACCTGTTACACAGCGATCCTCTCATTAGCTCTTACAGATTCATTGACGCCTCCTTTGCGAACGGAATTGTCCTCCTCATTTCCGCGTCTGATTACTTCTAATCTGTTGTCCTAATAGTTAAACGTCATCGTCAAATTAGTTTATCAAGAATAGATTGGATTGTGGCTAAACTTTTGCTCGCCAAATTGTGTTCAAAAATGAATCTTAATTACTCCAAAGCAAATAATTTTATTTTTTTAATTAAAATAGCGTGTTTTTGTTATCGCCGATGAAATGACACTTTTTTCCATTTTTGCGCTGTAATTATGTAAACAACTCGCTTGGGTTGTTCAAAATAAATATTTATTTCCATCACCACTCCTCTCGTGCAGTTTTGATCCATGATCTCTCCCATCATTATTATTCGAAGAATCTCGCTCGAAAAAAATAATTTTCATTGTAATAATTCTGATTGCCTGCTGCGGCGAGGATATGGTGGAATGAGCTGTTATGAACTCTTCATTTATATGCCAGGAAACCGAATTATAATTTAAAAAATTAAGGGAGAACTGAAATCGTCTATTTGGGTGCCCAATAGTGTAAATATTGGAGCAGTTATTTGACACGCATGTATAATTACTGTATTCCCCGTATTTTCTCGTTCGTTAAAAGCTTTTGTTGTTCTTTAGTTTCGGAATTATCATGGCGCTGATAAAATATGCTACTTTCACCAAATACTTAGTAATGAATGAAGAGCCAGGTTTCGAAAAATAATGTCATCGTCAAATATTTAATGGTTAAATTTGTATATTTTTATCACAGTCGTCTATAAAAAAAATCCCCTTGCCTTTCGTTTTGTCCAGGTTTAAAAATCCATGTACACACTTTGTGCCAACCAATTTTCGAGATGAAGAGCTTCGAGAAATACTTGAGTCCTTTTTTCTGAAGTGGTTTCAAGCGAATAAATTTGTACGGCGAATAACGTATAAATGTTCGCCATGCCCTTTGCTTGCCTGCCTACTCACTGAAGCTCTTCCAGGTTCTCCAAACATGGGCGAATCCCATACATTATTCGAAATGGAAAAATGTGAATATTTCGATTGCAAGAGTGGTACATTTTTTGAGATTCAAAATCTATCGTATATGACCCAGGTTATTTTAATCTTCCAAGTCGAATCCGAATCATATTAGCTGTAATAAGTGGTTTCAAATACCTGTTATTTCCGATGCGGTATTTCAATGGAGCCCAACTGTGAAGGTCCTTTTTCAAGATGGCCAAAAGCGCATTTCCTTGGCTTCACTTGGGGTATCAATCAGTGTTCCATTGTTTAGAGTACCTACTGTGCTTGTTATTGCAAACTCCTAGGGCTTGTCACGAGTTGGTCTATTGCGGAAAGCATCCACTAAACTGCAGAAATTGGATTGCTAATGATCCCTCCCCTCCGCAAGTGAAACCAATACATTGCGCTCCTGGCCATCTTGGCAAGGAGACCTCCATGAATTTCGCTCCATTTAAATACCACATGGGAAGACGCGCAAATTTAAATTTTTTCTCAGCTCAAGCAAGTTCGATGAGTTATGACTTGGAAGATAAATTACTAGGGGCCCTTACGAAAGTTTTTTATTCTCAATGTGCACAATCCTTGCGATTGAATTTCACGCATTTTCCCAGTTAAAGTTATTCGTCATGCATGCAGACGATCTTCAAACACTCCCATGGTGCACAGCGACCAGAATTCCATTTTGTTTATCCCAACCCCCCTCACATTCTGTGATTACGCGATCGGAATATGTGATGGCTCTGACATATTTCATTACCAGGGCCCGCTTTTCCAGTGACGGTAATTTGCTGAACGAGGGAGGCCCCGGGCATTCCGAAATCCACGCTTTGCGAATGCATATCACTGATTTTGAATTCGATTGCATTAATTTTGATGGGCTTAGTCATTATTCGTGAATTTCCGACAGCTCTGCAACGGAGAGGTCCTATGATTCATGGGAATGCAACATAAACATCCTCCTGACCCAGCCATTTTGTCGCTCGTGAAAATATTTGTCCGTCACTTTTTGAATGAATTTACATATTTTTTTACTGTTTTCAATGAACTGAGAAAATATTCTGTTTTTTTTATGACAAAACGAATCGTTGTCATTTTCAGTTTATTTTCCATTGAAAACACATCCTCATTGGCTTATCCGATAATTGTAAATACCTATATCTCATTAGAATGGTTGGGCGGGCCATTGAAAATGTTATAAGCTCTTAGATTAAGAGAAACAAGTGAGGATCTTTAAAGAGGACAACGAAGAAAGTCATGGATAGGACGAGAAGAAGAAAGAGATAGAAATTCGAGTAAACATCTATCGAAAGCGAACATATGACAATAGAGTAACTACAATATATGCCTCTATACTTTCAAAGAACTGTTCCCCCACTGGTTATATTCGTACGCTGTGGCTCATTACACGGTGTGCTTTACCCTCACCTATCCAAAACAACTTTTGGGTTGAATCGTTGAGTAAGTGGTCCTTTCAATTTCTATGTATAACCAAGGGGATCGTTCGGAGGGACCTTAAAGGAAACCGGAGAGGTTGGAATAATAGAATTGAAATAATCATAAGTAGAGAAGCATGGAAATTTTCTCAAGGTTTACTGCAAACCAGCCTATTTAACGAGAAAAGGTGATGTGGATTGAGGATATTAGAAAATTCTTTTTGAAGAGAGAAAGTAAAACCGGAATTCTTGACTTCATTGCGGTCCATTGTTGACCAAATTGGTCAAAACAATTATTTTTTCCAGGCCAACAGTTCGTGAATTCGAAAGATCTATTTTGAGTCTTTAAAATCAATTTTAACCTCGAATTAAAAAATTGGTTCCACAGCCAACCTTGCAACGCGGTCTAAGCGCGTGCTGACAAGAAAGTAGGTATCTACTGTCGTAGTTGTAAGCCGGGATGATCTTGATTGAAATGCAGAAGCGTTGCCTCACTTGTGATAAGAGTACTCTTTTATTAAATGCTGACAGCAATTCCAAAGACAAAAGGAGATTTAAATGAGGACTGGTGAAAAAAAAACAAATAGGCTCTCTCATGTTAAATGAATCCGCGACCCCCAGCCACTTTCCTCCATTTAGTAAACGACTCTCTCGAGAAGATGAGTACCTATCTTCTTTCCATCTCCTTTGCAGGTATTTATGTATTTTCTTTATTGAGTGCCGAACGGGTTTACAGATTTTTATGATCGAAAAATCATTTTGCTTCGTTAAATTTGGAAGAGCATCACAGGTCCTATTTCATTAAAATCTCACATCCGGTTCAGAACGGAAGTACACGTATCTTTCGTCCAATGCTTCGGATTTTTAGATCCATCCCTTATCTGCAGAGGTAATTTTTCGTCGATTGCTGGAGTTGATTTTGCACTATTCTCTTTTTTCCCTTTAATCTTGCATTTTATGTGTGTATATTTTCTTCGGTGTTGAAAGTTGAAAATCGCGGTATGGTGGTGACATCTGCTCTGTTTTGGCTGCTGCAGGTGTGCTATATGTTCTGGGGACCTCCGTTACAGCGTCCACTCCATTCAAAGGGGCCCTCTACTCTCCAGCATTATTATTGCTATTCTCTCAAGGGGTCGTCATGGATTCCGCCGCTCCCCCTGCAGTTACGCTGCATGTCTTTCCTCGTGATGATGCTCAATATCGCTTTTCGCTTCACCCGGTGCACCGTGGTGTGCGGATGTTGGTAAGTGTGCGTTTGTGCATTTCCAAGTGGGGATTTGGTTCTGAGGCGTCTGTTGGTCATTGAGCACAGGATGTCGCGGTGGGTAGGCGCCAGAATAGGGTGGTTTCCTATTATTTTTTTATTGCTTAAATCGAAAGATTATTACTCCTGGAGTACATATTTGACGCTTTTAGATTTTTAAATGACGACATATATTTTTCGCGATTAAATGAAAAGTGACAATTTTCAAGCGCGCGAAAACGCGACGACTAAGTATGAATGCTGGGAGAAGCCCGAGTGACGCCTGGCTGCTGCTGTGTTAGGCCACCTGGGTGCGAGGCTATGAACGCCGCTACGATGCAGGCTGCTTGCTGCCCAGCATGGCGGAAGCGTGAAGTACCCTGCTAGCAGGTAGCGCTTGGCTGAAATAAGGATTATTAATACCCCATCATACTAAGGAAACTTTCCGACCTTAGCCAATTTTAATAGGTGATTATTAAGAAATGTTTCCCTGAGATCTGTGCCTTATGCATGCATTGGTCATCTCAGACGATGTTAAACTCCTGACTACTCGTATAGCATTTAGTTCCCTGTGACGTCACGTGGAGTGGCATCGCATGGGCGCCAATTTGGCCTTTTTCAAATGAGGATAAAATTGACCATTGCCATTCATCTAAACTGGGATTTGTAAAACCAAATAATTTGTATGTTATGAATACACTAATGGTGGGTAACGAATCGCAATCAGTGTCTTCCGTTTTCTTCGATGAAGGAAGATCTTCCCTATTCTTTTTCGCAAGTTAAACTACTACCAATAGTACTATTGTATGATTCTTGGCAGTGGCGCAGTTAGAATTTGCTTTTGGGTGAAGGGGGCGAGGTAAATCTTACAGTTAGTTTAGGTTACCTCATTTCAAATAAGTAATTAATTTTTAAGTTTTAACAAGGAAATACTCTTTCAGGCTGAGTTTCAGCAACCATTTTTGGGCGCTTATGGCTAAATTTAAAACGTTTAATTTTAAAGTTAGTGAAAAAACTGAAGTTAATTTAATTGCGTTTATCAATGATGGCGGGCTGAATTGAATTATGATTTATGGAATTTTTATGCATGATGAACTGAGACGTAATGAGTTGTGAACGAGGCTGTCGTGGGCTTTTCTATGTAGTACAATGTTTCTCGGTGCTTTCCTATCGAATACATTTTGGGAGCAGTTCTCGGGTTTTCAACCGGGTGCCTCCGACGTTTCAGGTCCCGACGTTTCAGGCGCTGGCTTCAGTGAAATGAGTCGCACACAATGGCGCTGTATCTGCCAAAGACGAAGTGGAATAAATACAGGCCGTTAATTTAATCTCTATCTCTCTGAGGTGGGGTGTGTCGGGGCGTGGCGTTTCTCTATATGTGGGACACTTATTTCCTCTTCACTCCAAAGTGTTTCCTCGATAATTCATTTTTTTCATTTATTTTTTTTACATTTATTTTCCTCTGACACTATACCCGTAAGTCCACATTTACTTTTATTTTCTTCCATGTCACTGAGCCGCTTGTATGCTTAATCGTCTGTTTTGGAATCCGATGTAAACGATGTGCTATTCCCCCATTAAGATAAGTACACATGTGCCATTAATTAAATGGACCTTGGGGAAAACTAGGGGGGGTGGGGGGGAGGGGGCAAGCTATGGTTGTTCAAGTTGTAGGTAAGATTTAAGCATGGAAAAGGTGATTGAAATCAACATTTTAAGGAAGCTGCAATAGCTCTTTATTAGTTTTTAAAATTATTTGCTTGAAAAAATATTATTTTCCTTAAAGACATTTGCGATTTTTGCTTAGCACCCGATGAAGCGTGTCTGCGTGGCAGAGGTGGATAGGGATAGAGCACCCTTTGAGAAGGGAGGCACGGCGCTATGGCCAATGGCACTCCTCTCTCACTCTGCCAACGAAACGACCATTGAGTGCGGATCAGGCAGGAAGCGGGCAATATCAGCGTGCACCATTTGCATACGCACCGCTGCTGCTGCTGCCGACGATGATTGTGTACGTGGCGTTGGGTTGGATGCGAGGTGCCCAGGTCCCGTCGGCGCACACTAGATGGAGTGACTGGCTGCTTCACACACGCACCTACCGCGGAAGAGATTTACCCTCCTTCCTGCTGTTCGCCTATCTTCCGTCAGGGCTGCTCTGTTATACAAAGATAGAGTGCGACGAGAAACCTGGGCGACTTCGCGTGAGCGTCTACGCTGATTTTTTCATTCGATGCAGTTCACCTTCTCACCAAGAATATACTGAAAAAAAAATATTTGTGAGAATTATCATTGCCGAAAAAAATTACGCTACTTAATTGTTTGAGAAGAAAAGCATCTAATGTGGAGAAACAGTGAAAATCTATTTTCAGCCAGTTCTAATAATCATTAAATATATTGAAATCACTTTGTTGTAATAAGACAAAGTGATTTCAACATGCTATATGCCAGTGGCGCAGCGAGGGGGGTTTTTTGGGGATAACCCCCTCCCCCCAGAGCTCAGAGAAATTTCTAAGTTTAATCCATTTTACTTCATTGGATTGATATTACTGATAGAATAGAGAAAGGATGAATAAAATATCCCCCATAAAGCCGTAAAGTTCACCATTTTGAACCATTTATCTTAAAATTCGGCAATTTATTAATCTCGCACCTGTCTCTTATCCTGGTGGGTATTCCATACCCTCACACATCCCGGTATTATTTGTACCTGAACCCCTTCCCCCCCAGCCCTAATTCCTAGCTGCGCCCCTGGTATATACTATCAACAGTATTACTCGGGCGAATGTATCTTTTATCCACTTACCATTTATTTTGAGCTGGACGGGTTCAGGTGTAATTTGGTTGAAAGCCGTGAAATGAAATGCTTGGTTTGTCGGATAGGGTTAAAAATTGGTGGCTAGAGCGTTGGCCTCGCATCCAGGGGATTTGGGTTCAGACCCTGGTGGATATTTTTCATGCTCTGCCCGATATTTGTTTGAGTGCCTTAAGGAGGGTGCTTCGAGCACAGTACTCTGTCCGTCGGATGGGACGATAACCCGTTGTCCCCTTGGCACATTTCGTTAAGAGCAGGCTAATGCAGGCGTCGGGTTTCTCTCCACCCTTCCCTCCCTATTTCTTCCTTCGTGGCGCAAATTACCTTAGCTCTTGGTCGCTCCTAAAAAGATCATATCATACTGTTACTTGATAGGTTCCTCTCCATAATTGGGATAACCTCATGGTTCGAAACAGAAAAATATCCTTATTTCATTTTTACGTAATTATTTATGAGGATATTAACGATTTAAATATGAAAACCTCGTGTATGTATCTCAATAAGCGCATGTATCTCAATAAGTGTTTTGTTGAAGTGAGTTAGTTGGATTGTTACCGTAATTATATGCCATGACGAGCTTTAAAAGTTTTTTATCAAAATTACATTTATTTCCTAAAATCAATCACTACTTCCCCAAGACCAGTGTCATAAACGTGATGCATGTGTAAAAACTCTTGTTTGGAAGCTCAATCTCTGATGAAGTACGATCACAAGATAGTTCGTATGTTGGAAAATTTTCCCATCGCACCGGCGACGGTTTTACCGACAAGTGTCCACCAATGAATTTCAAAATAATAATTAATATTCGCTACTCAGTACACGCTCCGAAATATTTCCTTTTGTTTCCACACACGCCTCTAACAGCTCGCAATTCAAGCAGATCGCAATGGCCTTTACTTCGAAGATCGCATCAATTAGCAACTGTGCAAGCACGAGCACTAATGCTTTGATAGGGGTAACTTACCCTGGTAGGATTAGCAAACGAGGACTTTTTATCCCGCGGCCACCTACATAGACCGCCATTACCACAATAGGGTGGTCTCCTATTATTTTTTATTGCCTAAATCGAAAGATTACTACTCCTGGAGTACGCATTTCACGCTTTTACATTTTTTAATGACGATATCTATTTTTCGCGATTAAATGAAAAGTGAAAAATTTCAAGCGCGCAAAAACGCGACGGCTAAGAATGAATGCTGGGAAAAGCCCGTGTGACGTATGTCTGGTTCCCGCTGCCGCATTGTGAGGTGACATAGGGGCAAGGATGTGTGCGCCGCTGCGATGCAGGCTGCTAGCAGGTAGCAGAGTACCCTGCTAGCATGTAGCACTTGGCTTAAATAAGGATTATCAAACGAAGGAAACTTTCCGACCTTGGGCAATTTTAATAGGTGATTATTAAGAAATGTTTCCCTGAGCTCTGTGCCTCATATTGGTAATCTCAGACGATATAAAACTCCTATCTACTCGTATAGAAAATAGGTCCCTGTGACGTCACATGGGGTGGCATCGCATGGGCGCCAATCTGGCCTTTTTCAAATGCGGTTAAAATTGACCATTGCCATTCGTCTAAACTGGGATTTATAAAACCAAATAATTTGTATATTATGAATACACTAATGGTGAGTAACGAATCGCAATCAATGCCTTTCGTTTTCTTTGACGAAGGTAACTACCCTGTTGCCGCCTTTATGGTGTTTTCATAAGGTTGGCATCCCATTTCGCATTCCTTACGCGCCGACCGACAGGCCGAATTCCCTCTGCGAAAGGACTTGCTTTCCTCGGGATGATCTGCCGCGACTTGAAAAGGCATACAATTGGCCGGCCTAAAAAAGCTTGCGGTTTAGACCCACGTGCGATCAACCTTGATCATCCCTTGTTAGTCCTCGTCACCATATCCACTTTGGGATGCCTGCCACTTACTCAGTTCACCGTAAATGCTCCCCCTGTCAATGCTCGCCTATAATAGCTCTTTGTCACCGGATCTCAGCCTTTGGAAAAACAACCCCCTCAGGTGGGAAGGCGGTCCTATGGTATACGATCTTTGAATCTGGTTTGTTGCCAGTGGCACTTGCCACACACTGACCCCCAGGGCCGGAACTAGGAGTTTTGTCAGGGAGAGGGCAAAGATCAGTTTGCTACCACCAATACCCTGATTCCTCCTTGCTCCAATTCCCCTCCCCCACCACTAAAATATTATACGTCCGTGAGCTTTGTTTTTGAGATGCGGTGGTTGAAATTACACAGCGTATGGTCGCTGTTGAGAATTTTTATTAATATTCTTATCGTTTAATAATTTATAAATTACTAATTAACATTAAATAATGAATTTTAAAAATTAAATAACTTTTCAAAAATAAAATAAAATTTTGCCGCCCCCTGAAATTTGCCACCCGGGGCACGTGCCCCCCGCCCTAGTTCCGGTCCTGCTGACCTTGAATAACAATAGAATGACGGCCACTGCCGGTAGGTACGTCGGGTTCTTCTAACCTTCCAACGTGGCCGGCTACAATGCATTTCCTTTTAATTGAAAAATGCAGGAAGTTTGATCAGTGATTTTTACATAAATATTGTGGGAAAACATTTGTTGCTCAAGTTGCATTAGGTATTACATTTGTTGAAGACTTCATTAGCAAGATTCGCCGTGAAAGCACCAAATCCTTCGTCATAGCTATTGTTTTCCTATAAATGTCTTGGTTGAAAATTAAAATATTTAACGCCATTATCCGTGGAACTACGCCAGGTGGATGCTGCCACATACGTATTTGGGATGAGAACCCTCTACCCTTTGGTTGGCCGGCTGGCATTTCGCCTCCTAATGTGTAATGCAATCGGGTGATTTGTTCCGCGATCTGCCACGCACCAATGCGGCGCCTCTTGTATCAGGGCCTCTCTTTCATTGATGGGCCGCACGATTATAGTATTAGATACAAGTGACCTGAGTTGCGCAGCGGCAACAGCTAACGTTTGAGCTAACCATTAGTACAGCCTCTTTTAAGTCCCTTTTGGGTCATTATAATCCCCCGAAATGCCTTAAGACAGTCGCGTAACAATGGGGGGGGATAAGGGGATAGTTCCCCCCAAAGCCTCAGAGAAATTAAAAAAATATTAAAAACTATTGTCTAGTTTTGATATAAATAATATCTGCATCAGCTTTAAGTTAAATATTTAGAGCCAAAATGATGTAAAGTGTATTTCCAGGCTTGTCATTTTTCAAAAATTTTCTCAAACTCCGTCGCCTGGGAGGGGGGGAGAGGTCGCCACTCAGGCCAGGAGTCACATGACTTGTCCAAGATTTTCACAGAGCTGTTCCATGGACATTTTGGGAATCGTTTGCCTTGAAACTTGTCCCGGGACAGAATCCACTGCCCAGCCAGCGCAGATGTGGTTGGACTTTTTGCGGGACACGGGACAAAGAATACTATTATGCGCACAATTACACATCATGCTCAATTTCTTTCATACCTTAAATTTTAGGTCATTCATATTCCTTAAATTCATTTGATTTGAAGTTGAATTTTACCTTGCCATAGTGCTACAAAGTCTAGTCCAAATTTTAACTTTTAACGGGTAGGTACTATTACTTTCGAGAATTTCTGCAACTTTCAATAATTCCTTAAGAAGAACTAGCAACAGCCTGTCGAGCCATTTCTTCCATGCTGCCTCGTATAAACTGACAAAATGTCCCAAAGAGATGAGGCCAATGGGAGCATCGGAGGACATTGTTCTCTGAACTGTTTTAAGAACGAAATCCCGCAGGACTTGATTCTGAAATAAGTCCCGTGGAAGTTAATTCAGGGAACACATTGACCGTTAAAACAGGGCTTTAAAATTGTCCACCCCCCTTCACTGTGCTGCACTAAAACTTGGAGTTTTAGAGGAAGACATTGAATTTTAAGGGTAAACAGCGAATGCCTGAAGTTTGTGCAAACAATATACTGTATAGGAATTTAAAAAGCATCAAATTTCCCCATCCAGGTTAACCCTCTCTATATCTAATATGTCCCTGGTGAAGCATTTTCAACCATGGGCGTTGAAGGTCCCTTATGGCTGCAAACAAGAGTAGAAGTGCCGCTCGCATATCCTGGGGAATATTGAAAAGTTACTACACATTTTTTATTTTCATGTCCCTCAAATAAAGGCAATGCTTACTACAAATTGAGTTGAGTCGATATATATATATATATATATATATTTTATAAGGTGTGGCATGATGCAATACTTTCTATAGCCTCTAGGAGCTGCAAGAAATTAGCCGGCGGGCCGCGGGTTGGCAATCCTTTCCTTAGAGAGCCACCCTACACCTCACTGTAGCACTGCCGAAGATCTTGCTTCCTTAAGCTAGCTACTTCCTCTCCACCCTCTCCCCTCCACCGGCTGAGTCAGTGCTCTATAGGACGAGGATCCCACGATTCCATCGCAAGCTCCCTCAGGAAGGTCAATGCTAAAAATCACTGTGACCAGAATGTGCCATCCAAATTTCCCAGAAGCCGAGAAGTGTCCGTGTAGAGAATGCAGTCAGTGCTGGAAGATGGATTTTAAGGAAGGATAGCATCGAGTATCCATATTCAAATCCTGTACGTAAATACAGATTACACGGTAGTTTGTAAGCCGAGGTTGAGCAATTTATGAAAATAATCTCTGAAGTGTGCGATATAAGATGAAGAATTCGCTATCTTACACTCGTAGAGTATGAAAACTGCATGATGTTATCCTTTTGGTTGAATCAACAGTTAAAACAGTAATGAGTCTGAAAGTTTTTCACATTTTACCCTTGCTGTTAACCCCAGTTTTTGAAACTGTTTCTTGACCAATTGCTTTTAATTTTAGTGCAGAAATTGTATGTCTTCCTGTCCATCGGAAAATTTACTTCAATCGTCAAAAATGTCATGCAGTTGACTGAAGAAAACTGTAAAAAAACTCAACACTCTTAATAATTTTTCAACGGTTTTTAATTAAACTTTTGGAAATTTCATTTAGCTGACTGTTCATGTGAAAAAATCTTGCATTTATTGGTACAGACCATTGCATAAGAGTAACTTGTGCATTTAGATTTAAGTAAACTATCAAATTCCGAAGTAAATTTTCCCAAGGATTTGTAAACTACCATAGTTTTGATATTTTTGCAATTGTAACTGCATTGATTTTTCCCTCGTAGGTGCTTATTATGATTTCAATTGGTACATTTTGATTTAATCTGGCTATGATAAAGTTGTAACATTATGTTTCCAGTACATCAAACGTAAAATCAATTAATGGTCTATCATGTTTCCTTTCATATTTCAGAACAATATTTTTTGTCTGAAATTCATAAAGGCATGGAGTTGTGGTTTGCTGAGCATAAGAGCCCGCTTGTAATAAACTTCAAAGAGAACCATTTGTCATAGAAAATAGGTATAATCAGCACATGCATAAACCACATTGTTTTATTCAGTGTACCATTGAATATCGGGACCTAGTAAATTCACCTTCTTTTTGTGGTATCAATAATAATTATACAATGGGAACAAGAATATTTCAGGAGTGGGGTATCATAGTAAGAAGAGTGTTTGGCAGCTCAATTACAGGGTATGGGGTTCAAATCCTGGATGAATCCCTCAAAACAAAATTCTAGAGGTGGATTTGGGAAAGGACTGGCCTCTTTCTACCCTGAATGTGTGAAATTCACACGTCCGAGGCTTAGTTTGGGCTGAGCTCTGCACTCACCTATCAAATCCAATCTTCCCCTTGAGTTGATCAATCAGTGACTAAAAAGGGAATTCACTCAAGTGTCACCTCAAAAGTGTCACCTCCAGATCTCCTTCAATTTTGGCTAGGTTATAGGAAATGGATACCATTGGGGTGCTGTTTTCGTTTCAGCCGCCAATACTTTTCAAGATATTAGCGACGGAAAGGACGAGAGAAAACTCCTAACATTATGCAACCCGCAGCACAAAATGCCCCTTCAGTGCTCTTCATCCTATGCAACGGAGTATTTAAGGGCCTATTATCATGCTGAAGGTTGCATAAATTCAGCCATTCCCTTGGCACTTTCCGCTGCTAATATCTTGAAAAGTGTAGGTGGCTGAAACAAAAACTACGCCTCAATGGTACCCATTTCCTATCACCTTGCAAAATTTGAAGGAGATCTGTTGGTGACTCTTGAGGGACTTTCCTTGTGAGTGAAAGTTAAATTGCCATCGCAGGATGTATCCCCAAATGATATTTGATTGTTTTCATGGGCACTAATTTTTTTATTTACATGCTATAAAGAAAGTAGTACTAAAGAAAAATTTGATCATTCGTTCAACTCACTATAATTGCCATGGGAATCAAGTTCAAATATTCAACCATAGCCAAAAGGTCTGGAACAAAGTTCACCACTGGTAGTTGGGTTTGGAAAGCCCATATTCCTTTGTTTCTCTATCCTTGATGAGCTACAAGGGCATTACTGCTAATAGCGTGAACCAAGGTAGAATTGCCATGGGAATCAAAGAACCTGGATGTCATAATGGTCTGCGCAATGGCCTGGCTAGCCTAAGCCTGTCTAGTCCATTCAATTCCTGACCCAAAGAAATATTTTTCCATGGCAATTCATGTGAAGTTTACCACTATTAACAAATCAGAGTAGGAATACTATTCATTCAGCTTGCTAGGCTGCTCAAAAGTTATAAATATTTATTCACTATTTTTTTAGATTCTTAAGAAACAAATAGTCAAAATCTCATAATCATCTGCTATTAGAGATTTTCCCATTTACGTCAACGTGATTTAGCCCTCAAATTTTCAGTTGGTGGGTAGTTTCTTCATAGCTCTTGAAGATTCGATGGAGGAGTCAATCATTACATATTTTAAGGCCCAAAAAATACGATGGTCTCAGATAATACTCTTAAATCATTTATCGACTGATTGATGTTCATTGCTTTGTTGCATTTGTGTGTTTGATGCTTTTGTTGTATTTACAATACCCATTTATCAGGTTTCTTATCATAATATTTTTACATGTTTTTAAATTGGTGTTTCGCATTCATTTTTAATTTTTCAATGTTTACCTAGTAGATATTTTTCATATTTTATGTATAATGTTTTTACCCCTGTGTTATAGGGCTAGAAAAACATAAATAGTTTTAATTGAATAGAGATACTTTTTGATGCCTTGAGGTATATTAGTCCTTTCAGGATTCTTTGGTCATTTACTTTATAATTCAAGTGATTATGACTGTAAAAGAACTTTAAAGCATTACAAAAAGTAAATTTTAATTACATTCCAATGCTTATCATTATTCTTATTCCACTTCACGAACTTTTCAGTTTTTTATCTATCTTATCCGCTCCTCAATTGAATACCTAGAAGATTTGAAAGGACTATAGTTACCCATGCACTGCAGTGATTTTTGCCAATGTATTACTTATCCCCTTTAATTTGAAATAGAATAAGCATCCTTCAGTTGTTGTTGGATTTTGATATTTTCCCATAGCATTAAACTTGAATTTTTCGTTGGTTACTGATCTACGTATATAAAATGATTTCATTATTTCCTGGTCATGAGCTGATCACCCTTGCATTTTCATGTTCATTATATGGGTTTGTGATATTTTTCTCCCATTTTATGGCATTAATTTGTAGTTGGATTTGTGTATGTACCTACTATATGGATTGATTGCTACCACCCTCATTTGGTAGTTGGCTGTACATAGGCGTAAATTATGCCTTTTGATTTTGGTGAGTGATCTTTCATTTATCACCGCAAGGAAGGGGTGCTCTTGAAAGTGCCAGGTGAATGGAGGGAACGCTATTTGAACGCAATGAACACAGCAGCATTCCACTCAATGTTTGCAGGATGGCAATCCCGATGCGGAGGAGGGCAAGGACCTCTTGGAAGCGTCGTCTAATCCGAGTAGCCAGGCAGGAGCTTCAGGATCTGGAGGCGGTCTTAAGGCCAAGCTAGCAGTCTTCGAGAAAATCCGTCTTCCTAAGACATTTTTGAAGAAAAACAAGGTTTCTAGCCAAACTCTCACCCTGGGACACAAATGCCAATGTGGTCGCCAGAAAATATGTTTATTTTTGCTCTGAAATTAGGTCCATGAACACTTTTTTTGTGCTATATCAGGCACGATGTAATGGAAGTTCTTAATTAATATCAGTAAAATTAGACATCACAATATTTCCACTGGATTCTATTTAAATGTGATGCGTTTCCTTGTCACAAACAACACTTGGCACTTGATAATGTAACTTAATAATGATAATGTTTGTAAAAACGAAATGAACAATTATCAAGTGCCAAAGTGTTGTTTGTATCAAGGGAAACACATCATGTTAAAATAAAATCCAGCGGAAATATTGCAATATCTAATTTTACTGATCCATGAACACTGTCTATATGCATTTAAGTACAGCTCTAACAGGGTTCTCAGAATTTATTATTTGAAGTGATTTAGCCTTATTGCCATGTTCTAGTATACTTCACTCGTTAATATGAGGATTGCAAATGTTCATCACCTCCAACGTATTCTATCCAATTTTAAATTTATATTTTAAAACTCACATTTCTACTAGGATGAGATATTCTCAAGCAAATTATTGTTTTTGAGTGGACTGTTATGTTTTAAAGTCTCAACAGAAATATTTTGGAAGGAATTTATCATTCAGACATTGTAGTAGCATATCTACTGAAATCTCCAAATAAATTTGTACAATTTTTATGGCTGGTTGATGTGAATTAGAAGGTACCTGAAAAAGTATTCTTTGGCACTCAGTAAGCATAGTTTATTTTGATATTAATTTAAGTATACTGGGACTAGCCATGGTGATTGTGATTTGAATTTTAATTGCAAACATATTTTTTCATACTACATACCACCTACTGTGTAATCAGGGAAAAATGGGAAAAAAACTTTTTTACCTAGGCCAATTTTCATCATACTTCATAGCCATTATTGATATTTTAACATGTCATTGCAATCCTTATAGAAAATGATTTGACAATTTTGATGGCCTCAGCTGAAGTTTCAAAACGTTTGTGATAGATATTCATTTAGAAAATGGTATTTGATTTGAAAAAAAAAACAGCTTTTGATGAGTTTTGTGATTTGATCTGACAAAAAAAATGGGGTACCCTCTAACATCTCTGGTTTAGGTTTATATGTATATTGTATTTTTAATCAGTTTCCTTTCATGGAAGTTCATCAAGGATATGCTCATCAGTTCGTGTTTGCGTTAATGTTGATGATTTTTGTGCAGGACAAGGGTGAGGGTGGAGGGGAGAAGGGGAACCCAGGGGATGCCACGGATGGAGGAGCAGGTGGTGAGGAGGGGAAAGGAGGCAACGAGGATGAAGGCGAGAAGAAGGAAGGGGAGGGGACGGAGGGGGGAGGGGAGAAGATCGCCGCCACGGGAGAGCCCGACGACGGCATGGAAACTGTCAAGCTGGAGTCCGATGTGGTGAGCACGGCAATCTATTATAACTCCTCACATGTTTGCATTCATTTGGCCTTTCTCACAACAACTTAACTTCACTTTCATTTTCCATTGTCTTTTGAAATTTTGCTCATCAGCCAATAGCATTCATTACTCTCCATACATATAAAGAAATTTGCTGAAAAACAAAGGAGGTGTTAAAACACCTTCAATATACTTTTATAACTGCATTAAATTTTCACAGATCAAGTGAGCATCCAGCCAAAAAATTAAATTGATGAGGGATTTAGAATTATTAAGCTGTCTCAGTCATTGATAGGCAGATTTAGAGGGGGAAGGGACAAATGCCACAACAGACGCTTAATAAATAGACAAAATTTTTTATATTGTTATTGTTATGTTTGTTTTATTTTGTGTATTCCTGAGTCTCAATTATCTAATTTTATGTTAATAACTTTCATGGTAAAACAAAGAGAATATTTTGTACAGTAATTGTTGTATCTTGTTTTTAATCTTAGCTTTGAGAAGATCTTTTGCCTGTCTGCCCTTTGCTCTCCCCCCCAGAAAAAAATCTGGGATGCACCCGCTGGAGTCATTCATTATAGTAATGCCTGGGCTGTTTATATTGTGTGTGCCTGTTAAGGCTGTTCCTCTCATGTGTCTTGAGTTTAGATTTAATGACTTTTTCTCTTTATTAACTCTTAGGAGAAGCAAGATGGAGACAAAGAGTCACGGAAGTCACTGAAGGAAGCCACTGGGGAGTGGGGGAAATATGAATGGCGGCACAGAATGATAACACACGTCTCCAAACGGCGCTTCATTATTCTCTGTAAGTAGTATCTGCGTGCTCAATTTTATTCCACCATTAACTTCCAAATTGACCCATTAAATAATCTTTCAAATCTGCTGCGTTGCACTCATCCCAATTATTGCAGTGATATACTATCTTCTCATCAAATATTCATCAAAAAAATATCACTGGTTGCATCACTTTAACATAGAAAATGAAAAAGTTTTTTCACCTAAGATATATTTTCACCATTATTATCATTATGATCAGATGATCTCATTGGTGATAGTACTTGAGTACCTAAAAGAAAAAGTCATTTTGTCCATGGCCATACCCAGGAGGGGGCAGCTGCCTTCACCTAGAAGCGAAAATAAATTTAGTTCAATACGGAGGTTTTGAACTAATTTTCTTTTGGAGAAAAATTAAATTAGTCTAAGACATGGAAATAAAATGAAAATCATTAATTTTTCCAAGCAAATAGTTTTGCAAACTAGGTAATAATGCACTGTCATACCTAATTTTCTTGAAATTTTGATTTCATTTACCTTCTCTGTGTTACAACTTGAACAACCACGGCTTGCACCCCCTCTAGTTTTGATCCTGGGTACGCCCATGATTTTGTCATCAACTTTTGGAAAACTCCTTTGTAACCTGCTATGAAAAATAATAATGGGCAAAAATTTGGCCACTATTCCAGACTCATAAAATGTTCATCTCCAGTATGTTAACTTATTTTTGTGAACTGGTGTGAACCTTTGTAACACTGGTGTATGTTTTTGTATTTGACCATGGGTTTTGAAATTTCATTTATTGCATAAAATTGGCCAACTTTTGGTCTACAAAACAATATATCTTCTGAGTTATCTACCTTTGCTGTATTTTCATTCTTTATGTTGTATGCCTTTTGCAGTGAAATACGTATTTATTATCATTAGGGATGGTCGGATTGGATACCTCGGATCCAAATATCTGCGAGTTCTTGGATCCGAGGTATCCGATTTGCTCTTCACCGGATACTTTGGATCCAAATTTGCTGAAGGCATCGGATCTGGATCCGAAATTTTAAATTAATGCTTCAGTGAATGCAGCGTCCCATAAGAGACAGTGGAAAGAGCTCTGATCCTCTCTTCGCCTGCACAAGATTTACAATGAGACTAAACACGATATATTTCTGACAATATTTTAGTTTTTTTCAGCTCTAATTGATTGCCACTAAGTTTTATACTTACAACTAGACTATATTAATATTCAGCATTGCCCAAACAGCACAATGTTCAGAGAAACAAGCGTAGTATTAGCCTCCTCAAATAAGAACAGATAGACTGGAAATGCCAACTGCATGCATCACATAGCTCGCCCGGCTTCACTTTGAAAGCAACGACATCACAAAATAGCAAGATCTGACATGTTCGTGCTTGACTCCCTCAATTGTAGCCTCATTGCTTGAAAGATAGAGGGATCGCATTACTTCCCCTCCATCTCTCCTTCACATGCTTCTGCCACCTACCCCTTCCTCTCGAGATCCCTAAGCAGTCGTTCTGTTCCTGCGCCTAGTCGCACGTGAAGTCAATGTTGTTGTAAACATTATCAATTTTGTCGCGCATTGTGCAGTTGCAATTTAATTTAATGATAAATTGATAAAAAATTTCATTGTGTGGAAACATTTTTATTGAGATAAGGAAGCAACGTATGCCGTCTGCATGCACTGTGGCATGAAACTACAATCATGAGGAAGTGCAAAATCCACCTCACCACAACTGAAGCATTTGCAGATGAAAAACAAGTCAGCATGCGATGAGAAAGTGAAAAAATTTGGGGGCATATGTGCGTAAGGAAAATTTGGATGCTGTCAAATAACTTGAAAGCTTATAAAAATGATTTTTAATCAGTTAAAATTTAAAATGTGAATGAAAATATATAAAAACATTCCTTTGGTTGCATGTACCCAGAAGAAATATGAATAATTACTTCATTTTGTAGCAGGCATTTAAAAATGCATTTGGATCCGAAAATATACGATGATTCAACACCTAAAATCAAGTATACTATCTGGATCCGAAAAAATCTTGGATCAGTCCATCTCTACTTATCATTACCTATGTCCATTTTAACCCTGGTGTTCTTTTATTTCAGGTGGATTAGTGCTGTTCGTTTTACTTTTAATTGTGATAATTAGTATTGCTGCATCATCTGGTGGGGGTCCACACGACCATCGTGGTGGTGCTTCTGGAGATATCCTTCATGTTGAAGGCCGACATGTCACTGCCATTACATCATGTGGTCCAGTCCAGGGGTATGTCTTACAAATCCCTCCCTTGCTACATACATCCCAGCCAGCACACACATAAAATATGTAGTGCTTTCTTTCTTTCAAAGGAGTACATAATACATATATGAATAAAACATCTTGTTGTCATCAATGAGTAGACTTTAAACTGGTATACTTAATAAGAATATTTTTAAATGATGTCGTATGACTACGGTATTGTAACATGCCCTTGCTTGACAATGAGGTGCAAATATCAAATTCACTTGTTTACCTTAATTATTGTTGACTTTACATTATTCAGTGTGTGTATCTTGTTATTGATTAAATTGAGTTTTTACCTTCAAATTCCATCCCTTTCAGATGGCTTGAAGATGGAGCCTTTGCATTTCGTGGAATACCGTACGCACTACCTCCGGTTGCTGCTTTGCGATGGAAGCCCCCTGTACCACTCCAGCGCCTGGAGCACTGCTGGAATGGAACACTGGTGACCCACAATGCCACTTCACCTCAGCCCCATGCCTGCTGGCAGACATTCATGAACGGAAGCCTCGATGGATATGAAGACTGCCTCACTGTTGATGTGTTTGCTCCGAGGACGAAGAGGAATGCTCCGAGAGTGCCGGTCGTGGTCCTCATTGCTGCCGAGACGCTTGGGGGAGGTGGCGGCAAAGGATCCATCTCCCCCCAGCTCCTGTCCCCTCAGCTGGCTCGTGCTGCCGGAGTCATTCTCGTGAGGGTGCGCTTTCGCCTCGGGGCCCTTGGCTTCCTCTCCGCTCGTGCCCTCACCCAGGCCTCTTCCCCCCCCCACTCTGGCAATTACGGTCTCGCTGATGTCCGTGCCGCCCTCCGCTGGGTGAACCTCAATGCTCTGGCGTTTGGAGGGGACCCTCGCTCCATCACGGTCCTTGGTCACCGTGCCGGTGCCACCCTAGTCATGGCCCTCGCCACATCCCGCAAGGCCCATCGCCTCTTCTCTCGTGCTTGGCTGTCTGGGCCCGCGTCTGCATTCCCTCCAGGTGGGGAGGCGGGGCAATTGGATGCCGAGAAGCGTGGGCAGGCACTGGTGGAGGCGCTCAAGTGTGATAATGACTCGTTGGCAGATGAGGGAGGCAGCATAGCGTCCTGCTTGTACCAGTACGACGCCGAGGAACTCTTGGATAACGTGCCCGAGGAGTGGAAGTGGAGGGCAGTGGATTTGCCGAGCAGGGAAGAGGAGTCGGACTCGCTGCATCGCTGGCTCATTGTGGATGGAGACGTGCTCAATGAGCCGCCATTGGAGGCATGGGCAAGCCACAGCCTTGAGGTGCCACTGGTGATAGGTGAGTGCAATTCAGATAACACAGCGGTAATGCCTACTGGGCTTATTGCATATTTTTCATAAACTCTTTCATTAAGTTTTCCACACTTCACATATAACACTATGAAGTTATTTTTTTAAATATTTTCATGCATTGCATTGAAAATTACCTTGGAAATTTTCACATTGTTATGTAAAATGCGATTTCTGTGCATGAAGCAGAGTGACATGGTAACAAATGTATTTGTTTTCTTTTCCATCACCAAGATATGCCTTTAGAAAAACGTGATCCATTTTCCTGTAGATAAGATGTTATAAGTATTTAGTTCACGCTGCCCTTTATTTTCCTCATTTCTAGAAAAAATTTGCTTCAGAATAATTACATCCAAGAATTTTCAAATTACTTCAACCTTGGATTTTTGTTTCCGACTCCTTACATGAAAAATTGATCAATTCTCCCAGTGTAATTTCTCTTGAGTATTTGTCTGAGATTTATGAAAGGAAAGCAATATAATTGGGGTATTGTGGTGGATACATTCTATTATGATATAAGCAAATTAAATGTTATGTTTTTAATTTACTCTTGATCTATTTGCAACTAGATTTAATACTGTTTGACGAAGCATCACAATTCTTATCATTTTTTAATTTCAAATGATTAGGAATGTCAAGCCTAGTCATCAATAAGGCAGCATAAATATGGAATATGCCATGTAATTTATAGATCATGTCATTTATGAAAAAAATAGTTTAGAGAAAGATACTTTAAATATTTCAAAAAGTATTTCTTTCTATTGTTTTATGTTATTCAAGAATTGAATATCATACATCAATAGAGAATGTCAAATTTTCCCCACGAGGATAAGTGGTGTCTCTCATTTGTGGGAATCTTTTTTGATCCATTGCACATTTTATCATTCGAAATCCATATTTATCTCAATTTTTTCTTTTTTTTATCTAATATTTGCCTTAAACCACCATTATTGAAACTTAAAAATATAAAATTTTCAGGGTAGGGCTTTTGAGTCCTTCAACGAAGGTATATTCCATCAAACTCCCACTTTTGCCCCCTTCACCGCGTGGTCCCAATGTAGGCGTACCGTTGCTAATGATTTTTTCGCTTGATGTCCTTGCAGGTACGTTATCTCACGGGGAGTCGACGCGTGAACTGCGGAGACGCAAGGACTGGTCGGATCTGATCACGGTGAAGCAGCACATCGAGGAGAGTGCGGTGGGGAAGGCGAAGCTGACGTCCGAAGCGATGAAGCTCTACTCCTCTCCCACCTTCCCCCCCTCCTCGGGGTCCGCTCCCCCCGATTCCCCCCCTCCCCTCGCACGCCTCACCGCCATGATCACCGACATCCGATCCATCTGCCCCCTCCTCAACTTCACTCGCTCCGCCGCCGCCCTCGCCAACAACGTGCCCCTCTACTTCTACACGGCAGCCTCGCTCCCCGAGGAGTCCGGTGCCGTTGGTGCCGTGCCGGAGTCTCCCAACGAGCCTGACATGGCGTCGGCCCTGATTGGCCCGGGAGCGGATCTCCAAGCCATCCTCACGCAGCCACTGCACGACAACGGGGGTGGACTAGCAAAAGCGATCTCACACATGTTCTACACGTACGTGCGTCACGGCCCCACCTTCAACACGACCGGCAGCGAGATGGAAGAGTTGGGCGCTTGGCCCGAGTCGAAGATGCCACACAGGCTGATGCTGATTGGACAGGATGGGAAAGTGGAATCGGTGGCTGACTATCCTCGCTGTGAATTCTGGACCAAGAATGGCTTCGTGCCACGCTACGCACGTCTAGACTGAACAATGTCGTTCACTTAAACATTTTGCTTGGGAAAGAACATGAATGCTATTTATCATTCCTTTTTTGTTTAATGCATCCACCTGGTTGTGCGGTTTGATTGATTAATTATCTACTATAGTAAGATATGTATGTGGCGTGATGCTTTGCATCTTTTAATGATCCCAATTAGGAAAGATTGGTGTTTGTGACGGAAGGCCACGGAAGAGAGGCGTGAAGAGCATTTAATTATAACGTACATACCATTTGAGCTGAGGGAAAGTGAGATGTTGAGTCAGATGTAAATAATGCTTAATTCAGATTGTATACCAAAATCATTTGGCATGTGAAGCGTACTACACAAGAACACTTAAGGCCATATCTGAATCAGCTTGCATTACTGCATTAAAGTGTGTGCGTTCCAATTTCTATGCATTCATTCCAAACGTTTTACTTGGTGAATATAATATGGTGATTCATGTTTAAGCTTGTAAAAAGAAGCTTCATTTTGAGATATACATACATGCATATTAATGCTTACTCGATTACCAGCGAATAAGTGATCACTTAACCAAAGAGGCATGAGTTTTGCTATGGTAACATGTTTGGTCAATTGTTTAACTGTTTGAAAAGATAATATTAATATTGGTTTGCATCGGCAAGGATCCAGCATAGGTATCTTACCTATCCAAAATAATGAATGATCAAATTTCCACAAAATAGTTCAGATGTTTTAGTGTCTTTTATAGTAAGTGATTTGATACTGCATTTACATGTTTTTAAGGTCTGCAATATTTTTGTAAAGCATTTAATTTTTTAACTGTCAAGAGATCAAAGTTCAAAGACACAAAATTTCACCATATCGATTTTGAACAGCCTATACCTTGAAGTATATCCACTCAGATGGTGGTTTTATTATTTTTTTGTAAAAGGTTTGCCTGAGCTATTCGATGTTTGTGACAATTAACGAAGGAAGTATCCTCAAATTGCTTAATGTGTCCAATATTTTATGGGGACCTGGTACAAAATGAAATACATCAGCACTGCTCATCTGGCGATCCTCACAATGGGCGCTTTAATCTTTAGTCTCCATAGGTCATTGAAAAAAAGTGTCATTTTTCATATTGCTAATCTCAAAACTCATCGCTGGGGCCACCTCTCCTCTCTTTGGAGATATTTTATGAACTATAAAACTGCTTTTCTTTTTTCTGAAAATAAAATTCTTAGCTGACTTATAGCTTGTAAATAATAAAAATTCCACATGTGTAGTTTCCCTTTAGTTTTTCATTCAATGAATTATTTAAAATCTGGATTTTGTGATTTTCTCATTAAAATTATTGTTACAGTCAAGAAAGCTCAAATAAATTTGTTATGTATGATTTTTAAGAAAGTGCTTAGTTGAAAGCTTGGATAAAGATTGACGTATTTAAGTGAAAAGGGTATTGTGGGTGTGAGGATGCAATAACAATTTACATAATAGATGTTGGTAATGAAAGTGTACCTGTGAATTTTGTGTTAGCCATGTTCTCCTCTTTTCTGAGGATTTGTAAGAAATTGTATCTAATTGATAATGATCTCAATGTATTAATTAAACGGAAAATCAATTTTATATTATTCTTTTCTTAGCCATTGTTTTTTAGTGTTAGCAACTTTATCACATATATGACTGCATACCTGTCGCTCTCCAGTCTCTTTTTCTGTTACCCACCATTTGCACTTTTGTTTTACAAGATACCTGGCAACATTGTATCCCCACCTTTTCTCCTTTGCGTCAGCTGTCATCTGACTTGAAGTAAGATCTTTCCTGGCGAAATAGTCAAAGAAGCCCAAATGGCCTTCTTTGTCATCTGACTTCTTTCACTGTGGTGACGACGTATCTGTCAATCACAACCCATGCCAATCACAACCAAAGTCTATCAAGACTAATGTAACTGAATGATTGGTGAAGGCCGATATCAATATGTAGCAATCTTTGGTTGCAAATGCAACATCAGTCATGAGTTTTGGTTGTGAATGATTGACTAATGACTACAGTCGTCCGCGGCAAAAAAAGACTGTATAGTGATTTCAGAGTGATCCCATTTTTCAATCAAGCACAAAAAAGATCAGGATCGCATTGTTCACCCATCACTACTGGTATTTCTGGGATTTTGAGACAGTTGGAGTCGTAGGTCGGAAAAGAGGGAGCAGGTGGAAATTAGGCCCCCAGCACCAACAGTGGGGCGGATTAAGTGGTTGAGTGGACAGAGAATAGGGAGAAGTTGAGGAGAGGGGAGCCACAAACTGAGATTCAACTAAACATTTACAATTTTAGAATTTCAATCTGCTCAAGAGCATCTCTCCAGATAGCACAAAGTAAGAGAGTTATTCGTTTCTTATGGATTTCTTGCGGGAAAAATTGATAAGGGGCTATATATAAGGCAAGGGTAAGATTTAGGGAAGAATAGGTAAGGAATGCCATCAAATATCCTCAGACAACGTAAGTCGCTTCTGTTGGAGTGCCAAAGGTGGCTGAACAGCATACTACACATGCTACGCTGCTCATCCTGACATGAATTTAAAGCCTATAAGTGAAATTCAGTGAGTCTTTATAAGAGCTTAGCAACTGATAACAGATTTTCCTGTAAATAGAAAAAAATTAATAACAGCAAGCGACTGGCTGGTGAAGATACAAAGCTTAATACAACCCAGATGGCACAGAATCCTCCGCATCTAATTCGTATGCAGATAGTATCCATTGACTACTGCTCCGTCGCTTTTTGTCAATGGATACTATCTGCATACGAATTAGATACGGAGGATTCTATGCCGTCTGGGAAGTACATACTTTATCCTTGTGGCGGAAAGAAAAAAATAACACCAAGGAGAACCGAATGTATGAACTTAGAATCCACAGCTTCACCTGCTATATACTACACCATGGTGACCGATGAGAGAACAAGGCGTGGTTGTCATATTAAATTCCAATGATAAAGAAACACTTAGCTGGTGCGTGAATGAAAAAACTGAAATTATTCAAGGTCCACACAATCAAACATTTGTAAATTTTAATGTATGGTCTGATAACCCAATGAATACAATATGTATATTAGAGATTCTTTCCGGCGTTTTATATTTTTCTACGTCGCTATTCTCGTGAAATTACATATTTTTCTTATGCCTGTAGTTTCACCATCATTTCATAAATGTGATTGATTTTCAAATTGTGGCCTTATGATGTTATTTCTCCTCATAATATAGAAGCGCCTAGAATAAAAACATTATTCTTATACATAAATGCCTTAATAAGCCCTCCGAAACGATGGGATAATAACAGCATCTACGGAAGTGCAGAAAGTTTGGCATCCATCTTGTCATTACTCTGGATGTTTGTCGGCCTGGCCGTAAGAAACCCATAACATGCTTACTTGATAAGTGCCTTCCTAATTTCTTCCTCTCACCTTATCTCAATGACTTATAATGTGCCAGCTGGGTAGCCTTTTCCTTTGAGGTGGAGGAAAAATCGGTGTGGGGACCATTGTCCAGTAGATACTTGGCAAAGATTGAATTTAAATCTTCATTTTCAATACAGGCAATATGTTCTTTTAGCTTTTCCTGGAACACTCTGCAGTTTGACCTAAATAAACGACAGAGGACTTATACTTGACCAATGCTTGACATGTACATTGCTTCTTTCCAAGTTAGATAGATAGATAGATAGAAAGATTATTTATTATTCTAGGACTGATGTCCTCTCAGAACAAAACAATTCACAAAGCATATATACATACTTCAATATTTTTGCTCAATTTCTCATTGTGAGCAGTAATAGAGAAAAAAAAATATTATACAATATCCAATCAGTGATACAAGTTTTATACAATGTATACAACGGTAAGACATACAATTTAAAATCAAAATTACAGCGTGGCGGTAAGCAATAAGCTATAGACCTTTGACTTAAATAATTTCAGAGACCTAATTTCTTTCACACTTTTAGGCAACTCGTTCCAGAAATTTGACCCAACAACCTTGAAAGATTTCTGGAAAGAAGTTGTGCGATGGGCGGGATAGTATATAAAATTTATATCTGATCTCGTGGTAATCGAAGTAGTTTGTTGTTTAATTTTAAATAGCGTATATAAGTAATCGGGCTGTTCGTGACGAAACAGTGAGTAGAGAAAAGCTGCTAGGAAATATTTCCGGCGTTTTTTAGTTTGAAGCCAACCAATATTTTTAAGGTAGGGTGAAATATGGGTATCTCTTCGGATGTTGAACACAAACCTTACGCAGGAGTTAAGAAGGCGTTGGAGTTTTAAATCTAGATCATCTGGGATATTGTTGTAAACCAAACAGCAGTAATCGAAATGCGGGAAAACAATGGAGGATATTAATAGTTTCCTCGTTTCAATAGGTAAGACTTCTTTATTTAATTTTAATAGATATAAAATTTGGTTTACTTTCTTAGAGATATCTTGAACATGATTTAACCAAGAGAGATTATTCGACATAGCTACTCTGAGATTTTTTCCGAGAACTCCGAGTTATGGGTCACTTCTTTGGATTTCCGGAAAATCACGAGGCCTTTTCATTTTTCTTTTTTTATTGACTTTTCACCTGAAATACGTAACATGTACAGAAAATGTTGTTGGCAATATGTGTATATTTTTTTCCTGTGCTAACTGCGGTAATCTCACAGTGAGAGATGGTGAGAAATGAGCTTTATGACATCCCATCCCTTTAGAAGATTCCCACCATCGCCTTGATCCAATTGGTGATTTCTTCTTCTGCGTCTTCATCACTCATAATATGTTCTCCAGCCAATCCCTCCTTCATCTTGGTGAACAGATGATAATCTGAATTAAGTTGGGTCTGTAGGGTGAATGGGTTGGAACATCCCAAACAAACTCATCCAAAAGTTCCATTGTGGAATGAGTGGCATGAAGACATGTGTTGTCGTAATCCCCCTGGGTAAATTATGGCATAACTTGGAAATACAGAGCATATCCCACGGAATGTTGCAGCCTCTGCTGCAAGGAGTGCATCAAAACCCAATTGCTCAAATTTGATGGCTGAAACAGGACAAACTAATGGCATAACTATGGGGGGAATGAGATCCCAAATCCTCAGAGAAATAAAAAAATGATTATTGTTATGCAGTTATGATGCGCCAAAACTACTGTCTAGTTTTGATCTATAACTGCATCTGCTTAAAGTTAAATTTTAAGTGCCAAAATGACGTCACTGGAACAAACAATTAAATGTCCATTACTTAATGATGCATACATAATATGAAGTACGCATAGCCTGACTTAGAGGAAGCGTAATGGGCTAGTTTATTTGATTAGGTAGGTACTTAGAAAAACAAAGTGTAATGGCAGCCCACCAAAAGGTCTAGGAAGTTCATCCATGGGCAGATCTAGGGGAGGGGGGGGGCGCGGGGCACATGCCCCCCCCCAGACCCTTAAAAAGTATGCAATTCCATTATCATTGCGTTCTTTTCATAATTACAAGGTATCCTTGTGCCTCCCCCCCCCCCCCCCCCGAACAAAATCCTGAATACAGCCTTGCTTGTGCCCCTCCCAGAAAGAAATCCTGGATGCGCTCCTGAGTTCATCTCCACCATAGCTATGGAAATAACAATTATGGGTAGAAGATGTAAGCTCATCCAGTCTATCCCAGGGGACAAAAGTGCCCAGTGCATTATGTACACTCCCTGGCTACCAAAAGCTTTCCAAATTGCTCATTTACTATAATTATGAAACTTATGGGCCAGAAAATTGAATTTGCATTCTATTGCCGAACATGATTTACAAATGAAAAATTTGATTGACATACGTGAACTATCTAATCTAATCTATATTCAAAATTTGAATGTGAGCTCCTAGGACCAAGTTTTCAGAATATCATCTGGTGCTAACTTTGGTTAATCAGTTAGTTACTCGAGTAATTAACCTCTGTTGTTCACTAAAATGTGAAAATCTGAAGAATTCATGCTGGGGGACACATGTCCCTCTTTAGGTAATTACTTGCGGCATTCTTGTTTGATTTGGAAAAATCTTAGCTTCAATAAACCTTTATACAAGGGGAGAGGCTTGAGGAGGTAGGGCAATACAAATATTTAGGCAGTGTACATTAGAGGAAAATGGATACAATAGTAAGGACATCAGGAAGCGAATTGCACTAGCAAAGGAGGCGTTCATGAACAGGAAGGAGCTTCTGAAGGATCGTTATGTAAGAGTTTAAAGAAAAGGTTAGTGAAGAGTTTGATCTGGAGTGTAGCTTTGTATGGTGTGGAAACGTGGACACTGAGGAAGGAGGATGAGAGAAAATTGGAGGCATTCGAGATGTGGGTATGGAGAAGTTGAAATGGACAGAGAAGAGGAGGAACGACAGAGTGCTGGATATGGTGGGTGAGGAGAGGGAGCTTTTAGATTAGATACAGAGGAGACAGAAGGTTTGTATGGAGTGAGTACTTAGCGGCGAGGTGATGTTGAAAGCAGTGTTAGAGTGTAGAATCTTAGGTAAACAATTGTTTACCTAAGATTCTACACTCTAACACTGCTTAAGGAAGGGGAAGGAAGAGAATGGGATATATAGATAGATTGAAAGGGAGTATGCCATTCAGTGAATTGAAGAAGGCAGTGATGGAAGCAAAGGGAGGCTCCCAGATTACTTCATTAGTATGTACTCCATGGAACTATAACCTTAATCAGTGGAATACCCAGCCGGCACAAACCATCAAATTTCTTTTTGGCAGCTGGATGTCATCCAGATGCAAAGAGTATGAGTGCATCCTTTCATATAGATGCCATCCATATGCCGGTCCGCTGCCGAGGGGATGCGGAAGAGAGAGACCGCCGCACTTACAGAGATGCCGTGAGGATGAGGATGCACGAAAGTGCTGCCATCTAAAGTATATACTTTAATTATAATAATGTAATTAAAGTGAAAATGGTGAATGGTGTTAAATTTAATGGTGAATTAATTTATTTATAAAGTAAAAAAAACCTAGGTTGGGCAGAATCACAGAACACACTAAAAAAAGATAAAAAGACACTCACAGTAAGTAAGTACTAAATTTTCGGTAGAGTATGTCGACCACCTTCCTCAGATTCGAGTTAGGTAGGAGACTGTCTCCTACCTAACTCTGAGGAAGGTGGCCACGCCACCGAAAATTCAGTACCTGTGAGTGTTTTTTATCTTTTTTTAGTGTGTCCTGTGATTCTGCCCAACCTATAGGGTTTTTTATGTTATTTACCTTGTTGAGGAACATTTCAAAGTGTTTATTTATAAAGTTATTTTTATAAAATTTTAAAGCCGCATAATAAATAAAATATCATAGAATACGTTCGAGTAATCCATAGTTAAATAATTTTCATGGCTAAGGTATCACGTCATACCATAGCATTGTATAACCATACCATTGTATAATTGACATTGCGAATGTATCCTGGAGGGTATACATACCACATATTCTTGTGACCACAGATATATACAATAGATTGGCAGTGGGAGTGGGGGGGGTGAAGCCATGCCTTTCTGCTGGCGGCCATGTTGCTTTCACCGACCTATGCGTTTGCGTAAGTAGGGAACTGGGGGAAAATTACATTGTAAAAGATAATGGCGCATTGATTAAGGCTATGAACTATAGAAAACGTTGTCATTTTCGTTTAAGATGTATCCAATTAAAAAGAAAGGGACCGATCGTGACACTTACGTGGTAAATTAACCAATCTTTGAGCGGAACATAACCGTGACGAAGTTATGAAATTGGTAATATAAGCTGAGCTAAGATTAATACTAATTCGGTTCCTGCTCAATATTATGGAATTGTAATCCAAATGCATGAGTTATCTCGAAAAAAAAATATTGTGTCCCAAATGTAGAAGGGGCGTAGCAGATAGGGAAAATGGTTAACTACGTCGTCTGCTAGTGTAGGAAAGGTAGCCTACAATCGTGAATACATGGTATTGTTCACCCTTAGATTTACCAGCGACATTGTCATACTATTCAAACAAAATAATTCGAAAATTCCAAAGGTTTGATGCTTCCACTTACTGTATTTTTGTTGTCAAAGAGTTGTTGCTCAGTTAGAGTTGTCAATTAGACGAAAAACGTAGAAGCAATGCTACCTAACCTTTCACTGCCATAAGTAATCGGGCCAAAAATATTACGTAATTAAATTTGATTCAACCTATTTAAACCCATTATGATCTAACTTTCTGAGCAAGGCATGCTGCTTGGTGCTGTAAAATGCTTTTCTGAGGTCGTAAATAGTCAATGCGATTGAATTCCTATCCTTAAGCATCAGAAATATAATTTACATTATTTTATATAGGCAGTGTTTTGGATTTCCCCTCACGATCACCCAATTGCGAACTTGAAAAGAAGCTATTGGCTTAAAAAACTCAACGATTTGATCCATTATCATCAATAATCAGTTTCATGTTGTTATAATATTCGAAGGGGAAGCAGACTATAATATAAATCTTACATCATGAGGGAGTACGTTTTAATTAGAATTTCTATCTTACCGGGATAAGTGATTATAACAGACACCATGTTCTACATAGAAGCCACAAAATGATCAAATACCTGATAAGTACTACATGGAAAGGTTGAATTATAATGAATGTGACCGCGTCATTTCACCGCGAGCACATGCAAACCATTATTTAGGCGTTCAGTTTCTCGGAATTTCACTCAATAGATATTAAAAAAGTCAAAACTTATGCTTTTGAAAGAAATTCGTTAAGTTTCCAGATAGAGTTAAAGGTTCATAATACACGCTCTACATATCTAAATAAATAATAATACTACAACGGAAATAAAATTCCGATACAATGTAATGATGCAACAGCGGAAAGTACATGACATAATGGAAACTGGAGAAAGTCTTTTCTTGGTAAACACAGAAAACACAACTGAAAACATCATGATGATTCCGTCATCAAAACACAGACACCGAGACAGAGAATGCACATGTTATTAATTACCGATCCTAGAGATATGAAGCTACTGCATTTGAAATGATATCGCTTTCAGAAACTCCGGTAAATATCCGCTTCCGTCACACACCTTTAGAATTTGTTTTCGAGAACAATTTGCAATTCAGCAAAAATAACGTGTCACAGTTTCATGATGCTATTTCTACAACTATGTGAATTTTGCCAACAATAAATTTAAAAAGGTAGAGCATAACCTGCACTTCACGTGATATAAATTTCGTGGCGATACGTACAAAAAAAGGCATTGGAAAATATTTTCATGCTCTGTGAGATGGAAGCGGAGACATTACTGAACGCAAACCATGCTTTCCTTATATCTATTATTTACGCGTGTAGAGACACATTTTCGCCCCCAGGAAAATTTTCCCTCGTAGTATACTTAAATGTGCACCCCCACATAACGCAGTGGTTCACCATTCTTCTTTTAAAAAGCTCCATAAGCAGGAAAAGTAGCCTCTCAAATACATGTGTGTTAATGGCACATGAGCAACGGTCGGTGAAAGCAAGATGGCTAGTTGCGCAAAATTCTTCTGCCGGCCGGCTTCAGCGCCACCGTGAGGAAATCATAGGCACTGCCAATCTATTGTATATATCTGTGCTTGTGACTACCTATTTTGGGATGTAAGGGATGTGGGATGAGTTCATGCCAATGTTGACGTTTGGAGCGTGGTGGGAGGATTCATTCTATTTGATCATAATTTGATCGAGGCGATGGAGGGTAACGTAATTGTATCAAGTAAAGAATTACGATAAGTCATAATTTAAGCATAAGATCGGCATAATTAAGCCATGGCTATACTTATGATGTTGGATTGGATCAGCTGATTGATATTAGTACAATTATACACCGATATATTTTAGATTCCAAGGTGTAGTTCCTTCAATCGAAGCTTGATTTGACTTGAAGCCGCTGTCTCATCAATTATAAAATGTGCCCAGAGAAGAAAAGCTGTGAAATGCAGTTTGGGGCGACTACATTTTTCGCCTTAAGTCATACCGGTGATCTCTGTGGAAGTAATGGATTACCTTTAACGCCGAATTCTATCACTATATATGGTAGGTCTCAAGTTTTGAAGACTATACATCATCCTTATTTGTGTTATTACTTGGACATAATTCGAGGAAAACATGGTGAGTTTTATTGCTTATTGTATGTCAATGTTTAGGGATTAATGACTTGGCATTTTTATTTTTCATTTTGGGAATTTTGGTATTTCAGAGAGGACTATCGTTGTGTCGGAATATCATCAGATGTCTTTAGAAAATTCCAAAGACTATGACCTCATTGTTTCGACGAATGAAGCTGTGAACGCCGCATTTCAAGTTATTCAAGCTCTTGCATTTCTCAATGGTCGTGGAATCGTCCATCGCGCATTATGTCCAGAAAATATTCTTTTTGATGAAAATCTCGACGTTCGACTTTTCAATTATGGCCTGTATTACATGACCGATGGAGGAGCCAATGTTTCATTTCCAATAGGGTAATGTGTTTCATTTTTCAGTTGTATCTGCTTTCTCTACATTTGATTCTTTTAAGGCAGACATAGTTTCCCATTTTTATAAAATTTACTTAAAGTTCTTGACTGTACCTCTGAATGTTTCAGGAGTCCAAAGTACACTGCCCCAGAAGTGTATCTGGCTCGACCAAGGGGAAGTTCCTTGAAGTCTGGACCTAAAGTCGACGTTTGGTCTTTAGGCATAATTATTGCTGAAGTAATTTTTGAGCAATGCTTTTGGTCTGATTTGAAATTACCTCAGATCATTCGAAAAGTCCTCAGCCTGACTCATTGCTCAGGAACGGTTCTCGAGCGACTTGCAAGAGAGCATTGTTGCTTGGAAGTATTGCAGGTACGTATCTATACTGATTTAGTTGGAAATGTCTCAGTATTTGCATGAAACTTGTTGTCACACCATGCGTTTCTTTGTCAGATTGAACATTTTCAAGTGTATCATATTCAATGAAGTTCATCCTTGAACACCGGCTCTCCTTCTACAGCAGGGGAAGGGAAAACGTTTGGGTGTCGAACAATCAAGCATTGTGGGAGAAAGGGTTGTTTTTTAGGGTTGTCGGGGGGAGGGTGTAAAAGGTTCTAGTATGTGGATGCAAAGAGTATTAACAGCAAAGCACATCATGTGGACGCACATCATGTCACGCATCATGACACGCATCGATGCACACCACAACTTATTTCACTGTAGACCTTGGCTTTTTCACTTTGGGTTCGACTTATAATTTATTCGGTGCACAATCTGAGCTGATTTTGTCCATGCTTCTTCAAATTTCTAATGTAGCCCATTTTTTTTCTTTTCTCGCTCTACATCATCACTTATGTTATTCTACGCCTTATTTGTCAATGAAACAAAATTTGTAACATTGCAGTATGCGCTCATATACTATGCTTATAGTGAAGCAGCTTGCGGGATAGTACATTCAAATATATATGTATGCTATTAGGTAATGGTGGGGAGAGTGGTTCTTGTGTAAGACAAGACATTGTCAAATTTCTACGGGAGAGGGGGGGACTGAGAGCAAGGCATAAAGCAAACAAGAATTCCAATCCAATTATACCGCCTTACCCCATACCATGTACCAACCAAATTACATCTTTGAGTGGAATACCTAACCAGAACGTACAGACGTATGACCCAAGTACTCCTACACCAATGTAGCCATCTATGAACTACATACATATAAACCCAAACGAATTGCTTAGTGCTGTGTTGTGCTGAAGGGTATGCATAAATGTTTGGGATAAAAATGATATTTTTTTAATGAATGTCTATCTAATTTGATAATGTTGCTTAAAGAATGATAGTGTCAATGGGGAAGTTGGATTCAGCAGTGGGAAGGATTTTGATGAAATGATTTTAATGAAAGAGCTTCAATTTTGATGTTCTACGTTAAAAAAATGAAAATACCGTATTTCTCTGAATATAGTCCCTCTCCAAATATAGTCCCCCCCCCCCTAATTTTGAGGCTTCAGTTTCGGGAAAAGTTAAAAAATGCGTTTGAATATAGTCCCCCCCCTTTACTTTTACCACGGGCATTTTTGGAAAAAGGGGGGGGGACTATATTCAGACATATACGGTACTCGAAGTACATATTTATTCCCACTTAAATTTTGAAACTCTCCATTAAATCATCAGCTGGACGTGAGCAAAAACAAATGCAAGAAATTGGACCAAAACATTGTATCTCAAGTAGAAAATTTTGAAAGCTTAACTTAAGGCTCTCAAAGTCAATGAGGTTCGATGGTGAGGTAGATAGAAAAGAGGCGAGTTGGTTGTTTTATGGGAAAGGACACGGAGATAGAACATCGGGGGAATGTTGTTAGACCTCATTATTCAGTGGAAAAACCTGAGGTCACTAAGTGTATGCAGACGTTTGAAGGGAGGGAGGATCATCAGTTGGTAATTTTTGAAGGGTGGGATTACAATATTTTAGTGTTGGCAAAGAAGTTATGGGGCCTATTGTGCGCTTCGGAGTATGTCGGACAAGCGGAAGACCAAATGGGTGAACAATAATCCATTAACATAATCCATCAGTTTACAGAATAGAGCTACATAGTTCACTCACGTAGCTGACACGATGGAGGTCTGTGTGGGACTGAATTTTGGAGGCTTTTGGCCATGCCTTTTGTCCTCTGATTGGTTGAATAAAATTCATGTATGTACTGAGTAACCTTCCTTCCATACCCTCACTCTTTTCTCTAATGAACATTTATTTATGTATATCTCTAATTTATCTCTTCCAGCTTATAAGGGAAAGTATGCATAAGCCAATTAGTAGCAACACAACGTATGTAATTACTCTAGTACGTTGCTAGCTTTTTTCTAATCCTTTTAAATTTCATTCCTTTCAGAATCTCGACCCCAACTTGAAGGATTTCCTGAATGCGTGCCTGACGGTGTCTCCCAGGAATCGTCCCACTCCGGCTGAACTGCTCACCCACCCCCTCTTTACTGATCTTGCCGTCGCTCCCGTCATGAAGCTCAACTCGTTCCCACGCTGTGGCGGACACGAGCAGAGGAGTTGGGTGCAAAACTTGAAGTGGCCTCCGTCCCGTATCAGTGACGACCCCACAAAGGAGAAAAATCTCATCGCCCAACGTCAGCCCCAGGAGGTCTATTACCTTTGGCAACTGGCAGGCGGTGATGTCCACTCGGAGCTCAAGAGACAAGGACTCATACAGAGCAAGCCTCCAATCCTCTCCATTGCCAAGTGAGTCTCATGGCCATCCAATTGGTATACACATTTATATAGCCTTAATCTATCTTCACAGTGTACCCAACACCACCCTTACATTTTCTAACACTTAGAGTGGGGGAACGTTTTTATAAATTTTGCATGCCTACTGTGGCATTTACCCAAAACTTTTATTGCTACCTGGATATCTTGGGCACTTTCCCTCACATCAAGGATCACTAATGGCCTTAACTCTATCAGGGCAGCCCTCGTGGCAGGGGGTGTGCCTCCTGCAAAAGGGGTCTCTTCTGCACTGGCTGGCAGCTAAAATCGTTAGCTCCCACAGCCCAAGGGTTAAACATTTCAATTGTCATTTATTTTTCTGTGGGTATTATGATGTATGTGGACAGTGAAGATGTTCTTCATTGAAGCTGTTGTGGGTCATTAATCGTTAATATAAAAACTCATGACTTCAAATGCTTTTCCTGCTGGAGATTGTGATGCATTCTAGGCATCCTGCAAAAGGGCAAATGTTCGGCCAATCAGAGCGCTCGGCTCTAAGTTTCTGTTGTTAAAAAAATGGTGCATTTTTGACCTAAGCATCATTAGTAATTTTGGCTAAAAAACAGTCATCAGCTCTCCAGGGTTACAATTTCATGACACAATTTTTCTCCACACGGTGAGGCTGGAAATTTATGGTTTAAATTCCGTTAATCGTCATAATTGCTGTGTGGATCACAGAATCAAAAAATATGGTGACTATAATTGTAGGTAAATAAATAATGGTGAATCAGAATTAAGTTTTTTGTCTTTGAAAATTTGAAACTTGAGTGCATAATTTATGAGAGAAGAGAGACAGTGAAACTTTTATTAACAAATCACATTAGTAATATCAGCTTGAGGAGGCAACTTGTGCTCCGTGTCATGATTTGATCTGAGAAGGAAAGTGACTGAACAAGGTACCCTGATTCATACTTAAATATTTAACACTTGAACAGCACTCCTCGGACAAGTTGACGACTAATCATTGAAATGAATTTCACCTGATATAAGTTTGGGGAGTCAAACACAATTTTACTTCACTCATTGGTTTATAAATGATCCTATTCTACTTCTATTACTCCCCATTTCTGTGTCTTGCTTGGCTCTTAGGTGACGGTATAGTTGTGAAAGAATGTGTATCTTATTGAAATCAGCCAATTAATAGATTTTTGTTTCCAGGTAGTGAAAATGATTTGCTATGCTTCTAAGTAATAATTTATTTATTTATACAAAGTAATCTTAATAAACATTTTAAGTACTGGAAAAAGTATTAAATATAAAAAATTACAAATCTCATGAATATACTTTTCTATGTGCTAGGAAAAAGTAGAAAAATAATGTTTTAAGTGTAAGGACGAATCCCTGTGATTGTTGTTGCTGTGAGAATACTGACGTTGCTGAATAGGTGGAAACTTATGGTTTGAATCCCATTATTATTATTTTCCCTGCACTGCTACAATGATCACTGGGTTTCGTCCTTTACTTAATTCGTCATGACGAATAAGGACGACCTTTCGTCCTTATTCTTTGAATATTAGTTTTTTACGTTTTCATGGTATGTGGCAAAGTATAGTTAGTCATCAGATTTGTTATTTTATATTTTAAATACTTTTTACAGTTTTAAAATTTTTTGTTGATACAAAGAGTGCTTTATGAAAATTGATGCATATTTGGATCTGAGAAATGAAAATAGATATTTATGTGGGAATCTAGTCAATTGCCTAATTTGGGAAACTGCATCTGGTCGATAAAAAACATCATTGACATACCTAGTTTTCTTTATTCTCTGTTTTATTGTTTCATGATTTTATTTTTCCAGTCTAATGCTTCTGGAGGGAACTGTATTTGGTCAGAAACGTGACTCGACGTGCCTTTTGGACAATCGTGTGGTGCAACTATCGTTGGACGGACTGAGACAGCGCCTCTCTCACCTTCTGCCCGATTCATTTTACCCTCTGGTGGAGGCTGGGTGAGTTTCAGGGCCGAATGGCGACTCCGTTCTGGTCAATGCATCACTCTGTGCAAGAGTATTCAGAGCGTTTGTGGGTCCAATGAAGAGAAAATCTAAAGCCTTCTCTATCACAAATCCTCAAGGCCATTTCAGATGTAAAATTTAATTATGCCTTTTTTCTTTTCCATTGTTTTATTTAATCTATTTCTTACAAGTTACTTGGATACCACATTCTTACACTGAAGCCATGAAGATACTCTAATTAAAGAGTTAAATGTTGGCTGAAGGCTGATGAGTTAGATTTTTTATTCTATAAAGTAATTTGAAAATGTAAAATTTAATGGATTAGTAGAGCTCTAATGCCTTTTGGAGAGTCAATGAGGGGGTAGTAAATATAGTTTTACTAGAACATTAATGTATTGCGACTGCGGATGAACTTAACCCATCCACCCATGTTTGTCCTTCCTCCAGAATGCGTCGTCAACCTCCTTTTCTCTGATCTACTATTCTAATAACACCTTTGGTAACACTAAGGTTTGTTTAGGTTAGTATTCTTATCAGTCTGATGACCAGGCCTTATGGATGTAGAAAGGTAAGTTCTTTTTTTTTTTTTTTTTGATGGAAGGAGTTCGGCTACTCAAGGATCACTGAAATTCCCAGGGCTGAGTGGGGGAGGTGTTGGCAGGCATGGGGAACGCATGGAGGGTACCAGTTGGGAATCTGGGTCGTTTCTCTCTCTCACAGTATGTGTGGAAGGAAAATATGAGTAGATTCATAAATGAGGCTCACTCACCCTCTGCCAAATTCATTTTTCCCTCTGGTGGAGGACGGGTGAGTCTGGCTAATGTGTGGTCAATGGGACAGAGAGATGCATTGATGACAGCATTGCATGATGCACTGACTGCAACTATCTGTGCTGTTACTAAATTTTAATTAAAAACAGCAGTAGTTGGCATGTAGTACATATGGCTATTTGCCTGCAATCGCCTCTCTGCCTGTGATGGTGCTGACATCATTAGCCGTTGGATTTGAATTTGGACGGATCTGAATTGATTGTGTGTGCTGATAAAGAAAAGCTTTTTATGATATTTCTAACTTTCCAGAAATTTACCACTCTCTTAGGGACCAAGGATATCACCCATGATTATTGAAAGTTTGAAGACCTTGATGGGGTAAAAAATCCTTTTTAAGCTGTTTGAAGTTTTCATAGTTTCATACCTAAGCCACATGTTAGCCTCTTGTCATTTGAATATTCTAACCATGTAAATATTGAATTTAGAATTCAAGCATCAGTACTCCTTTCATTGTGGTGTACTTATTTCATATGACTGACGTACACATTAATATCAACTTTTGGTGACTATGATTTTGTATTTTAATTCTCTCGACAAAGTTTCCTTTTGTTGTATGGGTTCAGTTATTTTCCCACTCATTTTTGTGCACACTAGATTGTTTAAAAAAAAAGTATGCTCCGTTATATATCATTCAGTTTAACAATTTTCTACAAAGTGGAGGTTTGGTTGGAAGTGTAGGAGGAAGGAGTGGTAGGTAGGTTTGCGAGTATCATCCAGCTGTCATGAAGTTTATGAGAGTGAAATTCTTTCCACATTTTTCCGAACATTTGAGCTCCGATTTTTGTGGAATTTTGAATTTTACAAAATCTATATTATTTGTAGCATTCCATCAACAATTTGAGTGCCTTTTGCAATCTGATAGTATTGTCTTAAAATGTTTACAGTTCTCCGGAGAAGACGAAGAGCGACCGTTCTGGAGCCGCCTCATTGCCACTTGTGATTCGAGAGAAAGACACCGAGTACCAGTTCCATCGAATTGTTCTCTACGAGAGATTGCTCAACGTAAGTGCCACATCACCCACAAAGCATCATTTTCTCCCTATCCTATGGGCTATGCAACCTCCACTGCAAGTAGTATGTCACACGTGTCGCATGTACTCCAGATAAGCTCTGACAGCCATTCCACCTCAATAGGATGGCTTCCAATTTTTCTTTCTCGTCTCTACAGAAATTTCATAATGCTTGGAGTACATATTTGCCACTGTTAGATTTTCCATTAATGATTACTATATTGTATAATTTAATAAATTATGAAAATTTCACTCTCTCAAAAAAAAAAAAAAAAAAACGATTTGCTCTTGTGGAGCATCATGGGGGATATGCATGTGACGTAGATGATGCTTTTCACCCCCTGCTGAACCTCAAAATAAGCAAAATTTTTGTCCTGAAGTGAAGGAAACTTACCCGTTCTTTCCTAACTAGAGTAGCACCAATTAATCAGATGAATTCGAATGACTAGTTAGGAGTGGAAAATATCCTGAGAAGATTTCTGAGAAAGATTCTGAAAAGTGAAATGTGGCAAATCAACTGTTGAGAAGCACAACTGTAAGGAAATTGAGTTTCTCTTGAATGCCAAGTCGTAAATGACACATTGTAAATAAGCGGTTTCATTTTTGTCAAATGATGGATGCAAGAAAACAATATACGAGGACAGTGATCTGCATGCGATCAGTGTGGAAAAATGATACTTCTGGGAATAAATACATGAAAATAGCTTTAAGGTCCATCATTTTGATCAGAATTTGTGCTTGGTTATTCAAAAGTAAGCAGTAAAACTATTTTAAAAATAAATTTTTATCTCATCTCTGCTCATTTTCATCTTTTAACTATTTGGCTAAACATTGTGCCTTCAATTGTATTAATTCTCATGCCTAGAATTCTGCTTGCCATATAGCGATGATTTTGGTCTATTTTAGAACTTAATATTAGAGATGTGCGAATAGTATCCGCGAATACTCGAATACCTCGAATATTAGAAAGTATTCGATATTCGAGGTTTCGAATAGTTATGCGAAAAGTACCGCCTCGAATACCTCGAATACTTTGAATTTCGCGTCATACACTATCGCACGCACGTCGTTGGTAGTTGACTCGGAAAAATGTAGAGAACTGTAGTCATTTAGTGCTCGCAGCGCCGTTTTACGCAAGTTGACGAATTACCTCAAATTCGTGGATTTTAGCGGTGAAAAGAGTTCGTCGAGGGGAACCGAAAATGGTCGGGTGAAAAAATCCGAAAATCCCCGATTCCCCCAACCAGGAGAACCTCAGTGCCGTGGGATAGCAACCTTAGGGCATTTCCCACGATCCGCTATCCCCCTCCATTCAGCACTCGCCTCACTCACTCTGACGCTTTCCTCTTCTCCGAAATCAAACAAAAGTTCCCAGCTCGCGCAGGGATCGCATTGCGAAGACCCCTGCTTCGAAAAAAATATCGAGTTACGAGAACAATAAAAACGTGTTTCACGCCCTCCCCCATTTTCTCACACACTGACCTTTTTCTGGCTACCTGCTTCGAAGTTCCCCATTTCTGGAGGTCAACTGCTGTGTGAGTACCGTGGGATACATATTAGCGCATTTCCCAAGATCCGGTATCCCTCTCCATTCAGCACTAGCCCCCCCTCTGAGGCTTTCCTCTTCTTCGAAATAAAAAAAAGGTCACAGCTCGCGTAGGGATCATATTACGAAGACCTTAGCTTCGAAAAAATACGCGAGAACAATAGAAACGTTTTTCGGGCCCTCCCTTTCCTCCCCCACTGACCTTTTTTTTTCCTACCAGCTTCGAAGTTCCCCATTTCTGTGGAGGTCAACCGCTGCATGAGTCATCTATTAGGACAAAAGGGTGTCTAGGAATGACTTTCGTCAATTGATGTTACACCTTTATTGAATTGAAATATTAGTAATGTGCGCGTAATTTCAAAAAGAATAAGACCAAACACGACGTATTTCTGAGTTTATTTAAGCATTTTACGCAAAGAAATAAATGTCAAAACACGACGGAGACTTAGCATTCTGGCGAAACTCGATATGAGCAGCAGAGCTTCTCGGAAGTTGATGCGGTATTTTTTTCCGAAAGCATATATCAAGTTACAATTAACGAGTGGTGCTATAAATCTTTATTGTTACAATCCCAGTCAAAGGGATATTTTCTCAGAATATTTGGTTTCTCCCTGATAGCAATTCCAATTCATCTTCTTATCTCGTGAGAACTACCAAAGATGGACTGAAAATAATTGAAGAAAATCCGGTGGAAAAGAGCTTGTATTTTGCAAAATGCCTCAGATTTTCAGCTAGCACTTGTCAGCAGAAGTGGGGGTAAAGCGATGTTAGTTGAATTAATTATATGCCCAATTGTTTCCATAAAATTAAAATATTCATTAATCAGCTAAATTCCTGTTCGAATCATTTAAAGGAAATCAAAATTACTCCCCAAAATCTTGTGTTGCCTGCTGCATAGGCAACCGAGTCAAACATTCCAGCATTCATCATTTAGTATTCGAGGTATTCGAAATTCGAGGTATTCGAATATTCGAGCAATGATTTAATATTCGAATTCGATATTCGAATTCGAGAAATCTGCTATTCGACCCATCTCTACTTAATATGTTTTAAGACTGTGAAGAAAGGGAAAATCGGCTTTAGTCCATTTTCTACTAGTAAATTTAATGATTGTCAGATAACTTTTCTCAAATATTCCATCTCATCCTCTGTCAAAACTTTTCCTTATTTAAATATATCCAACCAACTCTTCCAAAAATAGAATTTGTTGTGATTCTTAAGTATATTTTTGTGAATTTACGAACATGTACATTTTTCTCCCACTTGGTGTACTCATAAGCAATACATATTATATAGGCATTGAAAAAGGCCTATGAGGGTAGTGAATGCTCCTGAATGTTGTGACAAAAGCTGTAGCTTTTACAATAGAGGATGTTTTTTGCTAATATTCGTTATTAATTTTATTGATCAAACGACTAAATAAGTGAAATACTTTACTCTGTAAACGGAAGTTTTTAGATGAAAATTAGGTGTTACAAGTTTTATGTCAACTGATTAATTTGTGGCAAAAAATGAGATAAATTTTTGATTCAGAGTGGTGAGGGAGAATTAAAACATAGCACATGTATGTATTTGAATTATGGATAATTGCTGAATAAAAAGCATACTTTTATATTCTAGGAGTACCTCACAAGAGTATTTACATGACTGTACTTTTGGTTGTCCGCAGGGATACTTTTTTAGCTTTTTCATCTGTTTTAAATCAAGTATTTGATCTTTTGACTTCTACTGATACTGTGCTGTAATTGGAGCTCTACTCTATAGGTACATATATGTGTATACTTTGTGCAGGGCTATCCTTACAAGAAAGCAGCCATAGTGAAGGAGGCAAGGCGTGACATCCCGCCGATGCTGCGCAGTGAGGTGTGGGCGGCTGCTCTCGAGGTGGATGGCAACGTGGAGGGAAACTTCATCGCTATCGACAAAGAGACCCCCACTCCTACTGATCGACAGGTGTGCATATCTGTGACCTAAGGTTTGCTGTTACAAGTAGAACCAACGTGTTTATGGAAACTAGGACTTATTTGTGAATTTTCCTTGATGGGAAAGATTGCATATATTCCACGTTAGCTTATTTACAAAGTATGGTTAAAATAAAATTTCACAAGGACATAATGAGAAACATGTGTCACCATCAAAAAAATTCCTATTTGGAGTTAATCTACCATTTTTCATTACTCGAGGAGAAAAGAAAGTGAGAAAAAGTGGCAAAAATATATCCAACTGCACCTCCATTACCACATTACATACTGAATAAGATATGATTGGAAATAGTCAAAGAAAAACCTTAAAATTAAAAATGAATAACCAATATCTAATTTATGACTTGCATCAGGAATTCTGCAAATTATGCTATAAAGTTGAAAATAAATACTCATCTAATGAATAAGAGCAGCCACTCTAACCATATGAAATATGTTTTTGTTATCTTGATAACTTCACATGATATAATTGCGTAGAATTGGAAGCCAGCCATGGTCATCGTGGCGATGTTACTTCATATGACAAATGTTGTAATGTTTGTTCCACAATTTCAAAGCGTAATGATGAATATTTTGTCATTGCAGATTGAAGTGGACATCCCAAGATGCCACCAGTACGATGAACTTCTGTCATCGAGCGAGGGTCATCGGAAATTCAAGCGAATCCTTAAAGCGTGGGTTGTAAGCCATCCAAAGTATGTGTATTGGCAGGGGCTGGACTCGCTCTGTGCCCCCTTCCTGTACCTCAACTTCAACAATGAAGGTAGTGTATGCATTTGAATGTTAAAAAAAATGCTTTTTCAACTCGCATGACCAAGGGACGTTCCTGGATAAAACAAAATGTGATTTTCGGTACACCTTGGCTGCTCTCTATGATTTTTACACTGCTTTCTCTCGAGTTTATTTACCACTTTTCAGGGCCTATTAGTATTTTAAATCTTTGTTTCATTTCAGCTCTGGCCTATGCTTGTCTCTCGGCATTCATCCCAAAGTACTTGCACAACTTCTTCTTGAAAGACAACTCGGCTGTCATCCAGGAATACTTGGCCAAATTCTCCCACCTGATTGCATTCCACGATCCAGCCCTGGCCAATCACCTCAGCAGCATCAATTTTGTACCCGAGCTCTTTGCTATCCCATGGTTCTTGACCATGTTCTCACGTGAGGATAACGATGATAATAATTTATAGATCATTCAACCAACAGTTTGTGGAATAGATATTGCCATAATATTTATTTTTACATTACTAATTCATAAAATGTTGGAATGTAATGCGAGAAGTGCCTATTCAAGCTAAATATTTTTGCTCACTGATTTGCATGCTTTGATGACTAACTGCATAATTGGATGACTTATTTCTTGATTATGTAATGATTACGCTCTCTATTGCATGTTCTTTTACAATCATTTCAGATGTTTTCCCTCTGCATAAGATATTTCACTTATGGGACAAACTTCTCCTTGGTGACGCCTCGTTCCCATTGTTTGTCGGTTTGGCCGTGCTTCAGCAACTACGAGATACGCTCCTCACTTCGGGATTCAATGAGTGCATTTTACTCTTCTCAGATTTACCTGGTTAGTCATAAATCTATAAACATGTAAATAATTATGTATTACATTTATGTATGTATTCTTGTTGCCTTTTCACATTATGTATTTGTTTGTCTGTTCCAGAGATTGATATTGAGAAGTGTGTCACGGACTCGGTGGACTTTTTCTGCATCACTCCTCGCAGTGTGACTTATCGTCAGCATGAGTTGAAGCAATTTGACTGCAAACCAGATCTCTCCCCTGACTCACAGAAAATTGGTGGCAGGTCTTTGGACCACGAATGCCCCGTAAATCCAGAGCTGGTGAGAGTCAATGGCTATGCATTGTGTTTGTTCATTAAGAAGGAATCTTTTATGCTCTGAAATAATTGAAATTTTATTGATTCAGTTTTGCAGTCTTCTTATTTAATTTATTTTAATCTTTTTTGTATCTTATTGCCTTTTTATATTTTTAAAAGTCAAATATTTAAAAATAAGATTAATATAGAGTCAAATCTCGAAATTGCAATCCTTCCTGAGATGAAGTGGTTTCTTGTAAAAATTTATTTGCATGCATTAAAATGCATATTGCATGTTTGTTGATTTTGTATTGACTGGATAATATTGTATGAAATGTTTTGAGTATCATTTGTTGATCAAGAGATCACCATTAGAAAACTATTTTATTCAAGAGTCAAGGCCATGTTGAGCTGATGTCATAAACAGTCGACTGTCGTTATTACGAAGTTCATGGGACTGAAAAGCAGGAGTTTCGTAATAATGAAGTTCGTACGAATGTTTCGTTTAGGAATCGTTGAAAAGAAAGCATTGTTTGCCAAAATTTCTTGTCTCTTCAATCTCCCGCACTTATAATCGCACTGCGGCGGAATAGCTTCAGAGTCAAGTGCATTATATATGTATGTGATTAAATTACACACAAATATGTAAAAACAAGCACATTTGTTTCATTTTCTCTGTAGAGGAATGATGCATCACACAATCAAGGGTTGATATCTTCCCAAATACAGTAATTCCATCGATATACGAACAAGATGCATTCTGAGACCATGCTCGTTAGTTGATAAACCTATGCAAGGCATCGAAAAGTACGGTTATCCTGTAGAACGCAACACTGCATCACAATTGTGCGTTAACTCACAAACTTATCTAGCGGGGTGTGCAATGCAGCCGGAGCTGAAAAAATCGCTGTGCTCAGGAAGGAAGAACGTGCAAAATGCTGAACAGTTCCTGACTTCACATTGGAATCAGTGATATGTACTTTGTCCAGGTTATGCCCAAAGTGTAAGTTCCTCTACGCCACTCTGAATCACATTGGCCGACATGAAAGGTGCCAAATATGTCAATTTTAGGCACGCTTGAATTTTTCGAATGCTCGTATCTGTGAAAGTTCGTGAATCGAATGTGCGTAGGAAGAGTACTAACTGTTCGTCCAATTTATGAGCAGTTATAATGATATCTTTACGCAAATTTGCCTTTTCGATGGCAAAATTTGTACATTTTGTGCTGAGCGCAGTTTAAATGCTCCGCCGACACCCACCCACCCCTTGAAGCACGTGAGCGACTGGCCAGCTGCTAGTTGGCTGGGACTCTACGTGGCCACGAACTACAAGTGGGCGTGGGCAAGCTACATCTCCGCCACTATATGTCTTATTCCTTGATTTATTATTGTTCTACAACATAATTATTTAAAATATTATGTATTTTATAATATAACTGTGTTTCATCGTCATTTTATCGTCATCTACCTCATTATGAAAATTAAAAATAGACGCAACAAAATGCGATAAACTTTTATTGAAAGTGCGATAAAATAAAAATGAAAGTGAGATTTTCACATATCTCTACTAATTAGTCACTCAAGGAGCTTGTGCTTCAATATTCCACCCACCCCCCCTTATTAATTTTCTTCTGGTAGTTTTGGATAAAATAGGGGAGAATACGTTTGGACTTAGGCAGTGGTTTTTTCATTAGCAAAAGTAGTGCAGTTGTACATTTGATGCAGGAGATTGAATGTCCTAGTAGTTCACGCGCGCACAAATTAAAGGGGGAATAATATGAGTGTGTATCGTCCGCATGTTTTTTTCATGGATGTCTATGTGTCTGATTGAATATTTTCCAGGAGATGAGTCCAATTCCGATATCAGTTCTTCAGAGTGAGTGCTGTGCTCGTGTGAGCGGTGCTGAGCTGATAGAGTTGCTCGATTTGGAGCACGTGAGATTTTCCAGACCCAAGGTGACCGTGGTCGACATTCGAAGTGCGGAGGAGTATCCTTTTTATCTCACACATTCATCTGTTGAAGATAGATTCCAAAGTCCATTTTGCAAGACTGTGGAATGAACTATTTTTTTTTAAATGTTTGGGGCTAGAATACGATAGCTGTTACTTTGATTTTTTACTTTTAATTGGGGTTCAGTTATTCAGTTCTCAGTTCCCTTAGTTCTCAAACTAAGAAGTGTGAGCGGAACTGAAATGGTTTACAAGCCAAGTTTAAAACCTTACTCTTACTATAAACGAAGGCCTTGTTTTAACCCTTTCGCTGCTGTGAACTTACCTTTTCCTCTTCCCTGCTATGCGCTTCTGCCGCATGTGACGAGTAGGTTTCCTGAGAGTGAGCAGCAGTATGAGGGTTGAATCCTGGTAAAATATGTTATTTATATGCATATGATTTATTGTAGAATTTATGAGGTTATTACTTAAAAGGAAATATGATTAGTGCTGCATTTATCTCCATCGCCAAAAATCTCGGGAGGCAAAGAGAATATTACATCATATTTAGTAAATTCACTGATATGACCAATACACTTTGTATGGTATTTATCCTAAATTCATTGAAACTACATCTAACACAACATCCCATCATCCTACTAAGCACAGTTCTCACATTCCCCTCTATTCAGGATCTATAACTCCCTATTATCTTCAAATTGAGTGCTGTTATGGATCCAATTGCTTGTGAGGTAACTGGGAGGTATTTGCTTTTTTATTTATGATTTATGCATTTTTCCAATCACTTCGTATAGCAGTATAAATTAATTAATAGTGCAAAATGGAAGTCTTTTTATTACTTAACTGCATTGATTGAATGAAATGTACAAGAAATACTGGTCCTCCTAATTGCCTCTGGTTCATTAGGAGTTGCTTGTGTAAACAACAAAAACAAAAAAACTGGTGGATGAAGACTTCCCTAATTTCACAATCATTCTCAAAATCATGAGATTTTTAATTAACCATGTCAAAAAGTATTACAACTTTCTTCTCCTAATTTTCCAACAATAAAATGTTACTATGTGACTGCGTAGATTTCCGCGGTGTTCAGGTTCCAATTTCTCCATATTTCCGGTGCAACCGCGTCGGTTTGTTGTCATCACCAACAAACCGACGCGGTTGCACCGGAAATATGAAGAAACTGGAATAAAATGTTACTCTTTTCTCTTAATTCAGAAATACTTAGCACCTGAGGTATCTCCATCACAGTGCTAGTTCACGGCCAACAGAATGAAATAGCTGTGTTTTATATAAACAAATATTTGTTGTTCTCATCGATTATTCAATATATAAAGTCAATTGTCTGTGTTTTTTTGAGCATGAAGAAATTTTAAACGAAGTTGTGACATTCATATTGATGGATTTTGTATATTTCTATTCCATATTGACTGATTTGGAACTTAACTGGACTCTGTTGGTATTAACATTAGAACTATGTATGTATCAAATTTCCATTGATAAGCAAAAAATGAAGAATTCTAGAAAGAAAAATATATCTACTTCATATTCAAACAGGATGCATTGAATGTCAAGTGGCTTCCATTGACACAATGATTTCTTCTAAACGAACTTCTGAGGATTTTATCTTTGGGCATTAAATATACGTAGTTTAACTGTAATTTTTGAAATGTGCCTGTCCATTTTTGTTTGCAAGGTCCCATCCTCGGGCAACATACGGAGATTAGTAGCTAGGCAGACTCCTCACTGCAAATGTAAATGAAAAACATTCAGTTCTGTCCTTTGTTTATTTTGTGAGCTATTGGAGTAGCGACTTTGGGTGGGGGAGGTCCTTAGCAATCCTCTTTTGCGATATTTGCCCCAAATTGTCAGTTATTCTCTTCACTTTGGAAAGATATTTGCTGTGTACGAAGTTTGGGCATTTTTTTGAATCGTGCCTCTGTCCACATTGTAAGTTGGTACATACCATCCCGGGGTATGAGAAAACTTATCTTGACCAGAACCCCTGTCATAGCTCCATTCCGAGAGCCACCTCAGGCTTTGAACTCTGTGGCACCCAGGTTTTCCCCAACGGTTTGCCCGTAGCCCTGCTGTAGCCTACAACATACGGTCAGTCACTTTACCCTCTTGGATAATTTTGCACCTCCTGGCGTGAAACAATGTAAAGCAAAAAATAGAACGTTTGTGATTTGTAACTTTAAAAGTGAAAAGTTTCGTACTGGCCTCATCTGAAATAGATCGAATAATAATAATAATAACATTTATTGTTCTTGGAAAAATTGTCCATTAAGAACATAAGATGAATATTACATACAGAAGAGATCACAAAATAAACTTGTACAAAATATATCAAATATTTCCGAATGGAATTCAGCACAACTAACACATCAGGGCATAGAAATGAAATCTTGAAGTTAACTCAATCAATCATAGCAAGAAAACCTAAGTCACGCATACCCATCACAGCATTTAGGGTAGAACATGAAAAAATAATTAAATAACTAAATAAGTAGAACATGAATAATGATAAATCATTTACTCCAACAAATATGGCATTCGATTTCAAACAGACCTGAGGTTAATGTTATAAAATATTAATTATGAATAGTTGAAATCTCAATGACGAATAAATAAATGCATACTACTTAACAAGTTTAAAAACCAGTAAACATGTACTTTCCAGTAGCATGGACATAAATTTTTAAACATGCTAATGGTATTGAAACTGCGATATATTATGTATTTCACATTATTCAAGAGATTGCAGGTATTTTTTTTTGCACCATCACTTATTGCTCCCAAACCCACATCTATACAAACTAAAAATATTTATAAATGGTAACCACAGGAGTAGGCAGACACATTACAATGAAAAATAATACAAGAGCACAAAATGAGGTCATACATTTTCGAGGGTTTTGATGAATTGGAGAAATCTATGCTTGAAAGAAGACCGAGACATAGAATCTTTTACATTCTTTGGAATGCTATTCCACAGACGTGCTCCGACTACAGAAAATGATTTTTCATTGGTGGTGGTTCTGTGTCGGGGGGTGATGAGGAAATCTGGAGCCATTCTTGTCAAGATTTGAGATTTTTTATCTCTGACCGAAGAAAATAGCTTTAGGTAGCTTGGCTGATCAGTATTGAAAAGAGAGAAGAGGTATATACCAAGCAGGTACTTTCTCTTGGCTTTTGCTTTCAACCAACCAAGACGGTTGAAGTGGGGGAAAATGTGATCATCCTTTTTTATATTAAAGATAAACCTAATGCACATATTTAATGAGCGTTGAATCTTAGCACTGTGCTCTTCAGTCAGTGGCGGATACAGATGGGGGGCGCAGGGGGCGCGTGTCCCCCCCTTGCGGGTCCGCCCGTATTACCGAACATTGCAAAACCACAATTGTAACTTTTTTATATCATAAGATGGCATTATCTTTTACATGTTTACTATCATTTTAAATAAAATTTTCTTATACTTTGGCTGTGACTTGACTGTGATCTTTTATTACCATAAAAGTAAAGACAACTCAAGATATGTTGCGCCCCCCCCCTTGAGTTTTTTCTGTATCCGCCACTGTCTTCAGTTAGATCCTGATACCTTTTCGGACCGGGCACAAAATATTGTTTCATATCGGATCATATCACTGGTAATGGCTTAAGTAGTTTGAAGATGTTCTAAGGAAGCGGTTGGTTCCAAAACTTGTCTGAATTGACTTGTGCTGCTTTAGAATTCACAGCTTCAAGTGTTGCATGATGTCTTCTATAGGCAAATTTCATGTAATGTACAAATAGTATGATCAAAAGTGTGATAAAGTAAGTTGTGTCGTTGGTATCCACATGTATACATGGCCTTGACTGTTTGTGATCAGATACAACAGGGGTGCCATTCCTGAAAGTATCAGCATTCCATTTTCCAGCATAACTGCTGATGAAGATGGCAAAGCAGTGATACCACTTGCTAAGCTGGTGCAGCTACAGCATTTCAGCAAGGGAAAGATCTTGGCTGTGGTTGGCACTCGTGGAATCAATCCTGCCGAGGTGTGTACTGCACCTCTCCATTCTTCAACTGTCTTTGCACCTTTGTTTTTCCACTTATGAATTTCGTTTTCACACTTTTACTCTACACTGATTTCTTTTGAAGAATTTGAGGGTTGATATTTTATCCTGGAAACTCCAGGCATTTATTGTTGGCATTTTGTTGTCATTATTGATAGACTTACTATTCTCATTGACTGTGATCATGAAGCAATGAAAGCTATCTGTCAAAATGAGTGTAAGAATGTGAATTAATGTGACTCAAAGTTGGGAAAAATGTAGGAGGGAGAGAGAGTCAGGGCGAATGCTGTTATTCTTACGTTGATTAGTCTAATGGGATGTAAGAAAACATTTTCCTCAGCTTTGAAGCCCCCTATCCTGTTACTTCACTGCTTGGTGGTATTTCCTGTGGGGAAGAGTGCCTACCTAGTAGTATGAAAGATTTAGGATCTTGACCCATCCTGCCCTTTACCCATCTTTGTTGCAGAAAGAAATAAGAAAACTCAAATCAATTATTTCTCTATGCCTTAGTGAGCTATGTACTGTGAACATGTACTGGATGCCGCCTATCGTCCCTCTGCAGAACTATTTAATAGCATACTGCCCGTCACACATAGCGTTGAAATTGATTTGATTTGTTTATTAGTTGCCTCTCCAGAGTTTCCTTTTCAATTCCATATTACCCATGCCATGTTATTATTCAGCAGTAGGTGAATTTTTTCTTCCTTGATTGATGGTTCAGGCCAACAAAATACGAATGAAAAACAGATGAAGAAAATGACTGCATGCATACAACACTGCTCGTTCCAAAGTCTCACGCCTATTCTCCCATTAATTCAAAATCAACATGCTAATTTTCCCAATTTTCCAGCCAAATTTTGCTCTAATATTTTCTACGAGAGCCATCATTGGCATATTGGGGTTGAAATATCTTGCCAAGTGCTCCCCACAGTTTATAATTTATTTCTATAAATGTAATTGCCTTTACAAATCGGCCTTTTCATATACTGGTGGTTAAGAGTATGGAATTCTTAATGCATTTAATGATAAATATTTTCTCGAAATTCTGCAGTAATACGTGTTTGTATTTTTTTTAGTTTGGAAAGATTCTTGTTCGTCATGGATTCCCGCGAGTGGTGTCCCTGCATGGTGGAATCGAAGTGCTCAGGTCCAGTCGACTGCTGGTTGTTCCGGCTTCCATTTGACTGGAGAGCAAGTTAACACGTGGTTTTCAGATGCATTACAAGTCTTGCTATGGTGCAGGAAATATTCCATGTATTATTTATCGTGAATTACCTGAGTTTTATTTTTTATATACAGGTATGTATATATGTACTATATTATGACTACTTCTTGTGCAATACTCTTCTGTATTGGGCAGTAGATATTCCATTTATTCTATTTATTATGAATTACTTGAGTAAATTTTGTATATATGTACTAACAGGTAATTACCATTTGTTTATATATATTCTATTGATTGTGCTTTACTTGAGTTAAATATTGTGCATGTCATAGCTGTTGGGGCTATGTTTATTTTCTGTGGGTTTTTAAAACTCTTTAATTGCATACCTTGAATATGCAAACATGTACAAACCATAGATGTGATCAATTCAATATTAAAGTTGATACTTGGGTTATTTGTGCCTTGAGTGATATCCATCTACGTACGTCCGTGGTGATGCAGAGCCTCTCACAGTGAATGCCATTTGGGGTTAGGTGGAAGAGGGGACTTTCCAGTCTCAACCTCGCCCGAATAAAGGCATTTTATTATTATTATTATTATTATTATCTAGTACACTGCATTTGCTCCTCTAGTCGCTTTTATGTTGCTATTTTTGTAGCAACTTTTACTGCATTCACCAAGGGTCATGACTTTTTGTGCACACGGTGGGGACTATTAGACACAGTGTGTGCAATATCATATGTTGCAGAGGAGCATTGTTGTGGGCAATAATATGCACAATTTACAGGTGTCAATGACTTCATAAACCACTAACATCACAACATAGGGAGCAACTCGTGGCACAAAAAAATGAGTCGCACAGTATACAATCATACCAACATCACCGACTTGTGGCTGATAGCGACACAGAATCTTCTTCGAACATCAGTTGCTCTTCTAATTAGTTGAGATTTGCCATTTTTGTTTTACAAAGTTTCACAAATTCTCTCTGGGCTTTGAATTTCTGTGCAAGGTAGTGAATTATTAATTTAATCTCAAAGCATTTGTCTGCTGGGGATAATTCATTTAAAGTTTTATCCAATGGCATCTACAAAATATCTTGTAAGAATCTAAGTGGAGTGTGATTCACAGGAGGGTCGTTTTTAGGACAATGTGTGAGATCCATGGTTGGGTTGAGTTGTCCATATGAGAGAAGTGTGGTGAACCAAGTGAGGTAAAGTGTGTTCATAAATGTACAGCATAACCCGAATATTTAGTCCATGAGGTGTCGTGTTTCCCCGTGCCCAAAGTTGGGCCTCAGTTTACCCAAAAAATATTCATATTCTCTTGCTAAAAATCCTGCATGTAAGGTCACATTACCATAATTTGGAGGTTCATTTATAATGTTTTTAGCAAAAATATTGAAGATTTGAAGTTGTGTCTGCTATGTAGGGCTTTGTAAGTCTCCTCTTCTCGATATTTGAGGGGAAAAAATTACTGCTCGACTCCATCTTGTGATTAATATGCTTGAAAAACTGCGTCTCAAGATGGTTTGAGATCTCTGTTGTGATGTATGTAGTTTGTCCAGGCTATGGAATATTGAGCGACTTAATAAAGTAATATTAATGCCTTTATATAATCATAGTAATGACTTCATGTATTCGACTGAACATAATGAAATGTAAAAAACTTTGTAATTCCACATAAATTCATACTGTGCGTCTTAGGTTTTGACATGGCACGTTATTATCTGATATGTTTGCATCAAAGACAGAAAATAACTAGTCACACACAAATTAATTATTTTTTAAATCGGAACGATGAGTGGAACAATTTGAGAGCAATAGCCGAATGCGTGACGTTAGGTACCCCAAAAGTCGATTTTCTTTCCGCCATTTTAAATTTTTTTTAGGGGTTTGAGAGGAAATAGGGGCATTTCAGAGTTTTCCCCCGATCATTTTCCCCCACGTCGAACGATATCTATTAACCACTCTTATCCGCGAATTTGATGTAGTTCGTCAACTTGCCTAAAACAGCGCTGCATACGCTAAACAACTAGAGTCCTCTATGTTATTTCAACTACGAACAAAGTGTGTGCGACAGTGTATGGCACAAAATTCAAAGTATTCGAGATCGTACTTGAAGCATAATTATTTGAAATTTCTATACTTTCTAGTATTCGCAGATACTATTCGCACATATCTACTAAAAATGGATTATTATGGCAAAACCAATCAATTTCTGCCCCAAATGACTTCTGTTTATATGTACCTGCTTTCAAAGTTACCCTCTTGGTAGTTGCCCTGGAACAACATTCTAAGGTTAACACTACATACTATACATATGTGGGTTTTGCGGCATGCGATTGAGAAGAGTGGGAGGCAATGGGGGAAATGCTAAGGTGGGAATTTTTGCAGTGACAGGCGGACATTTGTCATTTTGAGGGTGGGGCCTCTTTTTCAGAATTGGCATACACATTTTTCAATAATTTAAAAAGTCTGTCAGCCACATTCTACGAGGGTGGTTTGAAAAGTTCTCAGAATCACCACGAGTTGTCAGCGCTAGTGCAACGAACTATTCACGTGATATTCATAGGACTGTTCGCTGTAAACACATCCCACGTCAATGCTCATGGAAAAGAACTGTGGCAGTGATGTGGCTTTTTTGTTGTTCCCGCATAGTGATTTGAGAAGATAGAAAAAATCGAGGTTCGTGCAGTGATTAATTACTTCGTAAAAATAGGTATGAAAGCAAACGACATTCATGCCGATATCCAGAATACACTAGGGGACTCTGCTCTTTCATAGTCAACTGTTGCCAAGAGGCAACAGTTGACAATGAAATTCGCACCAAGGACAAATGAATTTAAATTTGATCGGGAGAGCTTAGATGATGGTTCGCGCAAAGGTCGGCCAAGAAGTGTCACTGCTCCAGAAATCATTGCTAAAGTGCACAAACTGGTAATGGAGGATCGCCGATTGAAAGTGGGTGAAATTGATCTTGCTTGCTAGATGTCATGTAAAAGGGTATATTATATTTTAACTGAAAAATTAGAAATGAAAAAAAATATCTGCTAGATGAGTGCCGCGACTCTTGACACTAGATCAAAAACGCATGAGAATGGATATATCGGAACAATGTTTGACCAGTTTTAGGGGAAACGAATTAGTTTTTTTACACCAGTTTGTGACCAAAGATGAAACTTGGGTCCATTACTATTCCGTAGAGACAAAAACACAGCCAAAGCTGTGGAAACATGATGATTATCCATCACCAAAGAAAGCAAAGACAATTCTTTCAACTGGAAAGGTCATGGCATCAGTATTCTGGGATGTGAACGGGATTCTGTTTATAGATTATCTCCCCACTAGGCAAACAATTACTAGAGAATACTATGCTAACCTCTTGGATTAATTGCAACAAAATATAAGCTAAAAAGGCCAGGTTTAGCAAGGAACAAATTCATCTCCCATCAGTACAATGTGCACCTGAACATATGTGCTGTCGCCATGGCAAAATAACACGAAATATGGTACTAATTTTTGCCACTTCTGCTTTATTCACCTGATGTGCCTCCATCAGACTTCCATCTCTTCCCAAAACTGAAATTTTTTCATGGTGGACCTGGTGGATAAAATAATTGACTTCAAATGAAGAACTGATAGCCGGAGTTGACAGCTATTTTGCAAGCCTAAGGAAATCTCATTTTCTACATGGGATCAAGGTACTAGAATATGGTTGGACCAAATGTAGTAATCTACAAGGAGACTACATATATTGAAAAGTGAAGTAAGTTTCAGTGATGTGAGAACACTTTTTCTATTCCATTCCGAGAACTTTTCAAACCACCCACGTACTTATATTAGTGGATTGATTTTTTAAAATTTTAAAGTGAATTATTATGTTAATGTTAATCGTTGGTTTGGGGAAATGCCTGAGTCCTTCCTGGCAGCTTCTTCCTCTTTCAAATGTGGGAAGTGTTGTTTTTGGTCACTGAAGATGTGCCCCCCCTGCGATTGCACATATGTACTGGTAGCCAATGGGTGTCATCAAGTCTCTTTTCACAAAGGTTACTTTGTAAATCTGACTTTGTGCTCGAATCTCATCACAAATTTAAACAAATATAATACATAGGTCACTGCCTATGAGACATGAGAAATAGCTGACTCCCTTGGAATAGTTCATTGTCCATTGAAATTGCTTTGAGCAATGAATGACTAATTGAATGATTATTTTGAAGATATTACTGCTGTTTGATGTGGTCATTTTTATTCAGTATTACATACATAATAGTCCCCCAATTGTGTAGGGTATGAACAGTGAACTGGGACGATTTTTTGGGGAGGCATTGTGGTTCTTCGTCAGTATTGTATTGTATTATGGTCATTTATGTGGCGATTGTCATCTCCTGTTGGGTTAGACTGTCGGCTGGGGTGTTTCAGCCTTTTAGATAGGTAATGAGGGAAGTGGTAATTTGGAGAGGGAAGGTGTGATGTCACTCAATGAGTTGTTCAAGGGCTTGTTTTTTCTTTCTTTCATCTTGAGGATCATAGGGTTCATTACAACTTTCTATTTCCCTGTTTGTTGATTTCCTGTCTAAATTTTTAAAGTTTCGCTGACTTTCCATCAATGGCAAATATATCATATACCAGAATTTTATGGAAAAATGCAGCAAGATATATCGTATAATAGTTTGTCAGTAGTTGTAATATGTAGCAGAAATCAAGTCAAGTAGTGCCAATTCGGTAAGCTACAACCCAAGTGCGAGGGCAGACATTATTCCTACCTTAAACAAAATTACAGTCAGTGCTTTCAACCTCAATTTTCATCTTTCTCTTGCACCCCGTAGTTTTTTTTCCTCAAAACCACGGCCTAATTTCTCTGACATTTCCAATACTCCCTGATAAGTAGAGACCCAGCATGTATGTATATCAGTAGTGAAGCAGTCAGTCATGTGCACGGGGATATAATGAAAATATGCTGCATGGAATATTGTGAAGTCAAGCAGCAGCAGCAGTAGAAGTCTAAATGGAGTCAAGTAGATTCAAATTTCCCCCTGCCTTCCAGCCAGGAAGGCAACAAAATGCCTATCTTGCTGCTTTAATGCAACGAAACAATGCCTGTTCATCCATTACTTTGCTTGGCCTCGGGATTTTTTCCTGACCATAATCTAGGATCTCTGGCGTTTCCAAGACTTCCCCGACTAATATGAGCCCTGGTGCAGGATTTGGCGAGTGAAGTTACATCGATGACCCTTCTCCAGGATATATTTTAAAACGATTGATAAATTGTCTCCAGTTTGTGGGCACCTTTTGTGCTACACGTTTATGCCACACTCCAAGTTTTACACTCCACTTGGAGTCATGCTGTCTTGCTACTGCTGCTGCATAGAAATAACAAACACAAAACCAAAAGATATTTTTACAAACAAGGCTTTTATTTACAGAACATATCATAATTTACAGGCACTGAATGCACTAAACCACAGGGTATTATGTATCTAGAATTCAAATACGTATTACCTGAAAGTAAAAAAAAATATTTCATGAGAAGATAATAACAATAAATTCACTTGTGCAAATTGCGACAATATTGAATGTGGAATTGTGAAATTGATTCTTTAATGGTTGATTCAGTGAACTTGGTCAAGAAAATGACTCCTAGCAATGTTTTAAGGTCTTATAAAACGTACACTAGAGATGGACAGAAAAAATTCCAGGGAAGAAAAATCCTTCGCATTGACACAATATTATAAACCAGACCAAGGTGAATAGGGATGAGTGGAATTCTAAGACTTCTGAAATTATTTAGACAGTCCCCAAGTTAGAGACAGCAAAGGTGTTCCCAAAAAGTAACACTTTGATACACGCATGTTATTTTAGTCATTCTGGCTTTCTGCACAACTAACCTTAAGTCAAAACATGTAAATATTTTTCATTAAGATAACTGGCGCAAAACTTTCACAAAATGAGACTGGCCAAAAATGTCACCACAACAAACTTCATAATGTCAACATGACACACCAGTAGACGAATCAAAGCTTATTTATGCCATTATACAAAAAATTAAATAGCCTTAATTTCCTTAAATCTGACCAATGAATAAGCAGTCATTTTATTATGAAATTTAGCATTAATACATTCCGTTGTAAAGATCAGAAAAATCTAGATGATGGAGTGACTTGATTCCACGACTGACCATCAACTAACATATCAACACTACTATTAGTAGTGTCCATATTTTAGAAACACTTTTGATTTTTCATTTTCACATGTCCTTGAACCAGTTAAGAACCCAATCAAACTATCTCAAGATCTTTGCAATAATTGTCTATACCATGAGTCTCCGAACTACAGCCTGCAGGGCGGATGAAGCCTCTGAGGCCATCCTCCTGCCTATAGTGACTCTTTTCATGATCGGAAAAGAATCACAGAAATTAGACTTTCCTATCAACGTCAGTTGCCATTCACTAGGACGTTCCTCACTGTCACAGTAAAATGGACGTATGCAGTAATGTGTTATGTTTTCCAAGAAATCACCCCATTGCAAAACCTACAAGGCACAGCAAAAAAGGTGTTATCAGACCCAAAACTGCTTTGTTAGTTAATATTGCTCTGCAGCTGAAACATTTGAAGATCCCTCGTCTATACCACGATATAATGGATAGTTCACTGCAAAACTCTGTACATATATGTATATTTAAATTTGCTACTTTATTATAGTTTAATAACGGCACTGATACTGCTGATTACCTTCAGACAACAACTGGAGGAGGCGCTGGGGGTGCAAACTCTCCCACTTCCTCATCATAATACGCTGTGGCTCTGAATGGCCGCAGCTCCCATGGAACTTGGTCTTCCATGTGTGTCAGCACCACTCCTAGATCTTCCAAATTGGGCAGACCTCTTTCAACCACATCAGTCACATGGTCCTGTCACAACAAGAAATATTTTAAGTTAGTGAGGACTACGCTATAAATTTGACTTTCACGTAAAATTTTCGTGCAGACCTTAACTACCCACTCCAGAAATTACAAATACCCCACCCAAAATCCACATAATAAATGTTATCCTCCATAAACAAGAGAGTGGTTTTGGCATTAACTAATAAAATGAAAACCTTCAATTTCATCTCAAGGAAAATCCATATTTTAATATTTTAAATAACCACACCAACAAATGCCTCTGGATTCCCAGGTAAATTCTGTAGCTATTATATGCTCTCAACCTTCCTCCAAGTAAATTATTGGCTGAAACTCTATTTTTTACCTGAATTTAATGTGATATATTTCATGGCTGCTGTGGCAAGTGGACGATGGAAAAATGAACACTAATTCCCACGGGAAACGTTACCCTAGAAGGGGAATTGGAACCACAGACCTTCAACTTTCCAGGCTACTGAGCAGACCACTAAGCAACCAACGTTCCTAAATTTCCAAGGCAATTTTTCTGACGGAAATAGCAGTTAGTCCTACAATCCCATCCTATGGTGAAGCAAGAGAGCATGGGCTTTGGAGAAGCCACTTCCAGTGGCAAACCCTCTACCAGCACTTAAGCCATCTTCAGCAGTAAATGTGTTAGCACCCAGAACCTTGACCCTCAGTTAAGTTCCATTAAAATTAAGGAATTAGGATAGAGTAATGCTCTGCTCAGTAGCCGAGAAAGCCTCAAGTCCATCTTCAACTCACGCTCATTGGGAATTCTTTCCCACGGCAAATACTGCCAACTTAAATACAGCAATAAATTATTGACATATCAGGATTGTGATAAGAAAATCTTAAGCTAGGATTGATAATGTGAATTCTTTTCTAAACATATTTATCATTTATATGCAGATTGCTGTCATTACTAATATCATGAAGAAAATGAAATGCAACTCCTTTTGATTCTGACAGACCACTTACTCTTTCCATCTTGTCCCAGCCCAAGTATGCAACTGGCCAGCTGGGACAGAACTTCTGTGTAAGTGACACTCGCCACTGGAACGGAATGTCCCATCGCAAGTCTATACGCTTGTAACCCCAATTTTCTTCATCTTTCCTCATCAAACGGTAGAACCAGTCAACAAGTTCAGACAGCTTGTATCTCTTGGGCCTGAAAATCAAAGAAATTTTTTTGGAAATTAGCTACAAACACAAAAATACAACTGAAAACCTGCTTGAGGTGATATTTCTTTGACCACCACATGACGTTCATAAGTTTACCATTCATTTTTTTGCCAATTAAGAAAGAAGAAGCTAACAGAGCAAAAACAAAAATTTTATTTTGACAAATACAGTGGAAGCCCGGTTTAGCGAGTGCTGATTTATGCGAGAATTGTGTTTCAATGAGTGATAGTTTATTTACTGCTAAACTGCTTATGTTTTACATATAAAACATATCGGACATAGCGAGGTCAAAAAGTTCCTGCCACAGTGTATGCTCGGTGTTATGAGAGATATTTCTCGAGGGCGTTGCTCCGCTGAGCAAGCATCAACTACAGTGCAACCTCGATATAACGACACCCCACGGTGCATTAATAAACACTCGCTATAGCGAATTGTCGCTTTACCGGAGGTGGAGCAAATAATAGCCAATATACCTGTTGCGAACAGATATACAGGAACAGGAGTGGTGCGGCGACAGATAATCATCTATCCGATAAACGTAAGCATAAATCCAGACGAATGGCGATGTTTTTTTGCATCACTTATTTTCCTTACTCAAACAACGACTTACTATTCAAACAATTTATAAGCGCCGCACTGAATAAAAATCATGGAAAGCATTGTTTCGTCAATCATTATGCCAATGCGCAACCGAGGAAGCCATTTTTCTATGCACTTAATTAGTTCATTTACGTGATCATTCTATTATTTTGGTATTTTCCACTGAAAATTCAAAAATTAACTGATAAAACAGTACATATCGCGGTTATTTAATGCCTCAAATGTTTCCATTGGTGTATGTTTATTGTTTCTGTACGTTAAGCGGCAGTGAAGTGAAATAACGCATTAAATTTGTTTCTACACGCGAAAACGGTGGAAGGTTGTATAACGTTCCTGCCTTGGAAGACTTTTTCTATCAGATAATGTAATATCTACATCATCTACGGTAAAAAGTTTGCTAAGCTTAAAAAGTGATGTGATTTAAATTGCCGTTGTTGAAAAAAGTTTCTTTTTGAGTGTTACGCTCGCGACGTATTTGAAATAATACACAGAGTTTACCACGGCACTGCAAACGAGAATTAGTTGTTCTGTGAGTTCTTCCAGCGGCCACCAGGGGATGCTCGGCTACCCACGTTACAAAAGAGAGCGCCAGTACGACTCCGACCACTGACGCGAATAGTTCACCCTTGTAAATCCGCAACGGAGAATAAATACGTCCATCCTGACAATTCACGCTGAGTATCATTGCTTCGTACATCCTACATCATCGCTAAGGCGCACTACCTACCTTTGGAGGCATCATTGCGAGAAATACCTCATACTGCAAGGGTTTTGTCGGGGAGTTGTATGTAAAAAAGTTCCGTTTCGTCTATGTTATATGACGCGGGGAATACTTCTAAAGATTCTTATGATCGGAGTCCTTTCTTCTACGACTTCGGGTTTACACCGCAGGCATCACCAGCAATTATGAGGGGAGATAACGCTTTGGTGCTTCGCATTAGTATAATCAACCTTCCGAACTCTTAAAATTCTCGATTCGCAATCTATCCCTGAAATACTCCGCTTTAGGCTTAGGCGTAGCCCCTTTCTCGGAAGTTCCCGCAGATTTGAGTGGGCAAAACCACCCGAACAAAGCTCCTTCTAAGTCTTCATGGTCTGCATTCCTTGGGCGCTTTTGCTTTTTTTATTGCGAAGAGCAAATAGGAAGATAAATTAATTTCGACACTCTCACATTACTCCTTTATTATTATTTTCTCGCTTAGACGTGTTTGGTGTTTTTTGGCCGTGGTGACTGCCATCAAATGCTTTCTATTCACGCAACTCACGGACGTGCGGATATGCTGCCGACTGCTTTCTGCCGGCCGAGGAACAAAAGAAGATGAAGCATTCGCGAATGCTAGTGCCACAATATTTTCACCAAAATTAACTACTTATTTATCGAACGACAGTTTACCACATAAATTTGAGACTGAGCACTCCATTAACTTCATTTCTAACAGATCGCTAGCAATTACAGAGGTTAAGGAGTCTTGATGAAAGTCTTCCGGTGGTGAAACCCTCGCTATGGCGAGAGTCAGCACCAAAAGGGTCTCGTAAAAACAAATTTTTTTACACGCTTATTATAGGGTCAATTGACGGTGCATCGGCTATCTCTCGTTATAGGGGGAGTGTCGCTATAGCCCGTACTCGCTTTAACGAGGTTCCACTGTATTATGTTTCGTATTACCTATTTATTAAACTAAAAATACAAGATGTGTGTCAGATCTATAATACCTAAAGTCAGTTACGTCCAAGCATTTATGCCATTTACGGGCTTGAGTACACTCTGAGCGCTCCCACCTCACGTTCTTCTTTCGTTAGGCCCAGTTATCAGTGGGCGGGGGGGGATTGGGAGGAAGATGGCAGATGGAGAGGGAGTTAGTTCCCCCACCCCCCCATCCTCTTTGGCTGGCTTCATCGCTATAATAATATAATGGGCTATGTCTTAAGCGTGGGAACTTAATTCGTAGTGAAACCCCCTCCACCTTTTCACATGTTAGGTATGGAAGTTGAAAGTGCAACATTGTCACAATTAGATTGGCGCCCTTATATGACTTTCAACTTATGAAAAGCCAGAGCAACGTTGCCAGTTGCTGCATGCTATCCGGCGATGTACATTTTGATATTTCATTTATGCATAGGAATGTAGTTCAATCAAGACATCCGTCAGCTATTGCCATGTAGAAAAGTCATTGTTATGTATTACCAAATTGGTAAAATAACAATCAACGTTAGGTTAGCGAGCGAGAACTAAGCACCGCCTGGTTAACAACTGTCCCAAAATTTTGTGAAATCAAAATTACTGTGCTGATAGCAGAAATCCTCTGCTTAGCGACCAATCATAGTGACTCTTCAATATCTCTCTCCAAAATTCTTTGCAATTCAAAGTTTCATATCATATCAGCAAAACTGGGATGCACTTCCGAGCAATCCCTTGAATTTGTTTAAATAAACTTTGATGCGGGTTACCCTCAGGGCTATTTACTATGCGAGCACAATTAAAAAATGCTGATTCCAACACCAGATCATTTGAATCTCTTGACAATGATTAAAAGTTCCTATAGACAGCTCTTTTGTCAGAAATAATATTCCGCTCTGAATTTTTCGACGCAGCATATGCACCCTCGCTAATCTATTTCCATGTGGTGCTTTTATCATAGGCATGTAAACCGCCCAGGGTTTTTTTTTTCGGAGGAACTGAAGATTTTGTACATTCAGAAAAATATATCATAGCAATCGCTCTCCAAAAAACTCTCAGACTACAGAGAGGTGAACTCAATGCACCCGATCCTTTGAGCACGACCCGAAGCAGAGAGCTGATGGGACCTCAGCATTCAGCAGAAGAGAGCAATTGAAAAACTTCCGTCAACTGGATGCGCCCAATCACACGGCAATGGAGAGTTGGGGTGTTGGTGAAAGGTGGAGATTATTCGCTTGGAGGGGTGGAGTTCACTCAGCCTCCTTGGCATAGTGGTGTCAGGTGGTTTCCGCGAGTGTGGTGGTTTTGCCAACCAAGGCCTGCAGGGCTGCCCATAAACGGTGTGATGTTAAAGATGAAAGCTGATTACATTGCCAATGGGGAGAAATATCTTTGCGAGAAACATCTTTGACCACAGAATCATGCAGTATTTAAGTGAACCTTTCGGCCAATTCTCCCAGCTCACTGACATACCGGTTAAACATTATTACTCAACAAAACTGATACTGTCGGCATGATGTATTCGCAAAATTATCCAAAACTTCCAATGCATACCAACTACATTGATTCCAACAAGTTGCGCTGTTTATGCTCTTCTGGAACTGTTTTCTCCTGAAAGGTTGAAGTCATCTGTGTGTGAATTACACTGAGTGTGATTGTTTTTCTGACAGCTTGTGTGTAAATTTGCAAACATAGCCAGGCATCATTAACACATTGCATACGGATGGCGAGAATTCTTGTCATTTTTTTCCCGAACGTTCCGGATGGATGACGAAGATTCTCGTCATTTAGGCGCATACAATAAGTATTCACTTGCGATACGCTTTAAAATTGTTTAGGTTGACGCACCTAAATGACGAGAATCTTCGTCATCTGTCCAGAACGTTCGGGAAAAAAATGACGAGAATTCTCGCCATCCGTATGCAATGTGTTAATGATGCCTGGCTATGTTTGCAAATTTACACACAAGACCTGATTTACACCTGAACCTATGGGGTGACAGAAAATTTTATTGGCCCTCATCAACCAAACCAAACAGAAAAACACTTACCCAACAGCCTGGAAAACTTTTCCAGTGGCATCATCATCGAAGATGGCATTATATATTGCTGTTGACAAGTCACTGACAGCCAATGGCTGCTTGATGGTCTCTTCCCCCTTTTTCCACAATGGTAAGTATCGGTAAGTTCTTCGCCACACATGATTATAATACCTATGGGAGGAGAAAATAAATTCACAGCATAAGCTTCTATTATTTATGAATCTGATTAAATTCTGTGCTGCAATCAATTTTATGCACTGCAGCAATACTTAAAAAACTATATTAAATCCTTATGGAAAATCTTTAAGAACATAAAAGGGAAGGGATAATATTTCCTAAATTAATGAAAACTTGGACAAAATACTTAATAATATCTTTTATCTGGGTTTGAAAGGAAAATCTAAACGTTATGCTATGAAGAAGTGCCCAAAATTGTATTCCCAAGAAGGAAAGTGGAGTGACATCTAGTAGAATCAGTCCCAACCACAATAAATCACAAGGATACATTTCGAATTGAAGTCCATTGACAGTAGCCAAGTATATAAGTATAAAAGCAAAGTACTTTGCTTTTCATTAAATACCTACCTCAAAAAGCGATCCTCATGACCATACACATCTGATGGGCGAAATATTATAGCATCGGGGAACGCTTCCCTTACAGCATTTTCCCCATGCCATTTTGTTGCAAGGAATTTGGAACCTCCTTTTACTATTATAGGCTGCATACAAATGACAAATAATATTATTTTTAAAAAGAATATGAGGACAGATACAACGCTAAAGATTCGTCAAACCAATGGCTATAAGTTAAATACCTTGGGGTTTTCTGCGGCGTTCAACGCTGATACGTGGATGAGCTTCTCCACTCCCATTTCACGGGCAATTCTGGCAACTTTTGCTGCTCCTTTAATGTTTACATCCTCAAATTTAAAGTTCATTGTTTCCCAATCTCGGCCGATTAGATTGATAACAACATTGGAGTATTGCATGACCTGAACAGTTTAAGAAATATGTATCACAGTATTAAGCATTTAAAATCGTTTCTATGAGATTAATGAACGCGTTAATGTTACCTTTCTCAGCGAGTTTTCATCTCTCAAGTCGTACGGGAAAAACAGAACTTGTCCCAGATCGCCTACCAATTTAAGTCTCCGGACATCATAGCTGTCCCCTCGATATGGTATGATAAGCTGAGGGAGAAATTTGCTGTTCAAATAATTCGTTCAAATCACAAAATTCAAAGAGTAAAAATAGTGTTGATTGGATACCGTGGTGAACCTCAATGAAGCTGAACTACGTTTTTGAGGTTGATTATGGATTCACAGGCTTCAAAGAGAAGTGTCAGCAATCACATACCTGAGTACCATTCTTGCCTAACTTATTGCATACATATCTCCCGATAAATCCGGATGCACCGAGAACGGTCGCAACGATTCCATTGAAGCTTGATCGACCCCCAGTGCCCCTCTTGAGAGATGCCGTGTGAGGGTTTTTAAGAGGTTTCACATCAGTACTATAATGACTGCATGCAATACCAATTGCAGCTAATGGGTGGTGGCCAGCTCCTGCAAATTTTACAACAAGGATAAATAATATGAAAAAAATGTCCCAATTGTACAGAAAGCAGTAGTCTGAAAATGCCACAAAATGTTCAAGGAGACAAATTATACTATGCTATTATATTAACATTGTTTGTTAGCTAAACTCCAATTCATGAGATAAAGTATAAAACTTTCCATTTACTACTAAATACTTACGAGTAATAAGTAAAGTCTGCTGCAGTGTTAAAGCCGCCATGTTTCCAACCCACAAATCAAGAGTTGAGGAAAATATTCGAAACGATATAAAATTTACTTCTCTGTTGACTTTTGATCAAGTAAGAGGATATATACTTTCTCGATAAATCAGTATCTGTCGGAGTATTGTTGAAATAATTTTAAAATTATTTACATTTTATTACTCTTTCCTTTATTTATAATTTTGTCTATTACGTCTTCAGAAAATACGAATGACGTGAAGCGTACGGTGGTACAGTGGACGAGGTAGACGAAACCGACGAAGCCAGATAAACCTCTCTGGACTTACCCGTGTCCCGTGTGACAAGTTTAGCGTCAATAGTGTTTTTTTAATTGCCGAAAAAATCTCAAAATTGCTGATTCCATACTTGGGTGCGAATTTTTATGTTTGACTGCCTTATGTTATTTTTCGTCCGTACGCAGTTTTGATATCACTGTAAAAGCATTTTATTTTTACGGTATAACTCATTTAATATCTACAGTTTGTTGTAGTTTTTCGCCGCTGGAGGTGGCTCGTCTGGACTCCATGGTATGTTAAGTGAACGTTTTGGCAAGAGAGATCGTCTGAAATAATGGGGCAGTCTTCAAGTTATGACAGCTTGATTCCCCAGTCGGTAGACAACTTGCAGAAAGAGATATGTCGGCACGCAAGAGCATTTACTGAAGTTGCATCCTTATCGTACGATGACTTTCAAAATTGTTTAGGGGAATTGAATCTTTTGTAAGTTGGAATTCCATGTCAGTATTCGTTAGCTTTAGAGATTTATGTTATCTGTTGTAAACAGTGCAGTGATGGGATGACCGATAGTGTGTCCATATTATTCCGTTCTTAGAGTAACAGAGCATGCTGTCTTTATTCCTGCTTGCTTCTACACTCGCCTGATCGTATAATATCAACATCCATCCTACCAGCCATTTAACCCTTTCTCGTTGGTTTAAATTGTTCATTGAGATGGTTAACTGCCATTTGTGGTAAAGTGTTGAGAAATGAAAGTAAATGAGATTTATGCATTGCGTCTGTTACAGGTCAGATCAGTGTGTCGATTCGAATGGCAAGAAGCTAGTATTTGCTATTAAGAAAGGTACAGACTCTACTGTATTGTGGAAAGGAACTGTACGGATTGCTTGTGTGAAAATGGATGCGTCAACTAAAAAAGTGGAGAGCTATAGACTCCTGACTCTTAGCCAATTTCTTCGGGTGAGTATAGTGGTAGCGTTATGAATAATTTATATTTCTTCCTATCCCCTCAATAGTTCACCCAGCGATGGGTAGATTTGAGCTGAGGGTAGATAGGCGCGCGACTAGTGGCGCGCACTACAAATGGGGAAGCTCGTTGTCCAAGTGAGACATCGCACCGCACCGCACTAAGGGTTGTCCCTCTTCTCAATCCGGCGTGCCCAATCTCGGGGAAAGTCGTTGTTTATAATTGTGAGTGTAAAGACGGAAAATTACTATACAAGACTGGAGAAATCATATTTGCTATAATACGGAAATAATGTTTTTTTCATCGTGTTCTGCGTAATGCACATATAAAAAATTTATATTTTAACATCCTATTCCCAAAATTCATATCAGGAAGTGCTCTTTAATTGTATTAGTTCATTTTCGATTTGTGGCTTTACTTAATTTTATTTCGGGTTAATATTTATCTGCAATATTTATGAACGGTTGATATAATACACCTTTATGAAATTGTCTGGTAAAGTTGTGAAAGTAGTGTGGAAAAGTCTGTATAAAAAAAGTAGTGTATTCCAACTTGATACTGAGGTCGCCTACTATGCTACAATTAAACTGAAAAGATACTAAAGTCAGTGGCATTGTTGGCTGATTACGAAGTTGTAATGAGGGAGATGTAAAATATAAAAATAGAATTCGGATGGATAAGCTCCCAAGGTAGGGCATCTGGTGTGAATTCAAGGAACTTCAGTTTGATGCCTGGTCAAGGCAAATGATTTTATCCCTGTGCAATTTTTGCGCTCAATATGCACTTGTGCGTAACTCTGGAAAGGTGTGCGTCTGTGGTTATCTCTGTGAGTAGCATATTTTTCATATTTACGTTCAAGAATGGGTGGGGTAGCAGGTAAGAGTGTTTGGCTGCTGAGGGGGTCTTGGGTTCACATCCTGGGTGAAACCCTACCCAAAATAAAATCCTCCCAATGCAAGGTGGTCCTTGGTGACGGACTGGCCCCCATGCCCTGAATGCGTGAAATTGGCACCCCTGTGGCTGGGGCTGGATGAGCTTTATCCTCACCTGGATGCAAACCAACCTTTGGGTTGAATCATTGAGGGAGTGACTCAAGGAATGGGTCGTTTCCAATATTTTTTGCTCCTAACGCCAGTGCGGTTCCTGGCATCAGTTCTTGGTCTTTGTCAACTGTTTTATTTTCCCTGTGTAAATTTAAAAAGCTATCACTTAATTTTGTCAGGATTTCACTTAAACCACGTAAATTCATGTTTGAAGTTATCTCACAAGTGATAGATATGTGCGAGTGCAGGAAATGAAATACCAATCAAAGTTGGATGGAAAATATTTCTGAAACTGGTTTTTCCATTGCCTCAGGCAATCATCAATATGAGATTTGTTTGATACCGCTTGAAGGCAATCTGAAAAAAAGCTTAAGAGTGTTGAAAAACCTGTTTTTGAGACGTCTTCCTTGCAACTTTAATCGGCATTAGGACTTAGTCTTCGTACATATTCAATCAAGCCAATGAATAGCTCAACTTAATTACTTCCCAAGTAAATAACAGCTATCATGGAGACTCTATTATAAGCATGTGATGTAATTAAAACTTAGTGAAGGTTCTCAAACTGGTTTTCACATAAATTATTTTGGCACCACTTCTTTTTTGCTCAGTTTCAATTCGGGTTTGGTTCGGTTCAGTTCAAAGCCCAAGAACTGATGTAACCGAGAGCCAAACTGACACATCCATATTTACATTATTGATGGCCTTTGTGAAGTTCTGAAGTACCTTATGTTAGAGAGGGGATCGTTTTCACTTTTTTTTCTCATTTTCAGGTCGTCAAAACTTTGGAATGCCAAATAGAAGCTTGTTGGCAAAGCTCTCAAGGTAAGAGTCCAAGCCATAAAGGTTCACTAATGATTATCCCAAGAGAGCTTTCGGCTGCAACTCATTCAAAAGGTTATGCAGATTCAGAATATCTGAAGAATGCGTCTGCACTACCTCAACATAATTGTAACAGGAAAGGTTAGTTTTAATGGGTGAGCTGTTCCATTGAGCAAATTAGAGTATTGGTACATATATGGAATATGTAGTGCCTCAACTAACTCACTTGCCTTACTAATTTCTCACTAACAGCACTCTTTTGTTTGTGCTGAGCTCACCTACTTACTCATACGTGAAAAGTCTCGCAGTGGCTGCTCGTCAGGTGAAGTGCCTCTTTGCCATTATTTCCATTTAATCGGGCTGGTTCATCAAATTTTCATTTGGCTGTTGACTGACTGGCTCCAGGTTTCAAATTTCAGGTGAAGCTGTTAGATGCATGCCTGTGGCTTAGTCTGAAGTGAGCTCTAGCCATACCTTTCCAAACCAACATATGAATTGAATAACTGAGTGCGCTTACTCACCAATTTAAAAAAATCATTCATGACGATTAAAGTTAAAAAATAAGCAGCCGTATCACATGTGCCAAGGATGAGCTTTGCGATGAAAAAAATCATTTGGCTTAGGTAGAATTTGAACCCAGATATACTGATTGCTGGTCAGGTTTGATACCACTTACAACACCTATCTGTCTTCCTTCAAGGCGAATCCCAGGAAGAATGGTGGCGTAACTGTTAGCATACCTGACTGACAATCAGGAGATCTGGGTTCGAATCCCACCTAAACAAAATGATGTTTTCATGGCAAATTTCTTCCTTGTAGCGTTTATCTTGCTGTGTGCATGTGACTGAGAGAAAATTTACTTGTTTCATCTTGCTTTGTCTCATGCATTGCTTTGGGAAGCAGCCATAGTTTCCTGTTTTTTGAACTGTGCTTACTTCTTGAGCTATTTTCGGCAGAAATCAACACCCTCAAGCCTTTGACAGGTGACGTAATGCAGTCTTGTGGAGCGAGTCACTGCTTTTCATGTACGTATGTCACCTCTTCAGCATCGACCTTGGTTGGTTTGTTGTCGTTCTCATTCTTGTGATTGGTTAATGGGCTTATGAACCGATTTCCTGAAAGTGCACCGTAAAATTCTTTCCGTCAATTTATAAGTGTTAAATAGTTGGTTTTGCAAATTGAGCAGTATGTTAGGAAAATTAAATGGAAAAGAGTAGAAGAATTTGAACAGTTGCAAAAACAGCAGGAGTGCGGAATTATGGGAAAATGACGTCATAATTCATACCAAATAGCTTGTGGATTGTTTACTTAGGCATTCGTTGGTGGTGAACTGCAGAAAACGCAACTACTATGCAAGCTATGGCTTCTGTATCTCAAAATAAGTGGTGCTTTGTGCTGATGTGCAGCAATGCATTGTTATTCTGACGTAGGGATTTATAGATGATTACAACAAATCTGGTGAAATTGTATTTTAATCCAATAACTTTTTTTGTATAATTGTGTATTACTATTTTTGTGCTAATGCCTTTTTCAGTTGGAAGATGATATGGAAAACTTCATGTACCACAAAAAAATGGGTGGACGTATTCGCCTTACAAGGGGAGTGTCCAAAAAGCTGGTCTCAGAATCAATCAATCAAAGATTGTTGTGTTATAGTCCTTTGAGAGCTGTCCTTGAATAACCTCACATATGGGGTTATATAACCAACAGTTTAAACGAGAAATGCAGTTAAACATTTACTGGTCGAATGTATTTCGTTACCAATAAAGGCCTGGTAACACAGTACATAACACATACAAGTTAATGTGGGCAATCATGAATGATATTTGTGGACTGGGATGGAACATGTACGAATGCATGAACCAAATTAAAACACCTTCTATTTTCTGTGTTCATGTGTTTGCAGAAGTTGGGTTGTTACACGTGCATTTTCGTGTTCATTCACACGTATATGCATTTTTACATTAACTTGTACGTGTAAATGTATTATGTAACGAGGGGTTTAGAGCTAACTTCATGCAAGGAACCATAGTCTAGTGGTTACGGCAATTGATTTATTAGCTGATGTGCCAGGTTCGAATCTTGTAAGCGTCTATTTTTATCACAATTTCTTTCTACTTTTAATGCTACAGAAGTCTGTTATTCATCGTTATTCCATGATTTTCACTGAAAATGTTACTTTTATGCTTGTAAATTCTTTCCATGTTGGTAACTGCACGACTTAATATAGACAGCTACACAATTCTGTTTAGGCAGGTATGTTACTACATGTAGGCTCATACCCAGACCAGATTATATTGGATATTACCCATGCAGGTAGACAATGTCTGCTTCATTAAATTTTCACTTTGGTGAAATAAGTATGGTTTCAAGAATGACTTGTGCTTCTTAATTGCCCAAATATTTGCCTTTTTGCTCCTTATAAGTATTAACTTCATATGGTATTCAAACAAATGAAATAAACGATCTCATAAGGAATCTAACGTTAATTAGCTATTTATGCATTCAGCGCTTACAAGATGACGCTACGCAGCCAAAGCAGCTCAGCTGCTGACATTTCTCCTCCTTTTTGTTATTTTCATCATTACTGTGACTGGACTATTCAGGGCTTGCTCCTAATTTTGTGCTCTGGTCAAACTCGTGCTCGGGTCAATAACTATGCAGTTATTTCCCTCCCACTTGACTTTCACGGACCCTACTAATTGCTATAGCTACTTGAGCTGTTCTATAAGTAAGTGATTTTGGAATTGGTACTAAAATATATGGTTACATTGAAATATTAACCTTTATTCCTTCTCTTTGCATAACACCAATCATTTTTGCAGCACATATAAGGCACAAAACATCAACATATTCACCAATGGTGAAGGAACTTTTCTCTTCATTATTGCTCCTCTAACCTTGTTGACGTTGAATCTATCGTTTCTTCTTAGAAAATCGTGTAGGGTAAAAGTGTCCAATGCAGGTAGATTATCGGAATCACCTTTAACATATAGCAATCTTTGTGATAATAACTCATGAGAACTGAGTGAAAATTCAGTGTGTTACAGTGTTTGTCAATAAAACATAGGTTGCGTGCAGTGGCTCTAGTGGCAAGGCTACCGAGATATGACTTGTGATGTCATCTGTCCTCTGCCCAATGAAAAGCCGTTTGGCGGCACTGAAGATTTTCCCCAGATTTTCTTATTTTTTATGTAATGTGGTTACTAGATGCGTTATTTCATACGCTATATTTTAAGTTTTTAATGCTCCCCTTACCATAAGCTAACAGGAAAATGAAATTATTTTACGATATAAATTTTAGTTCATGACCCCATTCCCTTCCTGAATGAGTTAATGAATCAGAACTCTAATGATGTCATCAGCCCATGAAAAGTGAGTGGCAACTTTTACAATTTTTTTGTACTATTAGCTTGCAATAGAATGCCTGAATGAGGCAGAATTTTTTTTCATCATAAATCATCTTTTCTTCCCATCAAACGAATCCTTTCAATTATTGTTGTTAATTTGGGTTTGAATTAATGACCCCATTATAATTATTTTATTCCGAATCTTCAAGAATGTATATAAAACGATAAGTGTAAATATTCATATTATTACTAAGAAATAGGTGAGGTAGTACATAGTGCTTTTTGAATTAGGCTTTGCACAAATTATTTTGTTAGTCTTTCTTTTTTTCCATAAGAATTTGACTATTAAGAGTGTCTGTCACTTCACCTGCTTGAAAGACCACGAGCTGCCACTGAAGTGTTTGCATAAATTTACTTAATGCATATTTTTAATGCTTTTTACTGTTCATGTATGTATAGAACCAGCATGCCAAGCCTAGAATTTATGCAACCATTTTTATGAACCACTAAAACCACTTTGTCAGTCATCTTTGCCCCTTGAATTTGTACTTTTGCATTAATTTAAGGTGCATATTTACTACTGGCCTTAATTTACATCTAATCAACTGAGCATGTAGAGGAAAGCTTCTTGAATGACTAATGGCGCAAAAAAATATTATTAAAAAAATGGGAATGTTTATGCGTGGTCCATAATTAGTGTAAGATGGATGCTGTGAGGCAAAAGCCATTAGAAATCTCATACGAGAGGTGCAAGGGGCATACAGAACTTCAAAATCAACAACTTAAGTTAAGCCTTGTTCAAAATGACTGAATGTGGCATAACTATGGAGTTGAAACATCTAAAAGAGCATTTGATTGTTCACAACAACATAAAACAGCTTAAGTTGACAGATCATAATGATTGATTGAGAAGAACTCTTTTAAGTTTTCTTGAAATTTATGAATGGTGAGGAAGGTAGTTTTGTCAATTGAGAGAAGCATAGACTATCGTAAGTCCACCATGATTGGTGCGCAGTTTGTACCATGATTGGGGGAGTGTGTCATTAATTGGCCCCAGTCATGTAAAGTCAAGATATAAGTACATACATAGTAGTGAACGGAGTGCGTTGCCTTGTCATGACTGATTTTTTTGTTTTAAGTTTTACTTTTTGCATTGTGCTGAAGTTTAGAAGTGGCTAGCCTGTCCAGTGTATTCAGTGCTAAAGAAGTGCTCAAACTATGCATCTTATTTAATTTATGTTTTTAAGAAGTAATATTTATCAGTATTGTTCAAGCCTGCAAAATAATCAGTGGCTTAGAATAAAGCAAATGTATTTTTTTAGTTAATTTTTGTTCTCATTCTTTGGATTCATTTCTAAACCCCAGACATCTTAAAATGGAATGATATCATTTGTCATTCGAGTTCTTGAAATTAAAGTAAATAAGCTCTTATAAAGCAAGCCTTCCCACTTGTACAATGCTCTAACTTTTGTTACTTTTTTCTTTGGATTTGGAGCATTGTACTGCTGAGTTTCCACTGTACTTGGCCATTTAACTGATATCAGTCGTGCCTCTCCTAAGGTTTTCATTTCTTGGACATGTGGCTGTGGTCAATGTCAATAGCGACCACCCACCTCTGGGTTCGGGGGACTCTGCACTGACACCACTGTTGCTCAAGGTGTGCTCTGATTGGCTGGACACGAGCTGTGAAGATGTAACTTATTCTAATCTTTAGTGCTGATTACGGAACAGTAATATAATAACATTTCCCAAGTGATTAGCTTGGACTTTTCAAGTAGCATGCTCATCTGCTGATGGAGGGTTCAAACCTGAAGACGCCTGCTGCAATGTTGGCAAAACTGTTGTCAGGAAGATGGATGGATGTGGAGGACAACCCAGAAGCCTAGCTGCACCGAGCATTGCCATCCTCTACCTCTGATTAAACGAATCATTTTCTCAACCAATATTTTTTCTATGATTTAAGTGAACTGATGAGCTAATGGCTTTTGGTCATTGCGTTAGGTGCCTTTTTTCACAGAATAAAGATCTGTGAATATTTGCATTCAGGATTGCCCCGTTGAGGTACCACAGCAATATCCAGTGTTTTGTCTGATTGGAAGTGATGTAGTCACACTCCATGTGTGCAGACAGCATGGTGTGGATGTGGTATTTTGACGAAGGGCTGGAGGTCAAAACTGAACTGCCGAGTAGATGCAGCACATATTGTCATTGTGGGATCACTGTTGCAGTCACGCCTGGCTTTCCTCCCATTTCTCTATGCGAGATGAGTGGCGTTGAGTGCTGTATTCTTTTTTCTCTCTGCCAGCACATCCCATCTCGGCTTCTCTGTTGATGGAGCAGCTGGAGGAGGTGACTCACGAGGAGGGCATCGCCGTGGCAGCAGGTGGCACCGAGTGCTGCATCTGCTTGGAGCGTCAGCCAGATGTTTTGCTGCCCTGCACTCACTCTTACTGCCAGCACTGTATAGAACTCTGGTCAGTCTGCCTTTCTCACTTTTTCATTCTTAGTTCCCATGTCGGTAAATGTGCACTTGGCTTGGGCGTGTCTTATTTTCTAATTTTTCTTGGATTTTTGACCTGCTATGGGGAGTAAAAGTTCTCTGCTTAAAAAATCAAGTGGATTGTTTAGTATTTGTAGATCACTCAAAAGTACTAAATGCAAAAACAATTTATTTTTTCAATTGATCGAAGAGTATAATTTTTAGGGGTTAATCAACTAGTTAGAGTACTTAATAAGGTTTCCAAGTAGGCTTCCGCGGAGATTATGTTGAATTCCGCTGGTTTTTCCGGGTATTCTTCCGCGTTTATCCATTTGTAGGACGATATTTCGCCAACGTTCCAGTTGGCTTCCTCAGGTCCACTGAAGTGTTGATGCAGAAATTTGTTCATCTTATATACACCCGGTTTGCCGCCTTTTTTCTCGCAGGGCACACCTTGTCACCTTTTCTTTCAGGGCACACCTCGAGAAAAAAGGCGGCAAACGGGGTGTTTATAAGATGAACAAATTTCTGCATCAACACTTCAGTGGACCTGAGGAAGCCAACTGGAACGTTGGCGAAATATCGTCCAAAAAAATGGATAAACGCGGAAGAATACCCAGAAAAACCAGCAGAATACTTAATAAGGTGCCAAAATTCATCGTGTTTTTATGTTCAATCCAAGAAACAATTTTTTGGAATAACGTATGTTTTGGCGTGGAATAGAACAGCGTGCTCTATCCTACATATGTAGCTAGATCTCAATTCTTGCACTCTGAGTGAGAAAGCGTGCCGTGGAGGGTTTTTTCTTCAGGATGGGCAGAGCAGTTGTAACAGACCCCTCCAGGTTCTTCATGGCCTGGGGGCCTGCTTGGAGGACCCCATACGCTAAGGGATGGATTGGTGGAACTTTGAATGATGTGGTGAAATTATTTAATTGGCCTAAATATTGAAAAAAATATATAATATGGAGTGTGTCCATAATATTCTGTTCAATTTGATGTCAAACACCAAGGACATTGGCTTATATTTACCCACTCAGGTTAAAACTCTCTTGCACAGCTGACTTCTCATTTCCAGTCTCCAGAGCACATTTAGAGGAAGGAAGGTCTCAGGGGAATGGAATGTGAGAGTTGGAAGGCACCTATTTTTTTGGGTAAGAAGGGAGGGTTTCCATTCATAAAATGGTAGAGTTAGGGCTGTAAAGATATGAAAGGTGTGGGTCAAAATGGATAGGCATTCATTCTTGTACGTTTTTCCCTTAGTTACCAGTACACTCTTACAATTACACTTCCCACTGCCAAGAGGGTTAGGTGCCATTACAGCTACATACATACATACCTCTGTGGTGCAGTCACACTCAGCTGATTGGTGCTGCATCCCCAAGCTGCATCACCTTACGGTTTTGTTTAGCCAGAGCCAAGGGAGCAATTTTCCGTGGAAAACACCAGCAGAATGTGAATTATTCACCCAAACCTATGGCCCAATCATCTCTAATTTACTCATGTGCATTTATCAATATTACATCAGAATGTGCCTGACATTATGTGATTTTAAGTTTTTATAAGATTTTAAGTTTAAAATAGCATGGCCAACTTCTTGAAAACATTTCTTGATTTCATATTGTGGTAGTAAACAAGTTTTTCATTGGTATTGAGGATAAAAGGTCATGCTGAGTGGCTCACATTGAAAGATCTAGAGGATAATCTCTAGATTATTTTTCTTACCGGATAATCTTCCATGCATTTCTCTAGGTAACGCAAATTCAGTTTTGCTTGTGATAGCTCGCGTTGGCTTCATGATGGTGTCTCCCATCCCATTCCCCCTTCCTCCCCCCTCCCCCATCCTTACCCCTGGAGGCATCATCAGGCTCTCGTCATGGCAGCGGCGCCTCCTTTCCCTTTTTCCTTCATCCGCCTGCCCTCTCTCTCTCTCTCCCTCTCCCTCTCTCTCATGGGTGCGAAAGCCACTGACTCGATTCCCAGACTGCCCCCCCCCCCCCCCCAGGGTTCCCATTTCCAATGGCTCATGGCATCTCAACTACTCCTCATGCCCTCTCAATCATTGCCTGTCCCATCGTTGTGCCTTGGGGGTGAGATAGGTACATACTTGACCACTGCTTGTCTAGGCTGCAAAGATTTCTGAGGCCATCACTCGCCAAGAGTGAAAAGCTATGAATTTTCATGGGATGGTCAGTAAATGGTTGTGCATCGGGCCACTCTGTTTGTCGGAAGCCTGAGTCAAGGATGGGCTCAGGGACATGGGATCCCCCTCTCTTTATCTCTCTCTCAATGGAAGCAGCTGCTTCTCTCCTGCAGTTAGTGGAAGACTGCCACATGTGTGCCGTAAAATGCCGTATGACTCACCTTGGTAAGAACAGAGGCTACAAAACTAAGCTCTTATGAGTCAGAAATTCAAGCAGTAGCCGTAATGCAATCACTGTGGAGCACTAATGGAACAACATTTGTCTGTGTTTCATTTTAAAAAGGCTGAGTAACAAGTACAGTAGTCATGTGTATCAGTTTATCATTAATTTACTTGCAAAAGAAATATTGGGAGCAAGTACTCTTCAAATTTATTATGTATTATTCCAATTATACTGCTGGAGTAGTTGCAACCTATTCAGAATTATGATGTGGTGATTTCCTGCTGGAGTAATTTTTTAAATTAACAAAGTAAATTGAAAATTTTTATTTTTTATCGAGTTTGCGTTAAAAGTTTGGTGAGATGTGGGTTGCATATTGAGCTTAAAAGCCTTCTCTTACGTGAGCCTCACTATCAATGCATCCCGCAAGCCTCTCCTGCCATCTCCAGCCTTGATTGGATTGTTGTTGGTTACTCTCATTTGTGCGATTCCTTCCCTCAATGAGTGGTCCTCCCTGAACGAGTTATTGAACGGAAACTCAAACCATATCATAGGATAATGGACACTGATAAATTTTGCATTTTTTTTATTTTAAACTTCTGAGGGAATGGCTGGATGGGGAAGATTTTTGTTTTGTTGTGACTTGTCTTGTGATCCTGGCATGCCTGGGTGGTGCATGCCTTGCGTAGGATGTCCAACTGTCACGTTGTGTATGCTGTGGCAGAAGGTAATGCAAAGGCGTCAACTGTTGTAAAATATTTCAATTACAATATCTTCAAACAAATCATGGGGAATGTGTAAAAGAAATATTTGTGGCGGAGCCCTGAAGGAGGTGTGATTAGTCAAGCATGTTGTGGGAAGGTTCCTGGATGAAAAAATGAATGAAAGGGAGGCGCTTCATTGCCCTCGTTAGGCCACGCCTTGAATACCCAGCGAGCATGGCCCAGAAACAACCCTCGACTAATGAGCTGAGTAAAATTCAATGGAAAGCTGGGCAATTTTTCAAGAATGGTTATGAACGAACAGAAAGCATTTCATAGTTTTTGTATCACTTAGGCTGGGAGCCACTAGAAACTCGGAGGCTCAGTGCTACGTTTGTATTTCTTAAGCAATTAATAGTGGGTATCTTTCAGAGTGACACAGAGGATATTAAATGAGAAACTCTCTCTATATCCTTGTCCGACAGAAATGATAAAATACCAGGGAGATATTTGGCCTGATTGATAGGTATTGGATTTGTTTTTCCCCCAAGCAGTGAAGGACTTCAACTTATATGCGATGAGACTCAACAGTTCAATATTTCCAATCCCCTTCTGTTCTGTCTTTTTTTTTGTTAACGGTTGGTGCCTATGAAGGCAGCTTGTGTGGCAGTATGTGGATGTATTATTTTTTGATCTCCTAATGTGCTCTGTGTTGTATGAAAATTTTTTAATGTGATATCCTGGGCTAGTAAATATGTGTGTTTATCATTCTATGCAGGAATGTGGATCACAAGACGTGTCCAGTGTGTCGAGAAACGTTTGAGAGCACGGACGACACGTGGGTTGTAATCTCAGAAGCGCCTGGCTCCGATGAAATCGGAAAGGAGATACGGACATCCCTGATGAATCTGGCAAGTTCATCGTCTTCCTCTTCATCCACTTCCAACCTGCCTTAACACAACTGCGGGGCTAACGTGCACTGTTTTTACTGAGGTAAAATACCAAAATGGCCACAATGACTGTGGCAAGTACATACATACCACCATTTGCAATCCATCAGTTTTCTATGAATGTACATAATGTCCGAAAGGTGGTCATATTTCAATGTCATCCTTGCAGAATGATGTAAATCGCCCTATCATGATGACAAAATTACATATGTATTTTATGCTTATTAATTTTTGACTTGCGTGAAGGAAGCTATTATAGACTGCAATGGCAATTGAATATGTATAGCTGATTCTATACTCTTATGAGACTGAACTCCTAGATATTCTCTATTTGTATTGTTGGTTGGAAGATCATATTATTGTGTAATCAATAGCCAACTGAAGGAATCTAGGTGAAGAGAAGTTAGATAATCCATTGGAGCCAGGAGTTGCGATTTATTTTTTAATTTTTTCAACGGAAGGAACCTAAGAAGAGATTGATATTTTTTTAGCCATTATTATTCTGCATCGATTAGCTTTAACTAATGCGTTCCATTTGGTGGATTTTTCATTTTTGTAGTTGCATAGCTGTGTACCCATTTTAATTTTTATAAAATTTGGTTCTGGCACCCCTAATTGGGGTAATATTTTAATTGATTGCTTTTTGGAAGGTGACACTCTTCCATACTTTATAATCAACTAATATGCCAATGATTTGGTGCCAAAGTAAATGGTAATGTAAATCAAGGATAACAAATTTCGAGAAGTTTTTTAAGGAATTTCGAGCGTAGTATGTGATCTTGATGGTATGTATGAGATATATATATATATATATGATCTTGAAAAGTTAAAGGATGTTAATTCATTTGTTCAAAACTATTTTGAAAATTGATGCTGACCAGTGCAAATTAAAAAAGAATTGTAATTTAACTTCTAGAGGTGTGACTTCCATTTCGAGATGGGAGTATGTTCAGTAAATTATTCCTCCATGTTGTTATTCATTTCTGAAAATATCAAAAGTTAAGCAAAAATGTTGGCATACAAAGGGTGAAATCTTATTGGAATACATACAATGTAAATAATAAAAATATATTCCACACTTTCATAAGTAACTCACAATATTTTTTACATACAGACCTTCTCTGGGACATTGCCAACATTAGGTTCATTACTCAAATGAAAAGTTTATTGATGATGGCCCTCTGACTTTATGCTGTCAAGGATTGGTGTGTAGCATGTGCTCATCATTGGAGTGATGTTATTCCTCAACATTTATGATGTTGAGTAATTGAAGGATGAAGGAAAATGACAAAACGGGGAAATTGGGTGAAGTGGTGGTGACGCTGAGTGTTGCAGTTATGAGGTTGTGAACTTGTACACCCCCTCATTGAATGTCTTTGTTTTTTTAGTGCTAGAAGTCCCCTCTTAATTATGCTAATATGTTAGCTGACGTTAGTTGGCTTATTCATCAATTTTTTTTCATCGTGCTAAAGCAATACAGTGGAACCCCGATCTATCGTTCCCGCATTGATTGTTTTCCCGCATTCATCGTTCGCCGTTCGTGGTCCCAAATACAGTTCCATAAAGACAATGTAATTTTTTCCTGCATCTATCGTTCCCCGAAGTATTGTTTTCCCACGTACATCGTTTGAAGATCGTGGTCCCGATGTATAATTTTCCCGCATCCATCATTTGACGGAAATGAGACGAAGTGTTTACAATGTGCTATAAGTGGCTTATGGCAACACACTCATAGTTTGAATCTTCCCACGAGATTAAACTACCATAGGGAGAAGCTGAGTGCCATGGGGTAGTAACATTAGCGCATTTCCCAAGATCTGCTGTTCCCCTCCATTCAGTACTTGCCTCCCCCCCTCCCCCCCGTCTGATGCTTTCCTTTTCTCCAAAATCAAACAAAAGGTCCCAGCTCCTGCATGGATCATATTGCAAAGACCTTAGCTTCAAAAGAAAATATCAAGTTACTCGAGAAAGAAAGAAACCTTTTTCACGCCTCCCCCTTTCTCGCTCCCACTTTTTTTAGCTGACTCGCTTCAAAGTTCCCCTTTTCTGGAGGTCAACTGCTGCATGAGTCACCTATTAGCCCAAAAGGTGTCTAACAATGACTTTCGGCAATTGGAATTATACTTTCATTAGATTGAAATATTAGTAATGTGCACGTAATTCAAAAAAGAATGATACCAAACACGACGTAATTCTATCGTTATTTAAGCAGCTTAAGCAAGGAAACAGTTGAAATAAAACAATGGTGATTTCTGGCGAATCTCAATATCCTCTCAGCTGAGCTTCTTGGCAGTTGATGCAGCATTTTTTTCGAAAACAGCTCATCAGGTTACAATTTATGCTGCAAGTATCACTCATTAGAGCTGCTAGCGAAGCGATATCTTCTCAGGATATTTTGTTTCTCCCTACTATCAATCTGAATTCATCTGCTCATCTTAAGCTACGCTACTTATTGTTAGAAATGAGTGGGTAAGTTGCTTTATCTATAGGACAAAAAATTTCTTAGCTCAATCATATGGTCATGCTTCACCCTCTACAGTATGTTCTGCTTACGCCGCATGTGATAGCATTAGTGCCGAACTTCACCTCGTACGAGTGGTTCCGTACTTTCCAGGGTGGGTTGACTTTTAAGCAGCGAGTGCTTTCCGTGTGGGTTCAATGAAGGTTTCATTTTTATTAGTTTTATTTTTATTCGTTTTGGTACCATGGCCCTTCCGAAGAAACAAGTGAGAAATTTAAAAGATGTACTGAAAATAATTGAAGATGAAAAGAATAGGGTGGTTTCCTATTATTTTTTATTGCCTAAATCGAAAGATTATTACTCCTGGAGTACATATTTCACGCTTTTAGATTTTTAAATGGCGATATCTATTTTTCACGATTAAATGAAAAGTGAAAATTTTCAAGCGCACGAAAAGTGGCTAAGTATGAATGCCGGGAAAACTCAGTGTGACGTCGTTCCGGTTCCCGCTGTCGCAAGGGAGGTGACCTTGGGGCGAGGCTTTGAGCACTGATACGACGCAGGATGCTAGCAGGTAGGAGAGTACCCTGCTAGCTGGTAGCGCTTGGCTTAAATAAGGATTATTAATACCTTATCAAACGAAGGAAACTTTCCTACCTCAGGCAGTGATTATTAAGACATGTTTCCCTGAGCTCTGTGCCTCATGCATGCATTGGTAATCTCAGACCATGTAAAACTCCTGTATACTCGTATAGAAACTAGGTCCCTGTGACGTCACGTGGAGTGGCATTGCATGGGTGCCAATCTGGCCTTTTTGAAATGAGGTTAAAATTGACCATTGCCATTCGTATAAACTGGGATTTCTAAAACCAAATAATTTGTATATTATGAATATACTAATGGTTGGCAACGAATCGCAATCAATGCCTTTCATTTTCTTTGATGAAGGAAACTACCCTATTTGGGCTAGAGGCGTGTGAGTATTGCAGAATGTCTTGGGTTGTCCGCTAGCACATGATGGTAGGGGTGGGGGTAGAGCGAGTTACCTGGTGAAAACAAAAAGTGGGATGAAGCCAAGGATCAGGTGGGCGTGCCGCTGACGATTAACTGAACATTGTGTACGCTTCACGCATTGCCTCAATTATATTAAAAATATATTTACTGTAAAGGCGCATTTCAAATACCAGACTATTTTTGGCCTTTGTGATCCATCTCACTACCAATCACTGCATCGGCGAAAGCAGTTGTTTTAGGCATAAAATACGCATTACTCTCTTAAACACATGTACCTGAAATGGCATTTGATGGATAAGAATTTTTACATCAGACAGAAATCCATAATAGCAGTGAAAATGCTGAGTGAAGTGAAAACATTTTTTAGCGAGGTGGCGTGTTCCTTTAGGATAATTGAAAGATTTATAAGTCGAATCAACAATATGACCTGAGTGTTTCGATAAATTACTACATAATATTGCTGTAATCAGGTAAAATCTTGTTTGAATCGCTTAATGAGTATCATAATTACTCGCCAAAATCCAGTGTTTGCTTGGACAAAGGCAACCTAGCCAAACATTCCCGCATTGATCGTTTTCCTGACTTCATCGTTTTTTTCATCCATCCCCCTGAAAAACGATAGATAGAGGTTCCACTGTATTCCCTTTGATAAGCCTCTGCACTCCCTTTATTTTCTTAATTCAATCATTTATACTCCTCCTCTGTCACCTACAGTGCAACAATCCCATTTTCATTTTTATTTCATCACTATGACAATGGTAACTAAAAATAATGATTTAAATGCTAATTTACAAAAAAATTAAATCCAATATTGTAAAAATGAATGAATAAATACATACATAAACTGATTTTGATAGTTAATCAACAGTTACTGTGGCCTTGGTTATCATCTAATTATGGGACTATGATGTGCACAAACTCTTTAAAAGCAGTCCATGAAGTCCTTACCTGACTTGTCTTGTTCATGATTTTAGTTTTCTGTGTTTGTTGAGTTTGCTTTTACTGTCTTATGAGAGCGATTATGATCCTGGTCTAGAATTATTTTCATCCAAGTCTCTTGAATCATTTTGGATTTCAGATGAACAGACACTGAAGGTCATTCATCTTTAGGAATCCTATGCCTTGATATGCATGGGCATTGCAAATTTTTCAAGAGTGCATTTAGGTTAACATTGTGATAAATGTGTAATTTTATACATTGTTGGGTTTTGTTGCTTGTATTTTTAATATTTAGTCAAATGAAAATATGGCTTGTGGCCTAAAGATTTTGAGCACTCCATGAAAATTTTTCTGAGGCAAATGCACAATTGACGTATGTACAGTCACAGGTGAAGATGCTTTCCCTCGGAAGGAAATGTTACTCGCAAATTAATCATCGTGTTTGGATTTATGTCGGATTTAATGATTATTTTGTGTGCATTTACTGTGAATGTCCCTCTGCTTTGACTATTGGTTTCTATTGTACATATTATAAAACCTCCCGTGAAAGCATTTACAATGGCCTAATGGAGTAAACATGCGATTGTGATACTGGAGTTTATGAGATCAAATCCCGGCATGGAGAACATTGATCATATTTTTTCAGATCATTCACTCATTTTCTGTGTCTTTATGCATTTCAAATCATTTTGAATTTGCAGCAACAGCTTCATAAACTTTTTTAACGATAATAAGTGATATAAAAGTTAGGAATTGGGAAGGGTTGGATTCATGGTTTTTATGAATGGCGAGTACATTTTGAAGGTTATGGATTTGCAAAATAGGGTAACTGTAACCTGGCATGCATAGCAACCCAGTGTCAGTGTTAACATAATTGTTTAAGACATGCAACAAAGGGTCATTCATGTCAGTTCATTATTGCAAATTTATCGATTGGTTTCAATTGCTGATGGTTTAGAAGATTTTCTGCAATGAACACTAGGCCAGGGGCTAAAGGGTGTGAGGCTAGTTGGTGGTAGAGATTGGATAATAACCTGGCCTCTGCACCCATGTACCCGTGAAAGAACAGCAGGAAAGAGTCACTCTTTTCCTTTCATATCTAACCACACTATGTTCTAGGTAACTTGAAAATAAAGCTTACACAATTTTTTTATTTAGCTGTGCCTTGTGAATGAAGTTCAACAAGCAATAATTTAACAGAAAATATAGTAACCTAATTTGATAATCTAAAATATAAAATATTTTTCAATTTCCCTATGCATACATTCATCGGCTGTTATTCACCGAAGATATATCCCATGCACTCTAATACACTTATGCATCACCTTTTATCATAATTGATAAAACAATGGACAGCATTCTTATTAACTTACAAGTAGAAAGAATTTGTTTCATGCCATTTATTCCTCAACCTCCACAGTTCTGTTCTTCCTTATCATATGCTGCAAAATTTTGTCTCATCAGTGAAAATGATGAAGTCCCTGAAAGCCTATTCACTAACTGAATTGTTCCTACTGAATAACAGCCTCAAATGTTTTTGTCGTTGTGTGAGGAATGGCTTGAAGGCAGGTTTGTGGAGTTTTATGCTAAGCTCCATCACCAGCCTTCAAAGTGTTGCACAGCTGCATCCAAATAGTGCCTCCATGGATTAGGCAACTACTCTACTGACACAGAGGATTATCTCCGGTCAAATGGCAAATCCTGATGTCCTCGAAGTTGTGGGTGGCTCAAGGTCTGCCGCTTCTTCGCCTGACTATCAGCGACTCGTTGCCTTCCTTGAAACGCATTACCCAGTAATAAACGGTATTCCGGGATGCAATACATTAAATCAGCTATATATGTATTTCATTTGCATTATGCTGGAAGTTAGATTCATTATTGATTACTGGCAGATATGGAAAGTAACCACATATTTAGAGATTAGTGTCACAGTGCTGTGCTGCTGGTCTAGTGGTGTCCTTAGCAGTTGTGGTCCTCTTGCCATGAGGGAAAAACTTCGGTGGGCTGTGTACTCGATTGACTTGTGATTTTTGTCATCGAGACCACATTTTAATCTTCTGAAGGTTGGCTTTTCCCCTCTTCCACATCACCAATGCCCCTTGTTAACTTCCATTTGCTCCTAGGATTGTGCCCTCCCCCCACTTCTGTTTGCAGGCACGGAGACACACATTCATTCGCTGTGGGGGTTGCAGAAGCTTGGGTGACATGCAGGTTGCCATCTACCAATTGTGTTTTTGTTCACACATTAGGAAATCATAAATTTCTCTAGACTAACTATACATTTTGTTTGAATAGTGCTGAAAGTTGTAATCATTGTTTGTTTTTACCAAAGTGGTCGTACATAGCACTGTATATACATATCTGATTATAGTCCTCCCTTTTTTCCAAAAATGCCTGTGATAAAAGAGAAGGGGGGGTACTACATTCCTATGCATTTTAAAATTTTTTTCCCAAAACTGAAGCCTCTAAATTAGGGGGGGGGGTACTATACTTAAAGGGTTACTATATTCAGAGAAATAAGGTAATTAAAGCTTGTTATATGTAGGTGTTTGTTTCCGAAAAAATTTAAGCTCTAGTGCTCTGGCAGTAGTAATTAATATTATCTGATTTTGAGCAAATTTTTGGTCTGAGGCCCTGATCATGTCAGTCTCAGTCAGCAACTTCTAATTGTTAAGAGAATGCCAGAGGGTAAGTGTTGGCTAGTTATCTCCCAAGGGGATGATGTATGGTCGGTAGTCACTGCAAAGAGATTTGCAAGGGGGGGAATGCTGACAAAGCCAGACTATGAGCCTGATTTAGATACCAATTAGGCTTGCAATAATGTTGTGTCTGCTCTGTAGTACATGCCCCCAAGCCAGCCAGTCAGTCTAATCATGCACATGACACTTTCCTTTGCCAAAAACGTAATGATGATATGTATTACTCTTGGTGATTTTCATTTCTCAATTCCATATATGTACTGAATCTTTCCAAGTACTTATCACTAAAAGTTATCCTGCTGCAAAGGAGATTCAGTTATTGATAAGATTCTTCAAAGTGATTCAGTGGTGGATAGGAAATTGGTAATTGTAATGAAGAATGGAGTATCATATGATGGGTGCCCCTGGGCTAGTGGTCTCCTCAGTGGATGTATACCAGATAGTCACCGCAATGGAAAATAGTTTGGGAGTATGAAGGCCCCCCCTCCGTCCCCCTCCTGGCTACGCACCTGCCTCTTTGGAGTCACGGAACGCTTTGGCTTGGCTACAGCATGTGGTTAAATGTGATTGGCATGCATGTTGAACTTGCAGACAGTCCTCTTTGCAGTACTGCTGCATCTCGTGATATGTTTAGGTTACAATGAAATGGGCAGAAGAAATTCCTCCGACAGTCTAATAAACAATTTATTATTTTATTTTACATTCATATTCTTCTTCAGATCTGAGTGTTAATCCATCAAAGAGTTATTTCAACAACAGTTAAATGTAGCTTAATACATATTTGCTTAGAAAAAAGCATTGAACACAAAGTATCAACAGTAATTACACATCATTCAAGGAGTAAGTGGAAATACAAAAGTAATGCCATTTTATTTGACAACATAACGTAATTCAGCAGGCCACACACCTATGTAATCAATTTTTGAAAATATAAAATGCTCCAAAACTACATCATTTTCCTATGTACTCCACCTAAAAATATTTGTGCAATCTGCATATCTTGTGCAGTTATATCAATCGTTCTACAATTCAGCTACCATTTCATACCTTCTATTATGTCAAAATAGAGTGTTTGAAAATACTTTGTACATTCAGTAGAGAATTTTCTGTTGGTTCTTAATGTAGACAAATATTTTAATTAGTTTTTAGCTTTTATTCATCTATTTTAGTTCCCATTAAAGAATTTGATTTGATGCAACTTTTGATTTTAAATTGAAGTTTATATGTACCTATGTATTTGTAATCATACATTGGTTATGAAGGCCATTAATCCAACTTTTGAATGTCTAGCTTCAGGTTTAGGACATTTTTCTTAGGTTTTTGCAAAGGGATGTTCTTAAGAGAGAAAATAGTTTTTATGAACATGAAATAGGTGTTTTTATCAAATTATTTTGTGGCGTATGGCACTTAATTATGATGTTCCAAAAATTAAAGGGCTGACATTGAATTTGAATTTGTGCTAAAGTTATTGTACGAGGGTTGTTCAATAAGTGATGCCCCACATTTTTTTAAAAAGCCATTGATATACATAGATCGATTCCCTTGTGGTGTTATACATTTGATGTTTGTTCTCTGCGCTGATGAAGTTTGACACCGTTCTAGCGCATAACAGAACCGTAGTACAGCATCAAAATGGCGTCTACATACGACTCAGGTTTTAAAAGCAGCGTGCTGTTATTGAATTTTTGTGCACGGAAAAAGAAACCGTGGTGAACATCCATAAATTTTTGTGTTCAGTGCATGGCAATGCTGCAGTTGGTAGGCGCGGAGTTAGGTGATGGGTAAACAAAGTTACAGCCTCAGCAGGAGATGCAGAAACAGAGCTCCATGATCAGTCATCAGCCACGCTCGGCATGGCAACGCCTACTAAACAAGAGCTTAATTTACCACCAGGGAATACATGCTCCTCCAAAATGTTATCGTTAGGCCTTAGAATGTAATGGGTAGAAAAATAGGGCATGAACAAAACATGTTGATGCATATTGTCACCAAATTCTAACTCTTTACCATAAATATGTCGTGAGAAAAAAAAAAAGGGGCATTACTTATATAACGACCCTCATAGTTGTAGGTTTTCCACAAACTGGTCTGGGTGCAAACTCCAAAGGCAAACCATCAATATACCTGCATTATGAGAATTTGCATGAAATGATTTGAAATAGGATTTTGCAGCTAAAACATGGGCAAAAGGATTAAAATGGCTGTTTTCTACTCATGAAAGTAGGCCGACTTGATTGTTTTATTGCTGTTGGATATATATCATCTGAACAATGAGGAATGACTGCTTATATGGTTTTTATCAGAAATTAGGTATTTTTTTAGAGTTAATCTTCCAAGATGGAAGATAATAGAGTTGTTTAGAATGAAGGAAATTAAGTCTGATTGAGCAGTATTGAATTGTGAGATCAAGTGTCTTGGAACTACCAAAAGCGCATATGCACATGTGGAGGCCATGTCCCTTATGAAATGAATTTGCTCATTATTATTGTCAGCGATTGTGGTGAGAAGGAAACATGGGGATGGTGCTTGTGTTGTCAATTGAAAAGTTTGGAATAGAAACATTTATTCATTAGAATACTCTAGATAATCAAAAGCATGTACGATTTAACATGTGGGTCAACTACTCTCAATGAAAATAATACTGATTGAATCTTACTGTATAGCTTGTTTCTTTGTTATGTTACTCTTTCTATTGATCAAATTTTAGTCCTTGGGCAACTACCTTCTTCTCTTTGCTGATGGCTGAGATTTCATAAATCTCTTGAATGAACAGTTTTGATGCAATTTTCGTGAATCACAGTCAATATTTCTCATTCATTTTTAAGTACAGGTAGTCTCCAGGTTGTGGATAAGATATCCCATGAGAATGTCTGTGAGTCAGATAAGTACATACATTTATTTCCCAGATTCTAGTGAATAGCTCAAAAGAATAGTTGTGTATGTATTGTAGTACATACCGGATAATTTTGCAAAAATCTTTTCTACGTAATTTAAGCAATCATCATTAAAAGATTGTTATACAGAAAGTTAGATGTGAGAAATTTATAGTAAAAGTATAATAAATGAACAGTTGCCTTATAATAATGCTTTTTCCTTGCTTACTGAGAAGTATTTTTGAAGTTTGGAGGCAGTTTTTAGGCATATTTATTACATGTGACAACACACTCAAACTAGGAAGGGAATATTGGTATCTTAGGGAATAAAAAACATTTAATAAAGAGTGTATAAAATTATAAAGGTATTATTGAAATGTTAAATACTTATTACTCTTCAATCGGTTCATCATTCTCTCCGTTTATTCCCCTGCCCTGTATTGGCCTCTCTGTGACATTCGCTAGAACGCAGTAAGCATTCAAGAAACTTAGCATCGCTTAGAATTACGCTGACTCCAATGCAAGCACGCTGTGGTAGATGGGGGTTTGTACTTGTGCCATGTGGTCATTAGGATGTCTGCTGGCAGCTACACCCCCAAGCCTCCGTAGCAAGTCAATGAAAAGCGCTGTATGAAAATTTAGGTTAAATTTCAGTTTATACTGTTTCTTCAGAAAAACAGAATTGATGATCAATAGAAGAGTTCAGATTCTCATTTAAGATCCCTCTTAAGCTTTGCCATAAGTCCAATCCAAGTACATATGTACATTTCGTCTCCTTCGTTTGGTGAAAGACTGTGATTGTGGTGTGTTTACCCATAGTGATTGAAAATAAAAAGGTGACTCAATGACAATGTATTTTGACTTAAAACAACATGGCGTATTGCAGGTAAATTAGCTGAGGAAATAAAGTTCACTCATTGTTTTAGGACAAATATATGTTTTTTTTGGTCAGTATGCTTCAGTGTCCATTTAAAACTCACGACTGATTTTGAGTTAGAATTGAAAATCATCTCATAGCACTGGCCGACAAGTACTCTACCACATGTTTGCATTTCAATATCCATTAAATGTATTAAAATAATGGTTCTGCTTATCACTCTTTCCAATTCTTTCCTAAATAAAATCAGCTTTGAATCCGTTATTGTCACATAACTAATGCCTTGCATTCAAGATAGTTCAAGTTCAGTGCATGATGACTTGTGAAATAATGACTTACGAAAACTTGGTTTTCTGAAATTCGCTAAACTTCTTTATACTGTATAGGTACTCTTATACTGTTTAGGTACTAAAATTGTACAATTTTTAATGCTGAAGATTTTCCAGTAATTTTAACTTGTAGTGATTAAACTATAAACATAATGATGAAATGAGTTGTGGGGCACGTTCTTTGGGCTGTTGATTATTCCAGTTGTGGAAGGTTTTACAATCCGATGCATTTAAATGATCCGCCAGTGGGTTTGAATTAATTCTCTTTTTAAGCAACCATTGAAGTAAGGAAGCAGTTCATTTGGAGCATACTTCTTTATGGTAGAGAGGTTATAAAAGTTGCAGAGAAGTCAAGGTTGAAAGGTTTTGATGTGTTATTACTGAAGATCAATGAAGATCTAATGGATCAATGGTTTGATTGCTGTGAAAATTCTAGGGAGAAAAATCTTTTGAAAACCTAGAGAAGAAGACAGTATTACTTAATCAACCACACCAGAACCCATGATGGCTTGATATAGACAACTGTTGAAAGGCAAGTAGTGGGAAAGAATAATGAAATGAAGCGTCATATCAAGTATATGGAGCAGGTATTGAAAGATCTTAAATGGAAGAATTATTTAAATGTGAAAATATTAGTTTCTTTGAGAATTAAGTGGAAAGCTGAAAAAAAGTAATCTTAGCATTATTTTCTATTGATAATGATGACAAACAAAATAAGTAAGAGTGTTTAGTGGTTGGTGGTCCAATGTAAATGGATGGTTCTCAATTTCTATATACATACATATTATCAGTTTACTTGCTGGTCTCATTGTCAACTATGTACATACATGTATGTACATAGTTGTACATGTACATACATGTACATACATGTATGTATTGAATATTGTGAACCAAAAAAAGTAAACAAGTAATTAATATTCCATTAGAATTTACTGATAAAAAGTTATGAAGTAAAATTGTGGAGTTATCTACAGAATTGAGGATTTATGCCCACTGCACACTTGATAATTTTTTATGTACACAATTTTACTTTATATTCAGTGTTATATATTAGTACGTACATGCTTTTGGTGTAGTGTTTCATCCCATGACAGCCATATGGCTTTTGTAACCAATACAAGAAGCCTAACTCAGAAAATGACTACTTTAATACCAGTCCTTGCATATTTTAAGTCAACTTCTTATCGGTAGGAGCCATAGCTCTGGAATGCTTTGGAATGAAATGATTTATTTGCCTTTCATCATAGTCATTATATGGAATATCTTTCTGTAATGCAAATCTCAGCTGCTACTAGTTTCTTTTTCCTATTATAAGTATTTTTTTCTACCAAAGAACAATGTCTTATGTGAATGATTTGCATAATGTTTGTCATTGATACACCAATTGGTAAATTCCTCCAGAACACATATGAATATGCATTGGTGGCTGCCATAATTTTTATTTTTTTAGCCATTGATAGAATTTTCATCGGCTATAAACTGCTGGAAGTTAATTTATTTGATGAAAGAAATATCTCTTAATGCGGTGACACTGCTTCAATTGATGGAATTATATGGTGTGGCTGCTTCATTCAACGATTTATTCTTAAGCTGTCGAATATTGCCTACATGAATATGCTAGCAACTGTGCATATGATTGATAGCCCCTTTTTAGGCAGAAATTAAAAAAAATCTTTTTGTTGATTAGTAGAATACAGATTCAATACCATTATGTATCATCTTTCATCATTTTTAAGTTTTTGTGGAAACAACAGGACTAATGTATCGTTGCCCAACCTAACTCTTTGTATCAATGGCATTTGCATATTTCCTAGTGGGATAAACTTTTTAAGTGCCAACAGCTCCAGAATTACTCCTGGCACAATGGTTAAGTCTTAATACTGTTTCCTCAGATTCGGTTGAGCAGAGGCCCTCTAAAGTGATTGGGAAGTAAATCATATCTGGATATAGATAACTCTATAATACCTCAGGTTTAATCATCGATACTCAGCTAACTTGCTTAGAATATATGTCAACTCTTGTAATTATGTCGGTAGGATTCAACTTGTAGATCATCCGACTAAAGCTATATTCTTGACAAGACTACTGCTTCAAGATTCCATTCCCATCCAAAATAACTGGTACAGTTGCATTGAACGTATAAAAATATTGTGCATGATTGTTGTGTGCGAAGTGTCTCACAAGAATATGTACGTACTATCTGTTCATAGGTGTGGAGTCTGCTGTTGTGGGTGGCGAATATTTATAACAAGAAGATTAGGGTACAAATCCTCTCTTAGCACAGCCAAAAATAATATTTTCTTGAGTCCATTTGATGAACATATAGGTAACAGAATGTTTGATACAAAGTTATACATGGTGGACACAACTATTTTTATGTTAATGAGCACATAATTCAACTATATTCACCTTTAATGCAAAATTCTTATCAAATGCTCAAAAAATTAATAATGAACTGTCCTCTCATTAGGAATCCACAAGCTCAAAATTTTTCAAATATGCTATCATTTATTTTTCCCTTAGAAATAATACGTTATTATTCAGTTTGAAGCACATTGCAGGGGTCGGCTCAAAGATACTCAGAGAAGCAGAAGACTTACTGCTCTTAAATTTGTTGACCCTCTTACGATCACTTCGTAGGAAGGTGAGAGAGTGACTGAATATTCAGAGGAAGTAAGTTCTCCTTTTTTACATGTCTTTGGCCCAACTGGGATGCTGTGTTTTTGTATGTTATGTCATCAAAGCTTATTTTGTTGGACTTAATTATTATTGAATTAAATATATGTACATACATGTTTAAAAAAAATTAAATTTCATAGGCAGTACATTCAGACAGCAATGAAAAGAAGTCAATTGGTTCCATTATTTCTATCGTCCTGTTTAAGGCAGTTCTCATGGCAAGAGTGTGGATAATAGATGTTGTCTTGCTGCTACATGAATTAATCGAAATTTACTAAATTCAGGAAATTTCTGAGTGATGTGGAGGGTTGTATGCCATGCCAGAAATTTGTTTGAGAAGGGAAAAATTTTCAATAGCCACTTGCCAGAAAGAAAATAGACAATGTTGGTTAACATATGTATGTACTATATACATACATATATGCATCTATGTGGTCCTGTCAAAAATTTCCAAACAGAACTCAAGTAAAATCAGGTCTGAAATTGGTCTGGTCATGCCTAGAAGAAGTACATAACTTGAGGGCTAACTGAAATACAGGCAGTTGTTTCAGGATTATTTCAGGTGGAATTCTAGCAGATTAGTAAATTGAAAGTCACTGGCAATTTACCTCAAAGACTTTAATTTCACTTCATGACCAGTGAGGATATATTTTGTATTGAAACTGGAAACCTGAACCTCTATACCTCACTCATTCTCTTTCTCAATTACAAACCCTCTCCCTATTCTTCCTTAGATCCCAGTTCCCATAATAGTTGATCTTCGACTGGAAAACAAGGCTTACGCATGTAAAAGTCATTCAGAACAGATTCAAGTATTTCATTAATTTAATTCAAAGTTCAAATTAGATATTCATAGTCTCCCCGAGTGAAAATTTAGACTCGCTCATTTTGTTTTTAGACTCATCTTCCGTTTGTTGAGGTACCGCCCAGGTGCATGTGTACAAACTTTGGCATGGCATTGAACCCTTTCATTTTGTAGCACTGCTAATAAAATTGGGTCTAACAGCACCAAATGATAATTTAATGGTTCAATTTATCAAAATATATTCTCCTTAAGACGGAAAGATTATTGTCAATAAGTTTATGAATTATTTTTCTAGACCTTTCACAGGCATTTAATATATTTTTCTCCTAACTTATTGCTAGATATCAATAGATGTACGTCAGGATGAATAGCATTAGAAATGAGTTATGAACCACTTATTGATATGTATAGATTATTTAAGTAGTATACATTTTTATCATGCATTATTTAAATTTACCAATTATATTAATGTATTTATAATGATTTTTAAAATTGATATGCATTCTTATCTCAACACCGAAGGTCAAGTAATCTCCAAAAAACAATGTGTGTGCATCTGAAATAGGTATTATCCAATGATACAGATTTCTTTGATCATCATCCTGTACGGTTATGTCGAGCTATGTATCGAATGTATGTTATTTCGAGCTATGTATCGAATTTAACTGAAAACTTGTCAGCTTTTCTGGCCTACGTACAGTAGCTTTCAAAATCTTTAATGTTTCTTTTATTTTTAAATTTAATTTAGTTGCAATATATTTGGACACATTTGGCACCATATGTAGCTGTTGAAAATAATATATTTTTAATACACAAGTCCCACAAAGTTTTGTGGATTTTTTGAGATATGGAAGAGTTAGGCCATTTTCAGTTGCACCAGCAAGACCAGTGCCTGGACCAGCTCTTGTGCCTGATACATGCCATGAAATCAAAAGGAAGCTTTCTTTTGATATCTGGCCTTGCCTGCTCTAGCAAACTCGGCCAGTCGAATGTCGGTGCTTGCTATGCGTTTAATCGTGATCAAAAAGCAAGGATTTTGTTATTCCATATACCGTATATGTCTGAATATAGTCCCCCTTTTTTCCAAAAATGCCCGTGGTAAAAGTAAAGGGGGGGACTATATTCAAACGCATTTTTTTAACTTTCCCCGAAACTAAAGCCTCAAAATTAGGGGGGGGGGGACTACATTCGGAGGAATACAGTATTTTATTCAACAAAACATAGCTCTGCATACAAAAAGTAACAAATACCTTGATTGGTGTTTTTTACCTTATGTTTGATCCTGTTGATGATGTTCTATGCTGAATCCAAAGTCCAAATGCAATTGTAAGTTATTTGGAGTTACAAAATCCTTGATTTGGAACCACAATGATTAGCGAATTCCATGAAGTCTAACCTGAGACAATTGTTTTCATCTAGTGGGTTTGGTAATATACTTTCACTAGCACTTTGATATTGTTGTTGAGGAAAAAGAGGTTTTATATTCAGATAACTTTTTCTGCAAATAATGTCCAAAATTGAACTAACTAATGCTGCAGGCATTGTCAGTTTGTGTGGAGACATGTCGGCGATGGCACATGCTTTGTTGGTGCTTGTGAAAACAGCCATGGATCTCCATTTTCTCCTTCTATGACCCTAACAAAAACATGCTCTGGCAGTCATGAGCAAGCCAAAGTTGCAGGGTGTGCATGTTTTTGGTTGTCATAGACTGATTTTGAATGTTCTATCTACATCTGAATGTGGAAATAGGCTGAAATTGGCTGGTTGAGCACAATCAGTGAACACATGCTCTCATAAAACATATACATACGTACGTCATTGAGTAAAAGCTGCCTTTTTTGTATAGGTATATATATGTATTTATTTTTGAAAAGGCTAAACCTAAGCCACACCTTATATCAAGAAAATGGTGGATATGTAATCCTATGCATGCTCACCAACCGTCTCTCTGAGCGCAGACAAATGAATTTTCCATTTTGGTCAATATTATGAGCTTGCTAATACATAACAGCAGAGTTTTTATAAGGGACCTTACTTCTCACACCAAAAGGCATTATTGTTTGTGTGAAGAAAATGATAGAGAATGAAGCCAATAAGTTGAATTTATAATTGATGCACATCTTCTCTGGACACTTAGTTTGGTTCCACTAGCATTGAGTATATTGGAGAGAGCATATTCAATTCGTAATCAATTCTATATGTGCCCTGAAAGTTGGTAGGCATTGGTAAAAGTGTACTACAGTACAACCTCCGTAATCTGGCCTTACAATAATCTGACACATCCAGTAATCCAACGTCCCTGTCCTCCACTCAGCTCAAATAATTCTATCAATTTTAATTGATAGATTTATCAATGCACAGCAAGAATTTCTCATTATTTGTGGAGTAGGTGTGTATCTGGTCTTTCCTTATACAATCTGTGTGAAGATATGGTTACAGGAGGTCGTGTGAGTTATGTTGACAAGACCTCCTGTAACCACAACTTCCTACACATTGGAAAAAGAAAAAGTAATGTACAAAAATAAGATCCACTAAGACAAACTCGTTCCCGAGGTAGCCATAGGGAGAGAGTTGGTGCAGCAAAATTTGATTTCTGAATTAATGTTTTAAAATAAATTTTGGGGAGTCATAGTTTTCTCCAGCACATTTCCATCAATTTTGTATTTCAAAATGCTGGCCATGTCGTGGTTGCATTTGCGTTGAATTATCAAGATCACACTGTAATTGTTTTGAAACATGAGGTGTATTCGAACGTTTGAGCATTACATACTTGATGCGCACCCGTGCCCACCCACTACGACGGCGTGTCGTTGGAGTGGAATTTCCTCAGCTCGGCCTTGATGGCTTGGATGAGAGGGATGGCAGGGTCGGACGAGGGCATCTGGGGGTCGACCGTCACGAGGGTCGTGTCCATAGATGGGGCTGGTGGGGGGGGGGAGTCGTGGGGCACGGACGCTGGGATGGATGTCACGTGGGTGTGGTGGTGGTGGTGGTAGGGGCCGGCGCTCACGGGACGGGCGAAGAGGCCCAGCGTCGAGGAGACCCTTCCGCTGCTGCTAGGTGAGTCGTCTGTTGGGCCCCATGCGCCCCTGGGGCCGGCCGACGCCACGCGCACCCTCCGAGGCGCTCCCGTGCCACCGCCCCAAGCATTCCCTCCGGAGTCTGAGGTGAGGGGACGGGACAACGAAGTCTTTGGTCTCGGCGGCCTTTCCATGTATCCCAGGAGAGGCTCCTCCGCCCTATTTCGGCAAGGTGATAAACAAATGACAAATTCAGGATTACCTAGTTGGTTTGGCTCTCTGCTCCATCAGTTCTTGAGGGTAGAAATCGAATCGAAATCAAAGGAAAAATAAGAATTTATCCTGAAATTGTGAGTATAAAAGCCAATTTGAAAAATTTTCACTGGCTGTAAATAAAATACTTGGTTTATTTGGATTTAAGTATGGTGAAATCCACTTATAGTGAAATAATTAATGAAAGTCAAACATTAACCTAACCGTTGTGGAAGGTCTTGGGCAAGCACCTCACACCTCAATGGTTAACATGAGTGAAAACTATTTTGGTTAATTTACTTTGTCTATAATTACTTATTTTATCCGTTAAACACTAAAATAAGTGAGAGCTAGTAATTTTTTTAACCCAGGGCCTAGGTTGAAAATACATCCTGTGACATAGGCAACCTCCAAAGACTCGTGTGTAATGTGTATTGCATAACTTGCAGTAGAGAGCGCTTTCACTTCTTAAAAATTCATCGTGCAAACAGCCGCATTGCTCGTCGCACGGAACGATGAAGCAGCGCCCAGATCAAGAAGGTAGAGACACACCCGTTGCTCGCCCGCCTAGCCCAGAGATTGGCCCTCTGCCGCAACCACCCTTATTTTTGTTGAGGCAGGTTCATTACAAAATTAGCAATAAATTTGAATTATGCTCTTAACGAAAATTAGCTTCAAAGGTGTCGGGCGTTTATAGAAAAGAATAACGCGTACTTATCGCCATATTTCATTCTTCTGCAGAACTAGCGGCAAAATGCCAGATCCATTGTGTAGAAATAATTTGAGCTGTTGTGTTAAGCCGCATCGATATCTTTTCCGGAATTAACTTCTTAATTCCATTGTATATCCATGCTATTTTACATCCCGAGATGTATTAGTCCGTGATTCATGGTTAGAAGTAACAAATCACGGACGAAAAACATGAAAAAATTGACTACGATGTCGCGCATTCCATTTGTCACGCCAATTTTCCCGGTAATTCAAAATCGACCAAAGTCCTTCGCACTAATATTTCGCCCGTTAATTGAGCTAGGTGCCTGATTTAATGCTTCTATTAACGTATTTACATTGGCGTATGCGTACTCATAAATATCACGCAAAGTGCTTTCTAATTAATTGATAATTTTATTCCGTAAATCTGGCTTAAGAAGGCGGCGGCGCGTGTGGGCGAGAAGGTTTACGACAGGGTTTTCCCCCTTGGGTACTGCATAGAGAAGGCCCAATTCCATCCCACAGCCGGATGATTTCTGTTGCCAATTTGGTCGCATTTTAATCGGCTTTCAAAAATGTCCGCGGCGCGGTGATGAGTGCAATGCGATCCACTCTTTTCCAATATTTTGCGGTATATAGTTCCCAATTGCGAGTGTTAGCATTGAAAAGTTATGAATTTGGTGGATTAAATCATCATGTGTATACATTTCGGTTAGTACCCCTAATTTATACCTTATTTGCGTGAAACTCGGTTCAATTTTTCCGTCAGCGACGCGAGTGGCGACTTCTGCAAACCCATTCAAATCCGCGGTGGCTGACAACACATTTAGAGGCAGACTTGAGGATGCTCTTTTGTAATATTCGTGATTTTACCTCTCAACCCTGGCGAATGTCTCATGTGCGGCCGAATACAGCCATTATTATCTCCATTCCTTATGCCCTCGATAGTTTTTGTGAGTTAAGTTTGTGGAATTTGCTTGCGGCTAAATAAATTTATTGATAACTTTGTCAATTCGACAGAAATTTACTCGGGACAACCTCGACCAGTTTCAACACTCCAAATTTCTCTTATCAAGGGGAAATAAATTTCATAATAAGCTGGGAACAACCATCTACATCTACATAATACCCCGCAAACCGCCTAAAAGGCGTGTGGCAGGGGGTGTTAGGACACCAGCCGTTTACAGCTAAAAAAATGAAGTGCTCTAACGAAGTTGGGACTACCGTTTACTGAAGTCTTTTATGGTTCGGGGAAAAAACGAATTCCCATATCTATCCGTTCGGCAAAACATCTCTCTTAATTTATCGTTTCTATGGGACTTATAAATATAGTGTGGCTCTAATATTACGTTCTCCGTGTCGCTCTTAAAGGTATCCATTCTCAATTGTTCAAGCAATCTAAGCCTAGCGCGCAGCCTCCGAGTCTCCAGCGGCTCCCAGCCTAATTCGCTTAACATCTGCGTAACGCTGTCTGTACGTCCGTAGCAGTTTTTGACGAAACGCGTAGCCTTCCTTTGTATTTTATTCAGTTCGCGGATTAAGTCTTTTTGCACCGAATACCATACACTCGCTGCATATTCAAGGTGCGGTCGGACGAGAGCGAAATAGCACCTTTCTTTTACTTTCTCATCCGAAAATCATCCCACAATACCCTTGACGAATCCTAATTTCTCCAGGGCTATGCCGCAAATATTCCTTATATGTGTTTCCCACGTGAGGTTCGAGGTTATCGTAACTCCCAGGTACTTCACTTCGTCTGTTGCCTTTATGCTAATCCATCCATCTAAAGATTTAAAAAAAAATCCAATCCAAGGGAATCACTAAATTAATAACTGGAAGCAAGAACTAGGACCAAAAATCAAAATGGAATAGGAAGTGTCAGTTTGAAAAGTTGTACTCAAAATATCGTAAAGATGCTTTAACGAATCTGGTGAATAAGGTGTCAAATAAATGAACGAGGGGTTGTAATTGAGGTTCACCTCTTCGATCTCAAAATGGAAAATTTGACCAGCGATGGCCAATAAACCTCGGCCAACAGTCGATATAGTGTGTGCGGCGTACACCCGAAAATACGGGATGTACAAAATGAAAAGGAGACTTCGTTGGCTTCCTGATAGAAGAGTTGCAGACATAAGAGGTGCTGCCTTAATTGCAATCTGGCGCAGTCCAATTTCGCGAAACATCTTTGGGAAGAAAACCATGGAAGCGACTTTGTACCGGAGATACTACATTTAGAGAAGAAAGGGAGGAAGTTGGACAAAATGGAATAGCTAGAAATAAGGAGGCATATGACCAACGGTCAATTACTAGACGGCTTCATTTTTGAAAGGTTTTCCCCACTCCTACAAGTATCTCTTAACATCACGGATGGACAAAAATCCAGAACCCTACCACCCCACTCCACACCTACTAATTACCTACCTCTTCCTTAATCCCAACTCACGGGAAAACCTTTCCTAGTCAACAACCTCTCCCTATAACCCCTCCCTCCGTCTCACCGGCGCCGTCCTCCAACGGTTGGTTTTTTCCCAATTCTCATTGCAACCTCCACTTGGGGTTCCCAACCCAACAACTCCCTCCCCCTCCTGACACCCACTCCTTCCGCCCTCTCCCCCTTTCCCTTCAAGGAGTATATATGTTTGCTTAATATTCAAATTTGTTGTACATGATAATGACCTCTGTGGATCGAAACACGTCGTACCGACGAAATAAATCAGTGGAAGTCAACAAAGTCTTCTTTTCCTTTTCGAATATCAACTCCCACACAGTTGAGCCTGATGCCTTTGAACTGGATACACATTTTCCGCATCCTATTTTTAATGCGGTCATTTTCGTCGGGGCCCTCTTTCTCTACGTGTGTAGGAGTGTATGTGTGTGTGTGTGTAGTTATCAGCACCTTGCGTAGGCCGATTGAGATCGGAAGTCCACCCGAGATGGTCCAGGCGGCGGCAGGTGGCGCTGCTGCTGCTGCTGTTGCGAGGATCTCCTGTGGTCGTCCGCCGCTGCGACGGTGCTGCCCCCGTCCAGCGCCTCCGTCTTGGTGGTCTGCTCGCCGTACCGCTTGCCGAACAGGATCAGGGTGTCGTCGAGCAGGTCGTGGAACCTCCGCCTCAGCCTCGCGCCCTCGCCCAGCGGAAGGATCAGGTTGTCCTCCGGGGTGCGGCGGCGGTGGTGGTGGTGTTGCAGGGTGCTGCTACCGCCAACAATGAGTGCACCCTCGCGCACCAGCTCCCTCTGGCGACGCACCACCTCGAACACTTTGGGCCCCAGCACCCCGGGGTCCTGACCGTCTATGCTGCCGTGGCGGGACCGCCTCGATAGGCCGCTCCCAGAGGGCCCCTGCTGGGACAAGGCCCCCCCCTTGTTCCTCCTCTGGGGCTCGAAGGCAGACGCCTCCGGGTAGACATCCAAGTGGCGGATGCTCACGGAGTCCCTGGCCACTGGATGACGGCCGTTCCCTTCCGCCAGGACGAGCGCCAGGGGCTCGGGGATATTGGCACCCTTGGGGAAGGCCCTCACAGATGGCATCGAGAGGTACGACGTGGGGCTGGCCATGGACCTGCGAATAACATGGCGTGAAGTCATTTGGAAAATCCATTTAAAATGAAAGTGCGCGTAATCAAGAAGTTTATGCAATCATGAAATAGCATTAGTAGCATTGGTGCTATTCGTTAAAATGCCAGAATAAATTAATTTGCAAAATTCATTGAAAAAATACGTCAAATACAAGATGGAAATTAAAAGTAAATTAAAGTAGTTTTCACGAAATGCAAAATAATTTTGACATTTTAAAAATAAATATTTTCACGCGCTATAATCATGAAAATTAAGGTATAAAGGAGATTGAGTTGTGTTGCCTCCCTTAGTCGCATCGACGTCGTTTCCGGAGTCAACTTCTCAATTACGATTCATATCCACATTATTTTTCGTCTCGAGATGTATGCTTTTGCGATTCACGGTTATATCTAGCATAACACGGATGGAAAACGAATGAAAAAATGACTACAGAATTCCAAAATCTTCACAATTCACAATCAAATTTCTTTCTTAATAAGCAAAATACCACTCATAAGTACCTGAATTCTAGAGAAAATGAGCTTACTAAATTTATAGGGAGAAACAGATGGTCAATTAAATTATTATAAAAAATCTATCGGTTTAAGAGGTAATTGTGTGAAGAAGTTAGTGGAAATAACAAAACTTGCAGATTGCACTTTATAAGTGTTAATTATAAAAAGACCTGAGTTTCAACACATACTGTCATCGTCAGGATAAAATTAATTACCAGATGACAACAGACCAGTCAGAGGTCGCAGAACATAGCCTCCTTCACGACCTCGAGGTTCACTTTGACGAGACAACAATATTGTGACGTACTATCCGTTAGGCTTTGGGACAGAGACAGTCGCGACTGAGACAATGTATAGATTAAATTAATGATAGATATAGGATTCCACCTCAGGCAAACATGGAGATCGATCTTGAACCGGATTGGTCAGGAAGAACTAATCTCCTCACCGAAAGGTCAACCAGGTTCGAAATAAAAACTATGATAATTTGTTCCCCGAAGCAGAGACTTACCAAAAAAGAATCGTGACTAATATTCGAAAAAAATGAAATTTTGCTGTTAAGAAACTATTAATGGAAAAATGTACCCAATTTCAATGTGCATTGAGCATATTATATGTTCAAGTTTTCTTTTTCACACAAGAGATTCTCTACAATGATAGTGGTTACTATTTTTTAAAACTTTAAATGCCATTAGGCTGGATGGTTTATTGAACTCGCCACTCAAAGCATCGAAACGTGCGTTTAACGGATATCAAACTGCACTACACTCAGTCTCTAAGGACGACAACAAGATTAGTTGCCGAAACATTGAAGGAGATGCATCAAGCGACCTGTGAAGTTGCCTTCATCTGCACGATCCGCATGGAATGCCTGCAAAACGTCACCTCTCTTCATATAATTCTTCAGAGTGAATCTGTCATGGGTACCTGTGTATGGGGAGTGGGGATGCGGTCCAGTCCTGCTCTCCGTCCGACACCCCGATGAGGTCTTCGTCAGGGGGAGGGGGACTGGGTGACGTCATCACCCCCCTGAACGCCTCGTCCACTCGCGCCGCAGACAGGTGGCGCTGCTGCTGTTGGTTCGCGCCCCTCCCGGCAGATGTCCTTCGTTTCCTCCTCCCCCGCTCTCCCCCCCTCCCCCGCTGCTTGCTAGAAGACGCCCGCAGTATTCCCCCACCTCCATACCACTCCTCCGAGTCCACTCCTTCCCTGGCACCCGCCGTCGTGGTGCCATGGCGACCGTGGTACTCTTCGCTCTCTTCCTGGCCCGTCTCCAGGCGGCGGTGGTGGTGCTCCAGCGAGGAGGGCGGGTGGCGCCGCTCCTCCGGGTGCGGTGGGCTCGCGAACTGGGCCTTCCGTCCGCTCCAGCGAGGGTGGCGCTCTCCGTCCAGGGACACGGCCGATTCCGGGCGCCTGGGTGGCGCCGATGGCGCCGGGAACACGTCACTGTGCTTAGGGAGCCACGAGCCTTTGGACGCACCCGCGGGGCGGATGACGCGCTGAAAACATTTAAAAGGACACGATGTTATATTAAGAACATACATATCTGCTAATGGAAGGAGACGTTACTTATTGCAAACCATATTGAACGAACACAAATATGAATGAAAATAATGCTAACGGTTTTCTAAACTTAAAAAAGTATGCATTTTATTATGGAAACTATGTATTTTTTAGTATCACCGTTGTCTACTTTGGGGTGACCTTATCCCACCAGTCGGAAAAAGATAATTGAGTTTCCAAGTCCTATTATGTAACCAGTTAAGCCAATTCTCGTATTTTCTTATATGCATGCCATGCACTTCCACAATGGATAGGTCGACTGAATTTTTATCCTATTGCACTTGAAAATATCGCCATTTTCTTGTTGATTAAGTTTTTGAGTGATTTACATCGCCAAAAAAATTCTATTTCATCAGGTAGAAGTACCAATGGTAGAATGACGATGAACAGTAATTTTGACTCCGTATTACGTTGACTTCTGGTAAATATAACATTCCATGATTCGTTTAGACAACAATTGAAGTATTTTGAAGAAAGCGAGTCGATTCTGTGGTAATTTTTATTGTAAATTTTGTTTTTCTGCTTGAAGTGAGCTTCCTTCCACTCCCATTTAGAGAGTCTTCCGACTCGACCCGCAATCCCAGGGAGAAATGGATGGTCTAGATAGTCCGGTGGAAAGTCTGGTGAAAAGTTGGTGGTTGACCAATGGCAGGTGCCACGTTTATCAAAATCGCGTGAAATCCACCGTTAACTTCCAGCTGCTTAAAGCCACAATTACACGTTACTTTAGTCATCCTTTTTCTCATTGTGTTGAGGTCGAGAACGACAAGGGAAATTTCAGCAAAACGTTTCATGCAGACAAAACCTTGAACTATGAAGAAGATGTAGCAAGTAAGACATGGCAGCTTACAAATTTACTGAATTAAAGTTGGAATTAATCCCTTTTTATTACTTTTTATTTATTCTATTACTTTTTATTACTTTATTATTTAGCTTATTTTTCTTTTGATGTACTTTGTATTTCGTTTCACGCTCAAAACGAGAACACGATATTTCTGATATTAGGTAAAGATAAATATTTATTCCGGCAGTATCAGTGAAAAAAAAACATGCTATCACAAAAGTGAAACTCACGAGAGCGTCAGGGCTGAGAGCCCGTTGTTGAAATTGACACCTGATGATACACGTTTTTGGTAAATGCTTTTTTATCGTTACTATCGGACTGAATGGGGATCGCAGAAGCGTAGTGGGTTGAACGGTGGGTATATTCATTTGTTGATTTCGTGAGAGTTCACGGAAACCTATGTAACGTGGCAAATGGTTGGAATGTTTGAAATCTCATCTGCAAAAGCGGAGGCAATTTTGGCGGTCCCCAGAAAGTTGTTCTAAGATCGCCATCGCACTAGTAACAGCAGGACGGAGACTGTTTGAAAATTGAGTCACGAGTAAATGTTCATCCGATGCTACGCTATGGACGACTCGCTGCTATTCAACTTCCACTCCACGGCTAAGTTGTTTTCAAGCTCGTCTTCGCATTCCTTTCCTTTCCCTCTCACATTACATGAACCCGACTATACACTGAAAAGCGGTTCCAAGATACTGAAGGTTTTCATGCGAATTCCACGCGTTTGAGATTCGAGTGACTGAGAGCCGGCACCTTAGAATCACCCACAAATTCCATTTGTGCACGCGACTGCATGAGTCCAGCTCTGTAGCTGTTCGTGGTGGACTTCCGAGGCAGTCGAATTGGACGTGGACACCCAATTTGACCTCTCTCCCACTTGTTGCTCGCCTGGTGATCTAGACACGAATTCGAGGGGAGAATAGAATGGAGTCAGAACGTATAGATGAAACTTGATTTCTGGTCATGCCACAATGGGCGCATTTTAATCGATGCCCGAAGCAAGGTGATAAACGCAGAGCGACCCATGCATTCTCAACATTAGCAGTGCAGCATTTGATATCGCGAGGAATAGCATTTTAAGGTTGTGAAGTTGATGGATCACATGATAAAAAAATTAAAATTTCAGTTGAAATCCTTATTTGGAAATTATTTCTCCGTGAAATTCGGATCGTCATGTCCGTCGGGGACGCGAGTGGTGACTTTTGAAAGCTAATTTAAATGCGTGGTGGATCGAAACACATCGAAAATAAATGTCGGTTAAAAGCGTAAAATATTATTGATTTTGATGAATGAAATTGGGATCGCTCCACTTTCAGTGACTTCTAATGGTGTCCATGGTAACTCAGTTGAACGCCCGGTGGGCCATCTAGCGGCCGACTGGAGAATCCTCCAGTTGAAATGGTCGACTGCGATTGCTTCGACTTGCATTCGCAGCCCTAACTGTCACTCTCCCACTCACAGTTGCTCTCGTGAGAGGCTCACCTTGGCGTCACCTTCGCCCGTGGCCTCGTAGCCTAGATTGGTGCACGCTCCGGATTCGAACACCTGCCTCCTGTTGGCGGTGCCCCTCCCGCCGCCGGCCGCGTCCGTCGCGTGCTGCTCCTCGTCGTCTAGGGGTGCGGCGCGTCCCGCTTCCGAAGATGCTAGCGCGGAGACGTCGTCGGTGGGCTCCGCACCCGACACCAGCATTCTCTGGCGACGCTTGTGGCGCTGCCTGTTGGCCAAGAGCGCAAGCAGGGCGGCGAGGATGAGGAGGAGGAGCCCAGCGGCCACGGCGGTCGCGGCGACCGCCCAAGCCCCGCCGCGCCAACCGCCACCGCCGCCATTCGACGACTGAGGGCGACCCCACTCCTTCAGGTACGCTGGAACAGAAGGGAGACGGGAGTTGTACGCAGGGGTACCGACTTATAAAAAATATTGGGGGGGCCCATATCGGAGGTCTTGCCCCGGGAAGACGTTAAATTCAGTGTGTCGCAGCACCGAAACACTACCATGATTCACACCACTTGATTCAGTTAACCTGCTTAACCTTATAATTATTTGTTTCAATACACATTGTTGAATTTATCTTAAAAGGTAACTATCGTCAAACATGGGAAATAAAAATAACAAAAATATTTATGTGATTTCACAAAGCATAATTTAACTTAATTATTTTCTTGAATTATTGAGGGGGCTCCGCCCCCCCAAACGAATCTTTGAGGGGGCTCGGGCCCCCTCAGGCCCCATGGAGTCGGCGCCACTGAACTTGTACGAATACGTCCATGAAATACACACCGGTATGCACGCACACCAATAGTACTCATACATTGGCAAGTTCTCAAGTAGCAATACGACTTCATGGGTAACCGGTGGTGGTATCCAGTGGTGCAGCTTAGAATGAAGGCAGGGGGGGGGGAGGGTTTAGGTGCAACCAATATCGGGGTGTGTGGGGGGTATGGAATACCCACCAGGATAAGCGGTAGGTGCGAGATTAATAAATTGCGGAATTTTAGGATAAATGGTTGAAAATGGTGAGTTTTACGGCTTTATGAGGGATATCTTATTGATCCTTACACTATTCTATTAGTAATATCAATTTGATCAAGTGAAATGGATTGAACTAAAAAATTTCTCTGAGCTCTGGGGGGAAGGGGTTTATCCCCCAAACCCCCCCTCACTGCTCCGCTGGTGGTAACCACCGTTTGGTTGGGCCGCAATGCAGGGAGTAACCTTGGTGACGAGAGGCTATCGTGCCTGCTTGGACTTTTCTAAGGAATTGATAAAATCTTCTCGGATTTGGCGCTAGCTAAGGCTGTTTAAGGCCAATGTTTTTAAGAAAAAGCGTCTGTACAGTCATTCGTTCGAAAGAGCGAATCATCGGGCCTCTGGACGCTAATCGTGTATCATGAATAATAAGACACCTTGGAATGAAACATAATTTGGATATATTATGGAATTGAGAAGAGACACCGAAATAGCTCACACACAGCTTACCTCGATTTCAATACAATGCATGCGACAGTTTGCGGATAGTTCTTCATAAGAATGACAGGTGGCGTCGAGTAAACGTAAATTTTTTCCACAAAGCTGTGAGGATAAGTTTTCGTTCACTTAAGCTTCATTTAAATTTATTGCAATTTTTTTTATACAAACCGAAATTCAAGTCTAGATAGGAATGGGCCTATGTGATATACTTCAATGCAAACATAGCTGCTGCTATACAATGACTCAGTTAAGCTTATAGACTATCTACCAATTGTAATGTATGGGGGCACTGTCATACGTAGATCCTAATTTTGGGGGTGGAGGGGGGAGACAGCGAGCCGTCCTGGGCCCCTTCCCTTATATTCGCCCTCGAGTGGACTAAAGTTAACAACGCTAAAAATTATTACGGAGGCTTCCGCGGTTAGTTATTTGGTGATGGTTTTCCGGGTTTACACCGCGTTGATACATGTTTTGCGGACGACAGTTTCGGGCGCGTTCCAGCTCCCGTCTTCGGGTCCAAATGATTTGCAGATCATTTGGACCCGAAGACGGGAGCTGGAACGCGCCCGAAACTGTCGTCCGCAAAACATGTATCAACGCGGTGTAAACCCGGAAAACCATCACCAACGCTAAAAATTATTTTGGCCCTAAATGCAGAGCGTATCCTTGGTGACGATAGGCGATTGTTTCTGCCGGACACTTCAGGCATCGAACTCAGTGAAGTAATATATGGCCTTTCTCTGTCTCATGCGCGCAAAAAGCAATAGCTAATAATAATAAAATATAATAAAGTTATAGTAATGTCGTTCACTTGGACCCGAAATTACGATTCATTGAAACAATTCTATAATTGGAAGGGAAACATATGTTACGGCGAAAAATGGATATTCCTCAATGAGATATCCTTTCATAAGCTAAAAATACAAAAAAAGCGAATGTCGTCGCCAACTCTTTTATGTGTTACTGACGTCATTAGAATTCTGGTTTCTTTTGTTAGTTTATGGAGAATATTGAGGGAAAGTATCACTCACGAGAATATAAACGATAGCAAACCACGGGAGGCCGATGCTGGAGAAGGAGGAGGAGTAGCTGTGACCCTCCCGGCACGAACTCGTGGCGTCATCAACTTCTCGACGGAAGGGCGAAAAAAATATTTATTTGTTACCGTGGATAGTTCTAGGGGGAAGCGGCGGATCGGAGAACAGATACGCGTCTATTTATATTTTAAACTCCATGGCAATCGACAATAAACAACAAACAGGTTTTAAAGATCATACGTTGGCCGGTCTCGGTGGCGGCGGGTAAAGTCCTCGCCTGCCAAACATGAGGTCGCGGGTTCGAGTCCCGACTGGGTAAGTTCCCCTTAACCAGGGTATGGTTGTTTGTGTACGTTTAATTGTTGAATTTGTTGAATATCCCGATTTAAAATGGCCTATGAGAGCTGTATTCGGAGCTTTGGGAATAAAATTCCTCGAGGCATATTTGTGGACAAAAAGTTTCTCCGAATGAAATTAAGTAATGGCTAAATAATTACGATTTAATTAGAAAGAGTAGGTTTCGCAAGCGAATTACCAACAACTGTCGAAATATGAGTTCTAAGTTTTGTTATTAAACCCGTGGTCTTGTGAATGCTTGTCGTGAAATTTAATTCCGTGTATTCTACACATACTACACGGGTTGCCCCATGGGTTGACTCATACGCCTTTGCAAACTCTTTGACGTTAGGCTGTTTCTCAATTCATCATCCAAGTTCGTAATTACAGGAAGTTCTAGTGCTTCTTTGTTCTCCAGTCGTGTTAGTTCTTTGTGCTCTCGCTTCGCGCTCTGTCTCTGCCGTCTGTGTTGTTCCACGAGATTTCCTCCCAACAAGTTCGCGACTTCGCCGTCTCCCGCGTCTTCTCTCCCTTGCTCCCCCCTTCATTCACCCCCTCTGTCCATTGCCTGTTTGATCCTTCTAATTGCTTCCCAACTCGCGCGCAGAACTCCGCAAATTCGGCTCGAAATCTTGGAAGATTTTATTGCACAGTGGCTACCACCTACGTCCCAGCCAAACTTGTGCAAATTCAAGTGTCGTCTGATTTTATGCATTTGACGGTTCCCAACATTATATGTTCGGTCCAGGAAATTCTCTACTCTCTAGAATCTTTAGACTTACACGTTGTCTTCTATAGTTTGATTCGGGCTCCTCGTAACTTAGCAAGTAGAGAGGAGAAATTTGCTTGGGTGATATGCGGGTTGTCTGAACTGGTATTTTTATCGCCAATTTACGCACATAGGGAAATAATACATTTCATTAATAAAGCTATAGATACCGTATGCATGGTGCTAACATCGTTGGTTTTGACGAAGGGGTAATCTACACTCATTCTACCCTCTCGGATGACAAAATAAAAGTATATACATTTCGTTTGCATGATGCATGGATTTCAATGAGGAACTTGCATGGGTCGTAGATTGCTCTAAAAACTATTTTGAATAAGTCAAATGGATCCATTGGCTCGCAAAAATACCTTCAGTTTCTCCATTCAACATCAAAAGAAATAAAAAAATTGCATTTGAAATCGAGAAAAATTTCTCTGAGCCGACCACTGCGCGAAGACACCCGAGCGTTGCCGAGGCCAGGCGTGACGTCATAGGTGCCTAAACAACCGTAGGGAGTTGGGAAATACGCTGAGCGCATGGTGTAAAATTTGTTTTGAGGGAGTATTTAGCCGCTCGTCGTCACTTTATTTTGTTCTGTTATTCTTGGGCAAGTTTTCCTAATGCAATTGTGCCTAGATTATTACTTGGGATATTAATAATGCAGCATCGGGATGATGAAGTACAAGCGTTTCACTTCGTACGTTTTAGTTACCAGAAAAATGGATGATAACGTTGCCACTCGTTCGAATAGTACACCTGAAATTCATCTACATCTACATAATACCCCGAAAGCCGCCTAAGGCGTGTGGCATGGGTTGTTAGGACACCAAAAATTGATGCCTCGACCCTCATGGAATTTGTTAAGACAAATTATTGCTATACGTCGGCGGCAAATCGAGATGTAAAAGACTTGTAATACTGGAGGATAACGATCGTAAGCTGTGCTGTTGACATTAGAGTAAGCTGTGCTGTTGTATTTGGCAACGCCGAATTAGCGGAGAAGGTAGTCCTATCCGTCCTACGGTACGAATTCACAGCAAAACAGTCTGCACGCAATCCACATGTGAGATCGCGAATCGGTTCCGCTGCCAACACACACACAAGCTACAACCTACTTCAATAATATAGGTAAATCCATAAACAATATACTAGCATATACCATAAAATATAGTGGGAAATAGGCAAATACTCTTATCAAAAACTGGAAGTCACTGCCACATTCTTATATTCATCACGTACAACTTACAATAACAGAACTCGTTATGATGAAAACAACTATTTATTCACTGATTTAAACCCTTAAATTAGCCCACACAAGTGACACAGGTGACTTTTCTCACTACTATTCGTTGAAATAATGGAATAACAAACTTCACTCACAGTTTTTATTTCAATAGCGTGATCGTGCAATGTCATATCTACGGTGAACAACGGAGATTAGCACGCCACTGACAATTTTTACACTACTGTTAGACATTTATCGATAGCGTAATAGCACTTTTTACAATTCAATCACGATGGAACACTGATAACTCTTGGCCGATATTTTTCAACCTTGTCAAACTTTGTGCATTACAACCACTGGCACTGTGATTATTATCAGTAGCTTAACGAGAGATGTCACGTTGAAAATAACACTATTTTGTCACAAAAATGTTCCTAGATGTCTCCAATCAGCGAGAAAAAGTTGCATTGACTGGAATTCACCCCATGATACAAGGACAGACAGTCCTAAACGACGAATTCTCCGGTACCTACGAATAAACGGATGAAGTTATTGTATATAAAAGCTAAGTGGACATTAGTAAACATCACAATTGTTCTAATTACATCCTTAAATGAATGATATGCCGTCGATAACATTAACTTACAATTAACGTATCCCACTTCCAATGGCCGTGGCTCAGACTCCTACAACGATGTTATTTAGATATTATAAAATTTTTGGTTTAACTGCTCCAGTTTTATATTTTATGCCGTTACTCAGATATTAATATTATAAATAATGCAAAATATGAGGGCTTCCAAGCCTCTATCGTGGGATATTTATCTTTAAACAGAAAATAATCAACACGTCTAACAAACGAAGATCTCACAACGGCAGGCAACTATTACAAACAATCACAATAGCTTCGCGTGATGTTTAGGCACCTTTGACGTCATCGAGGCTTCGTCGGCAGAGGCTTGGAGGGTGAGGGTGTTTTTCCCGCGCTTTAAAATTCGTTATATTTATCGTTAAATATCTCGCGAAGGAAAACTCAGATATACATGCGGTTTTCTTTGTTGTACTCAGAAAATAATTTTCTGTTCGCCTGTGAAATAAAAAAAATTCATGCAAGTTCCCCAATCGTTATAGAGGCTTGGGTTGTGAAATATAATAGTATGGGAAAATGGAGTGACTGATGCCCAAGTAGCAGTGGTCTCCCCAGAATATGTACTGCGGGCAGCCATTGCTAGGGGAAAAAGTTCGGGGGGGGGGGGGGGGGGGCTGAAATCCCCAAAGCTTCCCTCCCCTCTATTTACGCGCCTGCTTATAACTGATGCCTCAACAACAACGAAAAAATATTGTCAATGCGCTTGAAAAAGCAAATTGACAACTTCGTCAGTTTTTTTGAAAATTGCCAAAACTTTTAGGCAAAATATTACCTGAGATATTCATCACTTTGAAAAATGTTGAGTATCGGTGATGTGATACATATTTTCCAGAGTGATGGATTCTTCACTGACGGACTGGCCCTAATCTTCCGTATGGATAGTATCACGATTCACTCCGAGAAAATGAAATGGCACTCTATCATTAACAGCGATAAATTCGTCGCTTGGAGGTGTCGATGGCGGTGCGTGTTTATTAAAATTTTAAATGTGGAAAATCAATAAAGAAGTGTTTGTTTAGTCCATCATCAAAAAGACAAGATTGTCGTTTTTTCTTCAATTTTAAAACTCCGAGGCGAAAATTACGCCAAAAGGTATCCATTGCTTTGGAAAATATACTTTATCAGTACCGCTGGCCTCTTATTATTGGTAGGTATCGAAAAAAGTGATTTTCTTTTTTTTCTGTTCAATTTAAAGTTAACATAGTGAAATTTTGAATTTGTAACACGGTTTTATACATTGGTGATGGTTGTTGTAATGAAATTATTTTTGTTTGGGTTGGTTTTAGTTTTTGTAATTTACAAAAATAGACAGTGATTGATGGAGAAATAATTGTATAATTAGGAAGAAATATTTATTTTGTGATAAAAAACTGACATGCTAAGTTGGTATCACAATTGTCTCCTAGAAATAATAATGGCATTTTAGGAAAAACCCATTTACATCGATAAATTTGTTCCTCTTGAGATGTCGTTTTTCAACGTTTCAAATAGATGATCGGTGTCTCTTCGATAGGTGTGTGTTTGTGCTTGACCCTCCTCTGATAACTCCCTCACAACTCTTTGGGATCAAACGGGTGGCGGTTGTTGTTATCAGTCACCAGGGCGATGTCCTCCCCCCTGCCGGTCGAATTGGAAACTAAATCCATGAGGATTAAAATTTCATTCACTCGTATACCGCCGGATGAAAATTTAATGGAGGCAGCGGCTTTTTTCCTCCTTATCTCCGAAATTGTTTTCCACAAATGTTAGTTTGGTTTCCTGTCGCCATCTTGTCTCGCCTGACCGCCACCAATGAGCACAGAAGCAAGCATTCCCATCGAAGGAAAATGTCATGTGGTGCGTGGAAATGTCATCGACGAGACTTGAGAGGTATTACGAAATACTTGGGCCGCATCAATCAATCATTCATTAAGTTCACCACATCAAGAAGTCCAAGAGCCTCTGATATAACTTATGTGGAGGAAACCGGAACTATGGGAAAGGAGGAATTTTATCCTCCGCAGCTGTAGAATGAGGTTTCACAAAAGAAGCTAATAATTATTATATTCCTACTTATATCACACGGCCCAATCCAAAATCCCCGGATACTCTCAAATATAAGATTTTATGGAACGATATTAGAATGATCATGAACGTCCTTATCTAATATTGCATCACACGATCCTCGGACTTGAATTTGCTAAAGGTTTATTTGGGCTTGTTGCTATGTAAACATAGAAAATTGTGTTTGGGTGTTTAATTGCTTTAATAAAAATTATCAGATATGAAATTAAACCTCGCTGTAAGTCATGGAAATATTTATTTTATTTCTAGATGTAATGAGTTTACGATCGCAATTCAAACGCTTAGGATATCAAACTTGGTTAGTCGACGGCTTCTTTGTTCTGCTGGGAGTAATAATGAATATACGATCTTATCCATTATGCTAATGAAACTGGTATCTAGGATGTTAGAGAAGATACAGGATTTTCAGCATGCTGGCTGTGGGCAGAACGAAGATGATGATCTTGCACCTACTGTGATGTAATCTCTAGTATTCGCGGATATGTGCATGGCGAAGGATCGCGTGATTCAGCCTTTGCGTTGCATTCTATCTGTCGTCGCGTACGTTACTTAGACGCGTCAATAAATAGTTTCTTCCGTATTGCCGCCGAGGTCAAAGCATGGATTCCTTGAATCAACAGCTTAAACCCTTATGCCAGCTGTGAGTTTATGAGTACGTGTCACTCCAACTCAACGGGTTATATTTAATCGTGACCTATTAATCGTTCAAGACATACGCTATTATCTCGGCCTAAGCTTAAAATAAACCCTTTTCAAAAGCAACTTGGAATACAAATATGGGAATTTTATTTCCACAAAAATATTTCCTTAACATTTTTCAATTACGATAAGCGAAAATTTGGCGAGAGTGTTCTATGTTTACTTATAATTATAATTTAAGCTGAAGGCGATATTATAAAAAAAAGTAATACATGCCAATAAAAAACTCGTGGAAAAGGAGTGATGTGCTGGTTCTGTCAAGTCCCTTTCGTAATTTTTTAGGCTAAAATTTAGCGACATTTAATATTTTGAACTCTAAAACCTTGTCCTTCTGGTTCAATTTAGTTTTGGTGGCAGATGTCGTCTTTCCAAATGAAAGCGTAAAAAATGACATCATATTTATCGTCTTTGGTTCAGGGGTTCATTTGATCCCATACGTCTCCATGTCTACCAATTCAAAAAATGGTCGTTAACAACAGTTTGCTCGATTTGATGTGCTCATATATTGACGTTTAACTTGAAAGAACCCTGGGTCAGATTGCAATGGAATGAATATCTCGCATACCCTATTTCAATCAAGTGTGACTATATTTCATTGGAGGGAGCCATCTTCAGTTTTTTCGGACGTTAGGAATTTCAGACTATAAAAAGAACGAATTTGCGGCTTCTGCTCACGTAATCAGTGATTAAAGTCTCTGCGATCCAGTGTCACACGGTCCTATGACACAATTGTCTGATTCCGAGGAAGGCGTTTGTTTTCATGTCGCTTATTTCTACTGAAAATTCAATTTCCGATACATTTGATGCGATAAATTATTTTATTTGTCAACCTTTTTCATTTATTTTTAAGTAACATCGAATTAGGTGTTTAATTGTTGTATTCAACTTTTACCTACCAAGCAGCCACCTTATACGTCTTTTCAGATTCACTCTTGAGGTTTCCTTACCCCAGGATTGATTCCTCTGAATTTATTTTTAAAAATCGTTACCTAATTTACTTACCACAGAGCTTCGCTGGATTTCTCCGCTCCATCTGCGTGGCAGGAGCGTGAATACAACGAGCCCCGATGTTCGTTTGTTTTCGGGTCGAGCGTCGAAATCAATGGAGGGCCGAGGTTGGTTGTGCCGCGCATTGTTACGCCGAATTACACGGGAGGGCCTCCGCGTGCGTGACAACCGGCTGTTTACTTCTCTTCGGAGTGCGCCCACCACATATCGAGGCATCTTCTTTCGCCAGTAAGCCATAAAAACCCCTCAAACATATCCGCGTCTTTTATGGATCATTTTCGTGTTCACCTTACGTATTTTCACAAACATTTTTTTTACAATTACCTACCCCGCGTCCTTTTCAATAGTTCGCTTCTATTCCTTTCGGCATTATTTATATTCTGTGTTTTCCCAGTAACGGATTTTGCGAAAGCTTTTACGAAGTTTTTTTCATGAGATTTAATCCAGCTGAAAAATAATATTAATAGGCAAAATAAATCGTCTGCAGAAGGTTTAGTCTTAGTAAAATTCATCGAGGGAATTGTCCAAAGCTCATATCATTCCGGAGAAATCCTTCCAATGATGTGAAAATGGCTTCATTTGAGAGGTCGCGAGTTTGAAAGCAGCTGCTTTTTTTTTTAATAGAATGAATTCTTGAGGCGAAGGATTACTTTCTCATGGGAAAGAAAGAAAGAGATATTTTACCGAAAATTCTTCATGATTCTTTTAAGAAAATCTTGTGATCCATACATAATTTGATTATTTCACCATTATAAAAAGACGAGCGATATGAACAAGTGAGATCGAAGAAATAGCTCACATTTCGTTTCTTTTTGGAATAGGTACCTTATGTGTATATTGCCGTACCTTTCGTTATGGTAGAAGAATTCTCATTTGCTCACTTACTCCGTGAATCTAACTTAAATTATAAATATCTTTTGGACTTTTACTTGATTGATAACCTGGCAGATTGTATTCACGATGCCCTCTCGGGCTTCCCACCAGGTTAATGAGTGAAAAGTTATCAATATTTCTGTGGATGAGTCCACAAACGTCTTCATGGAATAAACTTACATTAAAAAATTGGCTTGCAGATTTCCGCAGCTTATTTTATTTCTATACATATGTATCTGTTCTTCCGGGTCCGATTCATTTTCCACTCAACGTTATACTCATCTTAGCTCCTGGAAGCTTTATCAAAAGACCGAGTAAATTGGCTCCATCTCAGTATTTTATGCGAGCATATGTGCACGTGTGCCCATTGTTGGCTCAACAATGGGACTATAGACACAACAATGATATCACAGAGACACGTCTATGGCTAAGTTCTAACAACACGTACCTCAAAACTTGGTCGGTCTTACGCAGGTACCTTAAACAAAGCGTAATAACATTTAAAAATATATAATAAAAGGGAAAAACAACTCTTTGTTTGCAAACGTATGCTTCTTTTTCAGTTTTATGAACTTTTGGTTTTTAATTTCAGTGTACAAATAAAAAAGTTAAAAAGCGTTTCTTTTGCTCTCCTAAAAAGTTACCATTTTTGAGATACGTGTTGTTAGAACTCAGCCCTCGATATGCTCTAACTGAATCCTTAGACGTGGCCAATTTCCTCGGTCTTTCGCTAAAGCTCGCAGGAGCTGAGAGTTGTGGAAACGTTGAGTAGAAAATGAATCAGACGGACCATTTCCTGGAAGACACGGCCACAGGTATTTCTTTAAAATGTTAAATTCAGTTTTCAAACAAAGTTTTTTTTCAAGTTGCTGTTTATATCTATTGTCGTTAAGGAGGAACCTGCGCTTCGAAATACTGCTTTCATTAGTTAGATAAACTCGATAACAACGAGTTAAAATCGCTAAATTAGTCATTCATAAAAATTAAAAGCAATGCTAAATCAATCAAAATAGCTGTACAATGCATGAATTTGACTTAAAATGGAATAATCTAGTGATATGAAGAATGGCTGTTATATTGACTCTTAGGTATCGGAAGAATTTAAATACTTTCTCTGGAAATACAGTAAAGCTTTATAACTACATCATTTGTGATGAATAAAATGAACTTAACTAATGAGACCTTTTGCTCTGTTAATTTCAACCTAATTTGGAAAAATGGTTTATTTATAATTGCTGACCACCAACTTGACAACGCTGCCAACATGTCGTAGTTTCACAGCGGTTGAGCACCTTTGTTTGTTTACGTTACCTCGTCGAGTTACGTTGCATTGTGACAATATTACTCGTTTTATTATCCCTTTTACTTAGCCTTAAGATATTAAATATACCTTTGGGCTAAAGTGATGGCGTCTTTATGCCGATTTAAAGGCAAATTTGTGTCTGAAGGTAAAGGTAAGAGCTTGGATTATTTGAGGAAACGAAATGTGGCCGAAAGTGAATCCATCAATTCCATCGAAGCGATTTCAACGAGTGCATCTGTTGAAGGATACCGAATCGTTTACGTGCATTTTTAATTTCTTAAGAAATTTTTGTAATATTTCCCAACATTAAGTGTCCATCATTGTTTAAATAATCAATGTTTATGTCTTGATTTATGAAGATTAAAGTCCTTGTCGAATGACTGACACAAAGCTCTTTAATGTTTATTTCTTTGTAGATTTTCCATTCAATAGCCTCATCCATACTATTAATAAGGAGTTGATTAGTGAAAATTAGAAACTAATGTGTCAGTTATAACCCAAATGTAATTCGAATCATTAGTATCAGGATAATGAAATAATACTTGTTCCTAGTGCCGAAGTTTCAGTAAATTTGGAAGGCTGGCATTGCAACTTCTACGGACTCACTTATGTCAGCTGCCATCGATTGCTCAGGAATGCATCCTAATTTTTATCCTCCTGCAATGACTTCATGAATAGGTAAATGTATTTACTGTTGTTTTTTCAAATTATGCTAATTGGACCTTTGGAAAACGTATCAAAGTAAATTGTTTGGTCGGTGAAAAAGGAAGTACTCTTGTCTATTTTATTTTATACTTTCGAAGAATTACATGGGTGAGTATTCGATTAATTAGTACGTTCGCGAAGTTGTATTTCCAAATACTACATAGTCGGTACCCAACGGCAATATGCTTGTCTCGTGGTATATTCATTTACCTGTACGTTCTAGACATTCTAGTCATTCTAGTCGTTCTAGACATTTAATATCAATTAAACTGATGATTAAATACATAATGCGCTAGATTTTCTACTTCACGCTTAGAACTTCTATTTAAATAAGTATTTTCTACAAGTTGAAAACGATGCATATTTTTCGAAATAAACGTAAAAAAATTTGAAGTAGTATTCAGAAGAACAGATAAACTATCGCAAGTCTCATTATATTCTATCATTTTCGCTTTTGAAGCGATACGCCGACAATTTCAAGGGATGTATTGAATTCCGGTCATGATTATTCGCATGTTTAATAAAATGTAGTCGCATATAGGAATTACTTGAACAACCAGCACTGATAAATTTCATACTTCGGTGTATAGCACGTTTCGAGATGAACTGAATATTCGTTTCATGAATACGTATAAAAATGACTCCAAAAAATCCAATTCACTGGATTTATGCAGCGGTCGACAGGTGCAATATCGCTCTTCATATTTAACCTCCGTATATTTGCAACGTTGCCACTACCTCCGCCGCATAATGGCTGCTCGCTCTGCAGAAAACCGGAAGTATGTTCTTTAAACTTAAATACTGGCGCTAACATATCGGTAACCCCTTCTCAAAAAATACATATATTAAGCATCGATGTCTATTCTATGCTGTGCTAATTTTTCAACGATAAATTTCGGGCCAAATTTGAGATAAAAAATGTTTTACAAGGTAAGGTCATCATTCTCCCATAAAGACAATGTATTTCAAGGTGGAAATCCGTCATTTTCAAATCCATAAATCTTTCTTAAATGGCCGGTGACATAGTAATATTTTTTCACTATTCGATAGAAAAAATAATGAGCAACAACATATGTCAAAATAAGGGGAGGTTTTCGGGCATGTTTGAAATGATGGTTCCTCCTTAAGCGTTTTTAAAATGGATTTTGAAGATGGATCCTTAGAAGGTGACACCGTGGCGTCGCCGTTGACGTTATTGTTCTCCAATGGGATCCCTAAAACCTCTTTGGAGAGTCTATCCCAATCCCTCGATGTCTTGAGCAGCTTTTGAGTTTTCTCAAAGTGAAAAAATGGCCATTATTTTAGGCTTCTTGTTTCGTTTCCGCCAATATTTTCGGAACTAAAAAGCCTCGCACAGCTGCGACGCTCCTTGACCCTTTCACACAGGATTTTGTACTTTCCCGGTGAACTAATGAGATGAGTTCTTCTCGGGTTTCCGTCCGGGTCAGATCTTCAGCTGCCAGTAGACGTTTCAATGGCTGACTCCTCCATCATCCCCAAGCGTTGATGCCGGCTTGTTCATGTCCAACAATAGTTTATCCCGGGAATAAATGGCAATTATATGAAATATATGAAACTTCTACAAAAAATAATAATAAAAACAATACATTCGCGTATATTCACAGTATATTCGCGGATCTGTTTAGGCTGTCGTCTCTTCAGCATTACTGCGGGTCGAAACACTGGTGCGGGAGTTGTATCTGCTGGAATACCCCCAGGGGCGGCGGAAAACCCGTGAAACTACGGTCAGGCCACCGCAGTACAATAAACTATAGAAATATTAACATCCCAAGAAAAGACTATGTCGATATTAACAATATATAAAACATTTAACGAATATTGAACAGATGGTAAATTGAATCTGATAATTAATATTAATATAAACAGGCAAATTAATAACCGATAAATAAATGATGCCTTTCACTGAATCACTCGCTGTTATTCTCACAAGTTGAGGGGTTCTCCGAGTTCTTCTTCGTGTTCTTTTTCCTCCACTTCAGATGGGCTATGGTCGCCGTCGCTAGGGCCCCTGGGTGATTTGACGCTGACGTTGGGATTTCTGCGTCCTGATGCTAAAGGTGGAGATGGTCACCGTCGAATCAAGGGGCTGAGTATATCTTTCTCTCGTTGGCATCGAACACAGAACCTTTCTCTGGAAGCATGATGTCCCTGAAGAGCCGTGCGCTAGGTATATCCTCCAGGCGTTGATTTTCTCGCCTTTATATAATTTTCAGACCCGTGAGTTCCGAGTAAGGTGGCTCCTGATTGGCTGGTTTCCCTTTCCCTCCTTGGTTCCCTGATTTTCCGGAGGATGGCCCTCGATGATTGGCTGAGTGCATATCCAGAATATCTGTTGAATTTCCTCTCCTCCATTTGGATCTCAATATGGCTTCTTTGTCAATCTATCCCATATCCCATGTCTGCCATACAGATCGATTCCGTCTTGTCAAAACGGATACTACGGTGGTCTTGTGCTAGGCTGGATAGCCTATCCTATTGCTTCGGTCGTATTTTTTTACTCTAGTTTCGATAGTTCGGCCAATCTCTCCTGTGTAAGCTTCCACGCGTTCTCACGGAATTCCATAAACTCCCGAAGGTTCGAGTCCAATTTTAACTCCGTAGACTCCTTAACTCTATTCTCTCGTCCCATCTAGCACTCACATTGAAATTTCTATTATTTATCTATTTTATTAAAGATTATTAGAAGATTATTTATTAGAAGACTCAATTATTCCATCCCGTTTTGGAAAACAGAGATTTATTCCGTAAATAAGAACACTTTTACATATTTACTTCCGTAAGAACGACAAATTCAAACTATATTCTCTCGGTGACGCTGAAAATGTAATAGGTACTATCATTTGCAAAAGTCTTGCAACAAATCGAGCGGCGCCACTTTCGCTCCACAAAGATTGTGCCCGGAAATTGTATGGTTTTCGGGTGTATGCAACAATCCAATACTAGTCTTCATGGTTCAATGCATGGAGAACGGGTCATTGGGTGGGTGAGGTATTTTGTCATCCTTTTCAGTCTCGGGATTTGACCGCTTCCATTTAAGTGAAATTAATGTTCATGATATTCCTCCAAACACATTGTAGCATTTAATGCAGTAGGAAAGATCGAAGGTAATTCCTCGGAGAGATTTTAAAAAGTTGGTTGCTTGGCTCTTTTTGAGTGATCTCAGCTCTTTTCAGAGAGCTGGAAATCACGAGTCGTTCACTGTGAACATGGCAGACTTTTGTTTACATCTATCGACTCGGGTTGATGTTTTAATATAATATCTACGACATATGATACGAGGCGGCTTTGAAATTCCCAGTGTTTCATCGCATAAATATCTGAGCAAACACGTAAAATATGAATTAGTTAAGCTGATCGGCATTAATCGTTGCGTAAGTAATAACAGAGTTCTCCGACGTCCGTCAATCGGTAAAGATGTTTTCCTTTCCACTTATTCAAAGTATGACGAGGAAAACTTAATGCCAGCTAAAAGTCCCATTTTTAATGATTGTCGGATTTCAATAGGTATTGTTTGATAATATGTTCTACTGCTGAATTAGTGTGAATGCGAATAATAACTCTAAGCTGCTATGGCGTTGATAATTAAGTTATCTTATTTAGATGCAATCATTTACATATACACTGATGAATTCGGGATAATGTAGATTACTTACTTAGCATTATTAATTGAATTATCTACTTGCATTAAGTAGGTTACATTGTATTAGGAAATGTGTTTGTTGGCAATACGTTTTATGTTTAAGGCATCAGTGGAACTGCAGCACATTTCATAAAACCTTTCAAGTCGAGTAAGAAGGACGTAAGCAAATCCTAACAGAATTTCTGTTTGTAATGAATGTATACGTTTGCTTCATTAGAAATACAAATACCGAGTTTGAAACATAATAACATATAATAATAACTTTAAAAGACGATACCATACCGAAGTCGCAGGCGACAACATCATTATATTCCTATTGTATATACTAACCAGCCGAAACATAGAGTATGCGAAAGCCTCCGTGCTCAAGTTATAATCATATAAACGAATAAAAGACTAATATACCGAGAAAGTGATTATTTTGATCAAATTCGTTCAAGTGAGAAGCCGTAGCAGAAGCACATGAAGGAGCTCAGTGTTACAATAACATCAAATAATTAAAATTACCGTTTGATGACCTTGAGCTAGAAATAGCTCAGTGGATAAACATTCGGGCTGGTGGTAGGAGGGGCCTGCGTTCAAATTCATCCCGTGGCCGAAAATTTTTATCCTCCGCATAGCCGTATTTTATTTTAATGTTTTTAATATTTTTGAAATTTATGTTAAGAGGGTACCAGCTATTGAATTTGAGCATCTTTTGCAACAATTTCTAATTTTAATGACCGTGCGACAGGAATCATGCGTAGTTAGCGCGGTAGGACGAATCAATTGCGTTTTCTTGAAGGAACTCCAATCAGAATCACTGGTGAATGTAATTTCTAGTGCTATATGGTTTCCTTTACAAGTCCGTAACTGCTCAACATTATTAACCTTTGGAATGAGAACTATCGTAATAATCTAAGGTTCCATATACGTAATTTCTTAAATAGATCAATTTTATCTGATTAAAAAGAAAATTATGATTGATATTTTGCAGCGATTATGCTGTCCGTCTATGTAGTATGCTGCCTATTTGTCATCAACTTGTCGCCATCTCCTACCAAGTTAATTTCTCCAGTAAAGTTTTTCAGAACAATTTTACCCTTTTTCGTTTCGTAAATGAGGAGTGACGGAAACTTTTCTTAGAGATAGAAAAAGATATAAATTAAGTGAAAAATTTTACTTTTAAACTTTAGGCTTCAGTATTCTACAATCAGTGTTTTTTTAATACAGTAATTTTGTTGGAAAGGGACAGAATGTGAGACTTATAGCTGATCTACTAAGTACAATCCTTGGAATAACCTATGTAATGGTAATCCTTAATCGTGCACGCACCACGGCGCTTATTTTTAAATATAGGAAAGGCTTATCAAGAGGTATTTATCAACTATTTTTCTAGTGCGTACTTTCTTCAAGCAAATTGTGGCATCAACATGTATATGATAGTGCTACAAATTGGCCCTATTTACACTATTTTGGAAGTACGTGAGAATCACTTACGGCCTGCAAGTTTTACTCAAGGTAACCTACGTCCTCGTCCCTGGCTGGTAAAGTTGCGATAAAGATGTAGGGCAAGACGAGGTGCAGGACCTATTAGCTGACCAAAACTACGGCCCGGGAGCACCCGATTCAGCGTTAAGAGCTGAGGGAGCGGCTTAATTATGCGCAAAGTATTTTACCTCCCTAACAGATGCGCAAAGTATTTCCCTCCCTAAAAAAGGGCGAATATTGGTTAAAATTGACTTTCAATTTAATCTCTGTCCGTTGTTGTTATTGGAAACCTTACCAATGGAGGCATTCATGGATAGGGAAAAGTCGTACTATTAAGTCACTCTTTAAGTTGGTTGTCCTTAATAATATAATAATGGCCGAAATATTAAAATCGAAACAGTAACTAATTTATTATAACAAAAAGAAGATTAATGCGACATGTTCACTAAATATGTTAGTGCTATCGTAAAAATTTAAGCCTAGATATGTAAAGAGTAAAAATAGAGACACATTCTGCTTGCAACGATGAGGCCTAGCGATTTTTTTTGGCAATCAAAATTCCATTTTTTCCCGAAGAAACATTTCCATCGGTGTAAATATATTTATCCAATTAACAAATTGATAATTAATGAAGAAGAAAGCTTATGGAGCTATCTTTATCAGCTTCAACCTACGTAAAGAATTACGTTGTAATACGTTAAATATGGTGGAGACGACGGAGTCGTGTTTCTTTCCGGAAAATTGCCGGTTAATTTTTTTTCATTTATTAATTCTTCTATATCGATCAAATATTTCAACAACTTAATATAACGTCTCCTGAACGACGTTGAATCCCTAAAAAAAAGGGTTACGAGCGAGTTGATTTCTGTTCCTAATGGCGAAATCGCCCCAGCCGGCCTTATGGGGTTTACTATTGGAAGCCAGGCGTCATAGGTACCCACTCTTTTAACGGGTAAATATTTTCAATTATCTACTCCAGTCAACTACGGGTACAAAAATAATCTCAAACGCCGCGACGACTTAACAACATCTACGCTCGTTTACTCAACTGAACATCGTAATGATTTCCTAAGTCTCACTCCCGTGTCACGATGACCCGTTCGTGAGTCGTTCCCGAGCTACCATGAAGATTCATACGTAGATAGTGATCATTCAAACTTAATGGTGGCCAGAAATCGACAATGGAGCGAAAGTGGCGCCGCTCGATTTGTTGCAAGACTTTTGCAAATGATAGTACATATTTAACATTTTTTTCTTTTTTGCTTGTTTCCAATAATATCAACTAAATTAAATGGCACAAATCGATTCATGTCTCTAGAGGAAATTATGAAATTGAAATTATTTTTCACGATGTCAATGAAAAGGCCGGATAATAGAAAAAATTATCAATAAATTATCAGTACGGAGCACTTAAATGGTTGAGATTCCATTACCCGTTCGTCCATGGTGGAGATAATTGAAAGAATTACACAGGCCAACAAAAAAAAACTTTTTTTTTGGTGCCGGGAGTTTTTGAGCTGATATTAACAATATTAGAGGTGCTGAATCCAAATATGATATCCGTTTTTATGTAACAGCTCTACTTTTTTAGATACGGCGCATTTTATGGTTATATTCTTTCAAATTTTTGATATATTTCAGAAAATATTTTTCAAATTTAAATCAATCTATAAATAAACTAATTCATAATCACTCTGCAGTATTTACTTTGAAAATCACCTTTATACCTTTGAGAAAGGGGTTGGGGAGGATTTGGCTTGTTTGAAGAAGGGGGAGACAGGCGTACAGAGCGGAGGCAGTGGGAAAAGATACAACTAAGGGATGTGGGAAACCCACGGTGGAAAAGGACCCTAGTCATAACTGTAGAATAACGACACGTGGGAAGAATCACAGATAAGTGGAGAAGAGTAAAAAAGGGGGTATAGGGTAAAGAGAGAGTGTGTCTTTGAAAATGGAGAGGCGGGAGTAAGTAAGCAGTAAGGGGATTTCCGAAAACAAATGGTCAAATTCTCAAAGTTTTTGTAAAGCAGCCTCTAAAAATGAGCTAAATTCGAAGAAGCTGTGTCAATCATTGTGATGTGTTTTGTTACATTTGTGGGGAATATACTTTAAAAGAAAATAGGAAAAATATTACAGACTTTGTGAAACGTGCATACCTAGGATATTTTGGTGTTCAGCTTGGTAACCAAGGTAAAAAGTAGGCACCGCATGTTGTGTGTAAAACATGCACAGAACATCAGCGGTATTGAACTACAGGAAAAAGGAAAAGTTTAAAGTTTGGTGTGACAATGGTTTGGAGAGAACCTACAAACCATATTGACGACTGTTATTTTTGCATGGTAAATGCTTCGGGAATTAATCGAAAAAATCGCCACAAATGGAAATATACAGATTTGCCTTCAGCTAGACACCCAGTACCCCATTCAGAAGAAATCCCGATCCTAATATTTCAGACATTACGAGATGTATGTGAGGATAAATATGAGCCATGTGAACACATTCCTGATTCTATTGACGATAGTGACAGTGACTACGAGGCAGTATCAACAAATCCTCAACTATTTAATCAAGATGAACTAAGCGACCTTGTTAGAGAATTGAACTTACCGAAGGAAGCATCTGAACTACTAGCTTCAAGGATGCATGAAAAGAATTTAATGGAACAAGGTACAAAAATTAATTTTTATCCCACAATTGAAAAGGATCTGCTACCCCTCTTTACTCAAGAAGACAATCTTACATTTTGTTTAGACGTTAGAGGTCTTCTGAAAGGAATGGGACTACCGCAATATGAAGCTAGTGATTCGCGTTTGTTCATTGATAGCTCCAAGCGTATTTTAAAATGTGTTCTTCACAATGTTAACAAGTTTGGCTCAATACCAATCGCTCATTCAACTGAAATGAAAGAAGAATATGATACAATGGTATTGGCCTTACAGAAGATAAAATACTAGGGACATCGCTAGGTGATTTGTGTAGATTTAAAATTGGTGAACTTTCTTCTTGGGCAGCAATTTAGCAACACAAAATATCCTTGTTTCTGGTGCCTCTGTGCTAGCAGGGACAGACAAACCACTGGATTAAGAAGGAGTGGTCAAAGAGGGAAAACTTAATTATTGGGTAAAAACATTATTGCTGAGTCTTTGGTGAACGGGAGAAAATCACCTTACCGCCCCTTCACGTTAAACTAGGCTTAATGAAGCAATTTGTAAAGGTTCTTGACAATGATGGACCATGCTTCGGCTACTTTAGAATAAAAATGCCGCAGATAAGTATAGAAAAACTTAAAGCTGGTAGTTTTGATGGGCCACAAATCAGACAACTTACAAAGGATCCTGCTTTTGTCAAGCCATTGAATGAGATTGAAAAAAACAGTTGGCTTTCATTTGTTTAGGTAATAAAATTTTTTCTGGGAAATCACAAGCGAGATAAATTATATTGAGCTGGTAAACAATATGCTCTCCAACTTTAAACCACTTGGATGTAATATTAGCATAAAAGTTCACTATACACAGTCACTTAGACTGTTTTCCTGAAAATTTAGGCGACACAAGTGAAAAACAAGGTGAATGATTTCACCAGGAAATCAAAACAATGTAAGATCGCTACCAAGGAAGATGGAATAAACATATGATTGCAGATTACTGCTGGTGCATAAAACGAGACTGTTTTAACAAAGTGCACGCAAGAAAATCGCGCAAAAGGAGCTTCCGTAGTCTTGAGTGACATTTTTACGTCTTTTTTTTCCTTTAAATTGTTTTATTTTAGTAAAAAACGTTACTATTTGTATTCAATTGTATTGTAAAACTATTGTAATTGTAGGTAATTTAACATTCCTATAAATAAATCAAGTCTTTATATTTTGTGGGTTTTATCATTTATGTAATATCATCATATTGAACAATTTTTTACGTAAATAACAACATATCTGTATCTGGAAAACTAGAGCTGATAGGAAAAAACTAATATCATATTTGGATTCAGCACCCCAATTATACTTAGAATCAGCTTTAAAACCTCCGGCACCAAAACCACTGTTGACCTGTGTTATCGAGGATTATTACCACCTGAAGTGAATTTAGCGTGAAAATAAGCGAAGAGGGATTTTGTCGATTTTTGAATTCGCAGGGAAATTAGCGTGAGGTTTTCGGAACTCGCAGCGTTGTAATCATTTGTTTTAGAGTAGCACGCGCTTCTTACCCGTGCTTTGTTCATTGCAAACGTGAATCATGGATGAATACATTGTTGGATGAGAAATATAACGGATATCGCATGAAATAGAGAAGTTAACTCCGGAAAATACACAGAGACAGCTAGGAAACCACTCTAATTAATTTCAATACTTTAAGTGCGGCAGTTTACTGTTAGCTCTCCAGAAGAATGACCGATGACGTTCAGTTCACGCCATTTTTTCTATAAACGTCCCAGAGCTTGGGAGGAAAAATTTCTTGTAGCGCTTAAATTTAATTTATTGCTGGTTTTCCCTCTAAATCAGGCTTAACCAATGAATGCACCCACAAGAAACAGAAGATTTTCTAATCCAATCTCATGCAACTACCTCTTTTCGCTCCCGTGGTGAGTTACAAAATAACTTCGGCGCGTAATCCGCAGGAGACCATTTGAGTGCTGTGGCTTTTGAAGAAGACTTACAAAATGCAAATACATGGTTTTCCCTTTAACCGCGCTGGGAAGTCTAAACACTTTTTCATGCTGGAACAAATTCGGCGAATCCTGGAAAACAGTGACTATTGAAAAATGTGGCACGTTATACATCCCATGTCGTTGATCAGCAGAAAACATTGCGCATTCCTGAGAATGCACTGTGTTTTCAATGCAATACGTTTATAAAATGCTTCGACTGCCTATGATGTTTAGAATGAAGTCGTTAATACGAGATTCAAAGCACGTACTCATGAAAAATAAAATTATTGGAATACAATGCTACTTATAAAAAATTGCCACCGCGTACAACATCCATCGAGGCTAAATAGGTAAATTAGGGCACAGCAATTACGAATTATCCAATTGCTTTGTTTCTCAGACAATATTTCTGGTTATTTCAGCCGAAAACATCGAAAATCATGGCATATATTATGACAAACTTTGACTTAGTTTACAGGCTCATTTCCTTGCTAACAGTGGCGCCGACTCCGTGGGGCCTGAGGGGGCCCGAGCCCCCTCAAAGATTCGTTTGGGGGGGCGGAGCCCTCTCAATATTTCAAGAAAATAATTAAGTTATATTATGTTTAGTGAAATCACAAAAATAAATTGGTAATTTTTATTTCCCATGTTTGACGATAGTTACCTTTTAAAATAAATTCAACAATGTGTTAAAACAAATAATTATAAGGTGAAGCAGGTTGACTGAATCAGGTGGTGTGAATCATGATAGTGTTTCGGTGCTGCGACACACTTTGAATTTAACCTTTTCCCGGGGCAAGACCTCGGATATGGGCCCCCCCAATATTTTTTATAAGTCGGCGCCCCTGCTTGCTAATTACTGAAAAAGTGATCAGGTGACGAGACTTAATGTTTCTGCTAAGAGTTAATGCTCCTTGGATGAAACTTTAAAGTTATGTATACCTATGTATGTACCTATGTATTCATAGTATAAAATAGAGGAATGGCTTTTGCTGAGGGCATTTTAGACTTTTAAATATTTATGGGGTAAAATGTTTTGGAAAATATTTGATGGAAAATATATTCTTTGGGGCGTGCTTCTTAAATATACATTTAAAGTTATTTCCCGATGCGAAATTATTACTTGTAATATCCATGAAATCCGGGTCAAATGCGCCGAGAAGAAAATCGATGAAGGAGATTTTGCTGATTACGCGTTAAAACTTCATTCACAACTCTACACGACGCGTTTCCAAGCTTTTGAAGTTATACCCTCGGAAGAGTATTGAACACCCGCTCAAGTCTCCGCCAGAATACTAATAGTGCAGTCGATTTTTTTCGGCTTTTGCGGTGGCATCGCTGCGTATGCGGGAATAAAAGTTGCAAGGTATGGTCTGTACATATATTGGCAATTCAAATAATTAATAAAATATCGGATAATCTGATTAGCTGATCGGATAATCTGATCTAGAGCCAGTCAATTGCTGACGTGTACCGAAGCACAATGCGAAAACCGACAGTTTAAATTTTTTGGGAGGAAGTTACATAAAATTCTCCTTTCGAAATGTTTTCTCCGACGGTCAACCACGTTCGGTAAAATTAACAGGCAATTCTGCAAAACTCTAGACCTAAAAGGAATAGTCTGAGTGAGTCAGTTCTACAAAGGAAATATACATTCAGGTTAGAATAGACTTTTCTAGTCCCGATATCGCGCACTCCGCAGTCCTAAACTTTCTCAAGGACTGCACTTTACATGGAAAATAAGAATAATAATCAGGTATTGTAATAATTTCTATAGTAGATATGGCTAGCAATCTTTTTGGTTGCCATGAATTGGTATGTGAATGCGTAGAGGAAGCAGGGAGATATAGACTCACGTTCTGCCTTGGTGACGACGGTGTATCCCAGCTCCCGGGCGGCTTCTTCGTCCGTGACGAGGCGCATGTCCTCGGCTGCCGTCTTGGCGGGAACGGCCCTGCCGCCCACGTGCACGCTGTACACCAACTCCAGCTCCTCCACGTCTGCGTCTTCCTCTTCGGTCTTTCGGCCCTCGTTATTGCGATCGTCTCGGTCCTCGTTATTTCGATCCTCGCTATTTCGGTCTTCCCTCTTGGTCACCCTGAGGATACGCACGAGCACCGGGTCCAGCGCCCGGGGCCGCCTCCAACCGCCCTGCCCCCCGCCCCACTCCGCATCCTCGATGCCGCCCCCACGCCTGCCCCCGCCCCTCGGAGGCGTCGTTGAAGTCTCTATGCCGCGCCACGCGGATCCACGAGGCTGTGGGAGCGGAGAAAGGCCACTCGTAATTACGAACCCTCAGGGAAGAGTAGAACTACCCTCAGAAATAGCGTGTAGTCAATTGATCTGGTGGAAATAAGGTCAGTAACTATAAATTGTTATTTTGCATTCACGTACTCATTAGTCATCGTGCAGCCACTTGAGATAGAAGTTTTAAATTCTCGATAACATACTTTCCATATTCATCGTTCATTGCATACCTTTATGGAAAATGTAAGTATTGAACTTATTGACTATTTTATATAATGGAGATGCATTTGTTTGATGCAAGTTTGACTTTATTGTATACAAGTAGTTTGTTTTATTAGTTTTAGTCCTTTTTAGCTCAAATATAAAATAAACAATTCTAAAAAAACCGGTTCACTCAATAATATGGCCTTATTACTGCGTCTCTCTTAGATGGCCAGGGATTTTTGGATAGCCATCATGGTTGAAATACATTCTAGATATATTTTCCGCTATAATTGGAGCTATTGCTCGGATGGGTCGGAAAAAATGATCGTGTGGTTCATGCTTTAGTTGGGATAGGGAAGTTTGGAAGCTCTCGATCAGGAAAATTGATACGGGGGTGATTTGCGCAGCATGGTGAGGTCAGTTTTGGGTCCTTCGCGGAATGCGGACGTACTTACCGATAGGAAGTCGTTCTTACGAGCAGACTCTATGTATTACAAAACTCAACGTGTATAAGAGGTCTCACCAGTATTCCGAGGTGTCTCTCTTGTTGTCGCATGAAGGCCTTCTGGTAGAGTCTGGCGAGGCGGGCCGCGAGCACCCCTGCGAGGGGCTCTTCCCCCTTGGGGCCCCTGAGCACGGTCAGCAGCCAATAGTGCGGCAGGGACTCTTGGTCGGCGCCTCCAGGGGGAGCCGCTGTTATCGTGGGCGTGGGGTACCTGAGGGTGGGGGTTGGCGCCAGGGGAGGTGGCGCCGCGGAGGGGGTCGCCTCGGGGGGAAAGGTCCGTCGGAGCGAAGGCGTGGCCTCGTCCGCAGCCGTGGCCGTCACCCGCACCACGACCAGCACGTCTTCCGAGGGGTCCAAGGCGGAGCAGCTGGTCGCGTCCGCTCCGCAAGATGGCGTCCATGGCGACGAGGAAGGGGGAGGGGGCGAGGGGGTGTGGTGGACGGTCGACACGATGGTGGTCGTCCGAAACACTGTGGTCACCTGAAAAAGAGCCGCCGTTGTTTCATTCGCTCACATACGGCACTACGTAATAAGGATCAAATGGAGTGTGTGATGATGAAGTTCTTAGCCCGGGTTGCGTGAGGGATACTGAAAGCACCCGCACAGCTGAAATGTATCTCAAATACTTTGTCCGCATTGGCAATCAACTAAGTGCATCCATACGCTAATAAAACTCATACATTCTGCTCCATTCGCTCCCGTGAGCCCAATTATAAGGCCCGAAGGATACCTGGTGCAAATCTCTAATGAAGTCGCGACCACGGTGGGTCAATCTCCGAAAAACGTACATTTTCTACAGGAAAAAATTACATTTTGTTTAAATAAGAACCAAAATTGTGTAATTGCAGTTTGTCAACCATACAATCTATTGACGTGAGTGGCAGAGATCGTTGGTAATATTTACACTGTTTTCTTTTTAATATTTCTTTTATCCTGCTTACGGACATGTTATACATATTAGTCCACGGACACAGCAAAAGAGGAATATTGTGCTTACTCCCGAGAAAAAGTTTGTTTTATTCGTCATTGAATATTCTGTAACTAGTCATAGTGTCGAATATGATGTCCACGGACATGACGATTACCTCTAAATTAAGGTATAGTTGGCACTAACAATAGGGTGCTTTCCTATTATTTTTATTGCCTAAATCAAAAGATTATTACTCCTGGAGTAAGAATTTCACGCTCTTAGATTTTCGAATGATGGTACCTATTTTTCGCGATTAAACGAAAAGTGAAAATTTTCAAGCGCGCGAAAACGCGACGGCTATGTAGGCATGCTGGGAAAAGTCCGTGTGACGTATTTCTGGTTCCCGCTGCTGCCGTGTGAGATGACCTTGGGGCGAGGCTTGAGCGCTGATTCGACGCAAGCTGCTAGCACGTAGCTGAGTACCCTGTTAGCAGGTAGCGCTTGGCTTAAATAAGGATTATTATTCCCCAATCAAACGAAGGAAACTTTCCGAACTTAGGTATTTTTAATATTATTAAAATATGGTTCCTTGAGCTCTGTGCCTCATGCATGCATTGGTAATCTCAGACAATGTAAAACTCCTTTCTACTCGTATAGAAACTAGGTCCCTGTGACGTCACGTGGGATGACATCGCATGGGCGCCAATGTGCCCTTTTTGAATCAGGTTAAAATAGACCATTAGCATTCGTCTAAACTTGGATTTCTAAAACCAAATAATTTGTATATTATGAATACACTAATAGGAAGGAATTGCAATCAATGCATTTCGTTTTCTTTGATAAAGGAAACTACCCTATTGGTTAGGACACTGTAATTACTATATTTAACTTGCATCTAATAGTTGTAACAGACATCTGAATTGTGATTATTAAAATATTTTGCTTTTACTCATTTTTACTTGTCCACGGATATGAGTGATGATCTTGGCTCTTTCAAAAAACTGAAGTAAAATCTTTCTTCCAGCCTTAAAACAATCACTAAACCAAGTATAAACTCAAATAACCCAATATATCTGACAATCTCCTTCTCTACTCACTGGTTGTTCTGGCCTTTCAACACCTCCTATGTATAATTCCCCCTTTTTCTTGTGTGTCCGCGGACATTGATTTTTTGGTTAGGACAAATGTTTTTTAAAATTTTATAATGAATATTACGAAATAAAAGCAACCAAACAGGAATATTTTGGAATGTTTATACCGTTGTAACTTGTTAAACGATAGATTTTATAATAAATTATTCAGTAAAAGTTGTTGATGCAATAAAAACCTCTTCGAAAATCTATGTGGGACTGTTCACGGACATGGTGAATCATAGTCTTTGGACATTAAATTTGGGGAAAATAATTTTGTATATTTACTAATTTGTCTCTAAAATTAGTGAGCGGGCACTTAAAATAATATGCCAGCTTAGTTTTAATTTAACAGAATTGTTTTTTTTTTAATGGCAGTCCACGGACATAATTTTGTACGATTACGGGAGAATGACCCCGGTAAACGTCACTCAAGTAGCCATATTCTCTCTTATCATCAAAAAGGGTATAGTTGCATTTATTTACATTTAAATAACCGATTTTACCAATTAAAGGATATTTTTGGTATTCGGTAACGAATTAATGAGACAAATATGATAATAATATGAAAAAAGTTTTTCTATAGCACTTCTACGAATGCCATGTCACAATGACTTTTAATTTCCGAGAATCCGTCATCTCAATATGTTGGTCCTCTCCGAAGGACCTCGAGAAAAGGGTCAGGAGGGGTATATTAGGGTCTTCTTCGAGATCTTTCGCTTAGAGTTGCGGTCTGGGGGTCCACGACCCTTCCCCCAAACGAGCAAAATATTTAGAACTTTATCCTTGGCTACTGGCCGCCAGTCGGAGCCATCGAGGTACATCATATATCCCTTAGAATAACTGAAGTTAGTAGAGGGCGGGTGACGTCACTACTTTGGTCCCAACATGGCTGGAGCCTCTCAATGGAACCGTGGTACTGCGTCACGCAGTGGCGCACGCAACTATAGGGGGGATGGGGGGATGTGTCCTCCCCCAAAGCCTCTGAGAAATCAAAAAATATGTGAAAATCTTGTCTGGATTTGATGTATAATAACTGCATCTGCTCAAAGTTAAATTTTAAGTGCCAAAATGATGTAAAACTCAAATTCAGGCATGTTGTTTTTAAAAACTTTTGATTATATCCTCGATTCCTGGGGGGGGGGAAGCCCCCACTAACCCCCTCTTCCCCCTCCAAACCCCCCCCAACCCCCCCAAAGCATATTCCTATAGTTACGCCACTGGCGTCTCGTGATTTGCGCACGATTAGTGGAATGGCGGTACAATTGCTGTGCTTCTGGGTGCCAAGAGCAATCATTCATGGGAAGCACAATGGCCTGTCATATGCGAGAATATTTAAAAATATTTTGATGCATTGTACTTCATTTTGTGTTGCGTGCCTAATGTGTCCCCCCTGGTTCATTGGTGATTAAGTACCCCTCGTCAAGTGATGCACCTCCGTGCTGCGGCGGTCCTTTCGCTCCAAGACGCATCCGCTCCATTTGCTCCGCCGGTGCTGCACCCTTTGTTTCGTTTTCGGAACTGTTTTGGGAGCGTTGGCAGCCAATCGTCATAGCGGCTGGATCAAAATGAGGTGAGCGCAGTAATGAAATAAAATACAGGATATAAATTAATGTTTTAGGGTTTTTTGTATTATTTAGTGCGTGAAAACGAGTTTATGTTTATAGTTGAAAGCCGCGATAAAAAGGTGGCTCTGATTTCCATTATGTACCTATGTATTTCGTATTGAATGCTTTCAGCACGACCACATATTTTTACCGACGACTTATAGTTTGGGATGAACTTATAATCTTTTCATTTTAACTCCTGTCCTCTTTTCAACATTCTTAATGCTTTGTATAGAAAAGCTCCTCATTTCACAATGCGCAAGAATAGCTAGAGCTTTGGCACACTTTTAATGCTGATTCTTCAGACCTGCCACACTTACTGAGAAGTGCGACTTTGGATTTAGCCGCAATTTTATAAAACAAACGATTTTTTAAATTTCATTCGAATGAAACAAAAAAGAAAAAGTTAATTTTCACTATGCCTGACATCTTCCTTTAATTGATTAATAATTGTCGTCGCTATGAAAACTATTGAAGGAAATAAAATCTGTAACAATTAAATGCCAGAACTTTCCGATGAGGCTGTGCTTTGAGCAAATTGCATGGCCATATGCTTAAAATGTATCATCATAGTTGTAATGAACGGGGATTGTGACGGAAGCATTATCAAAATAGTATATTTCACGAAATACTCTCCCATCACTTCGGTAACATTTTTAATGATGCGCTTCAATATGCCTCTGCTTCAGCACGGCCAAGATTTTTCTAGGAACCGGGATGATGACGATGACGAAGTGTATCCGAAGAAAATAATCGCTTCATAGATGCATGCAACGGCCAAAAAATTTGTCCCAGTTTGTACAAGTTTCAGTAATCCTTCCAGGGGTATTGTGTGATCGCAGAATTGGGAGCAAGATCAAGGGAAAAGTAGATGAATCCGTTGTGCGGCCTGCACTGTCACGTGACAGTGAAACCTGGCCTGCTAAGAAACCAAATAAGAAAAATATGGATGATGTAGAAATGAGTATTCTGAGATGGACGATGGGTAAAGCGAGAAGAGATAGTAAACGATTTTAATTTTTCCCGGTGAATACTTCTGACGAATATTTCTCGGGTTTGCAGCCAGGTTAATGCTTTTATACAAGCCATTCCCGAGAAATATTCGTGAGAAGAGATAGGAATAGGAATGCGAAGATGGTGGAAGGAGTGGTTGAAAGGAAGGTGTCAGAGGGTTATTTATATTATAATGCAATGCAATGGCTTATTTATATATTTAGAAGGGATGAGGAGTATGTGAGGAACATAATTGGAAATTTAGAATGTAAATAGAAGGAAAGAAGAGAAGAAGGGGAAGAGGAAAGAGAAGATTCTGTGGAGAGAATGATTTGAGGGAGAAGGTTTTGAATGAAATGGATAAATGCCCAGGATATACATATTCTAGAGTGACTTGGAAGCGACGAGTTAGGAACAAGCGACCCTTAACGGGAATCAAGCTGCAGACAAAGAAGAAGAACTAGAAGAAAAATCCTTCCATTAATTGAAGGGGAACTCGCCTCCCTAGCTCTTCAAATGATCAATTCTATTTCACGGAACTTCGGAAAATATTGGGGTGGGAACTGAAAGGGTATTCTAATTGCTATTTCCCTAATTTTCAAAGGGTATGGCCTCTTCTGGTTATTTCTGAACTCAATGTAAAACATGAGACATAGCTGCCTCAGCTGAATGATAAATGGATATCAGAAGTGGAAGTACAAATGGAATACCTGGGAACGAAATTCTCAAAGAGTAACGGGTAATGCGACTACACTACTGGCCAAGTACAAACTACCCACTTCACGACTAACCAAAGATGGAAGAGTGTACCGTTTTCAGATTCTGGGTATGCATGGTTTTTATCCAAGCGTTGCTGAAAAAAACCACCAATTTGAACGACCAACCATTGTTCGAATCGTTACACTAGCAAGTAAAATTTTTTCCAGCGTAGCTACCAAACGATAACACCGATTTGAACAAACAAACCATTGTTAGAATATTTACACTAGCAAGGAATTTATTGAGAACATGAACGCCACTTCCGTGATACATTCTACATTGGACAGAATTCGGTCGAGTACATCGGCTAACAGTTGATTCGGAATTAAGGGTAATTCGTTATCGAATCTAGATCATTTCCAAGAACGGATGCCACTTAATTAACTCATGGGACGTGATTAAACCCTTGTCCCGCGATGCATCGTTCAGTTGCGAGGATAGAGAAAAATGGTCTCGGAGGAGGGTATTATCCGCCCATTGGAGTTTATCGATTATAGATTGGACTGCGTCTTTGAATTAGAACATTGAAGGGCCTTTAAGAGCATACGAAAGGAGGGTGCACAAAATCAATAGAATCCCACGCAACGACGGGAACGTGAACTCCCACTTTTCAGAGTGGAAATCAAGAGTTAACGGACCCTTCTTACTCTCCCCACTCATCAAGAAATAGGGTTGAGTTACACTCAAAGTGCGTCGGGACTAATGGTAAATATTTAAAGAGGAGAAGGGGAAGGCGATTTTTAAGCATTTCTATTTTTTTAATGGGGTTATAGCTCTGATTCATCCAGCTCTGGTTTCTCAAACGTCATCGTGCCAGATGAATTGGCAGAAGCCGTGAAAAAACAAACAGTTTTTTAGTTTGGCTATAAAAATGAAAATATGTCTTATTGCATTGAGAATTAAGCTAATTACTTTATTAATACTTCTTAATAAAAGTCTTCTTGCATATTGGTTGTAAATTTACTGGCGGTTACCTAGTTAATTACCCAGTTAAACGGGTGTAGCAGTAGTGATTGTCCTCTCAACAATCCGAATCCCATTCTCTTGGAAATGGGCCAGAACTTTCACGTCCAGGACATAATGTGCTCAGGGCCAGTATTCAGCAATGGTGGATTTTTGTATTTATTTCAGCCATCAGAGGAATTTATTACTCATTTACTTACTGTAGTTGCATTGAATTTTCTTTCGTAATTTGTCATTTTTCGAGTTCCATCGCTTTTTTAAACTGACGCTATCATAATACAATTTCCTAGGTTCAATGAGAGTGCTTGAAACCTTATCTACTATTTATTTCCTGTATCCCGAATTTAATAAATTTACCTTATTTTCTTGCACGAGAGAGACATCTATACACACCGAAAATTTGCAGCTAATAACCTTTTTTTTTAGTCACGTACGATTTTATCTTCAAATTGGTTTGTTAAGGAATCTTTCAACTGCAATTGTGTATTGGCTACAAAACAGGAACGATGGTCCGTTAGATAGATTTAAATGGTGAATTCGATCAAATCAAACTATAGAGTTTGATAATTGTTACCAAACTAGCAAGCACTTTTGTAACATTTATCATAACTTCGATTAAAGTTACCAAACTCTTAAGCGTATCTAATTTATGAGTTATTTTTATGAAACTCTTTCGTACAATTGAACCAATTATGAAATAGCGAAATGTTTGATAAAATTCAACAAAAACGCTCGATAAAATTTATCAAATGCTTTATTATTTGCATCTAAGTTTAAGCATATTATACAAAAATACTCCCCATCATACCAGTTTGATAGCTATTTACAAATCTTTTTCTCTGTGTGCTGTTATACATAAGATTGCAGAATTTACTCAATCCAATCAATAAATCGTTTTCGTACCTCAAGTTTAAAATCTATAAAATATATTTAACATAAAGGTGACTTGTTTTCTTGCGACTGCAACGCAAAGTGTCGCTCTAATCTTTGCTCATTTGATGGGAATGCGCGCAATTTACCTGAGTCGTTGCTACATGTTTACTGTTTCTTCTACTGCCTTAAGTTTTATGCAACTTAAAATTTAATTGTATCCCCGATGCGGTGTTCCCCGTCATAAGAAATTCCTCACCCACCATCAACTGTTTTTTTCAGAATCTTTGCTGCGTTCTAAAGTAACTATGGTGGCACTAACTGTAGCCAAAAGAGCTTATTTCTTCCACGTTGCTAGGAATGAAATGGCATGATGTCCCGAATTGATTACGGCAATATAGCCGCGGGACATTGATCTCTGAAATGTTAAAAAAAAAAATCCTGCGGGTCTTAACTAAGTTGTGAACTTCGTTGGGAACAGAACAGTGAAGTGAACACAGTGACAGGTTGAGCGGAGCTTTATGGGGAAAACTAATTCGGCGTACACTCAAAAATTATGGAAAATTGAAGGATAAACTTTGTCAAAATCACTGATATGAGCATGCAATACAACGTGGTACCATCGTCAAGTTATGTTAGGAAACTTGGGTCGTGATTTCTCAAATATATTAGTGAACTTAACAAATTTTATTCTTTGATTTTCCATAATGGAAAGAGTTCACATACATAAGCCTAAAATTATCAGTCATGACTCGAAAACTGATTGTATTTTTGATTATTAACTTTTTTGTGAAATAAAATAAAGTCATTTATCGTGTCACGCGACGGAAAAAGACAAAATACGCCTGGTTATGCGGGAGTAAGCGTTCTCTTAAATGTACCGAGTATACGTATAATAGGTGTGTGTATAGTTGAGAGGTGGATTACCTGGAAGGAGTGCTGCGGTGGGGCAGCGGCGCCTGGGACGGCGTCCTCGGCCGGTCCATCGCCAGACCCAGTCCACAGGAAGTCCTCGAGGCGGAAGGACCTCCAAAGGGCCCGCGGCGCCCCCTGGCGGCCCTCCTCCTCACCTCCACCGCCCGCGCCCAGCTCGTCCTCCGGCAGCACATCTGCAGACCAAGATGGCGCCGCCGCGCACACCGAGAAAATCAACAACAGCAAGGCGGCAACATGGCCGATCAACATAGGGCCCAGCGAAAAGGAAAACCAATACTTCAACTATCGACCCATCGCGGAAAATACATGCAATCCTACTGTATGGTCCCAGTAGAGGCCCAAATCATATTCACAGAACCACGATGTTTGAGTGGACGCAGAAGGGTAATGTCATCAGGAGAGATGCTTTTACACACGATAAGCCAATTTCAACAAATCCCCAGCAAGCGCGGGAAAAAGAAATGGCTCTCCAGACTGAACGTCTTAGCACTAAACAACTTGCATTCTGAACGTATGCTTCTTCATCCACATTACACTTTGACCCAAAGAGGAAGCTGCGATGGTGGAGGAAATGCCGTCACTAGTCAAACCATACGCATTAAATGTGTCATGAAGCAAGCACTCGTAAATGAAAATGAAGCAACAGCGCGATGGATGGCAAGAGGCACGGGAAGCTGCACTGCTTGTATTTCACGGCGGCGCAGTCGGAGGCCAGGTGGACCAGTTGCAGGACAGTTGAGAGTCGTTGGACTCACGGGCACGCTATTTTTTTACTCTTGGCTAGGATTAGGCCCTTTAACTTTTCGATGTGGCTTCATGTGGAAGGGCTGAGGGAACAGAATTCAACGCTTCGCTTGGCATTTATCTCGTGACCGCAGCACGTAAACTGACTATTGTACTGACCTCATTTAGTGGTGTATCAGAAATTGCACATCTTAGTAAATCTCTGGTAAATTCCAAAATAACTTGTTTTTCTAGTTTTACAGAAACGAAAACTTTATTCCGAAAACTTCAACCATGTAGCTCTCGTGAAATTGCAACATTGTAATGGAAACAGGAAAAAGTTGGTAAATAAATATGTTGAGAGTATTTGAAATTGTAATTTTCTTCCCATTCTTCTTCTCAAGTCCTATATGTAATGAAGATAATTTTAACACGAGGTTACTACTTTAACTAATGCAGTCGATGGGAAGAACCAATCAGCAGTCCTCTCTCTCTCGTCAGGGTCAAGCGCATGGTAGGAGTTTACCGCTGTTTCTCTGGGGATGAACCAATCGTCGTAGTCACTGAAAATTCGCAAATGTTGGTGTTCACGGGGGCGTTGAAATCTCCTATTCACACGATTTTTTTGAGCACAGCAGGGTGTTCCTATTTCTTCGATGTACATTCAGGATTAGGTTTTTTAGGCATAGGGAAATAACACACGTAGACACAGAAAGAGACTCAACCCCAAGGAATGCAACAAACGTAGCGGGCGAATGGAAAAGAAATCCTTTGGAATCTGTAGCAATAGTATCCGTGATATGGACCACAATATATGATAATGTAGTTGGTTTATTCTACCTACATTTGTGGGACGTAGAAGTTGACTTCTCCGGTGAAAACCCAAATAACTAAAGATCCGGTCGGGTTAGTACAATGCACATTTTAGTATCGTCTACATGTTTTGCAGAAGTTGGTTTCTCCTGTGAAAATACACCGGCTACTCAATTTTCAGTTGGCGAATATAAAGAATAACGCCACACCACAAGGTTGATTTGGGTTATAAAATCCACTTATATGTGCAGCCAACTTTGGCGTCCAATTTTGTTTTTGAGAATCCATTCACGTAAGCTTCAGGAGCGTTTTTCCGATCACAATCAATGCTCGCTAACTCAAAATGGGAAATAAATTGGTGGCACTCGCTACGATTATTAATATACTTTCGTGATCATAACTATAATAAGCTGTAAATAACATATACCGACGAAAGAAATAGAAAACGCGCACTGATTAGACAGCTATCGACTTGTATTAGACCATCCCAAGAAAGTTCAAGACAGGAAAGAAATTGGTAAAAACCGCTAGGTGATGGCTCAAGTTTTAGTAACACTCGTTGAGAAACTTATCCAGTCGCTAGTTAATAATAGCTGTAGATAAGCCTTATCGACGAGGGAACCAAACCACGCGCACTGTTTAGAGAGGTATAAACGGATGCTAGATCGTCCTCTGATGGAAAAGACTTTAGTAACACACTCGCTAGGTACTAACACCAGATAGACAAGAATTTAGTAAAACTCGTAAATATTGTTATCCAATCTTCTAGTTGCTTGCTTGTATTAGGTGTAGCTGACCATTATCGACGAAAGAGACACAGGTTGGAGAGATGTGGAGTAAAACTGAAGCGTCCCAAATGGAGTCGTGAGCACCACTGTCGGTTGGCGACCTCTCTCTCGCCTGCTGCCGTCGAACTTCCGCGACACGATCGACTCGTATATGAACTGCAATCAGATCGGACATCGCGGATGACGCCGACTGTGACGCCGGATTGCGCCACAGATAGCGCGCGGATCGCGAGGACCGGAAGTGCCCCCCCCTCCCACCACCCAACTGCCCCACTGACCATCCGGGCGTGGTGGACTCACTTCCGGAATAGTGACGCTGCTCCTCGCCTTGCTCTGCAACACACAACCACCACGACAACTGCTGTCATTAGAGCGGACCGATTGGGCCTCATTGGAACTCATTATTCCCGCTGTGGCTATGCAAGGCGTGTAAACGAAGAGATGGTTAGTCCAAGGGCGAATAGGCGTCGCCTCGTGACCTACTATATGTCCTCAGCTGCCACCAGTAAGCAAATCTAGGGTCGTAATAGAACGAAATTCCGTCGAGGAAGCAACCGACAGTTCGGAAGATTTGAGAGAAGGGTGGAGGGAAACCCAGCGTCTGAAATGATCTGGTCTTGACGAAAGGCGCCAAGCGGACCACGGCTTAACTAACGACTCGTCTCATTCGACGGACTGCGTGCTCTAGTACATGAGCTGCCATCTACGAAGCACCCGAGTGGGGATTGGACATTTTCCGAAAATTCTCTGCCGCCGTTGGGATTTGAAACCGGGTCCACGGGGTGGGAAGTCAACACTCTTTTCACCACACCGACACCATCTCCTCCAGTGTCCATGAACCCAAAATTACTTCACTCATTCGTGCAAAGTGGGAACTAACAGAGAGATAAGGACTCCTAGGTGGGTCCTCTGAAGGATACAACTCACCGGAGCCGGGAACCAAGACAGAGACTTGTACAAACGTGTACGCCCGTGCTCCCGTGGAGTGGGTTGGATGGGAAGGATCAAGGAAAGAGGCGCCGCTGCGATAAGGAGCCCGACGACGCCTCTGGGGTAGAGAAAGGGTTGGAAGGGACGGGACGGGGAAAAATACCTTACCGCTATAGAAGCGGAAAGGGCCCTCTAAATAGCGAAAACAAGCATACGCAATTAATGTACCATAGTTTCCATAGTTTTCGTGGATTTTCCTATTAAAGAGAAAAATCCATCGATCAAATCGTTGGATAGTGTTACCTAACAATAATAATGGCATATTGCTGCCCTCAGTTGCGTATATAGCCTACTTTTGGAGTATCCTATCTCTGATTTACCCCAAAGGGGATTGCCATTGGCAACTGCAAACATTTGTTTGATCCCAAATGGCAAAGCTTGACGCCGCGCCTTAATCTGGGTGACGAGAGGACATCGCGGCTATCACGCCACTTCGCAGGATGATTGTTCGTAAAATTCAGACGATTCAGTAAACATGTACTCCCGTTGTAATTTTCGTGAAGAAAGCTATGCAAACATGTATTTATGCTGTATACTTATTGTTTGGTTCTTGTATCTCCAAAATGGTTGGTATTTGCTATCAAATTCTACTCTTATTTTCGTGATATGACCTGAAATTTTCACATTTTTTGTTCACCGCTCGAAATTCTCGTGTTTTCAAAATCAGTTTTCATATTTTTCTGTTTTTCATATTTTATTATTCGTTTCGCATCCTGTTAACCATTGATTCTAGCTGTGTTTATCCTGATTTCTCAATCAAAATCACGACTATGTTTATTGTGTCTGAAGGTCCGAAAAGGCCCTCTGCGATATAAAGTGATTGAATTGATTCGGGCCCTCTCGGGGTTTGGCTCTCTCTATCTCTCTCGCGCGAATTCGGGGTAATGCTCCTCATTGTTGGCATTGAAGTAATGGAATGGATCGATGGTGGCCGAATTGGATAAGAGGTGAGGTCCACTCATTTCAAAATAAGGACATCCAATGGTATTTTGCCTTAAAAATATACTCTTTATAGTATGTTTGATGCACACACCGCGGCCATAAATAATTATAATAGATAGACGGCCCCGCAGATAATAATCCATAGAAAAAATTCCCGCAGCGGTATTTATGTGTCGACCAAATACGAACTACATTGTTCCAGTGAGCGACTTTTTTCTGTAATGGCTGACCTCAACGTCCCTGCTCTTGAAACTTGACAATACCGCATGGCTTTTGTCTTATTGTGATCAATGCTCATGCCGTATTAATCGCGCTGTTTCCTATGCTTATCTGCTGGGGCTTTCAAGCCCATGGATACTCTGAAAAAATTGTCATAGTAATTTCAATGCGACTTGTTTCTGTAATTTATATTTCCAATACTTTTGCATGCACTGGAAATAAACTAAGACCTTTTTTTTGCACCACAAACGCGGTTGAATCGGTGAAAAAGTTTCTCATTCCGTATTTCATCGACGAACAGTGAAAAACGTGCAAAAAATCTTCGCCCTCATCGGAATATCGGCTACCAATAAATTTAACTGGAGATGGAAAATCATTAGCTCCCTATACACGTCTCTGCAACGGCTGGAGGACATTTCTCAGGGAAGTCTTCATTGATTCGGGCCTTGAATCCTCTGAATAGCGACAAGGTAAATGATGGTGGTAGACCTCGAAATCAAGAAGAATAAGGATTTTTCATCATCAGAGATGCACACTGTATTGGCGCTGCGGTATTTTCATCTCGCATGAGAAGAACTTTTGCTTTTATTCCGCGTATTCATGTCATGCCTCGGGGGGGGGGGGGGGGGGGGGGGTTTGGTACAGTGAGGAATCCTACCATTTTATATGCACGTAAGATGTATTTCACTCTCTTAGATTCTCGATTCTTGAGTCTTCCGCAGCCGTTTAAGTAACAGATAGACTGACTCAGTGTCGTTCGTATCACTCGCAAATATATGTATTTTTTTAATTGCTCATGCAACCCAAGCCCATCATGTTGCCACCGAGTATATAGCGGCTCCCAGCCTAATTCGTGTAGAAGCTATGTAGCGCTTTTTTTCGTCAATAGCAGTTTTTAACGCATTGCGTAGCTTTCCTTTGTGCTTAAACTTGGTTCTAGGATTAGATATTTCTGTGCTGGATCCCATATGAACGCTCTACATTCGTTCGTTGAAGATTTTGACGAATCACGGTGCTTTCATGAAAGCTTGTGCAATCACGCAAAACTTCTGAATCCCCGAATCAGTTACTTCTCCACTCAAATATTCCGTCTTTACACAAACAAAATCGACCAAAATGTAATTTTTCCCGGATATTTTTTCTTTGAGCAAACACAACTTGCTACTCTACTGTCCCTTTATTTCAATCTGAAAATGACTATTCCATCAACAAATAATGAACGAACTCCTTAGTTACCACTTCGGTTACCACGGCAAAAAAACTCATAGGTGAACAAGTATTACATTTATACTTATAAACAAACAAATAAATGTTACATTTTACTGTTCATTTGTAATAAAGGTTTAAAATTCCTTTCATTGACGCATCAGTTAAATTTCATGTCGAGGAGAGGGTTGCCCTCCCCTCCAGCCTTTAAATTCGCCATTCGCAGGCGAGACTAACACTTGACACTCCCAAACATTGGCTTCACACTTATAGCCAACTAATTTTAATCAATAGAGCCCTTTGATATGTTGCATTTAAATATGTGCGAATGATAAAACACATTACGCAGTATTACCAAATGCCTTGGCCATAAGTCTTAAAATCAACTAAATTTATTTGGTAATTTTTACCACGGAGTTTAATTCTTTCATTACTTTCCTGTTTCATGACTTGTTTAAACCGCTAGATCAACTTTTTTTGCTACTTTCAGCAAACAGCTTCTAACATTTTCAACTATTTTCGTAGGGAAAACTATCAAAAAGCCTAACAGGCGCTCATGACGTCGAAGTTAGAAAAGGATTTTCCATGTATAAAAGATTTTCTTTTCATTAAGTGAAGAATTATGTTACGCGTTGCAGACTTGTTTTTCCGCTAAATTAACTGTTTTGTTAATGTTACCACACAAAACAACTAGTTTTGCGGGGCAACTGTCTTTTTAAGTCTATCTGAACCCAATGTTTGTTTACAAAAAAATAGATAAAATAAATACAGCTTAGGACACATTTTTGAGTGGAATTAAGATTAGACAGACGTTAAAATAATCGGAAGTGTTCCTCTAATGGCAAAGCGATTGAAATTACGTCTGGTGTTCAAGTGTATTTCGAGAAATTACGAGGATTCGTGAACAACCCAGCCACCCGCTCGAAAACGTATGGGTCGTCATTGGGTCGTCGAAGTGGAGGCTCGCCAATAGTTTAAGCACGTTGCGAGCAGTACTGGAAAATTTTGCGGTAAAGCAGAATTTTTTTGACGGAAATGAGTTGAAGCGCTGCTGTTTTCACAGCATTAATAAACAGTGTGGAGTCTTTCCTCGTAAAACCCTACTCAAGAAATATACCCAAGTTTTAAACTGCGGCGTTGTTCTCCTACTTCAATAGCAACTACGTGCAAGCTAAAAGTCGCGTGAGAAATAAATCTTATTTACTGGGGCTGAGAAAAGCTGTGCTTTGATCAAATTATTTATGAACAATATAAAGCTTGAGTTTTTTAATGACGTACTTAGGAATTTACCTAAGGTTTAATCTGCGGCGATATTCTCTAACGTCAGCAGCAACTACTAGTATCAGCTAGTGTTCCAAATGTAGGTATTCGAATATCGGCATACGAATATCCAGTAGATAATTGAACTAGGTGTCCTATTAACCAGATAGAAAAACGACCACCCTGGCTCATATTTATGTGCCTAAACGAATACATGAATAGCTAGATGAGTGGACGAATACCTGCCGAACTGAAGCGATGAGTTCTAGCGGGAAATATCCTCTTCCGAGAGTGCTCTACGAATACAAGTGAAGGCTTTGGAAACGATAGACTGCTAAATAAGGAGACACTAGGCCGAGACGCGAGAGTTTCTATTTAACGAGTATCTAGACGGTAGGTACTCGAGTATCCAGGCATTTTCCTGAGTACCCAAACACGAAGCTGTGTTTTGGGAATATTTTCGGATGACAAAGTAAAGGGAGGGTGCTATTTTGCTCTCGTCCGACCGCGCCTTGAATATGCAGCGAACGTATGGGATCTGGCGCAGAAAGACTTAATCCGTGAACTTAATAAAATACAGCGGAAAGCTGTGCGATTCGTCAAATCTGTTAGGGGCATAGAGAAAGCGTTACCCAGATGTTAATAAGCGAATTAGGCTGGGAGCCGATAGAGACACTGATGCTGCGCCATAGGCTGAAATTGCTTGAGCATTAGGGTGGTTTCCTATGTTTTTATTGCCTAAATCGAAAGATTATTACTCCTGTAGTATTCATTTCACACTTTTAGATTTTTAAGTGACAATATCTATTTTTCGCGATTTAATAAATTGTGAAAATTTTCAAGCGCGCGAAAACGTGACGGCTAAGTATGAATGCTGGGAGAAGCCCGTGTGACGTCTGGCTGCTTCTGTGTGAGGCCACCTGGGTGCGAGGCTATAAACGTCGCTGCTTGCTGCCGAGCATGGCGGTAGCGTAGAGAACCCTGTTAGCAGGTAGCGTTGTGCTTAAATAAGAATTATTAATACCCTATCAAGCGAGGGAAAATTTCCGACCATAGGAAATTTTAATAGGTGATTATTAAGAGATATTTCTCTGAGCTTTGTGCCTCATGCATGCATTGGTTATCTCAGACGATGTAAAACTCCTACCTACTCCTATAGAAATTAGGTCCCTGTGACGTCACGTGGAGGTTGAAATTGACCATTAACATTCAACCAAACTGGGATTTCTAAAACCAAATAATTTGTATATTATGAATACACTAATGGTGAGTAACGAATCGCAATCAATGCCTTTCGTTTTCTTTGATGAAGGAAACTACCTTATTAAGAATGGGTATCTTAAAAAAAAGCGACACCGAGAACATGATATTAGAGCCACACTATATTTCCAGGTCCGATAGAAGCGATAAATTAAGAGAGATATTTTGCCGAACGGATAGATATTGGAATTCGTTTTTCCCCCGTACGATGAAGGACATTTATAAATGATAGGCAGAACTTCGTTAGAGCTCTTCAGTTTTATGTGCAAACGGCAGGTGTCCTAACACCCCCTGCTACACGCCTATAGAGGCGCCTTGCATTGGGGTAGAATGTAGATTTAAAAGATGACGAGCTGATTTTTACCGGTCGTTAAAAGTGGCAATGCTTTTCACGTCCTTTCGTTATAAGGCGCATGTGATTCCTGTGTCTTCTTTGAGGCTCGCTGACGCAATTCCCCGAGTGATAAGAGGAGGGCTTTTTTTATTTGCTAAAACGCAAGAACTATTACGATGACTTACGTCTGATTTTCAACATAATTATTATAGCATAACGACTATTTTAACGGCTTTTTGTTAAAATGGTACACATATTCCAGTGGCAAGGAATATATTTCGTTTGATCATAATACTTCAGCCATGAGATCCTGTTTAAAAAAATATGGATTTTAAAGTAAAAATCCCAGAAATAATGTCTCGTAATGTCTGTTGTTGTGCCCGTCAGCCGGGAAGCAATATTATATAAGATATCATTAAAAGAAGGGAGACTGTTTAAGAGCCCAATGCACAATGTTTGTACCAATGTGATCCATTGCACCAGCCACCAACAGCTGATCACCCAAAGAGACCGATATTATTGTATTAGACCAGCTGTTTCCCAAATGCTCTCCAATTGCTGTCTCTAACCTCTATGGGCTCTATGTAAGGTGAACCAAGGTTTTTAAGTCCGAAGCCCTCAAAATTGCCCCAGGCTGAGTTCGATGTCAAATATACTATGAGATGCATTAAGCATTTGAAGAAACGTCTTTATTTTCCGAATTCTTGGAAAATTCGATGCATAAAATCAGTTACTCTTTTCCTATTCCCTTTTTAACTGGTCTCAGGGGATTAATAATTAATTAATGTAATAACATACACTTTTGTACCAGAAGATATTTCGCATGCCTACAAAGTCAACTACATGACTTTAGGCAGTTTTTTCTGTTGAATAGTGCCAGTTACGTATCTACATAAATCAATACGTTTTTCGGATCACTTTTCCAAAAATTAGAGGGACGTATTTGGAATTAACGTTGGTAAAAATAACGTAAATATACCGTTTCTCCCATCAACTGAGTTTATGTGCGTATTTTCCGCAGAGGAAAATAATTTTTCTCCACACGGGGTCACAGTGCCGCAAAGTGTAAGTTTATCAAAATATGAGACAATCGGTAAATATAAGTTAACTTTTCGACTGGATCGTCCTATGCACTGGTCCACCACGTTGATATAGGGTATTTTATCATCGGTGAAAGAAGTCTTTCTTTTGTAGTTTTTCGAATCTCCCAAAATACTATCAGCCTTGGGTGATTCCTGTGTCTTCCTTGAGCCTCGCTGACGCAAATTTCCATTGAGAAAGGCGCGAAAGGCGATTTTCATTTGTTTAAGCTCATGAAGTATTACTTTCACGTATATTTAATTTGCGTAATGATTTTTATGATATAACGAACATTATATCAGGAACTACAGTCATATTAGCTTAATTTATTGAATAAAATTATAGCACTTGATAATATAATATAATTTGTTTAAAATATGCGGATTCTGAACTGACATTTCCAGAAATTATGTCACACTTCCCCAATGTACGAATTTTTCAGAGAGAAAAGTAATTTGTATCGCTCAGGATCGCAGTGCCGCTAAATATTAGTTTGTCAATCGGAAAACTTGGATCAGTAGGCTAACATTCTACTCTTTGGACTACTCACGGTATTTTATTATCCGTGAAAGTTTTTCCAGTTTTTTTTTAATCCGACCAAATGAGCAAAATATAAGTTTTTCGATGGGAACACTTCGATGAGTAGTCCACCGTTCCACACTCTGGACCGCCACACTCTTCAGGGGATTTTATCAAAAGTGAAAGCACTCTTTTTCTTTTTTTTTGGTTTTTCGAATCCGAATCGTGGGTGTTTCCTTTGAGAATCGCCGACGCGATCCTTCGAGGGCTGCTTTCCAGAGGAGAGACGGTTGAAAGCAGTTCTGAGCAAGGCTGAAATTCCATCGTGGGCGTGTTCCCTCAACCTCCCCCCCCCAGCCCCTCTCCCTCCAACCCCTCTCTGAGCTGAGAGTATTAAGACGTTCGCTGAAAGCCCACCACATGACTTCCACGACGTCGATAAAAAAAAGGAGCTCCTTCCGAAAGAGCTTTACCCCCACCTCTACCTCTTCCTCTTTTCACGACCTGACGCTTTCGGGTGAGCTTATATATATATGGAAGGGAAGGGTGTCTTTCCCTTTCCTGAATACCAATAGCTCCACATGAATCCCAATTGGGGAGAAGCGGACCGCCCCAGATTTTTCACCGACACGCGCTCCTGATACTTATATATCTATAGTTTTTTTATCTTTCCGCGGAAGTCGCCCATTCCAAGAAGGCCTCTCCACTTGAAAATGGTGCTCAACTTATTCCATCGTACTTCCGCTATAACCCTTATCATGCGCGTCTTGTTTACGGTCTCCAGGGCAACATCCCTTTGGTAATTAATGCAGCCTTATCGGATGTTCGCGCAGAGTAAACTTGGCCAAAGTTTTTCAAATCGTGATGTGAAATGGTGCTTTTCTCGCGCTTCGTTTGGTCCACATCCCCTTCGCAACAGTCGACCGCTTTCATTTCCAGCGATTTCCGCCGAGTTCCACCGCAACACGAATTAAATGGGTTATTCCATGTCAGATAGATCGCTTACTTTTCCAAATTTCCTCCACCTTCACAAAACTTGGCATGATGAACACATTTAGAAATTTGAGCATATATCTCAATTTTCAGAACTTTGCAGAGAAAATTTGTTTGAGATATTAGTATTAAAAATGGCATAATTTTTGTGAAATATGACGAACTCTAGTGCATACTTATGTATGAAACTCCTGTTCTAAAAAGTAATAGGTGAAAATTTAAGCACCTCAGGGAAGCCCATACTTTGATCCATCCGAGGGTGTATCCCTTATGATTCTACCAACAGAGTAAAAATTCACATTATATAGTGGTGTATCCGTCTAAAAAAAACGCAAATATTTTTATACTAAGCACTATCTTTTAGTATTTTTTGTGTTTATATTAATTTAAAATGAGGCATTCACTCCCATTTACTTTTAAACTTAAATTTATCAAACACCTCATCTCAGATTTTCATGAAATATATATATTTTATTGCTCCGTTTATCCTCAATTTAAATGCGAAGTGGTTTCCTGGGACCAAAATCGGAAGGCAGTGTAATATAAATGGTTATGTTTCGCAGCGAACACTTCTGCTTGAGATTCAAACTTGGATTGTCGAACGTGATACCAAGTTTGGTAAAAATCTACGATTGAAAAATTGGTGATAGATTTCTCTTAAAAATTACTCACATGTCTTTTTCAAGTGAATTTCTTAATAGGCTCTTATTGTTATAAGTACTTTTTTAATGATATTTATTGAAAGCTGCATTCAAACATTGTTGTTTTATAATTCAGGAAATCGGAGTTGGTTATTGTTATTTTTCGTAAAGAAATAACTTTATGGATAGAGTATCTTGGTTGTATTTGCCATAAGCAAATGTTTGGTGTTCATAGCAACGGAACATAATGAAGACAAGAGAGAATCGCCAACGCTTTATTACTTTCGGCCAGCCCCATGACACTTCCTATCCCACTCCATTGGGAAACCATGGTCTTTTATTGAAGTCGTTTCCTCAACCTGCCGCACGTTTGCCGGGGCGGCGCCACGTATTCTGGAGGGCAAGAATTAGCGGGTAAGTTAATTTCCGTATTGTTGAGCGCATACTACAGGTGAGTGGAAATAGTCATTTTTGTAATTAATTAAGATTTAGTTTTCATTTATTTTCGAATTTTAGTCTTCTGCATTATTTCCTTATTGTTCTACATTAATATTTCGTGGATATATATCGCGGATTTACTGAAAAAAGGAAAATGCCGTGGACGTGTGTGGTACCGCGTTGCACCACTGGTTATGGCCACAAGACTTCGGGGATTTCGCTTTTTAGAGTCCCCAAGGACCCTGAGAAGCGATGAAATAGCTGTACGATTCCTTTTCTTGGTGTGCTAAAGCTCCAAAATTTATACATATTTTAAATTACAGGTTCTGCTGTTCCAGTGGTCAATGTCATTCACAGTGGAGGAATGAAGTAACACTGAGAAAATGCAAGATGCGCGACGGCTTTCATCAACTATTTATCATTCTCTCCGACTAAATTGAATCACTTAGAATGATTAGTAATTAGAAATAGAAATTAGTAATAGAAAGAATTAATAGAAATGTTAAATTGTGAGTACTCAAAATTTATTTTTCATGACATTACCTTGCATTGATTGTATAAATAATCTCAGTTTCAATAGCATTGTGTAATCATTCTGGAAATGTAGATTTGATGTGTGTGTACATTATATAAGTTGGAAAAATGTGAACCGTTTTCATTCTTAATACCTCTTTCGATGATTTCTTTTAATGCAGCTGTTATCGATGGTGCGTGCAACTCTCATGAAAAGTACATTTACCGCGTATTAGCAGTATTAGCCTGTGGTTTTGTCGTACTAATCATCTTATTTTTGGGCGAGGGATAATATTTCAGATTTGCCAGCACCTGAAAGTGATCAGACATCCGCAAATCCCTCGGATTATATCCATTGCACTGTTTTCGTGGAAGTTTATTCGGAAATTATTTGCAAAATCCCTTTCGTTCTTATCTTTCATATGGTATTTTACTTCCTTAAATCTCAAATTATTCCTTTGGTGAGTAGGCAAGCATCGTTATAAAATTGCCTTTAACGGTAATAATGGTACTTCCAGAAATTATTCACCCTGTTCAACGATTAAATATGCCTATTCTATACCCGCAAAACGTCCCTAGGATAGAATCATTTTTTTAGGTTTGCTCTGCCCTGCCATTATTATTATCACTTGATCGAGACTCAGGAGATTAAAAACACTAACATACGTCACTTCATAAGAAGTATTTCACTTCGGCCTTGGTAAGAAGCCGTTTGCGTTTCTGATATTATATTAGTTATTACTGTTTGAAAGCAAGGAATAACATCTACATTCTTATAAGGCCGTGGAAACATGCCGATGAGCTCAGAGGCAATGGTGCGTACGTAGCTTCTATGACAACTTATATTAACGTTTACCACAAGATAGCTATAAATAATTATTTCCTTAAAAATACCTTTCCTCACTACATAAGGTTTTAACTGCTGACAATCTTTCGTTATGGCTGTAACTGATTTTACAAAGGTATGGAAGCAGACGAAGCTGAAATCCAACGCCTTCCATTTTATTAATACTCACGTATGAGAACGATTTCTACGTATTTTTCGCTATAAGATGTTAAGTGCATATGAACTTGTTAACTAGTAACCACTGTCGATGTGTTTATATTCATTTTTGCCATAAATTAGTTCATAATTACTCAAGTATTGTATACAGATACGTAGGAAACTTGCCCTTCAGGATAGGTGGCGCCCCTACCGGCCTCAACGGGAAACGGCTTCATTAAATGACCATGCCTGAACGGAGAGTGTCCAGACCGTCCAGACCTTCTCATATTCTAAGACCGTGCTTTCGGCGATAGTTAAACTAAGTGATAATATATAAATCTATATAAATGATAGGTACTCATAAAATCGACGATGATTATTTCATTTTCAATTAGGTTCTTTCGGGTTTAAATTTCATACCCGTTCGGTGAAAATAATGCGAATATAATTGGCTTTGTCTAAAACCTTGTTCATAAATAAGGCGTTGGCAATTAATATTTCTTTCCGCCATTAGGATGGGGCAACTGAGAGGATAGACATTTCAGGCGAAATAATCCCATTTTATGGATAATAGGCGTTGGGAAACCACGAGTAATTGTGGCATTAGCACTATGGCGACGTAGTCACCCAGTAGTCCCAGCGACGACGTAGTTAAGGGGTCCCAAAAGGCACATCCACCCCCTTAAAAAAGTTAGAAAAATATTTCGATGCAATATTTCTTAATGACTTAAAAAAATTCAATCTGCAAATTAAACTATCAATACTTTCAGTTCTCTCGATGTCTGAACAATCATTACTAGATTTTTTTTACTTAACTACTAATTTATTTTTTAACATTTTCTTAAGATGATTATATTTTACTTGTTTATATTTGTTAAACTCTAGATGTCTACGGGTTTAAATCTTCCTTTTTTCATTTGGAAGACGATGCAACTTAATCGTTCAAACATTGACACGGGAGGATCTATTGAAAGAGATGAAAAAGTTAGGTTAAAAAATTATGATGAGCATTTCTAATGACTTTAACATACAAGTTCAATCTGCAGATTAAACCATTAATGTTTCCAGTTATCTTGATGTCTGAGGAACCATTACTGCAATTTTATTTCAATAGTACCCGAAAATCTTAGTCTTTCAACGCTCATCAAACTTTGGGTTCAAAATTTTCTTGACACAAAGAGCCGTTCAGTCTGGACGTTACCGTTTTGAATTTAGGTAACACTCGCTAACAAGACACTCGGGAACAAAGCGGTGGGCGGTCAGCAAATATTAATAGCGCAGGGGAACGGCCCAAGGGGCCAAGCGCCCGAGAATTCTTACCATCTGAAACTTTAAAGACACTTCCTCCGTCGAAGTGAAAAGTCAAACTGTTGAGCGTAATGGAACACTACGCTCTCGTTATTGTAAGAGCTAATCTTTGTACTTTCTTTTTTGCTCTTCTCTTTCGCATTCTTAATTATCGATTCCGTGCATTTCATCCGAGGCCTTCTTTTGCCATTCTTTCTCTCTACTTGTCCTTCCACGGTTTTCTTCATTAAATGCATCATGTCTCATAGTGTAGCCAATTAGTAAATAGTGTAATTAGTGAAAAAAGAGTATTAGTGGTATTTTCCCTTTACATTCTATTGGAGCTACTTGCATTATTTGTTTGCACTCTCTTTCTTAATATGATAATATTTTTCTGATTCACATATCTTAGCTAAGCTCTGTCTATCTACGAGATTAATTGCTTTCTTTTTTCACGGTGCAACTTAACCGTCTAAATCATGAGACGCATCTCTTAAAAGGATTGATGAAAGTTATCGCGCACGGACAGATGGAAGGGAAGAACGGTTTTGGATGAGAATCCATACAAGAAGGATTTAAAGCGAAATTATGTCGGTGAGAACAGATTTGCTGATAGGAGAGAAGAGTGGAGAGCTGCGTCAAACCAACCTTAAAAGTACAAGCTGTTGATGGTGATAATCAAGTATGCGCTGGAAATGCAAGTTTTTTAAACCGAAATTAAATATGAGCAGGAATTATTAAAATTATAGCGCTCAGGAAAGGATAAAGTTCAAATTGGATGGATGCGCATCGCATAATTCTTTTGTTTCTTTTTGTCGTTAGAGTCCAGACACTTCACATTCAACCGTTTTCATTCCTCACAAAAGTGCATTGATGTTTTCTTTTTCAATTTCATTTTATTTTACAAATTGAAATGAATATTTATGAATAGGTATCAAAATTAGCCCGCGCAAGAAAGAATAAGTTCAAATTATTCTGTAGCATAGCACCTGAGTTTTTGACGAATTTCCAACGACTTATAAGGTTTTCTCGATTTTTCAACCGAGTGAGAGAGCCCAATTCGTCCGACGCCGAGAGGAACTTATACTATACCAATTCTTTGTCCACGCGTCTTCTCATTGGCTGAAATTTACCGCGAGTATATTTGTCTTTTTTCTGTAGCATTCAATACTGAATTTGCGCTGACCAAATTTGGCGACCCAAAATGGTACTTAATATATTTAGATACTTAGTAGAGGCAACCGCACGGCCTGGAGGCATCATTCATTCCCTGAAGACGAGCAACGTGACGTATCTCGAAACGACGGACATAATGGACTCCGTCACCCGGTTGGACACCTGAGAGCACTTTCCCCAGTTGATTCGCCGGGAAATCACCAGATCATTCTTCCAAATACTTAACTCGTAATCGATTACAATCCTCGCGTTTAGAGGGCATAGCTTTCGCTGGGAGTGTACCTATACCCTACTATTTTCTGCATGTACTGCCACTACCTGCCTCTCGACATTCCGCGTATTGATTGGCGTGCTTTATTTGCGAGAGCTCCCTCCTTTTTTTCGGATGTTCCGCGAAAAAACAATCTCTCTCATCTTCTTTTTCTCTCTCTCTCCTGTCTCTTTGGGAGGCTGTGGGGGTGGAGCGGGGAGTGGATCGTCGCGTCCTCTTTACGTGCACTCGCTCCACTTGCCGCTCGGAGCGGAATAATTCTTTGTCTCCCCTCTCGCGAATAAAGAAAAGGGAAAAAAGATGAGAGGGTGGGATGCGATGCATATGAGCATATATGTGTACGAGCGATGGAACCGTTTTGGCACGTTGTGTGGGTGGGTGGACGGACATTGTGAGAGGCACTGCATCCTGGCGTACTTATTATCGCCATCATTCCCCTTCAAATACATCATCCCCTCGCAGAGGTTTTTCTTTTATTTCATCGCGGGCATGCTAGACGGAGTGCATACTTGATAGGCAAGTTTAAAATTCCGGTCTAACCATCCAGGAAACGGACAAAAAATGTCAATAAAGTTGTGGTCGAGTTAGTGAGCTTGGTAGCAATGAGAAAGTTTCCATTTTACACCAAGAAATCTAGTAGAAATTTAATGATAATCAGATAAAAAAACTTAAAAGATTTTTTAGAAATGACCTAGGCAGATAGCGGACATGAAATGCCAAAATTAGTGATCGAACAAATCGGTCAAAAAAAAAGTCTATAAAAAATATAACCTTAGTGATATTAAGAAAATTATTATTTCATAGGGAGAAACTCATTAGAATTGAATCAAATTCACAAAAAAGCTTGTAAACTGCAGCACTTAATGTTTCCTTTATCTACCCATGTTTCAGTAAATTATTGGCATTACTTAGGCCTTCGCAAACCAACCAAACACTCTTGCTGACTCAGTGATACATGGAAAATAACCCGAGAAGCAGTTTGACACGCGAGGATAGAGCTCGCCCCATGCCAAGCCACAGGGTTGTGAATGAGTATCACTTAGGGTACTTTGTGCCAATTTCTCTGGGCCACCTCTAACTTCGTGAATTTTTTGAATCTGGGTATGTTCGGAGATTTCATCGGAGATGTGACCCTTTCGATCCGGGACCCCAAGTCTCTACCCGCCGGTACCTACACCATTCTCTCCTTACTCGAAGAGCTGGCTCAATTCGCCATTTTCTCTCCTCGCACTGCTTTTAGGATCTTTAGGCGTGAGCTCTGAGCATCAGTCACTTCAGTCAGAAACTAGCTTCTCCACCCGTTTAGCAACCACGCTTCTCGTTTACTTGTCATATCCTTATGAAGCTGCTTTCAGGTTTAAAAATGTAACTACCAGGCCTACTAATAAAATCAGAAGCATGATAGAGTGGAATTTTTCCATTTTGTAATTAACACTTGCAATTTTCCACCATTATAAACTTTTATTCCGACCTAGGTTTCGATGGTAATACATAATCTTCAACGTGTAAAATAGTTTTCGTACCATTTATTGCCTTGAAGATGATGTCGTAGCATCGAAATCTAGGTCGGAATAAAAGTTTATAATCGTGGAAAACAGCAGTTGTTTATTTCAATACCAGACCTGCTGTCTGCTTTGCGAGCGCAATCTGCCTGTAGTGTGATGTGCCCCAATCCAATATCATGTTTTTGCACTTTTTCTGCGCCAAATTTTCATTAAAATCGTTTTTTCTTTCGTTTTTTATTTCATTTGGTTCGCGGATTAAGCCTTTCTGAGTCTTCTGAGATCTGACCGCATCTGCATATCGATGGCTAAGTTATAACAACACGTATCTTAAAAATAGCAACTTTTGATGAGAGCAAAAAAAAACAAATAATTTTTTTACTTGTACACTGAAATTAAAAACCAAAAGTTCATAAAACGGAAAAAGAAGTATTCCTTTGCAAAGAAAGTTGTTTTTTTGCTTGTATTTCATTTTTTTATGTTATCACACTTTGTTTAAGATACCGGTCTCAAAACGGCCGAATTTGAGATACGTGTTGTTAGAACTTAGCCACCGATATGTATTTTCCGCGTATTCGAGGTCTTTCGCGATGTGAAGCAGTAACGCATTTTATTTCCTGTTTCATTCTAGAACCTCAGCACAACACGCTTGAAGAATCATATTCAGGGGTCTGGCACAAACATTTCTTATGTAAGGAGTGGAGTCAAGGTTAGCTTAACTTCGCCTCTTTTTCGCAACTGGGGAAAGGGAAGTCCTAGCCAGGGGCGTTGATGATGATTGTTTTAATCTGTGCTGGGAGTGAGGTTTGGTCGCCCCCCCCCCATGATGAAGTGTGCGATTATTATCTTCCAGCCGAGAAACGAGGGAAAGGCCTCTGATCCATTTTTATTTTTGATGCATGATGATCAAACTTATCTCCAGAAGGCTAACGATGCAAGTGAGGTGATAATATCTTCTTTATTAAAGCCAAAATGCACTTTCACTGGCGGAAAATTTTGGAAATCGATCGAAAAGCATAGCAAATGTAAGGGCCTCTCACGACCTCGTCGCCGTATCCAAGTTTCACGAGTTGTAAACTTAATAAACGAGGCCAGAGAATTAGTTAAAAATTGAATAACGGTACTCGTGGGAAGTATTTGAACTGCACTTAATGGAATAAAGCAGAGACATTGAATGCAAACCACAGAAATGGTAAAATTGTATCCTGTAGCATTGTGCCCATTCATGCCCCTGACTGGAAGATGATATCCACATGAGGGTATAAGAGAGACCACACGCCGAATATGCGGCGAGAACATGAGATTTAGTGCGGAAACATTACACCCGGGGAATAAATGAAATTCTGAGAAGAGTAGTGTGATCAGTAAAAAAAACTACTGAAAGCGAACAGAGAGAGTTACTACACAAATTTAAAAGAGTTTTTTTTTAGTATTAGTTTTGGGAACCACTTGAGAATCGGTAGCTACAAGCTAGGCGTTAATTGGTCGGGCAATTAAAAACCGATATGTTTCAGAGAGATACGGAGATTATCACCTTAGAACCATATTATATATCTCCACGTCAGACAAATGGTAGCATAGGAAGGGGATAGAGAAATGTTTATTTGCCTGCACAATATACTAATTGAATAAATGCTAGGCCCTACCAACGCGCACGTTAATTCATTTCATCACATCTATTGATTAATAGATGGTTTCATAGCTTCCCTCCCGCTATGCGTCTATATGATTCATAGAAAGTAGACATAGATGAGAACCTTTTACTTCCATCTGACAGCCTAAGTAGCTATCACCACGAATATTACAGCAGATGATTGCTCAGTTGGCAACTTGATGCGCTGCCTCTGATCGCGATTTTAAATTAGTTTACAAATGCCCTACTCGCGTCGCTGATGGCTGAGCGATACGAATTTTCTAGAAAATGAACTATAATAAGAGCACTTCACAGATATTTAAATCGATATAAATAAAAATATCTAATGCATTACTTTTCGTTGGTGTCACTGCAATGCGAGTGTGAATACTCTCTTGCAATTATGGATCGCTCCACACCCATCGCCGCTCTGCGGACACTTTTGAAAACCGATTGAAATGCGTTAAAGATGGCGAAAACAGAGACTGAAATACTACGATACGGACTTGGACCTCGTATGCGATAATAATTAGAGATATGTGAAAATAGCACTTTCATTTTTATTTTATCGCACTTTCAATAACAATTTATCGCATTTTGTAGCGTATATTTTTTAGTTTCACAATGAGGTAGATGACGATAAAATGTAGTGAAACACAGTTATATGACAAAATACAGAATATTTTAAATAATTATGTCGTAGAACAATAATAAATTAAGGAATAAGACGTATAGTGGCGGAGGTGTAGCTTGCCCGCGCCCACTTGTAGTTCGCGGCCACGTAGAGTCCCAGCCAACTAGCAGCTGGCCAGTCGCTCACATACTTTAAGCGGTGAGTGTCGGCGGAGCATTTAAACTGCGCTCGGCACAAAATGTACGAATTTTACCGTCGAAAAGGCAAATTTGCGTAAAAATATCTTAAAAGTCCAGTCATCGCATCTATGTCGCATTTGCGATTTTCACGCATCTCTAATGACGATGCGTGGAATTTGAATGATCGACATCACTTTTGTGCATGTTTTTATATACGTTTCCATTCTTTTTGTGTTTTTCATTTTCTGAAGTTCATCTGTTGTTTGTAGAGCTTGATTTTTGAAATTTAGTGCTTTGTGCAGTGTCGCCGACTCCATGGGGCCTGAGGGGTCCCGAGTACCCTCAAAAATTCGTTATGGGTATGAGGAAAAAATGTGTCAGGCTTGTCGATTCTCCCCGGAGTGTCCAGATGTCGAGATTCGAGTTATCAGGGTTGTAATGTTGATCTTATGATTCTTCTAAAATGCTTGAAAAATTAACTTAAAACTCACTACTTATAAACTTTCCCGGGCAAGATCCCCGGTTTGGGCCCCCCCAATAATTTTTGTAAGTCGCCATCCCTGGTTTTGTGTTTTGTCTGCGCCTTGGTTAAAGAGAGAAAAATTGATGTTACAGAAGCCATGTAGGTATTTATGGGTTGTAGAAAGATAAAATAGTGTAAAGTGATACTGATGTTTTCCTTTCACATAATCGCTTTGATACATTAATGTATGCAGCCCCTTTGGCTATCACAATCATTTATTTCCTCAAAATCGTGTATATTCGGTTAAATTGAGCTGATGCGACGCGTGTGTTCGGGCGAAACCATTTCGGTTGGGCGCCTCAAACAGGACCGCAAACATTCATTCATTCATTCACTCTTGCGGGAGGGGATGTGAAATTTCCATGACACGGCCTGCGGCTGACTACTTTCACTTGTCTCTTGTGCGACCTCACGTCTCTTCTCTGCTGCCGGTGCTGACCCCGTCAACCCCTTGTGGTTCCCCTTCCCTCCGCCCCGCGATCGATCCTCGGTGGCGCTGCGAGCACTATAGCGGCTGAGTGATGGTGACTGATGCTGTTTCGCACTTTGCTCGCATTTGGCGGAAGGATGCGATCCAGGGGTCGGAGAATTGAGAGAAGGTTTTCGCGATGGCTGCCTCGGGAATATGCGCGGTGAATATATAAATCTACATCTATAAACTGCCCACCCCGATGGCGGGGGATGTCAGGGCATAATGCCCTAAGGCGCGCGTCCCTATAATAATACTAATGAATCCCAACTAGCATTTATTAAAGTCCTTTATTTTTAGGGATGATCTAATTTCTATAGATCCGTTTGGCGCCTAATTCCACATTCGCTCAAATAATGCTGCACCGAGGGCTGAAGTCGGGAAAAATTCTTGGGGGGGTTGAGGAAAGAGGGTACATTTCGATGAGAGTAGGTACTATCATTTGCAAAAGTCTTGCAACAAATCGAGCGGCGCCACTTTCGCTCCACAAAGATTGTGCCCGGAAATTGTATGGTTTTCGGGTGTATGCAACAACCCAATACTAGTCTTCATGGTTCAATGCATGGAGAACGGGTCATTGGGTGGGTGAGGTATTTTGTCATCCTTTTCAGTCTCGGGATTTGACCGCTTCCATTAAAGTGAAATTAATGTTCATGATATTCCCCCGAACACATTGTAGCATTTAATGCAGTAGGAGAGATCGAAGGTAATTCCTCGGAGAGATTTTAAAAAGTTGGTTGCTTGGCTCTTTTTGAGTGATCTCAGCTCTTTTCAGAGAGCTGGAAATCACGAGTCGTTCACTGTGAACATGGCAGACTTTTGTTTACATCTATCGACTCGGGTTGATGTTTTAATACAATATCTACGACATATGATACGAGGCAGCTTTGAAATTCCCAGTGTTTCATCGTATAAATATCTGAGCAAACACGTAAAATATGAATTAGTTAAGCTGATCGGCATTAATCGTTGCGTAAGTAATAACAGAGTTCTCCGACGTCCGCCAAACGGTAAAGATGTATTCCTTTCCACTTATTCAAAGTATGACGAGGAAAACTTAATTCCAGCTTAAAGTCCCATTTTTAATGATTGTCGGATTTCAACAGGTATTGTTTGATAATATGTTCTACCTCTGAATTAGTGTGAATGCGAATAATAACTCTAAGCTGCTATGGCGTTGGTGATTAAGTTATCCTATTTAGATGCAATCATTTACATATACACTGATGAATTCGGGATAATGTAGGATACTTACTTAGCATTATTAATTGAATTATCTACTTGCATTAAATAGGTTACATTGTATTAGGAAATGTGTTTGTTGGCCATACGTTTTATGTTTAAGGCATCAGTGGAACTGCAGATCATGTCATAAAACCTATCAAGTCGAGTAAGAAGGACGTAAGCAAATCCTAACAGAATTTCTGTTTGTAATGAATGTATACGCTTGCTTCATTAGAAATACAAGTACCGAGTTTGAAACATAATAACAAATAATAATAACTTAAAAAGACGACACCATACCGAAGTCGCAGGCGACAACATCATTATATTCCTATTGTATATACTAACCAGCCGAAACATAGAGTAAGCGAAAGCCTCCGTGCTCAAGTTATAATCACGTAAACGAATAAAAGACTAATATACCGAGAAAGTGATTATTTTGATCAAATTCGTTCAAGTGAGAAGCCGTAGGAGAAGCACATGAAGAAGCTCAGTGTTACAATAATAACAAAAACACAAAATTACCACTCCGTGACCTTGAGCTAGTAATAGCTCAGTTGATAAACAGTCAGGCTGATGACAGGAGGCGCCCGCGTTCAAGTCCATCCCGTGGCCGAAATTTTTTATCCTCCGCAAAGCCGTTTTTTCTTTTGAAGTTTTTTTATTTTTGAAATTTATGTTAAGAGGTACCAGCTGTTGAATTTGAGCTATTTTTTTTGCAACAATTTCTAATTTAAATGACCGTGCGACGGGAATCATGCGTAGTTACCGCGGTAGGAACTCCAATCAGAATCACTGGTGAATGTAATTCCTAGTGCTATATGGTTTCCTTTACAGGTCCGTAACTGCTCAACATTATTAACCTTTGGAATGAGAACTATCGTAATAATCTAAGGTTCCATATACGTAATTTCTTAAATAGATCAATTTTATCTGATTAAAAAGAAAATTATGAATGATATTTTGCAGCGATTATGCTGCCCGCCTATGTTGTATGCTGCCTATTTGTCATCAAGTTGTCGCCATTTCCTACCAAGTTAATTTCTCCAGTAAAGTTTTTCAGAACAATTTTACCCTTTTTCGTTTCGTAAATGAGCAGTGACGGAAACTTTTCTTAGAGATAGAAAAAGATATAAATTAAGTGAAGAATTTTACTTTTAAACTTTAGGCTTCAGTATTCTACAATCAGTGTCTTTTTAATACAGTAATTTTGTTGGGAAGGGACAGAATGTGAGACCAGCTGATCTACTAACTAAGTACAATCCTAGGAATAACCTATGTAATGGTAATCCTTAATCGTGCACGCACCACGGCCCTTATTTTTAAATACAGGAAAGGCTTATCATGAGGTGTTTATCAACTATTTTTCTAGTGCGTATTTTCTTCAAGCAAATTGTGGCATCAACATGTATATATGATAGGGCTACAAATTGGCCCTATTTTCACTATTTTGGAAGTACGTGAGAATCACTTACGGCCTGCAAGTTTTACTCCAGGTAACCTACTTCCTCATCCCTGGCTGATAAAGTTGGGATAAAGATGTAGGGCAAGACGAGGTGCAGGACCTATTAGCTGACGTAAAGAACTATTTAATGCCAATCAATTAAATAGGGTGGAGACGACAGATTCGTGTTTTTTTTCGGAAAATTGCCGGTTAATTTTTTTCATTTATTAATTCTTCTATATCGAACAAATATTTCAACAACTTAATATAAAGTCTCCTGAACGACGTTGAATCCCTAAAAAAAAGGGTAACGAGCGAGTTGATTTCCGTGTTCCTAATGGCGAAATCGTGCCGGTACAAAAATAATCTCAAACGCCGCGACGACTTAATACAATCTACGCTCGTTTACTCAACTGAACATCGTAATGATTTCCTACGTCTCACTCCCGTGTCACGATGACCCGTTCGTGAGTCGTTCCCGAGCTACCATGAAGATTCATACCTAGATAGTGATCATTCAATCTTCATGGTGGCCAGAAATCGACAATGGAGCGAAAGTGGCGCCGCTCGATTTGTTGCAAGACTTTTGCAAATGATAGTACATTGAGAGGGATTACACTTATAACCATACTCCTAAAAAAATCTGGAGGGTTTTCAACCCTACTCCGCTCACTTCGGCAAAGTTCGGGTGTCTGGAGGTTTTTACGGAGACGTTGTGTACAATTTTGGGGACACACATGAAACATAATTGTTGCAATATAACATAGCAACAAAAAATAAATAACTCTACGATATTTCAAGTAAGGCGTTTGAAGGATTTTTACTTCTCAAAATGTTTTTATTTTTATTTTTTTAAATACTGTGTATCAAATGCATGCAATTTTATTCTTGTACTCTCGCTCAAACTGACGGTTCGAATTTTATTTGAGTTCATAATTCAATGCATTATAAAGCCCTGATGAAGTACATGAAATGTTCGAAACGTTGGAAAACTGAAGTATTTTATTTATAGAAATACACTTCAAGAAATATATCTGCTGATTTGTTGAGAGTACGAGTACTCGTATACTTACTTATATCCGTATCTCTTTAAAAAATCGGAAGGGGTGTGGGGATTTAAACCTCCTGAGGCCCCTACCGCACTTACTACTGCAGAGGTATTTCGGGGATCTCAAGGAGAGGTAGTACATTTCGGAACGGGCACGCTTATGACCCTAGGTCCCAAAAATTTCGATGGCGTTTAAACCCCCGGTCTCTACGAGAAATTCGTTGTGGACACATAGTGCACATCTCGGGGGTCATTTGGAGGGGGGTACTTGTGACCCTATCTCCTATCTAAGGAGAGTTTCGAAGGGAATTTAAAGGACAGATGATTGAGGATTTTTTGGCGCATTGCACAAACATAACACACAAATGGAAAATGTATTTGATAGACTTATCATTCCGAAAGAGCCGCAATTGTCAATTGTCATACATTGAGAGGGATGAGGAAATATCACTCTCATTCCACAATTCTGGTATTATTTATTACTGGTACATTTCAAGCTAAGGTGAAATAATTATGTCTTTCCCCAAAATCTTGTTGCAGTGTTCTTCCTAAAAAATGTGATCAGTTTTACTCGGCTAACTTTCAAACGACTAACTTTCACCAAATCACTCTTGATTCGAAAAATAAAACTATTTCATGCAATATTTGTCGAGATATATTCCCTCTTGCACGCGATATGTAGTGCATAAGATGACTCAAGGAAAGACATTCTAAATTCATCCAAATATTGGAGAGTATCTCCAAAACATTTCAGTGGGTTTGAAACTCTTCGCTAGCAAAGGAGACGACGTAGATTACGGGGGGGGGGGGGTGATTTGGAGGGGGTAAATATGTGACGGTATCTCCCAAAAATTTTGGGTGGGTTTGAAAACCCCGTCCCCGAATGCAACGGCTGTGGTGCGCTTTTAAAGGTATTTGTGTATTTCAGCGTGTTAGCCTACATGGGCGGGCGTCGTAATCCCAGCGGTTATGCCAGGAGTAATCTCTCTAATTGAGCGAGCACCTGATGCATTATTTGGATCTCACATCTCCTCTTCATCATTTTAAAGATAAATAAAAAAGTAAAGCAGTGAGCTCCTCAATATTTTGATTTTAATTTCTTTCCATGAATCATCTTACACATGCACTACGGGCGAAGAGAAAGCATTACACTGCTTTTAGACAAAGAAGGCGGAAAGTCGCTAGAGACTTGGAGACTGCGCGCTGGCCTCTGATAGCTGGAGAAACTGCTTAGGGCATATCAGATGTCCCAACGGCTTCTGGATTTCACCGCGTGGGATTTGTTGGTGACGACAGTATTCCAACGGGCGCCCTCAGGTCGAGCCGAAACTGTCGTCACCAACAAATGCCACGCGGTAAAACATACAAGCAATGGAGATATCTAAAAATCAACGCCGCGGAAAACTACGAGTCAAGTATAGATATCTTTCATAGCGATACGGAGCCCATCATCTTAAAACTTCACTATATTTCTACTTCCGACAGAAACGATAAATTAAGAGAAATATTTTCCCGAACGGTTAAAGTTCTAGTTATTTATTATCCGCCGGACAATAAAACACAACATAAATGTAAGGCGCAACTCAGTGAACGCATTACCGTTTTTATATCTTTTCTGTAAACGGCTTATATACCTTGACACTTCGTGTCCGCCTGTTCAGACGGCTTGCGGAATATTATGCAGATGTAGATTGTACATGTTAGGTGGAACGAAACCGACCCTCGGATTATCATTCAGAGAGGAATATGTACCGCCAAATATAGCATACAACGGTTGTTTAAATGATTTGGTGAATCGGCGATCGGAAAGTTGGTTGAATAAAAATAATCACATTACATGGGAAAACCAAAAATGAAAGGTGAAGACGAATAAACATTATTCCACCATAGCTCGAAAGAAACCAACAATAAAGAATAGAAGAAATTTTCTAACTTTTCTTCGCGTATCTTTTGAAAGAATGTGGGCACCTGGTTGGTGTGGTATCTAGTGTTTTGGCTTCCTTCTCCTTGGTTCAGCTATCGGTAGTGGCAGATTTTCCAATCCTTGCTTCAGTGTTTTTTGGATGGCATTTAAAGTACAACACTCCGTCCGTCGGATGGGACGTTTAGCCGTGGTCCCCTAAATGCCTACCGTTAAGAGCAGGCTAATGCGGACGCCGGGTTTCTCTCCACCCTTCCCTCGTGGCGCTTATGACCTCTGCTTCCAGACACACATTCTCCGATTACCCTGTCATTTGTAAATTGTGTCCGTTTGGGAATGATACGTCTATTAAATATATTTCCCTTCTCACATCATTAAAAATACTATGTTTGGTCAACTTCATGAAATTATTCCATCTGCACTTGTTCCTCTCCTTTGATTTGACCATTTCTCGAATAACTCTGTGGTTTTACTTAATATTTGCTGCGCTGCATATTTGTAAAATGACGCCATGTCGATTAATGAATGATCATGCTTGGACAGATATTGTTTTGTAGTTGATTTCAAGTTGATCATGCCTGTTTTTGGGTTTAGTATGGAACAGTTTTAGTATAGGCCAGTTATTATTATTAATTATTTCACAAGATTACTCGAGATAATAGCAATGCCGGGAATGACCAAGGATTTAGCTGAATTTACTGTTCATTCATAAAAGTCTGACAGACCAATATACGTCGAATAAGACGGCCTTTTTATGTATTAGTGTGTTAAGGGTAAGTTTTCATTTATCAGTTCCCACTTGCAGTGATGTAGGTACAATTCCTGTAGCCTATAGTGTAATTGGTATCACTGTAAGTATTTATTTGTCTCCATATGCCTTTGATTTTTCGTGCCAAATCCTGTCGTTTAAAAATTTTCTTCATATTTTTGCTTTAAGTGAGAAATATTATTATTAATGCTCGATTATTGAATGGTTAGCCAACTTTTGTAGCAAGGAAATATTTTCCTCGGAATTGTAAAACCGGGTTACTGGAATTAACATTTAGTTCTTAATTTAAAGGTGACGTACTTTTCAAGAGCTCAATTAACTTTACTAATTATAATTTTCAGCAGCAGGTGGCCAATTCACGCAGGTGAAGGATCGGCCATCATTGTAGCCACTCGTCTGTCACCGAACACGGAGATTCGGCGAAAGGTAAGCCACATTCGAATTCGTTCAAGTAACATAAGGGGATCTTTGCATTTACTTCAATTGAGACATTCACGTCGCCGATAACTTTAAAATCTACCCAGGCTGAAGCTAGGCTTACACATGAAATTCAGCTGCTATGCTTTTTGCTCTTACACTTTGCAGCTCTCCTCTATTAAGAACACGGAAGTGCCCGAAATCGCATAAAACGCTTCGCGATGGCAGAAGTGGAAATTACGAATAACGCCCTTGGCGGAAGAAAAATATATTCCATCACATGGCGAAGGTTGTTGCGATGTTTGGATTAGGTGTAACAATGGTTTTCGGGTTTCCACCGCATTGCTTGATGACGATAGTTTCAAAGGCAATTCCGATCTGACCTGAAGATGTAGGCAAGATTTCCGGCGAATTGGTCATCATCAAAGAACGCGGTGGAAACCCGGAAATCATGAGAAATTTTATCTCATCCTCTGTTTTGCGAGAACATTACTTACATTTTGTCTTGGCACGATTGTTCCTCACTAGTAAGAAATTGTAAAACAGCAAGCTATAGCTATTATGCTTGTGTAGCTACACTAGTGTCCAAAAAGCGAGCATAATCACTAAACGAGGCCATACCGCCTGATAGAAATAGGAAAAACAGATTGCTGAATAATTAGAAGCTGAATAACATACCATGTGTGCTTGTCAAAAAACAGAGTCTGATAGGTAAGGTGCATCTTTTAAAACAACGATATGGTTGTCATTTACAATACATATCAAAAGGTAAAAGTAACAACTTGATAGGTTTTAAACAAATAAATTCCACTATCCAATATTAATAACTTTAAAAATATTGCTTCCTTAACTATGCAGTCCCAGTAACGTTGTGCGTGGCAAAGAGAAAGCAATAGAGATCCGCCTCAATCCCAATAATTTCAATCGGGACACCGGCCTTCATCTTAGCAATACATGGAGACCTGTAATCAGCTGTATGAAAAACATAAGCGTTGAACGTGAAGAATTTCAAAAGACCTACAGCCAATCGGACGACACCTGAGCCGTATTGTTGTCCTCGGTAAACGGTCGATCCAATTCAGTGTGAAATTTTGTACTTTCAAAGAGTAACACGGCCTTTAAGATGGGGGGACAAATCATCTCTCAAAACGTCGGCTTATACAAATGAATTAACCTGGCTGACGACCCGAGAAGAATTCATCAATAGCATTCACCAGCAGAAATTAAAATCGTTTATTTTAAAATATTTTTTTCTGGATGCTGCCTTGGTTACAGTTTTTCTACGTATCTTGAGTTTAATTTTTTAATCCCAAAATAAATTTGTACGCTGCACTTAGTGACGATTTTCAATACATTGTATTTTGTAGGTATTGAATTTGTGAGTGACGATTCAGCCCCATTCACATTAACTTAACTTAACTTGGTGTAACTATGAATTTGAACGCACGAGGAGAGCGGCAAAAAAAAGATGAAATATCCCCCGGAACCGGTCAAAATCTTGGAAAATAATAATAGCTACCAACAGCCGTGTTAACTATTCATATTTGATTAATGGTACATTTAATTCATAGGTCTGCGGGATATTAAGTCAAGTTACGCCAAGTTAAGTTATTGTGACGGGGCTTAAGATATCGCTGACCAAGCTCTCAAAAATGTATAAGGAAAATGCGAAGCCGGCGTTTCTTTCCGAAAAGGAACGACCTAAATAAAATTATAAAAATGAAATGGAGGGTTTTCCTCACGTGGAACCCTATTTCAGATAAATTGTTTTTCAGAATCTAATCTAGGCCGCAAAAATGCGAAACCCCCTTCCCCCGAAACCTTTTATGGATGCGATTGACTTTGTTTAGGTTTATATTTGAGAGTTTATTTTTACAACCACTCCGAAAAGTGCTCACACATCTCCCAAAGGCATTTTTACCGCAAAAATGATTTGCAAATTTAATTCATTTCGCACGATTAGATTTTACGGATTAGGCTTACAAAAATGCGCTCGGAAAAACGCCATTGTAACATTTCTCTCTGAAGAGTAAGTGCCTAAATAGACATGAAGAAATGGAGAGTTTTCTTTAGGTTTAGTTTATTTAATTCTCATTTTCAAGGACATTACGTGCACGTAACATGAAAGTCGAATCTCCCTCAAAGATACCTTTTTGTGGCTTAGAAATTGGCACCGTTTTTTTTTAAACATGAGGCGTTTTTATAAATTTATCCAAAAAGTTATTATTGCACCTGAATAATTTTTTCCGAAAAACTGGGTTGGATATGTTATTTGTGAGGTATTATTTGATTTAGCAATCTAAAATTGCTAAATTCACTTGAGTAAAGGCGGGAGATCGAGTTGTTGGTGTGGCTAGAGATATGGATTCTCATCCTGTGGGTCTGAGATCGAATCCCGGTTATGGTTGAGATTTTTCAGAGACTGCCCGATCCCTGCATGGGTGCCATGTGGAGGGTATATTAAGAGCAGCTCACCGTCCGTCGGATGGCACGTTAAGCCGTTGTCCCCTCGGCGTCTTTCCAGGTCAATGCAAATGCCGAGTTTCTCTGAATCCTTTCTCCCCTACCCTTCTCTATTGTGCCAATGACTCGGAATGTGGGTCGCCTTATTCTGAGACCTACCCTATCTCGTAGAAATCCCATTCTAACATTCCTCCACGAAGAGGAAATCAATAAGAGGAGAGGAATGAAATTGAGAGTTTTCTTCAGGTGGAGCCTTTTTACTATCATATATTTTCTGATTTTCAAATCACATCAAAACACGAGCAAAAAGATGAGAGGAGAAAGTGAATTACTGGAAAACATAGAATGCAAAGAAACAATCGTTATCTCGACGGCGTTTTATTTTTGGCTTGCAATGCATGGGATGTGAGATGATTAATGGCGCCGGAGTTGTTTACGTTTCCATGGAAGTTTCCAACTCGTTCTTCCCACGACAACCTTTGAATCTCGGAAACTTATCCACTTCCGCAAGTTATCGTCTTTCAGCGAGGCCATCGTACGCCTCGTGAAAACTCCGCCGAGGAAATTGGCGCTTCTGTCGCGCGCCAGAAGCCGTCTTTTTTTGGGGCGCAGTAGACGTGTTATTACTCGAGGCAACTTCAGGAGAGGAACAAAGAGAGAGCTTTGACGTGAGAAGTCGTTACCGATGATGGGTGCAAAGTATCAAAGATTACTAGCTGGGCTTACCAAAAGTTACTTTTCTTTCTACTTCGTCAGGAATCGGGTTTTGGAATCGATCGGATGATTTGAATTCCAAATTCGATCAGTGGCATAATTCAGCTCAGGGGCGGCTTTTGTGATATATAACCCTGAACTTAAAGAGAAGTACATGAAACACTATTAAAACTATGAAATTTCTTGCCGAAAGCAAGCTATCCACGAAATTTAATCAGCTCCATTTCATTTAGCTTGCTCTTACGCGAAATAGGACGAGAATGCATGTGATAATTTTCTTGGGTATCCTTCCGAGTCAGTCTTCTCCGACGTTTTGACGTCTATAATTCGTTGTCATCTCATGGAAATGAGTTTCATGAAAGTGATTTGTCTTGCAAGAAAAATCACTTGCATGACGCGATGCTCGGTTCCCTCAAGACGACAATTGAGTAATGCTGTCGAAACGTTGAACGGAGATGAAGCAAATTGACACGTGCTAAATATTAAATAATATATCGTTTGAGGCCCTAACCATGATATTCCACGTTATCCCTGTGCTAACCGTGGCCTGCAGCTCTGGCGGCTGACGGAAAACACTTCAGAAAAAGCGTTTTTTTTCTATGCTCTAGGGCAGCGGTTCCCAACCGCTGCCCTAAAGCATAGAATTAGAGCATAGATTAGGGTGCGGTGGTGCGCGACGAAACAGTCGATAGGGTAGGGGTATGCCGAAAATAATCGAAAATGGCGGACGCCAGGAACTATGTATTTCTCTTGACTGGGAAATATGTATAAATATTATAAGTGGTATTTTAAATAAAGTTTCTATTTATATGTACAATTATTTATAAGTAATTGCATCACCTACCCGTAGTGAAATTATGTAATAATATGTGTACGTTAGATTTATGGGGGCACAATGTTAGTTATATACACATAGAAAAAAGGTTGTGAACCGCTACTCTAGGGAGTGGAGAATTTCTTGTGAAACAGCGTGAGGGAGAGAGAGAGAGATAGGAATGAGGAGATTAAGAGGAGTGGGAATGTAAGGGAGCTCACGCCATGCCAGGAGACTAAAAAATCGCAAATTGAGTCGAGACGATGGAGGAAGAATGAAGGCCTTAATCGAACTTAGGTGTACATTCAATGATATATTTCACTCGTTGAAGCTCCCCCTTGAATTTAACCCCTGATATTCATTGATTTCCGTTATATTCGCCATGATTTACTCAGGATCTTCTCGGTTTTCACGTGATTATACGGCTACAACGGTTTTAGCTAGACATTTTACTGACACTAGTCGAGGTTTGGACTCAATTCGGTTGGCTATCCCCAATCCATGAAGATGAGACGTGGCTGTAGACTTATGTGAGGGTCTGGTTAGCATCAAGCTTGTTAATTCAATAATATTATCGTGATATTTCGCTCGTTGAAGCCTTCACTGAGTTTTCAATCTGCTTCTCTGTAGTATGTACACACCATTCCTTGCTCAGACTTATCAAGAATTTCTGTTGTGCTGCGACCAACCACGGTGTGGTTTGACTCTGCACTGATAGCAAGCAGTCTAGACGCTCCGTGGTTGTCCATCCCTAATCGGTGAACGTAGGAAGTGACCATCTGTTGTACATCTTTGGAGTAGGAGCTGCTTACCTCTGTGTAATAAATGCATTTCGTTTACAATAGTAGCTCTGCCTTCATGCGCGTAGAGGTGATTAGTCGACAAAGCAGGCAAAGATTGCGTAAAATGCGGAATATTTGTGACCATGTTTGAGGCTTGTTTTCCATATTCCATGCTTCCACGATCATCTTCCATATTCTCCCTCTGCTCATAGTGAGCCTTTAGCCGTCTTTCACTGAGAATGTGCATAATACTGCTGCTGGATGATATTTCAGAGAAAGCATTTTTCCGCGCTCCAGGGAGGAGAGAGTGCCCGAGGGAAATAAAATAGGAGGAAGAGAAGAATGCTGGGAAATGTAAGGCGTGCCCCTCACGTCGCTCACATCACATAACGACACGACAACGCACGGAAACATCGCAAACTGAGAGGAGACGAAGGCACGCCTTAATCGGGAGTATGCGTGCGATAATATTGCATTTGATATCGCAATCGGTAGAGTTTTTCCTTAATTTGCACTCACTTATAAGTGTATTTCCATCGTGTAATAACGTATGAATTTAAGTAATTCATTTAAATAGTTCATAGCATGCAATGGGCATCGGTCATAATAGAGTGAAATTAAGCACCACATAAGAGCACTCTGCTGGTGGAGTTGCCGTCCAATATTTATGGATAACTAAACGGCTTATCAAGTAAATCCCTAGCTAGGAGTTTTAAAAGCACTTTCAATTTTCTCTACACTAGTGAAGTTGATGGTTGGTGAATTTTTTGCCCCAATCGGTATTTTATTTTCTTCTCTGCACTAGGATTTTCTCGCGCTTTAAACTCCTTGAACGAACGGCTATTGCGGTGTAGCAAGAGAGTGCACTGATCTAGACGCCTTCTGGTTGCCCCAATTGGTGAAGAAATGGATGAGTCCATCTGATGGACGCCTTACGGATTAGGCGCGACTTATCTCCAATTTGTTCATTCATTTTGGCTCCATTAAGCACAGTGGAGTTCCGCAAATCCGAGCTACTTGGCACCGGACCCTGTTCAGATTATGTGATTGTGCGGATTAATCGTTTATCGTTATAGTTTAAAAAAACCGGTTTTAAACGGAAGAAAGAATCACAAGCGCACGCAGTAGATACAGGTATAACTGGACGAGAGTGTGCTCGCTTTAAAGCCCTTCTTCTTCGACGCGACCACACTTACACGCTGATGACTCATAGCCGCTCCTGGGACGTTCGGCAGTCCTCACTCTCCATTACTTTAATTTGCTTTAAATGCAGCATTGAAAATTTTAAGTAGCTCGCAGTTTGTGTTGCGTACTTAATTTTAAACCTTGTGCATGAAATAATGGGGAATTCCACTGAAAATGGATGATTATGCGATATAATAATATCATCCACACTGTAAATTGCTGTGAAAGCAGTTCTTCTCTAACCTGCATATTGTTCGTAAAATTCCATTTTGAAACTTGTATTGTAATCTTGCGCTCCAAACGACCCATCGCCATTTTTGCTTAGCGTGACGTCAGAGTCCAGTAAACAATACCTTTACGTGGTGCCAGTAGACTATTTGTCCCAGTTTTGATACCTTAATATCTCTCAGTACTTTTTTCTCAGTGCAATAATTTTTTCAAAGCAATACATGTTTATTTCATCAACATTCACGTGAAAGATTTATATTGAATAGGTTTAAACAACTTTTTTTTCACATACCCTTCAAGTTATGAATCAGTATTGTTTTATCTGCTTGTTATCGTCGTTACTGTTTTTTATTGCCATGGAGCGAATCAGATTACTCGCATTCCGACGTCACAGGGCGTTCTTGTAGCGCGAAAGAATTAAGTAATTTTCGCGAACTTTGAAGCTCTGTTGCAACAAGGATATTTAGAATTATGAAGCGATATTTTGCATACGTTATCTTAACTTAGTCATCGATAAATGTAAAAAAATACTATTTTAATTTTAAGACAGCACCCCATTATTGTGAAGACCGAAATATTAAAGAAAAAAACTGTACAGTAAATGACAAAAGGTTATGTATGATTCAACACTTCTCTATCGAATAGAACGAATAAACTTCTCTCGGATTTGTTTACGGGTGAGAAGAACTTTGGCAGTCGCCGTTTCGGGTTCCCTCTCCTCACCCATTCTAGAGGCTACTGAGAAAATTTCAATCAGCAGCCCTGAGAATGGCTGACTAGACGGAGCCCGAAACGTCGGCTGCCTTAGTTTTTCTCACCCGCAAACAAATCCGAGAGAAGTTTAACATAAGGTTAATTTTTGTGGAACAAAATAGTCTCGGAACTGTTCGAATAAAGCGGTATTCGGTCAATCCATTTCAAATCACCCAGGCCATGTTGCTCAACATTTTTATTTGTCCTGACTTTTTTATCATTGGTTCCCTACAAGTAGACAATCACAAAACACCATTTGAAAAAAATTAAAAGCGATACTTTTTTTTGGCAGCCATTTTTAAATGGGCGGCTGGGCAAATTTTGTTCAAAAACGTGGTTTGCATAAAATTTATTTTCGAAGCTATTTTAAAAGATATCAGAATAATAAAAAAAACCAGTGAGTTCATCACGAAAAGAAATTTTGGAAAACATTTTAAAAAATTTTCTATCATAAAATACAGTCAGTCAAAGTCTTTCCGTAAAAACTCGGGAAAAATATGTCAGTACCAACTTCTTAACGCCATAAATTTCTATGAAGGAAACGAGACTCAATAATAACATGTTATTTATAAGTTGATTACTTAAAAAAACTACTTGCATTATAAGCTTTAGCGCTGAGAATGCACTCATTTCTTTTCTAGAGCTTGTCAAACAATACCGAAAGCCTTTTAACGTCGATTTTCGCAGGTCATTATCTAAAAAGGGGCTGAATGAAAAAAATTGAAAATTTTACAGTATGTTCAACATGTTCGGATTTGCGAGAATCCACTGCATGCGTCTACTATAGCTGTGGGAAGACACTACAGAAGAGGGGTTGTTTTTACTGTCCTTCTGGGACAATCTCGTTCAACAGCCTGAAGGAAATAAGTAGGAGTGAGAAGAGGAAGGGAAAAGAACGATGACTGCCGGCTCCCATCGCGCCATGCCAGGAGAAAATCCCAAACTGAGAGGGGAGAAGGGGAATAGGTGGAATGTGGGATACATTGGGACGTTAGTGTGGCGACCCACGCAAGAGGGACTCACTGACGACATGTAAAGACCCCCGCTCCCTAGTAAGCCTTCATCTCGCCCTGATATTGGAAAACGTAGAACAAAAAAAGGAAAGGAAGATAAAAAAAAGAGCAGGTCCGCACAAGGCGACCGAGGAGTGAATAGAGCGAATGTGTTTGGCAGAGAGTGAAAAGAGAGAAAGGGAGAGAGATAGAGAGAAAGGAAGAGGAAGAGGAAAAACAGATTCATTTGGTCGGACGAACGGAGTGAAAAAAAAGACGAACGAAATTATTTTCTCCACAAAAAATTTCTAAGCCGGGGAGTAAAAGGGAAGCCTCATTTACTCTCTGATAAAGAGACGTAGCGAGCAAATAAAGAGCAAAAGAAAGAAGAACAGCTAGAAAACCGATAAGAAATGGAATTGCTAAAACTTCCTGTTTTATATCAAAGTTTAATTCAAGTAGACTTGTGCTTACTTAGGAGGAGGACCCAGACCGTTTCGTGGAAGTATGATATTTATTACTCTCTCTTTGAAGGCATTTCAATCGGTTTTTTTTAATTTGCGAAGCGCGGCGGTGAGGACAGACAATCCACTTGTAATATTTGTAGTTTTGTTCGTAATATTTACAGTAAAATATCTCCTCTCGTCAGAAATAATATTTTTATGTGATGAATACGATGGATCATCTCCAACATAAATTCCGTTGAGAGAGGTAATTATAGCTTATTCCTACGTGAAATTCGGATCGCTCTTCCTTCAGCGACGCGAGCGGCGACTTCTGTAAATCCATCAAAATTTGCGATGGGAGGCAACGGTTCGCCAGTCGCCCTCTAAATGAGCTGGCACCTTCCGCGTATTACGTCACGGGTTGACTTAAGTCGCTGCTCATGTCAATAATGGGTAGAATGATCAGAATTTCACGGCGAAATAATCTATATTTGGGGCTGTTAAACGAAATTCATATTTTTCCATGTATTCTGTAAATTTCACGGCTTTTGATTCTGACTATAACATCCTTAAGTAATTGATCTTTGTGACGCGGTCTTTGTTTTCCTAGAGGTATTCTGCCATTAGATCTACCGTCAAAACCTTGTTTTTGATGCTGGTGTTGTCCTTTTTCAAAATGGGACCCAGCCGTCTTAAACTTTTGCTTTTTATTGTTGAAATTATATTCCGCTCACTCTTAATCTGTAGATGACAAGTTTTGAGAATAAATGGATCACTCTCATCTCATTTTTTCGCTGAAGGCACTTTTTAAAACCGATTAAAATGCGCCCGAAGTAGCAGTAACAAAAACAAGGCTTCAGCGGCACGGGCTGCTGGTCCCTCCTGTACGTATGCAGTCCGCTTGGCGCATTTAGTGACCGACTGGGGTGTCTGTCCTCTATTGAAATATCCGTGGACCGCAGACGAACAAAAAACAACGCGGACGAAGTTATTCTCTCACCGACGAGTGAATTTCGCAGCGGGGGAGCAAAGAAAGTCGTCGCGTAATCTTGGGAAAAAGGGCATGAGAGCGAGTGAATTGCACAGAGCATGGAGGAAACAAGAGAAGCGAGAATATGTACTTTAAAAAAATGGAACAGTTTGGTTTTCGGTTTGATATCAAATCTTGCAAGGGGACCACGAAGACTATTTGTACTCGCGAGGAATTGCATAGAAAATTTCGATGCGTTACATCATCTCCATCTCAAGTTTTGGTTATTAATTCCAATTATAATATATTACTCGGTGATGCTCGGATCGCTCTACAGCCAGCGACGCGAGTAGTGACTTTTACAAACCAATAAAATAAATGTGCGAAGTAGGGCAGCACATTGACCGACTGGAGTATCCTCTATTGTATTATTCGTGGGCCAGACGAAGCAGAAAAACAAAAAGCGAACGAAATTATTTTCCCCGCACAGAGTAAATTTCGCAACGGGGGAGGAAAGTAAGTCCTTATACGTACTCTCCGAAAAAAATGACTCCCTCGGGGACGTAGCGGGCAAATTGAGGGTGGAAAAAAAGGGAAAAAGAATGGAACGGTTCGGCCGCCTTTCGGTTTTATATCAAAGCTAAGCGAGAGGCAAGTGGAGCGTGCAGTGGAGTGTATGAGGCGAGCGGATTAGTCCGAATTAAATTCCATTTATTTTCCGCTGCGAGTCCATTCATTCATCCATTCTGAGATCGGGGAAGGGTGGGGGAAGTGGAAGGAGCGCCGCCGCGTCCGAAATGGGACAATGGAAACAAAAGAGGAGCGTAATTCACTACCACGATGCATGCCTCCATATGTCTACGCTTTCCTTCTTTGGCTAGATTCCCTGGCGCTAAAAATTTGTTGGCACACGACACAATCCTTACACAATGTCCGCGGGAATATCGGTCAGTCCCACTCACATTAAATACATGTGTAAGGAGGAAAATAGAATCGTTATATTCCCATTTAAATACGCCACTCGTGATAAATTCACATCTAAAATAAGGCACATTTATACAAGAAAACCACGCACTGAATCTTATGTTTGCTTTGCCTCTTAAAGTTAAGGAGGAGAAATTTTTGACTATTTGTGAAGCGTAGCCTTGGCCTTAGACACGATATGAGTTCAGTCAATTGAATTCCATACTCCGTAATTGTTAAATAATTAGGAAGGATATGAATAGGGCATATAAAGTGATAGAATCTAGTGATTGGTGAGGAAGTCAGGAAGCATTTAGGGAGGGTAAGAGACAGATGGGTTTGGAGAGAGATAGTGCTGAGCTGGAAGGGATGTTGAAGTCCGTGTTCAAGAGAACATGATTATTGGATACAATTTATTAACGATTAAGAAGTCAAAAAAATTCAATTTTGGGAAGGAGGAAATACGGGTGGATGCACCTCGTAAAACCGCCCTCAAAAACCGAGACTAATTTGACTAAGTGATATTTTTCTAGCCACTTTTAACTTTGGTTTTATTATTTTCCTTTTGAAGACGCTGTATGAATCGCGGTCCATATATAGTCAATTGATGAAACTTTTTAGGTAGTAACCCGCATCCTGTGGCTTAAAAGTCGTCAACGTTTCTTTCCATTTGCCGCGGACCTCTTCAGGACTGATTTCTTCTAACTGCAAATTACTCCTGAAGAGGTCCTCGGCATAGGGGAAGACACATTGACGGCTTTTAAGCCACAAGACGCGGGTTAACTCAAAATCTTTATCATTTGACAACATGTGGACCGCAAAAGTTTTAACAACTTCACTGTATGAATTTTTTCTATTAAAAAATATCTTTTAATTAATTGCGAAATATCGTCCTTTTATCAGAATAAGTGACCTAAGGAAGTGGTGCTGATGGTGGAATAATTTTATTTTGCTAGTTTTCGGCGAGGCGTATTTAAATTTTAAAAGTGTTCTGAAAAATGAAAGGGATGCCGGCGGCGCCTACCGAACTAAAGTGTCGTCCAGGGGGCAGCTCATGCTCACAGCGGCCCCCACGTAACTCTTGTGTTTTTGTCGAGCATCAACATGAGCTCGCATATTAAATGTTCAATAGTAAGTAGAAAAAAGATATTCCACTGCAAGTAGACCGTTCTTTGGTGTTAGTGCCAGTGGGCTCTAAACCTTCAACTCTAATTAGCTATGCTCAAAAATGAGACATTCTTTAAAGTAATGTCGATACTACATTAGTTAAGTTGCTATGCAAAATGAAAAGGCTCGTCAGCCTAATGTTTAGTTAAACCAAGGAAATTTACTTTCTCCGCACGAATTTTAATGCCTTTTCATTTTTACTTGAATTTTCTTCCACATTTTTGCTTACAACATATGAGCACCAAGTTAATAGTTTTACCATATTATGTCGGCTTGCTAAACTGTTGATTATCGTGTTGTCGATTCGTGTGTTTTCATTTACTTCGAGTCGAGCCTTTGAGATCGACCGTTTCGCAATCCGTCATTCAACTGTCATTCCGACGGACGCTGTCAAACCAATCCAAAGCGTGAGAGAAAGAGTTAAAACAGCTCAAGCCACATCCTTCCTTTCGCTGCTGCCGGGCCATACTCCAATTCAACAATTTAAACGGAAACAAGGGAAGGAAAAGGTATCGGAAGGATCGTGATGGAATCCATAAACATTATCTTTTTAAATTCTACGGTTATTATTTTGAATAAGCTTCTGGCCCTCTGGATGCCTTTACAAAATATGCGATAGTGAGATTAGTCGGGACCAATCTTCAATGAAGAAAAAAGGTAGTGCCACTTCTAAAGTATTGCACTATTTCTACACTAACGGCTTCACTGCCTAAGGCCCTGTTGTAAACTCATGTAAATGCATAAGAGAACATTTTTCTGTATTACAGATCGGAGGATGATGCCTTGACTTCCAAACCGTGGAGGTAAAGAAATAAATGTTTTGGGAAAAATACAAATGTTAAAGTTATTAAAGATGTTTTATAAGTGACGCCTGAAAATGTCACTTTTGCTTAGGTATATCTATATGCTAAATTACCGAGTACTGCTCACATACGTCCATTAAAAAAATATTTGCAGCTATTACATATTACGTTTTTTTATTTATGTGGTTGAACTTGAGTGATTTGTAGCAAAAAGGTTCTATTCTTTTCAAATTCAACGTAAAAATGAACACTATTTCATTGCGACTGCACAAATTCGTCCTTATTTCAGAATATCCCAAGAAAAATCGCACCATAGCCAAAGTTAAGTGAGAAAATGGAAAAACGTGATTGTCTACAGCGACGCCGAACTTGATAACCCTCTTAAAAGCAAGCTGAATCCAAAAGGTCCCTGGCATACCTACGTCTATCATGGGGTCTCATGCTACATTTGAGGATAATGCTTTCCTTAGATCCACTGAAGGAATAAAGGCTCAAGCGATGATTCCTTTCGTTTCGAACGAGGGAATGCCAAGGGAGGAATGGGGGGGGGGGGGAATTTGAGGATAAGGCTTCACATCACCACTTTAGGAGATACCTACATACCCACTGCTTACATTCACGCATACATACATACTATGTGGGAGAGAAGAAATAAACAGGAGACGACGGTACTTCAATAAAAAAAGAAAGGCGCTGAGCGTCTTGGCTTCTCGCCTTTCGCTTTGAGTTCTCCTCAGTCAAGAGGAGAGGATTTAGAGGATGAGCCTCTGCTCCGGCCAGCCACATCGGCAGGAGGGGGTGGAGGGTTAGGATTAAGGCCTAACGAGATTAAAGGGAGCCCTCTCACACAAACGACCCCCTCCCTCTCGCAATCTCGCCCTCTTTTGTTCTCCATCTTGCTCTCCGCCTCCCCAAGGTCACACCTCTCTCGGCAAAAGCCGCGGAAGCCACACCAAAATCACATCGAAGCCACACTAAAAGCAGCTTTCAAACAGATTTGAGTGCCATTCATGCATTATATGAAAAACTACTCCTTTCATTTTACTTAAACGCGAAATGTTTTATCAAAACATAAAACAAATGTTTGTGGTGACGTAAGTTGTGATATAATCAAAAGTATAAATACCATGGGGATCTTGGTTGTTTATGTTTACATAACCAAGAGGAAGTTTGTGATTGTAGCGGGCATTACAAAAGGCATAAATTGATAAGAGAAACTAGGAGATACATGCATTTTGAGTGAATGTATTTCTTGATCAGTATCAATTTAAAGTTCGATTGACATGTTTTTATTCCTCCTGAGGGTTGGTCTTTAAAAGTTTTTAATGCTAACTCTTCGCAAGCGTTTCGTCAATTACCACATTATCATCCTGAGGTTTGGGAATTCATATATGAAACTGGGAGAATAAAGTAAAACATTTTGTATTTGAAAATCAATTATGAACGTTAACGTAGAAAAATGTAAACTACATTTGTAAAATCTACCTACTTGTTGATTACAGTTTTTGAGTATCTTACTGTTATAAATCTGTCGCAATGCTATTGATACTTTATATATTTCGGAATATCTTTTGCGAGCTCACGAATGCAGTTTACGTCATGCGCTCATGTTCAAGTTCATCGTCACCCTCGCCGTTTTGTCGATGACTGCATTTTTTGTTTTCCTATTGGAGCGCGCGTTGCATTTGTTTACTTACTGCTTGCAAACACTTCGTTTAGCAGCGGAATCACGCGATTTATACTGTTCATAATCCACTCAAGACGATGCGCCGAACGTGAATCGCTCACGAACATGTGAATATAATGTCCAATGAAAATCAAACATATGTATCATGAGCTCATTGGATCTGGGCCTGATGACATACCTCCTGCGGTGTTCAAGTACTGCGCACTAGGCTGAGCCGAAAAATGTCTTTTTTCGAGATCAAATTTGCCCTACACGGGAAAGTTGTCAACTCATATCAGTATCTCAGATCCGATATTTTTTTCAAAATGGATTAATATTAACCACTGCCGCCTCAGCCCTAAAGTTTTAAAGTTTGCGAAAATTCAGAATGCTGATTTTGAAGAGGAAAACCTATGAAGGAGAAATTACTAAAATTAAGCCATTTCCTAAATAACTAATGATGATTATAACGTTAGGCATTATGCAAACGGAGTTAAAAGTTTATCTAAGGAATTGTATAATTTTGCGATGGGTGAGAATGGTCAACAAATTTGGAGTTTAGGAGCACTGTGTATGGTTCCTAGGTGATATGGCTGGATGGGTATTAAAATGAAAAATCGCAGATTGTAAAATACGATGGGTCAACATCAAAGCCTTTTCAAGTTTTATATGGTGTGCCCCAGGGATCCCAACAGGGCCCTCTTCTTTTCAACTCATTTATTACTGACGAGGCAATCAACTCCTATTTGCTGGCGGCATCAAGATCTTTGGTAATGTCTCTTTACCCTTAGAACACAACAATTTTCAACGCCCCCAACACAACCATTGCCAACTGGTGTCACATTAATGCAATGGAACTCAATTCCCAGAAAAGTGTCGTGACGTCTTTCATATGAGACCTTAGAGTTGTCCAACGCGACTATATTCTGTGCAACACTGTTTTGCAGAAAAGTGACCTAAGTAGCGGTCCACTGAACCATTTAAATTTAAGTTTAAAATAAAAAAATATCCCTCGTTATTACAACACGATTTTTTTTATTCTATTGGATCATCTGTTTTTTTTTGTCCGTTTCTTTGTGGGCGAACATTCTCTTTTTATGTAATAAATATCATATATGTAAGATACAGACGAAGACAGTGTCTGGTCAATACACTATGGAAAGTCTATGACAATCGAGCAAGTTTCAAATAAGTAATAATAAACGAACAAAGACTAGTCTAGCGGGGATGACACGCCCTCTTTATGTGGAATGCCATCGAGAAACGAGGGAACTTAAGTTTCTGGAAATTTCATTTTAATTCTTAGGGAAACCTTAGAACGTATTGAAAATTTCATTCTATAACCAAATTTGCATAAACTCATATGGTAACGTAGGTCTTAGTAAAGGAAAAATATATATTGTTTCTGCAGTTTTGATTTGGTTTCAAAAACTTATCTAAAGTTTATATAAAGTTATACTACATGAATCTTGAGAAAAATAATAGATCTTAGGAACATCGGAGTACAAATGTTCATGTGCCCGGAAATTATGCTGTCCGTGTTTATGCTTTGAAGCACATGGCTTCATTGCTGGTCTTCTTGATGTTACATTTGACATATCCTTTGCAATCGATGATCAAGTTAACGGAAAAAATATTTGGGCATACAATCGGGGATATTAATATAAATCATGTTTCATCAATGATAAATGTTATATGGAGACTTTTTCCCTATAAATCGTTGTTAGTTCAGTCGCCGAAAGTCGGAAAAGGCTGAATTTAGGAAAAAATCGTGTTATGTCACATTTTTTCCAGGCGTCACTGGACAACCCACCTAAATAAACCCCTGAAAATGCCTGACGCTTATCAGGGTGGCTTGCGAGACAGTATTGTACCTAGATGTATGTGAGTTCGCTCACTCCCACCTAAAATCACAAAGCTTCGAACAAGTTCCGTGTATGGAATAGAAATTTGAGTTACGACGAATAAATATCTTCCTCAATCATCCTTTAGCCTTTAATTTTAAAATAAAAACACGAGGAATTTGCCTCCCACTTTATGAGTTTGTGATGTTGAGTTTCTTCTTGTTAGCTTTGGCGAAGAGAACCGCTCGTTGAAAAAAAAAGCGCTCACCAAAGTGTAAACGATAACATGAACCACATGAAGCCAATGCGGGAGAACGAGGAGTGGAGCAAATACGTTGACCAATTCGGTATGATCTTGTGACGTCATCAACATTTGTGCGAAAGGGTTGAGGTCGTCGAATATTCGTCGCTTGCGTCTCGAAAAGCATGCGAAAGGTCGTAAAAATGAAAATTATAGCTCAATTTTCGTACTCTATTACAATCCGCAATACAGAATAAAATTGGTGGACGAACGCCTCGTTATTCACACGAGAATGCGGTCGAAAATTAGAAAACCACGTTTGGACCTTTAAATAAAAAAACAAAAGCGGAAAAAATGTGATGATGGTGGCGGCATTTTGACTCTCTTCGGGATCGTAAACAATGAATTTTTGGGGGCGCGCGTCGGCGTTTCCCATGGGGACGAAAGTGTTGGGGGAATGGAGGGGAGGGGGCTATTGTTGGAGGCCTCGCGAGGGAGGGAGGGGGTGGAGGACGGTGTGCAGTGTAGTGCACGGGAGGGGAGGGTGTACAGGTGTGTGTGTGTGAATAAGAGTGAGCAAGCCCTCCACTTGACCCAAAAGCGGGCGACCAGGCGCGGTGCCAAGATACGAGAGGTAAACAAACAATGAACCCCCTGCTGCTGCTGCTGCTGCTGCAACCCACATTACAAAGGAGGGAGGGAGGGAGGGGGCGTCGTATAGGCGCATTTTAGGTTTGCGGTCAAGGCCGGGCGAATGACCGACCGACGACGATAGGCACTCAACGGCAGTGCTAAGCAGTTGGCGCCTAAACCCCAGCGCAAATATAAACAAGAGCGATTTTCGACTTGTGCGCACGCGAACCAGATTCAAATGGCTATATCACGTGTCTGATGTTGGTCTTATTGGCTGACCAGAGCGATTGCGTTTGTCCGTGTGCTATTCCTTTCGATGGCTATTTTATCTTCTTATTACATAAATAAAAGACAATGTCTGTTTATCTGCCGCTATGAGTTTCCATACGGATTTGCGGATTGCGACCAAAATACAATGTTTTGTATGATGTTGGGCACGATATGGTGGAAGTTCTTAATATTATTAAAATAAGACATTGCAATATAAACTCAGTGGAAATATTGCAATGTCTTATTTTAATAACAAAGTACAATGGTTCATTTTTTGTCCCTTGTTTCAAGTGCTACTTTCGGTTGCGTCCATCGCGTCTTTCTCTCATTACCGTTTGTTACGTCACGTCATATGACTTCTGTGGTTGAATGTCCCTCCGCGTAGGCACACCTCTAGATACGCTCAAAGGGAAAACATAAAAATCCTGCGATGCGACAATGAATCCCAATTTCCTAGTTTCCCACTTTTCTGTGCACTATCCTTTACGAGCAACGCCACGTGGCCACCTAGGTTCCATTCAATTCATTTATCACGAAAAAGTATAAGAATCAAGGTCTTAATGTAACCTAATTATTAATATTTAAACATTTTTGACGATTTCGGGGGTAATCGTGTGAAATTTTCCTTGGCGAAAATAAACATGATCTAATAAATCTTAATTTTTACACACGAAGATGACTTAATTCGTCAAACTCGGATCGTGTTAATACAAAAAATTTCAAAGCGGTATTCGCTAATTTTCATTATTTTAATTATGGAAATATTTCATCTAGTGATTTCTTTATAATTTCCAGTTATAGCACTGAATTATGGGGTTTTGGCACTCTGAATCTTTTGATTATTGCGCACTCATCAGAACAAGAAAATTGCCTACGTCGGATTCTTCGCAAGGGAACAAGATTCAAATGGACATATTCTATTTCGTAAATAGTTCATTTTTCATCTGACGTCAAGTTTAGTTAACTACGACGATAGCGCTTGCTAGCAATCTGTTTATTGAGATGGTCATTTCAAATTCAACGCTCTTGAAAATGAAGAAGACACAGGATTAAAATAAAATTAAGGAAAAAGTATGTAGTTTGTTAATGAAATGCATTTACCACTGTTGCAACTCTGTCGCTGTACACTGATGTTGGAGTTTTCTCAACGTCGCCCTCAGATTTATGCCACTCACTCCAGATTCACCTCGTCCGCTCTTTTGTGTGCATTTACTTAAGGGAATATATTACGTACAAGTGCGATCCTAATAAAAATGCAAATGGATTCCTTTGGCTCGGAAATTCCGTGGAAATGATATCGATTGTTGATTATCCACGGTTGTTACCAACGCGTGGGAAATATAAATAAGATCTGTGCATGGCAACAATGAACCAAGGTCACATGATAGAGTTGATAGTTCTGGTTGGCTGAATACGGCGATAAAATGTTTGTTTCCAATTTATTGTTTTATTCGAAACTTTATTTCTTATTCGAAACTTATGTTGATTACTCGCGAAGAAGGTAAGGTATCAGGATTTTAATCAAAACCATTCTAAAGAATCTCACCAGCCATTTTTTCCATTTCAAATATTAAATGGAAGTTGGTGCTTTGATGATAGCATTGGCAATTGGTTACTACTTAGCCACCATGCTCCATCTTACTTATGCACATTTCTTCTGACACCTACACAACAAAAGCAACAATACTTGTAGAACACGTGTTGCCGCGAGACGAGACCTTTTGGCAGCACGAGCACTCGAACCTTGGAAGTCTTGTAATGTTGATGTAAGCAGTGATTCACTGGACGAATGTTCTCAATTTTTATATTAAGTTATATTTTTTATACGCAGTATTATATCAGAGGCAACTTATTATACCAATTAGCACTAGACATTTTAACACCAATATGCTGAGAAAACTACGCTGAGTGAATAAATATTTTGAGAAAATAGATGTGTTTCTGTGTACTTGATTGCTACTTCCGGGCCAATTTAATATGACCCTCAACCTGTAAATCAAATTTATATTGGCCCCAATAAGTACTCCCTACTTTTCTGACGAGTAAGACAAATGTCAAAAATGACATTTGTCTCCATAATGTCACTCGTCACAAATGACTGACAGCCCGCGATGAATCACGTATGCAACCCGCGTTGTGTTGTAATCGACGAGTAAGTTGAAATCAATAAACCTCTAGCTATTTGACACAAGTCTCTTTTGCCTCTCCATTGAAATCCTATGACGCGTTCAACCCGTCAACGAAGGAAATGAGAATGGAGAGGAAATAGAAGAGCAATAGGAAAGCTTTCTTCTGTTTTTAAATCGACTAGATCACAATGATTGACCAAGCTTGATTGTTACGTCATTGAAAGGAGGCATGAATGGCAAGGAAAAAGGTGACTCACCGACTCATTGCACCTCGGGTCTCTCAGAGGTAATTTTGTTTCTTGTATTGTTGATTCACTTGTGTGCACAATTCCCAATTCCTCATTATATTCTATTGCTTACTCTATATTAAACTCCTTTTGGAAATTCTCACCTATCCCTTATATCAATTCGAGCTCTAATAGTATATCTACATTTTCTTTACTCATGGTATGATATGGTTTCCTCTCAAGCTGTGCGTAGCAATCCCATATATGTGTGCTAAGCATCACTTACGTGGCCAAAAAGATGGTTAAGAGTATTCTAACTTATCTTTAACGCACCGTCTCCTCCAAACAATGGAATACTGATACCCCTTCCCGAGTAAAACTAGGCAATTGCGCATCTGGCCATCTTGAGAAGTACCTCCAGAAATGTGCTCCAATAAAATACCACGTGGGACATTGCGAAACTTTGACATTTTTGGGTTCTCAGCTCGTTCATTTCGGGTTGGGTTGCAACTTGGAAGATTTGCTACTTGGATCCGAGACGACAGTTTTTCACCTCATAATTAGTACCTTACGAACTAAGTTTTCCATTTTCTCGGGCGAAATGCATTTGATTCAGCGGAGATGTTTGCCGGGCCCGGACGGACTTTCAGCACGGCTTCAACTGCTCCAGTTCGGTGCGCATAGTGACCAGCGTTTCATTGTTGTAGAATTCAGTGATGTATTGTTTCAATCCTGGATCATCGACAGGTATCGATGAACACCGAGCAGTTCTCGTTGGGATTGTTGAAATAAACAGTTCTGCTTGAGCAGACTTCCTAAATTCTGAAGATTGTCACATTAATCAGACAGCAGACATTAATTAAGCAGACAGTCTCCTTCCTGTGTATATTTATTTACCCTACCATTTATATAAGAACACTAATCGTATGAGGAGTTGATGCTCAGGTATGTGTCTTCAAACTTACTTCATACCTTCCATTATTAAGTAGAGTAGAAATCACTATTCATAGCTTAATTTACTACTCGCCATTAATGAAAAGGTTGAAGAAAAAAGTGTGACATTTTTCTGCTAAAAAATAATTTTAAGACAAAGATAATTTCAGATCGTAACAAAAAATCCATAGAATGACTTATAGACTTCATTTGTTCAGCCTTCGATAAAAAATCCCGCCCTCTACCTTCATTGTAAATATCGATTTTTTAAAAGCAAGAAGTGGATCTGCTTCACCGAACCCCCATTGCACGACAAGTGCGACTACCAGGGATGTATTGGTTGGCTTATGGCTTACTGCAAACAAATTAGATGATGCATCAACTTTGAAAAGCAAAACCAAAACCTTCTCCTCTCCGTAAAAGTTCCAATTGTCATGGCGATCTTTGAAACAGCGTTAGGGCCTATTGATATCAAATACTATACTTACGTGAATTTTCACACATAATATGAAATTTAATTATTAACATCAATTAAACAGTAATTTTATTAGGAAATAGATATTTATGGACCAATGTTCTCTTTCACGCGAGTTTTACACCCACAAACTGTCATTGACTTGGACAGCGCTGGCATCAAATCTCGATATATACTAGTCTATTTGACTACCCTTTCATCGCAATGCATCCATTCGATTCCAATAACCACAGAATTCAGATCTTCGGAAAAGTGTGATCGATTAGAATCAATGCATTGAATAGCTATCGAACTCAAATTCACGAATTGCGATTCAGCGATGAAAAAATTTCGATTCTCGATTGATTTTTATTTAGCATCTTTTCACTCGGAGATGTTCGAAATGAAATTCATGTTGGAAGCGAGGAATTGTGTGTACCCATTGCTTGCATTTGAGATTTTGGATCGATAACGATTGAAAAGCATGCACCAATAAGCATTTCCTCGGCGTGATCGTTTTTTGTTTACTTCACGCTATGTTAAAAATTACATTACTCGGAGTCCACTGGACATACAATAAAAAATGTGGACAGATCTTCATGAGAGAACTGGCGGGATATGTTCAGTTGAATCCATCTCGTTTGCTATCCATAACAATATGAATCCGTAATGGATTTGCAGTTTCCGGCCTTTTTTTATCGGATTTTTTCCTTTTCCCTATGCTACAACCTCGTGGTGGAAAGGCTTGCGCGTTACTATGAACCCTAGAGCAGCAATGGCGGGATTAATTCGCAATTATTCCCGGTAGGGCCACCCATGTCAGGTAGGTAGAAGGGTAGGAGCCATACGAAAGGTAGTCCACGTGATGGTGTCACGAGAAAAACACTGTTGGAATGGAAGTGGGAAACCCTACCAACTATCTCTTCCCTGAAAACATTGAAAGTACAACCAAATGAGCCTCGGAATCTCATCGACCGGGACCCGTCCGTAAAGGGCGGGTGTCGTTCACGGCAGCGAGGTCGGCAAGGTCCTCGGGGTCGTCAACATGCGAAATCCTTGCAGAGACTTATTATCATCACCAGAAGCAGCAGCAATGAAGAGAGAAGAAAAGAAGACCAAGAAGATGGAGAATAAGAAGTCGGCTATAAATATCGGGACGTGGAATGCGAGGACTATGATGAGGGCGGGGAAGTTAGCAAAATATCAAAAGGGAAATGGATAAAGGGAGGATAGATATCTTAGGATTATGCGAGGTGATGTGGAGGGATGGGGGGGACTATTGGAGTGATGGTTATAGGGTTATAAACAGTGGAGGGGAGGAAAGCCAGCGAGGGGTAGCTTTAGTATTAAACGGGAAGATGGGTAAGCGTGTGGTAGGTATAGACCAGGTATGCGATAGGATTCTGGTGGTAGAAATTGAGGCGCAGCCCACCAACCTTGTGGTGGTCCAAGTGTAGATGCCCACTAGCAATCATAGGGAGGAAGAAGTAGATGAGGTGTATGAACAGCTCGAGGAAATAATTAGAGACACACCGGGTAAGAAAAATCTGGTAGTGATGGGGGACTGGAATGCCTCAGTCGGGGAAGGGAGGGATGGAAACGAAATAAGAGATTTCGGACTAGGAATACGGAACGATAGGGGAGAGAAAGCAGCAGAATTTTATAGGAGAAACAAATTATTCATCACAAACACGTGGTTCAATCATCATAAAGGGCGAAGGTACACATGGAAAATTCTAGGGGATGTGGGGAGATATCAAATAGACTACATTATGGTAAGACAGAGGTTTAGGAATAGTGTGAAAAACTCGCGCAGCTTCCCTGCAGCGGATGCGGATTCGGACCACAACTAGAGCTCATGAAATGCAACGTAAGATTCAAAAATTATATTGAGCAAGATTCAACGTAAGATTAAAAAAAGCTTGTGAAAGTTAGAAAGGCTAGGGAATGGAATGTAGAAAAAGTGAAGGGGACTACGAGGAGAAAATATCAGGAACTAGTTGGCAATAGGTAAGAATATAGGTGGTAAGTAGGCACGTTGTACGCCAACTTTAAGTCGTCATCGGGTCGTATTTTACTTACATTTAGATCGTATAATTACTTATAATCTCGGTGCATCATTTTAACCAAAGTCACGTGATGGAAACCCAGGCCGTATTGGTCCCGTTCTGAGTAAGCCTTTCACCCCAAAAAGAGGCAGAATCGACTTCTGATAACAAAATTCCGAGATCGCATAATGGATAGATCTAATTGGCGGATTCCGACAAAGCGATTGCTAACACGCTGTTTATTTTCGGATGGAAATTTTATTACCATTAAATCTAATTCTCTCAATGAAGGAGAAATATCAGGATGGTAATAAAATCCTTGTTAAAGTGTAGCATTCACTAATTTTGCTCCATTTCCCTTATTATAGTTAAACTAAAGGATTTCGATTTTGACCATGAAGCTTTTGTTTACTGCGCAGCCACCTGGAGTGCTCTCGCGCATAAACAATCTCTATGGAGATACGAGTTGCATTTTCTTGATGCGCCTATTTCAAAGTCACGCGACTCAAAGCCATTCAATGTTGCTCCCGCTCTGAGTGACGTAATAATTACTCTCTCTCTCTCAACCACAGAGTAAAGGTGATGTAGAGGGGGCGGGTGAGTAGATAGCCATCTCTTCAGCAAACGCATGTAGTACCCATGAGATGTATCACGTGACCTTGGACATTGTGCGACTGTTCAAATTGGAACGCCGCGAGATTCTATGAGGATCCTTTGGGAAGCTGTAAATAATCGGTGGAACCATATTGGTGGATAATAATAAATCTTGATTAAAGCTAAATAAACAATACATTTTAACAATAAGCCGTCTAAAGCACTCGTGGAATTAATCTGTAATTGTTGACACATCAATGACCACGGGAGGAAACATTTTTCACATTTAGAAATAATTTTAAATATTTTTTTAATTTGTTAAAAATTCTATAACTTATGGACCAGACCTATGGAAGGTCACTGAGCTTCACTTGAATGATTTTCCTTGGCACCCAAATGCGCACAGCGATTGTACCACCATTCCAATAATCGTACTCAAGTCACGTGACAAATACTCACGTTGCCATTGAGACGTTGGGAGGTATGTTGGGATCGAAGAAGTGACGTCACCCGCCCTAACTCCCAAGTTTTCAACCCCTTTCATCCCCCCTCTTCCTCTCAATACACGCACCAATGCTCTCTCATTCCCGCATTCCGCCGATAGCGCCTCCATTTCATCTCGTCTCTCCATATTGCATTACCGCCATTCATTCCTCTCTCCTATTGTTCGCTCTCCTGCTCATCGTGAGTCAAAGGAGCAGGTCCATTTGAATACGAGAAGATTTGAAGACAGCGAATTGCATTCCTCCTATTCTATTCTTTCCTAGACGATGACCACGAATACTTCAAATGGAGCCGCATACCTTAAAGAATTCCTATCATCTACGGAAGGTCAATATCGCATTTTACGTGCCCGTAAGGAACAAAATCAGCCGTTATGGTAAAAATGTTGCACCTAGACAGTCCCAAAATTATTATTTATTTCCTAACCGAGTGAGAAATAAAAATACCCGTTGTTACAAGGTTCCGCTCTGAGGCAGAAAAATATCATCATTATAGAATAGATAATTTCGACTCACTCTTAAGTAGGAATCAGTGTTTCGAAAAAATAAAAGAACAAGGACAATCGGAGAAATTGATAAGAAAAGAATGGAGGCCTTCGGATCGTGTGGTGCTGAAAGGGGACGATGAAGTTAAAATGGACGGAGAGGGTGAGGAGGAGGTGTGTATGAGGCAAAATAAAAGAAGGAAGGAATCAATGTAAGAGAAATAACACGGCCACAAAATGATAGACAGAAGTTAAGAGGGAAGGATGGTGGAAGGGGAAATAGGTGAAGTCCCCAGAGGAAGAAAAATGGAGAAGTAATTAAGACAGATGAGGAAGAATACGGAGAAAGAAGGGCCTGAGGGAATAAGTGGAAAAAGTAGCTCGTGAGAGATATAGGGAGGAATGGAGGAGTGGAGTATGTAAACCGATCTTATGATAGCAATACTTACTATTAATGGGAACAATTACGATTCACGGAAATGATAATAATGATATTTTTATGATACATTTAACTGTAAAAATATATAGTTATATAAATTGTTCTGAAAAAATATACGTTCAAACAATCGGTGGGTTAAAATACCAGCATGCAGCATGCATATCAATACCAAATACAGCATGCAGCAGCAAATAAAGAATGTTAATAACAGCTTTTATGAGTGTTCCTACTAGCAGGCCACCAGCCTTCGCTCGAAAGGAGAAGTGGGAAACATGGAATTTGGATTTAACGATCATGTAGGATTTTAATGTTTCCGCTATCAATAGGTGTGTCCACTCGGCAGGAGGTCCAACCGCAGAAGTCGTGTGACGTGACGTAACAAACGAAAATGAGAAAGCGACCCAAAAGACGCGTCGGTGTTATTCTTTTCTTTTGGCTGTTAGCAACCTGTTATTGGTGTTCATCTAGAACTAAAAACTTCGGGAGCATGTGATGCATCCGATGTACTAACTTTGGCTGCAATCTGTGCAGCCTAATGGAAATTCATAGCGGACTGACAAACATATATCCTTTTTTAATATGTAAGCATAGATGATGTGAACGAGAGACAATATGTACTTAATTCCCTGTAATTTTTATGTCTTAATCTGTCGATCCATTTGATCCTCATCATTATCCTTTGGCGCCACATTCCACTCTTGATTTCTCTGCTGCTGTCATCGATCTACATGCCTCACTAATGCCATATGGAAAATGAGAGTCGATTGAAATTGAATGTGAGTTTAGGAGAGGAGAATGGTCTCGCCACGGATGACGATACACTTTGTTCGACTCCTTCGAATCGATATTTCCGACCAGCAGGTCGCGGTGATGCCAATCAATCGATTATTTCCACTGATTGCCAGACTGTCTCGCCAGTTCGTGGGATTCACTCGTCGAGACGTGAGCTTGGCATCGACGCGAACTGGAGATAATAGATCTCGCGAATCACTGAAACAAAAGAAGTGAGCAGCGCGCACAGGAGCCTCGGACACGCGGTTCGCACCTCCTCCACGCCTCGGTCGGGACAAATCACGCGTGCTATGTTCGCACGTGTTGGCTGCCACAATAGTATCAAAGCGTATTTTATGTGGAAACGTGACAACACCATGACTAAATAATCGAACACCTGTAAGTGCTTTTCAGCTTGCACTTTTCAACATTCAACATCTGAAGGGGACTCATCGCTTCGGATTGGCAAATAATATTTTGTCATTTTTCAAAGCGTTTTCAAGTGCGTTTTGTTTATAACTCACGCTATCATCCTCATATTTACAGTAAAATATTTCCGATACCACTTTGCTAATATTTTCAAGTCTAAAATTTTGCCTCAGGGAAATACTGATATTAAATTTTTAATACTTAAAATGAAAATGAATGCCGAAAAGGATATATTTATGAAGCTCATTGGAAGGCGTGTAGCTAGATATTTTGAATTTTTAACATTGTAGTTTATACTTTACTATACTATATCAATATTGGATTTTATACTTTATAGTTTATACTACAGCAATAATGGATTAATAGGAGAAAAACATCAATGGAAAATTATGGCGCCCGTGATTCTGACTATATTTTTCCAAAATTATTTTGACAGCTTTCTCTCTCTACACTTGCAAGAATTTTATGATGATTGTTTAAGACTTTGAACACGCAATTTATTACGATTTACGAACGGTGGGGCGATGTTTTCTTTTAAATGCCTTTCCCCAAGGGTTTGCTCCAATTATAAGTCTTGTTACGAATATCATCATACCATGACCAATCAATCGTTTACAACTTTCGTGGTTCGTATTCTTCAAGCGATCTTCTTTTGTTCGTTCCCGCGTCACAGCTTCCAATTCCCTGGCCTCGGAGAAAATTCCTTGTCTGCCAAAGCAAACGTCGCGGGTTCGAGTCCCGCCTGTGAAGGTGTCTGTCCCCCCTGTCCAGTGCATGGGTGTTTGTGATGGTGTTACGTTGTTGTTCGTTCGATTCACACGCCGTGAAGGCCTTAAATGTGCTGTTTAGGGCAATGAAGAATAAAAAATATAAATAAACGGGTGGATATTGTAAAATGCAGCGCTGTTGTTCCCAAGAGAAGAGTGCTTAGACCCTGCTCAACGTTTTCAACGAATTTAAAAACAATACTTCCTAGGAAACTATTTAATAAGTTTAAAAATCTATCCGATAAAATGAACAACAGGGATCCTTCGCCATGAATTGATCGTTAGAGGAGGAGCAGGAGGACAGATGCGTAATCTTAATCCCATGCCAACTGTCTCCACGTAAGCTCCCTTCACAACAACTTAACTTGTCGTAACTTTTATTAATATTCCCAGGACCTACGAGTGAAATATTCTAAGCAATTTAAGCTTATGCTGTCTTTCTTTCTATTTCACCTGTTTATCTTTCGTAAAATCGATCAAAGAGGTCTTTCGATGGCTCATATGACTGTCGATAGATATATGCTTCCATCCCTTTTGCTGGCTATCATTAAAGAGATACTTATTGGTGTTTTTCCTCGCTAATGACTATTCCAAGTCGAGTTAAGCAGTTTTAAGTGGTTGTGAACAGTACTCGTTCTTCTCAATTTTCAACTCCTTAGTTTCTTCAGTCATTAAGATAATACGAACGAAGTCTGAGAGCGCATCTATAGTTTCCGTATTTGGGACCGAGGGGTTAGCTCACGAATTATAATAGAAGAAAACAGTAGGTAGCCGTATACTGTAAAGTGACTTAGCACTGGATCAACTGTGATGTAGCTTAGGCTTCTGATGGCAGCTGGTCTGCTTAGTAACACGTAGGGCCGTTCATTCGCGACGAAAAAAATTGACGTCACTTACCCTTTTGCAGGTAAGTGGATGACCTCACATGCTCTAGACGATTGGGTCACCGCGTCTGAGTTACTCCCCTCCTCTTCGCATCGGCATCTCGTGGTTCGCTGTCGTTGTTTTCTTGTTGACGATTCCTGACTGCAATGAACGGTTCTCTCTGAACGAGTGAATGAGCCGAAACTCTAATGACGTCACGCTCAAGGAACTTGGGCCTCAAGCTTTCGCGCAATCTTGTTTCAAACTTAAGAGGGAATGTGGAATATCTGGTGCAAAGACATTTTGTCTGCCGAGGAGTCGACATTATCTTTCTCGCTTCCTCTCACGTGGGAATCTCTTGGCAGACTTCCTGCTATGTGTGTAGGGGTTGCTAGGGGTAATTCACAGTTGGCTAGAGGCCATTGGCCAAATTGAATCGATTCAAGGCTACACCCGATGTAGTAGCCTGAACTAATTCCTCGGATTTAAGGTGTTACCGCCGCGGGATCTTATCTTTTCTGGCAATTAACTAGTCCCCCTGAGAAACTGCGATATCTTGCGCCGAGATTTATGGAGCTGCTTTTTCGGCGCTACGAGTTCGTTTTAGGGTGTTTCTGCGATGAGATAATTCCGATTCAAGAGTCGTTTTCATTCTCTGAGGTGCTGGAATTCAGTCAACCCAAGATATGGAGGACTGGAATGTGACTTCTCCCGCCTTTTCAGGTTAGTTCTTAACATTTGCAAGAATTATTCTCGGGTTGAAGATATAGATCTTCCGGGCTTTTCACCGCGTCGGTCCACATTTCTTCCGGATGACAGCTCACAAAAAAAGACAGCAACTTCAAAATATCGCAAAGAAGTTTTAGGCATAAGAACTCCATATTAGTAAATTAGAAGTTACGGGCAAAATTCCAAAAATGGTGTAATTTCACCTTGGAGTGTAATTCCCCCTCCCCTAGGGTATGGAAAAGAAACATTTGGAAATGAAGTCACCTGGAGATAATACAGCATTCTTTTGAAACCGGTCGTGAAGCGAAATCACATGAATTAAAATTACTTAACAATATTTAAGTATAACAGATTTGTGGAGAACTGTCAGTAAATTTTAATATACCTACTGATAAGTTAGAGTTCCATCGGGCTAATAAGGGAGGTCCCTTAAGTGTCACCAGATCTCGTTCAAATGTTGCAAGGTGACAGAAAATGGATATTTGCGACGGAAATTATCGGGAAATCTCCTACATTTATGCTACCCGCAGCACAGAAATGGTCCCTTGTATACCGTTGCTAGGATGAAGAGCACTGACGGCTAATTGTTGTGCTTCGGAATGCATACATTTAGGAGTTTTTGATACTTTCCGCCGCTAATATCTCGAAAAGTATTGAGCTTTAGCAGGTGAAACCAAAACTACACCTCATGGGTGTACATTTCCTATTTATTTGCAAAATCGGTTCGAGATCTGTTGATGATACTTGAAGGACTTTCTCTTTTAAGTCTGACAGAATTCCCTTTATTTATATTATAATTTTCTCCCCGTTCTCATTCAGCAGTAACAGTATAAAATTCGTCGTCCTAATCTTGCACTTAAACGAGCGGGCGCCATCTTTCCCATTTGGCGACTAAACCTTGTCGTTTGTCGACAGTTTTGCAAATAAACAATATGTACTGTCCTACATGTTGTACGCATTATGCTTAAAAGTAAAATAATATTTTCACCTCAAAATTTGAATTATCGGCCGATAAAGAGTTTAATGTTCTCAAGTCGTTCGTTTGCAATGCGTGCGTAGTTTGGGAGCGGAAGGCGAGAAGTTGGTCTTAATTAGTTGGTGGCGCTTAGTGAGCGATGAAAATGAGGGGAAGCAGATAAGCGGAGTTTGAGCAACTTGCTATCGAGCGGAGAGACCCGGAGTTTGTGTTTGAGGGTGGACGGACTCACAACTGAGGGAGGATGAGGGTGGTGGTGGTGTCTGCCCTCTCTTAAGGGGTGAAGAAATTAAACGAGCGGTCTTCTCGCGTCGAGCGCCGTGCATACCAAGTCGAAAGTACGAAATCTTCATGCAAGCTCACATGAGGAATGGAGAAAAATAGTCCACGTGTGGGGAAGGCCAAATTCACTTTAAAATTGACTGGATGTTCGCAAACTGTTATGAAATGTATATTTATCAGTACCTAATTATATTTATAATACGAAGAAATCTCTTTTGGAAGAAATTATAAATGCATATAGAAATGTAGTTTAAACCTGATTTTTCGTGATAGAGTCTGAGTTTCACCAAAGACAATAAGTCCTTATTTTCTACGCGAACGTCTTCATTTGGAGGAAGCAGCATTGGGAGGGGTTATTTCCTGGAACTGTTTGTGAGACCCAAAATGTTATCTTTTGCTAACGAAATTTCCTAATTTTCAAAATATTAGGGAACCTAAATCTAATGATACAATAATTCTACATAGGACAGGTAAATCTGTACCATCAGGATATATTACAGCTGGTACATAAAAAAAAGAAATACAAAAATCGAATATACGAAGAGAAGTAACAAAAAATAGTATTTTCCTAAAAAAAGAAGTCGTTATTAAAAAGATGGCTATTTTTAAGCAAAAATAGCATGTTAGCTGGTAGCACTTCATTCAGTGACCCGGGTTCATATTGGAATGTTCCTTACACAATCGAGGACTGGCGAACGGTGGCATCTGTTAACGTTCATGATCTGAGGGAAAGAAAGTAAACAAATGGACTGGTTTCCATGTCAACCACGCGAGCATAAATCTCCTTTGAGCTAAATTTGGGACCATCAGATAAGGAGTTGAACCTGATTTAACGCGTGTTATCGAAGAATATTAGCGAATCACCTATTCTCGTTCATGATCTAAAGCAGCAAAAGTAAACAAAACACTCGTTTCCATGTTAACAAAGCCGCGCAAACAGAAATCTCTTTGTGCTATTGTTGAGACCATCAGCTTACGAAGGCGTATGATCTGTTTTAGCGTATACCTACGATCGAGGGAACACGGTGTTTACGTTTGCTTTCTCAAGGGGAGAAGGTCCCTTCACGTAGCAGCGGCGAGGGATGTATGAAGGGGATGTCATAACGTGAGAAAAGGCACGCAGGTCGATGGCTTGTATTGAGGATTGAGCAAGGCATTGCTTGCGTGGGCGTGTGCTTAGAGGCGCCGTGCATTCATTCAGCCAAATGGGGGGGGGGGGGCGGGGGAGGTGTTCCAGTCAGTGCAAGGCACGCGACATGCGCCCCTCCGCCGATGGACGATAGATAAGACGACGCCGCCGCCGCCCACGGCCCGATAGGGCGTCTTCAGACTGCGGGTCCCGAATAGTGGAAAAAATGCTGGCCAAAATTAATATCAGTAGTACCATTACTCTTGTATTAAACTAATGGCATGAGTGCAAACACCAGAAGATAGCCAAGGGTGAATTTTCGACAAAAAAGAAAAAATAGGTCGTGGTTATTGTAAGTCACTAACGGAAAAATTCGGCTCGGAAGAAGATGGCTCACTGGCGTAACAAGGGTGTAACCGAACAAATGACAAAGGATAAATGGCGATATATGGCGGAACTGTGTAACAGGAAAAAAAATCACGCATACACTAATGTCGTATGTTCCATAAATATTTAATAGTCTAACCAAGGTTGCGACAATATGCCCTGGGTATGTCATTCTCGAAGGTGAAAGTACACATTTTGCAAGTTTAATTATACTCCCCTCTTCGCCTTCCAAAGCGGTTTTAATAGACTCGCAAAATGTTTATTTTCACCTTTGAGAATGACATGGTGTATAGTGTCGCAACCTGGATCAGACTGTTGAAAATATGTGGAACATACTATATATAGGTATGTGCCGTGTAACTAGTTAGCATAACTGACTGGCAGCTGGGAGATTTAGCTTTGAATCCATCGTGTCGGGTTTAATCCTAGACGTTAAAATTCGAATCTCTAGGTGGATTCTAGAGATGATTATGGAAACATCTTATGTCAAGCGAAATAGAAAAATGCCGTTTGCAATGTTATCAACGGTTTCAAAAAATGAGTTTCATTTTTTTTACTTTTTTGTTTCTCGGAGAGCTCTGGTGTTCAACAAAAAGTTGACCTCAACTCATTCCTTAATGACCCTAGAGAAGGAATCCAGAGCTCCATAGCAAAAGAAAATTTGAGCACATCGAGGAAGAAAGGGATGGAGAGATTATGGCGGAAATTGAGATATTCCGTCGAATCTTTTGTCCACTATTATGCGGATGCATCTGTGGTAAAAAAAAGTTTTGGCAGCTTCAAAGTTTGAAAAAAGATATTTTTTTCTTTTCCGATAAGAGAGTGCATTCTTTCCATTTAGGCGAGAAATTTCTCGCCGCTTTCCGAAGAACTTCAAACACATTGTAGCGCTATTCCAGAGCTTTTGGAGTAGTCGGAGTTGCAAGGGTTGCTTTCTCTCTTCTCACGTTGTGTGATCGATATATCGCCGAGTTCGTGTGGAATTCCGTTTTAAGCCGTGGATGGTGAATCGGTTGCACAAAAAATGGCTTTCCACGCGGTAAAAAAAGCATTAATTTGTCTATTTCTAGGCCATAAAGCGGACACTTTTTCCCATTAACAGAAAAAAGTGTGGTGGCTATCGAAATTCCTGGAGATGCTTAAGTGCAGCGTAAAAGAGCTGAAAATACATTATTTCAAAATTGATGTAATTATTTCTCAGCGAATAATTATCGTTTTCTGGTAATCACCCCTGGTGTCTACTAGAGTTCCTGCGAAAGTTGTCAAATCTAAGTGCGGGAGACTGGTAGAAAGATATCCACATGATTTAGGATCATCGGAGACATTTTAGATTTGGACGGTCAGACAAATCTGCTGTGGCTGAATACAGCATCAATCCACATTGATGTATTGACGCTGTATTTAGCCACATGGTTGGATTGGACCACAAATTAGACACAGAGGGTGAACTTAGCAATACGTAGAATACCATTTTTAAAAGTTTGAAAAATCATATAACTCCTTTTTCTCCGAATTCCAAAGATGCTTCCGTCCGATCAGGAGTTCCGTGATTATTGTGATTGTTACATCTCAGCGAATTTTTATAAAATCAAACTTATCCATCCACCGAGATGACGGTGAACGTTTCGTCTGTTGAAATATCGGTGATTTACGGCGATTTCAACGGGTGAAAAATCCCAATAGGATTCCGCGCAAATAATTTACCCGACACAAAATAAGTACTAAGATGGCATTGATTCAAACGTTCAAATTTTAGAAATATGATTTGATATTCTCCCGGCGAATAATGCGGGTAAACTCCTCTCGGGATTCCCACCGGGTAAATGTAACCATAACGATTCAAGCTCCCACTAGGGGCTCATCATTCAGCCCTCAGGATGAGCTTTAGAAGAAGAGTTTACCCGCTTAAATTTTACTTTTTATAACTATTTTTTTCACGAAATTTATCTTTCAGCTCTGATTTTTCCATGAATGATTTCACAATATCAATCTCAGTGTATTTCAATTCGAGTGGTTTTTGTATCGGCGGGGATAGAGCTCACCCTATGCGAAAGCACGGGCGTGCGAATATCGCAAATTTAGAATAAGAGGTATCAGTTTCTTTCTCTGCTGATCGTCAGGTCCCACATTCAAATCCCGGACTAATCATTTGGGTACCACAAAGTAAGAAACGCAGGACGTAGTGGTCCACCTTCACCCTGAATGTGCGATATTTCAAGCCCATGCTTTACTATGTGGTGAGCTTCACCCTCACCTAACCAGACCAACCTTAAATTTGATTAGCTGAGTGATCGATTCAACTCGCATGATAATAGATGGGGCAATTGTCAGCTCTACAATCTCGTAACACGATACTTGAAAAAAATAAACCTCTCATTGCCGTAGAAATAAAATTTCAAATTTCCCCCTTATAATCGTAAGTGGTTATAAAAAGGAAAAGAATAGCTGCATGTATGATCTTAATACATGCAGTTATTAGGACTGCATGTATGGACAACATCAACCGGTGGAAAACCCGAGAAACTTTTCTGCACGAATGACTGCATGTCCTAAGTGAATAATGAAATTCCCAGCGTATCAGGTGCAGAAAAGTTCGGGTGTATATATACTGGACAAATTTCGAAGAACGGCATTCGGAAGATCCCCTGAGGATTATCAGCAAGTCACTGCTCGAAACGTCGGGAGACATGGACAACATCAACCGGTGGAAAACCCGAGAAACTTTTCTGCACGAATGACTGCATGTCCTAATTGAATAATGAAATTATAGATATTCCAATGTAAAGGATATTTTATTTTTAAATGTTAAGTTATTTCCTATACAAGGCATGTATAGATGTGAGTCTATAGCAAGTGCATGACTCGTAGCCCAATATGCGACACGCGTGTGTTCTTTCGTGTCTATGGCACGTGCTCAGAGCGGCGTGACTCGCCACGACCACTTCCCCCTCCCCCTCAAAGGAATATTTAATGAGGCACAGCACAGGGGGGAGCACTAGGGGGGTGCTTTTTGACATCGCCCGGGCGTGAAGCATAAGGGCCAGTTTGTGGGAATCATTAGCGATGAATATGCCGTTGGGAGCATTTAGCGATAGATTATAGTGAACGAAGGTCGATGCCGGTTTTCATACCAAAAATTAAACGTTAAATTTACGGAAAAATTAGCCAAAAGTCTGATCACTTTGGATCGGCTATGTATATTTTTAGACCTTAGCGTATTGTGTGTTGTGGACTTGCGTTGGCGCCCTTCCACCATGTAGTTGATGAGTAGTATGTATTAGGTTGAAAATTAGCTTTGATAATAAAAATGAAACATAATGATCAGGAGGAATGGAGACAGCTATGGATAGACACACTCTGCATAGTTTTTTTTAATATTCTGCGTGCGGCAGTTTGCTGTGAGCTCTCAGTAGAGAGAATCAGACGGCGATAAAAATCGTCGAATAAATTATAAAAATACTGCAGAAGGCTGCAAATTGTATCCAGAATGAACATTCTATATTTTTCAACGCCAGAGCAACCGGCAAATGAAAGAAAGTGTGAAGCTCGCCGGACGATTGTTTAATAAGATAGTAAAAGGTTTTTTTCTGTGATTAGGGGCGATTGTAGGACTTTTCAAAGAAAGCCAAGGTGGCATGTGGAAGTACGATACTTTGTGCCTTTGTACAGCCATTTGTTTTTTCATACTAATCAACCACGTGAAATCAATGCGAGGTGAACACTATTAACCAGTTATGGCCGTATGCGTTCGCGAACTATGAAGAAGTTAGTAGGAGATAGAAGCAGTAGTAATAATAGTTATTTAATTCCAAAATGGTCGCGTAGCGCGATTTTATGCGTTGCACCTTTGGCAAAATTTGTGCATTGCTGGTGACTGCGCAAAGTTATCACCGTAGCTAATCCTGGGATACTTAAATTTGGAGATAAATTACCTCTAAAAATGGCAATTGGCGTACATATTTTATTCATGCAGCTAGAAGTTTTCCATTCATTGAACGATAGAACTGGGAGGTTAAAGTTAATCTTGGCTATGAAGGTGAAATTTAGTGAATTACTGCAACAGAAGAGGAATGATTATTACTCTGAAATAAATGGTGACAGTAGTCACTTGGATGTATGCAGTTTCAACTGTTTGATGCATTGAAAATTTGGGCATCGCATCCTTGTCCATTGACATTTTTTCCATGTATTCTCGATCACCATACAATCTCCACCTTACTCCCCGTTAATGCCTTCGCAACTAATTCATTTAAATGAAATGATTAACAACAAAGTTTGTTGACGTAAAAATATTTGAAGCCATTTCACCTCAGTTCACGTTTTAGGCAGAAAGGGGAAACATTTGGAATCGTCACTTTGTGACAGTTATAACCCTGTGCCGTCGACTTTTCTGCCCTCGTCAATATGTTTTTTGGTTACTTAGAAACAGATACACATTAAAAAAGACTCTTAATTATGCAGGAAAAACAAACTGTCAAGGATATCACTTATTATCACTCTCAGGGAGCAGAGTTAACAAGATCAAGGATTTGAGATTAAAAATGAAAACTTCATAAGTAAATTTAGAAAACAGTGGAACAAATAAGATTGGCTCCATTGGATATTTACAGCAGCGACAGCCATTATCCATCACAATACAAATGGTACACTGGAGAGTGAAATCGGACAATTTTGCGTATAACTGAGGACTATCAGGGCGCGAAAAAGGAAAGAGCAAATTCATCTCTGGTCTTCGCATTGACCGTAGTGAAATGAAAAACAAAATGAGTTCTGCGTTCATACGTTTGATTTACTAAATACCGATATTATCTCTGAAAGTGATTAAAAAGAGATTATTTAAAGAAATTATACATTTTACTGAAAACAAAAACAGTTGTAATAAAAGATCAGACATCGAAAATTTATGGAAATTTTATTTTTATTTGATGAACAACATTAATAGGTGTCTATCGCCTGTAATAGCTTAGTTATAATCAGTAAAAGCAAAATATTCATTGCAAAAAATGTTTGGAAAATTCTTATCTCTTCTTTTTTAATTTATTTACAATTCATCTCTTTTTCAAAGATTTCAAATTCATCTCTGGTCTTCGTATTGACCTTAGTAATGGAAAAAAAGAAAATGTGTGGTCGGAAAAACACTTTGAAGTCATTTCATCCAGTTCAGGTTTTGGGGCAAATGGTGGAGTCACCAGGGTTATTAAATACCAGCCGTCTCTCCAGATTATGAACTAGACGTCTTGTGAAGTTGAATCGTAGTTTACCGCTGTGTTGATTTACAGATGACTCTTTTTATTTTTTTATTAAAATTATTATAAATAAAACATAATATTTGATAGTGTAATTTCTTCTATTACAAAAGAGGATTCGCAGATAATAATTTTTATTCGCTGTGCATTTCAATGGATTTCCAAAAGTCGCCACTCGCGTCGCTTACGGCAGAGTGATCCGAATTTTGCGGAGAATTAAGGTTTGATTTGTGCTGTTAACCGAAATTTATATAACTGAGGTATGAGCTATCAATTTCATAAATTTTCAGTGCTCCTCCTCGCGGCTTCAAATTTCATGTAGTATATATTGAGAATGTTGATGAGTGTATGCCGCAGTATATATAGTGCATATTAGTGTATTAGTAAATCACAGTACGAACAACAGCCATGCCATTGATTTAGAAAATACCGACATTTTATATTCTGAAAGTAGTTGAAAAGAAATTATAAATATTACCATAGGAGGATTTAGGGGGGGGGGGGCGGGGGCACGTGCCCCAAAGTGCTTAAAAGATAGACAAGATTTTGAATACGGTTATCACTACGTTCGTTTTGTCGTGCGTATTTCGGAGCCTCAGTCACTTAATTTCATATTAATAACTTTAATATTAAAATGAAGAGAATATTTCATTGAGTAAATGTTGTACGATGTTTTTAGACTCAAATATGAGAAGACCATTTGCCTACCGGTGCCCCTCCCTCAGAAAAAATCCTGGATCCACCCTTGAATATTACCGAAAACAAAAACAGTAGTAATAAAATATGAGATATCGAAAAGAGGAAATTTTATTTTCATTTAACAGATCAAAATTGACAGGTATCTATGACCTGTATCAGTTAGTTACAATCAGTAAACACATTATATTCATAGCAAAAAGAGGTTTGGACAAATTCTTGTCTCTTCTTTTTTAATTGATTTACGATTGCATTATTTTTTTATTTTTTTATTTCACAAATTATTGCAATAACCTTCCTTGCCTTTACATGACAAATTAATGTATTCAAATTCATTCTTAGCCCTGAAGAAGATATTAAAATATGTCGAAACGTTGGCCAAAGTGTTTGATTTTAATTTTGAAATACCTATACTCCTAGGCACACTCCAGCATTAAAAATTGAGGTCAAGAGAAAGAAAAAAAACTCAATATTTTGAGAATAAATGGATCTTTTTGCACTTACCACGGGAATTCTTGAAAACTGATTAAAATGCGCATAAGTGACGACATAAATCAAACTTCTTGAAGAGGTACAGGGACTGCCTCTTCTATTAAGTAATCCCCGTTTCCCAGGAGCAATGGAGACATCGCCTGCTAGTAGGTCTCTCCTGCATGTAATCGACCCTTTACATGCGTGGCGGGACGAGTGATTATGCTTACCCCCTCAGATACATCGGACCGCCTCGAAGGGAAACTTTTTTTTTGCTGTGTTTAAGGGAAAGGCGTCGCGTAGTAAGGAAGAGACCCCTGCAGCGGAATGAATTGCTATGGGGGTGGAACGGGGGATGAACTCCGCCTATATTGTGACGTAACCAGAATTTATGTGGCCCTAGGGCAGAAATTAGAACGCGAGCCGTGGGTAGAACTCTAACAGTGGAGAACGGATATAATTATTCGAATCCGAAGTTAATCTCACAGTTTTACTTATAATTAAAACTAAAATCGCAGAAGTTTCTTTTATTTGGTGGAACTAAACTCATCAACTTCGTGTGACGCCACGATCAGACATTTTTTTAACAAATAAGTACGCGTATGATTGGTTTTCCATGCTGATTTTATGGAATCAGAAGACTTCAAGCCATGCTGAAAATTTTTAAAAAAGTTCTTTTAATAAAATGGGCCTACCAAAAATACGAACGGAAGGCGGTTTTGAATCATACACTTTAGAAACACACGAGTCCGCGGCATATATTGTCCAAAATAATTACAGCATATGATTTAACATTCAGTCACGTCATGCTCATCAACAGTCAGCAATTCGATGATGCATGTGACGCAGCTCTCCACTCAATTCTCTTATCTGCTGATCTTTTAACACTTACCTGCTAATATTACAACGCCTACATAATTATTCTGCTTTCCATCGCCTGCTATATTGCATCTCATCATTTGTCTTCCTATGTCGACCTTCCCATCCGCCTGTCCTTCAACAATTATTTTATTTAGACCACCGTTTTCCATCTTGTGGACGATTTGTTTGCTCCATCTTCTTCGTATCGCTTTCAAAACGTACGAAAAACACACGAGTATGCACATGCCCTGTATGAAAACGTGTATGATTCTGGTATTACAAGATCACCAACTCTACTTAATATTTTACGATTAAGTGTAGGGTTCTGACGTGGCTTATTATTAGTGGCCAGCGCGCATCCTCCGAGTCTACAGCGGCTCCCAATCCAATTCCTTTAACACGTACGTAACGCCTTCTGTAGCAGTTTTTGACGACTCGCGCAGCTTTCCTTGGTATTGTCTTCCTGCACCGGATCCCATGCGCTAGCTGCATATTCAAGGTGCGGTCGAATGAGTGCGAAATAGCACCTTTCTTTTCCATTCTCATCCGAAAATCTTTCCATTACACGCTCGGCGAATTCTAGCTCCTTCGCGGCTTTGACTCAAACATTTCTTGTGTGTGCTCCCCGCGAGAGGTTCTCGTGGCTGCATAACCGGATAAGCAAGAGAGACATTCAAGGCTCGATTGCGGTCGATTTGGATGAGTCACGCGTGTCGTCGACTCGAATTCACTTCAGAATCGATAAAGCACGCAGGCGTGCTTCGTATTGCAACCGTGCCGGCCGCAGCTTGGGATAGTATTTTTGGAGACTCTACCTACCTACCTACGTTATCTTTGAAAATAATTTTTTTATTTGGTATTATTAGCTTTTCCACTTAATAATTATAATCAGATTTCGCAATTCGAACCTCCATTCCTCTCATTATTTAGGAAACTTTTCTTAATTTTAGGAATGAAACCTATTTATCTTAAGTTATATCAAATCAATGTCCATTTCTTAATTGCCATCATTTTTCGACTTTTTCTCCATTGCACTATTTTTTACATCTCAAATATTTATTTTATTTTTATCCATGGTGAATGTAAACAGATCGTTGTGCTCAATATACCGTACCGCTCTCCACATTTGACTTCAAGTTTGGACATTACACTTTAAATATTTAAAAACAAATATTTCTTATTGATCTATCATTAAATTGTCAATCCAGTGATTCTCATCGATTTGCGAAAGTGAAAGCAATACACCTCTCTCTACCTACAACCACCTTTGCTGGGAGAGTTGAGGAATTGGGATATTTTTCGTCATTTCATTTTGTACAAAAAAATTTTTTATTAAAATTTTATTGAATTTTTCATTTATCAGCGCCAAATGTTTTCAAAAATCAATATTCTAATATTCGGTTTTCCGAAGAAAAATTTCATTTTTAGAAGGATAAAAAAACTTCCCTCTGCTCGATATTTATTTTTCAGGAATATGAGTGACAGGCCTTTTGTTTCCATCTATTATGGAATTTATTATATATTATGTAGAGATTATAACTTCATATTTTAAAAGAAGTTTTTAACAAAAAAATTAATGAAAAACTAAATTAGGACTATTTTCGCACTTATAAATCAACGAATAGTCTTAACCCGACTCTATTTTCTGAGGTTTCTATTACTTTGTAGAGTAGCCAATAAACGAAGGACCTAGTTCTATCGTTATTGACCAAATAATTAACCAATGCATTAACGAAGTACTGTTTTCATACTTACAAATCAATTGATAAGCTCACTACGCTTTCTGAATCTTTTTCGACCGTCAATGAATCAAATGCTCTGCGTTTGCGAATCTCGAGTGGATTCCGACACCTGACCCTTCGTTAGAAAGGACAGGGGTCACCTCGTCTCAAGGACACTCGAAACGCTGAATGAAAAATGAACCGGTGTCCCTTCCGCGCCTCAAAGGTCAAGCAGTGACACATGACCGCTCTGCGCTTCGTGACCTCCTCTCTTCCGTGCTTCCCGTGACTCGCTGTACCATTCAAATCCTCCGTGATATCAATCCGATCACCAACTCTCAATGCTTCGGAGTCTGGGAAAGGAGAAACCCCTAGATTGGTTTCTACGCTGATACTTCATTTCTGAGTAAAGTTTCGACATTAGTATTTCATTAAACTTGAAGATGGAATGTTGAGTTGCAGAGGTACGATGAGATTAAATGGATATATCGCGTGAGTAATGGCGTCTCGGACGATTTCTTCTCGGGTATTACACAGGGTGATATGGTCCACGGTGGCTGACGTTTCGCTAGAATTCTTTTCTGGAATCTTTAGGGCTTAGGTGTGATGCCGTTCTTCTGTCTCTCTTGGTTTAAATATATACGATTCTGCAATAATTGGGTCGTCGTTGATTGGTGGAGTCAGCGCTGCCCTTTTTGTAATTCGATATCAAATTCTGCTAAGTTCGAGGTCCCTGGTGATAATTTTGGCCCTTTGGATTGGTGGAGTCTCAACCAAACCAATCAACGACGACCCAGAGATGCAGATTCGCTCATGTACCCGGAAAGACAGAACTGCGATTATCTTGAAAGTATGAAGAAATGGGTGTAGAAATTGGGAGCTTTACACCTTGATTTCTTTTGACCTCTTGAAAATTATCCCAGTTTGACGAATATGGAAACAATCACTTATATCACAAGGGTATTTAGGGTTGTTGGCCAAAATTTTTTCATTTTCTTTGGTGATAGATTACAAAAAATAAGAGGCACCAATTCCGCCACTTCTATTCTGGACCCTTAACGTCGAATGCGGTGAATAACGAACCAAGTACTTATCACAATTATCACCCACATTTACATCGGTGGAGCAAGCGGTCAGAAACGTCTTCGAGCAGGCAGTGGATTTGTATAGTAAAGTATATTTTTTTTAATATTACCTTCCAACCGAAAAAATCTAATGTCGGATATATTGCCCCAGACGCTTAAAAATAGACAAGATTTTTGATTCTGGCTCGAAAACCATCGTTATTATACATCTAACTTGTTAATATTTTCGTATTAATAACTTTCATAGTGACAGAAATAGAATAATTAGTGCAGTATTTGTTTTGTTTTTGTTTTACTCTCAAATATGAGAAGACCGTTTTCCTGTCAGACCCTTTTGCCCCCTGATAAAGGTCCTAGATCCGCCCCTGTGTGATGGTGTATTGGTATAGTTTTCTGGAGTATGGGATGATATCGTGTTCTGCTCTTGCGCAGAAGGACAATGTCCGGAAAATGCAAGGATGTCGACTTTTAAGGGACCGCCTTTGATCCTCGAAGTTTCATGTTCCGTGAGGAGAGAGAGCATCCACGTTGCAGGCGGTGATCGTGTTCTATCCGTGGTGGCGGCCTCGACCCTCAACGGTGTCTTTTCAAACAAAGTCCACGCAAGCCCAATGCGAAAAAAATCTCCAAAACTAAAAAAAGTGACATTCAAATAAATTTCGATCGAATTTTCTCAATTACTCCATTTAAAGTTCTAACTTATGCTTTATCATATAGAAAGGCAAGTCACCTCGCTAAAAGTTAAAATTCAATGGCAACTTACTCATGCGTTAAAAATATTTCCATATTTGCATTTTTCTACATTATCAAATATACAAAAGCTGAGTCATATTTTAGTCAAGATTCAAGTCAAGTCATTATTTATCATCAAGTATTCAAGTCAAGATAGTCAAGTCATCATTTTGATTTTTCACTCAAATCTTCAGTGTTGCTCTCGCGTAAATTTTGCTGCAGTCATCATGAAAATAATATAAATAACAAATATTCGCGGTGCTTATTGTTGATTATTGAATCCATGGTGATATGACCTCTGTCTGGAACACTTCATGCATGCATAGTCCTGTATTTTATGCCTGATGTTCGTATTTCTAATAAAAGAGCCGATCGGCACGATGTAGATACATGTAATGTTAAAATGTTTTATTGGAACGCATTTATGAGTTTCCAATAAATTTTAATTTGAGTGATAACATAGGCAAGTCTAGATTTAAAATAAGTGCCGATCGATTCTGAAATGAAGAATAATAGAAAATTTAATCAACATTTTTTAGATTTAACGTCAATGGGATATGGAATCAAATATATACATGTATCATATTAAATTTCTTAGAACAGTTTTAACATTTAAATAAGTCAACACCATATTTTTATGACAATTTGTCGGTGATATGTTAGTATTTTATCGAAATTTTTGGCTAAAAGGGTATGAAACGTCTGTTAAATAGAGGTGGAATGACCTATACCTAATGAATGGATATGGAATCAAATATATACATGTATCATATTAAATTTCTTAGAACAGTTTTAACATTTAAATAAGTCAACACCATATTTTTATGACAATTTGTCGGTGATATGTTAGTATTTTATCGAAATTTTTGGCTAAAAGGGTATGAAACGTCTGTTAAATAGAGGTGGAATGACCCATAAAAGATTTGCATAGGGAAGGAGGTGTGGTAAACGGGGAAAGAGGACCGCCAAGGGGTAATCCGGATGCCAAGAGTGAGAGAAATGGCTGAGTGCCACGGAAATTAACGTCGGCCAGCCGCCCTCCATTTCAAACCAACTTAATCGATAGCCCTGCCCTATGATAATAGGATATGCTTCCGCAATTACTTACGTATGAAAAGGACGAATAAGAACGTGGGAAAAGCTAGGTCAACCGATTTGAGCGATTTCTCTGCCGTGAAATAACACCTCTTAAAAGCAAAAGAAGCTGCACGGAATATATTTTTAATTAATTTATGTTCTGAGATACGTTGTAATTATCCACACTTGTACATTTGCTCATCCGTTGAAATCGGTTCAGCGAATAAATAGTTAGTTTGAAAAATTACAACTGCTGTTTGTATCTTAATACAATGAATTTCCAGAAATAGAACTTGTCGACAATCGATATGATTACTTCGTTCTGTTTCACCTGAGGATCGATAACTAAATTTATCCTGCAAATAAACCAGATATTGATGAAATATTTTATCTCAACCAATGGTATTTAGAGTGATAAATGGTCGTTTTTTTTTAATTAATAGTTAAATATGATTTACTTGAGCCAAAATTTTCGGTTTTTATTGAAATTATCGTCGGGGACTTCACTTTCGTTAAAAAATCACAAAATTCGAAGTTATATAAAAATACCATGTACTACTGAATGATTACTAGTTTTCCACTCTTTCAAAACAATTTTATCATCACTATTTTTTGATAAACTAAGTAGAACAATATTTCCAAGACACAAAAGTGATGAAATGTGATTAATTAACTGATAGCCATTAAATTGCTTCACTAATGTGGAAACTTCAAATGATTTTTTGATAAATGTTGGAACAGTTCCTGCAGATTGACCTTAGTACCTTCAATGGTAATTATAGAATTACCGTCCTGTCTCTCAGAAATGAAAAGGGATAATTAGGAAGCAGAGGCGCTGTGAAGATGGTAATTATGTAGACGAAAATTCATAATCAAGCAAACCTGGATTTTAAGTAATGTATGTTTGGTTATACTTGTGCATTCTATATAGATGGATTATAGCTGGATTAATTTTATATATTTTTCGGGTTTTCTCCCACATTGTTTTACTGAAACTAACAATATTTTTCGCGAACATTCTAGTTCTATTCTTTAGGTGGAATACTTGAGTCACTTCCCTAAGAAGAATTTAATTGGAATGTACACAAACGCAAAACATATTTTCAGTAATTGTAAAACAATTCGTCAAAAAACCCGAAGGAATTATTTTGACTTAAATTATCTAATCGAATTTAGCTCCTCTATGTTGTCCATTCTCTGGGTTTCGGATTAAAATATGGTATCAATGATTAAAATGGTATGATAGCATGGTAGATATGATTTGCTCCCTTATTAGGTCACTTTTTATGAATATTCTTTTGCCCATTAATTTATAAAAAACGCACGTTCTTAAATTTAAAACCCTGGGTCCTACAGCGCTTCTCGGACCACTCCACCCAGATTCATTGCCTCGAGGAATGAGACCTCAAAACTTACTTCAGGGAAACGCTAGCGGTGGGGTATTCGAAGCGTTCAAATTACACAAGTTTTGAGTCTCATGTGAATGCATTTGCGCCATCTTATATATGCTCTGTTGGTATGTTGCGTATTTTCCAACTGCTATTGTTGTCATAGTTCTTAAAGATGCCATTTTGGTAATCTCTTCATTGCGATATTAACATGTATTCTTCTTAAAACGGGACTATTCATTTGCTGGCAGACCTTACCTTCCGAAGAATAGTGGATGAAACAAAAAAAACCATCACCACTTCAACGAAAAATCGTTCCGAGAGGCAATATAAGTTTATCATCGGGTATTCGGAATTCGTTTTCTCCCCTCTCTGGGTTAACTTCATTTATATTATTAGATCACAAAATTCAAAATTTGTTTAAATAACTTAAAGAGCGAATGGAAACACTCTAAAAATTTTAATATTCTAAGAAATTCCCTCAAAAGGATTTTTCAAAATTGGTATTACATACAGGGAATCAATTTGAAATACTTAAATTAACCACTTATTTCTGTATTCGGATAACATTACCATTCCATCTTTAATCATGATTAAAATGGTATGGTATATGGTATCACGATAGGTTAGTTAGATCTGATTTACTCCTTTATTAGACAACATTTCTGAATATTCTTTTACCCATTATTTTTTTAAAATGTGGTCTAATAAAGGAACAAATTATACCTTACGTACTTACTGTGATACCATGTTACCATATCATTTTAATCATAGGTACCATTACATTTATCTAATATAACATTATCATTTTCATTTCATATGTTGTAATTTTGATTCCATTCTCTAGGTGATCGACTCGTTTCCCAATATTTTAAATACCCCCTCCATGTAATCCCCCCCCAGAAATGAATTTCTCCCGCATATAAGCTCTCTCTTTACCCGCTCCCTCCGGAAAAATTTCCTGGCCACAGTTTCCGTGGAAACAGACCAAATTTCTGCATTTTTACTTTTCGATTCTCGTGGTCGAGAGGTGGTTTTGGCGTTTATCACAGATATTGAAAATAAATCCCCTCATGTAATGCGGAATATCTCAAATGAAAATGTATGAATTAATTGGTGCGTTGATGAAATACATTCAGGTTAATAACAATTTTTTTGACTCCCATATGGATCTCCTTGAGCGATCACTTCATGCCCGGGTTTATCTGATAAGACCTACTCTCGTTAGGGTTTAAAACATGCACTTGTTTTATGAAAGGGTTGAAACGAGTTTTTGGAATATATTGTTTTGCAATAATGCGATAGATATTTCGAATTTTACGCATTTTTGTCAATTTATTAAACTTCGTAGGTGATTTTACTTTAACCGACGGATACTGCTGAAAGTCTGAAAATACGCAGAAAATACTACTATTGCAAAAATTTTTGCGTGTTTTTAAAATGTGTGTGCACGTCATTTCAAATATATATATACATAGCTTGACTATCAAAGGAGTGACAGCTCATTAAAATTGGAATATTTTTGGAATGATTAATTTTTCAATAAAATTTGCAGCCGTCTTTCGCACCCGTTTACTTTGGAAAAGTAGTGCTAATTTTACTCTTTTAATGAGCAATATGATTGGTAAATATCTTTGAGACAGTAGGAAAATTTAACTTGACATAAAGCATAATATATTCCGAAATACCTCGGCCATGCGGAGGGTGGTAATGAAATGGGATGGAAGAAATTATTCTCATATCTCCAGAAAAATATATTACCAGTAAAGGAGTGAATCGTTAGGGCAGGATAAATAATAATTAAATAAAAAACCCGAGACACACTCTCCATACTCTTAAAAAGAAGTTCATATATGGTTTACGGCAATATTTGGTTGAAATTTTGTGCATTTTATGCATGGTTGATTGCAAAATTTTCCAATTAATTTAAGTTAATTGGTTGGAAAAATTCTCAATGTCTAATTTAAATAACATGAAACCTAGAATCTACAATTAGTACCTAAAGGACCTCAACCATTAAGAATCTTGAATGAGGATAGAGTTGAGAATTTTGGCAAAAAGACATTCGCATCTTTTGAGGACGATCAAAGACTGGGAGGGGAGTGCCTCTCCTCTCCACGCTCCTCCTGATGGCGATGATTAATTAGCAATTCCTTCTCTGGATCGCTTTGAGAGATTCTCATTATAGTTACTACTCGTGGCGAATGACAACCCATTTCTTTATCTGAAAACAAATTCTATCCAAGATCGAACTCGTTTATCTGTTCAGTTCAGTTCAGTTGCTTACTAAGACAGAGAGACTTCTAGGTGAATCAATCGAAAGACCCTTCTCTCTCTCTCTCTGTCTTCGTCTCTCTCCGTAGAGAGAGAAAGTCCCTCTTCATAGGTGCTCCTCAATGGGGATATTCGGGACAGAATAAATCACGCTCAATATATTTTAAACTTGTACCATCGGCAGTACTATTCAGTCAATATCAGAGATTCGTAAATCTATCGAATGTTTGTTCTAATATGAATATGTGTAAAAAAAATACCCCATGCACTGCTGAAAAGTGTGTGTCCCTCTTAGATACATGACTTACAGTATGAGTTCATCCATATATGTGTGTTCTGCAATAAAATTCATTCATGCTGCCAGTCAACAGTAATATTGCAAATTTTGTGACGCTAAGACATGCACATTGAGTAAGATAAACAGCCAGTGAAAACGTCCCCAAAAATGTGAATATCCTGAGATTCACACTAAAAAACACTTTACAAAATCGAGAATAAATGCAGGGAATCGATTTGAAATGCAAAATTAAGCACCAATATAATATCTCGAATAAAACTACGATGGTAATTTCATCATTACGGCGTTAAATTTTTACAATTTTGAGTAAACCTCTCAATTAAAAGTCTATACGCTAATCAAATTTGTTCACCTACGGCATTAAAATACGAAATTGAACAGGGCTTAATACCCCATACACATGGAATGAAACCCAAAAAACGATTGCGGCATTAACTTTTTCGTATCTAAGTGGATGAGCAGTATTTAAGTAGCTCATGCGGAGCGTATGGAAGGTAACTCGATGATGTCACGTAATGGGGAACATGCATGAACTTTGTTTCTCCCGTTATTGTAGCCTATCTTATAGAGAATTTTCTCACCAATCCGAATATATATACCAAAGTTGTCTACGTCAATCACAAATGCTGTAAAATGCTAATGAAATTCTAAAAAAAATCGACGAAAGTCACGTGACCCGGAACGCTTTCTCATTGGCTTGACGTCACCGAACAATATTCAGTCTCAGTGGCCTCAGTTCTCCGTAAACTTCGATGTCTAAATACTGCTGTTTTTCAATGAATACAGACCTTTATGTCGTTAAGGAGTTGTTGATGGAAAAAGAAGGGGATTGTTGGAGGAATGAGGTGAAAAGAAAACTGATTGACAAAATGACTGAAGTGAGATTTAAGAATGCGCAGTCAGACAATTTACCTATGGTTGACTCCTTTATGGTGGCCGCCTTCCTTAAAAACAGTGATTCTTTCGTCGCCGCCGAGATGCGTGGAGTGAAAGCAAGCAGGTAAGCAAGCTATTTAATGCATAGGAAAAATTTTAAGTTTTAACATTGTTTTCTGTTTATAAATACTTCTTTTTTAAATAAAATAAACTATCCTTCTTCAGCGGTTAATTATTAGTTGCCCATAATTTTAATACCAAACTTATCATGCGGTTCTCTTATATCAGCTCCATAGTCGTTAGAATATAAGTATTGAAATAATAGACTAATGTACAAATATGTTTCAGGTATGATTAATGCCTAATAATTCTGAATTATTACAACATCTTCACTCACCAAAAATACGATTCGGTATATAGCAAACTAAATGTGTCTCATAATATGACACTATCTCTGAAAAAAAGAAAAAAGGAGCGGCACTTTGTGTTGCTGCTCCTGATTTTGAGAAGACAAAGAATATTTCTTGTCTATGGATTGAGTATGACCATGATTTTGTAACGAATGTTGAGGCTGCCGCCACAAGGTTTTGGGAGAAAAATATTTTTTTCTATTCTTTTCAACAGCTGTAAACATGATTAGTTTTTTTAGGTACCCCAGAACTGGCCCCATATGCTTCTTGTTATATTTTTGTAATAAATTTATTTTGCACTACCTTTCATTGTCGGCATTTTTTCAAGGATGCTACTTTATTAATGGAGCCTGAAGATTAATTAAGCCACAAGATATAATAATCACATCATCCATCAAGGTAATAAGATTGTGATCTATACAGGCATGAGGAACTAACATTTTAAATTCCCTAATGCGTCTGATAATACGTTCAACATGAATCCTCAAGCTGGCAATATTTTCGTCTCCATTACTTCCTTTTTGGTGCTCTTAACTTCAGACTTAGCACTGGGGGGTGGAATTAATGTGCAGCCTTTTGTTCCAAGAAAGCTATCAATGTGTTTGAAACCCCGATCAGCCATCACAGCACAATGAGAAGGCAAGTATTTAAAGTAATCACATTGCTCTACAAGCAGTGAATCAGATATCCGACCTCCAAAGCCCTTAGATATGTAATTTATTAATCCATCAGGTGTGCTAGACACCAAGTACTTCAGAGTATTTTCAGACTTGTATTCCGACCATGTTAGAGCTTGTTTTACAGGGTCCGATGGTTTTTCTATCTCTACTTCTAAGCAATCAATAATTGATTGTACATGGCTATACCTTGATCGAAATGGTATGGGCAATAACTCTAATATCTTTTTCTTGGCTGGCCATATAATGAGCTGTTTCATACATTGGGATATTTTTGGAACAGCATCATGAAACACCCTACTAGCTGTGCAGAATGATATGCTAAAGTCATCAGAGAGAATAAGCATTCATTAAGTCTAATCTTTTTTAGAGTTAGCATGATCATGGACATATGTAAATTTGTGTTTCTCTGAAGAGTGCCCAGAATGAAGCAACAGTTTTCAGGTACACCCTTATATAGCTTAGGGTTTCTATTAATAAATTTTTTCGTGCAATTGCTACTTCCTTTCTTTCAACTGAGTCATTTTCATTAAGAAATTCAGCTTCTGAGTCATTAGATGAATTATCGGAAAAACTGTACTCATCTTCTTCACTCACATCCTCCTCAGAGCTCGACTCCTCACAAGTCTCACTGACTTTCCTTCTCTTCAAACTTTGAATGGGGGGTGTCTGGGTATTTACATATTTTATTTTTTTGGTGATGTCGCCCTATCAGAAACACATGTCTTTATTTGCGTTTGTTTGCTCCTGAATTTAGTGCGTACTTGAACCCCAACACTTGATGACACTTGAGAGGAAATACCTGAACTACTCTCCCGGTCATCCTCTGACTCAGCTTCAAGTTCACATAGTTTGTCAGCTTCATTGCCACTGGAACCTGTGCTCAATTATTTATATACATGAATTGAAAAATGCAAGTATCAAAGCTCCATGCACACGTACTTAAATCGATAGAAAAATGCTCAGCAAGGTCAACCCGAAAACCTTGCTGCGCATGCTGCACCACCCCGCGAAAGTCTCCATCAACACGGTAGAAAAATCTTATAATAATACTTTTCTTGAAATATAATAACACTTTTTCCGTTCATTATTAAGTTTTTCCTTTGATGTGATTGTTTGTAACTTTTCAATTTATATTACGTGGCAATAGCATCCTTTGGCTCAATTCAATCTTTTTTAACTCACAAAAATAATATTTGCAACCTTACTGGCACGTACGCTGAAATGATCCTCACAACAGAAAGCTGTTGATAATTTCGAGATAGAATTTACGTCTCTTCTGCAGGCTCTCAACCATTTAAATCTCTTCTTCGAATCTTTCGGGACATTAATGAAAACCTTCTTCGGCGTGGAATTTGAGGTATTTGAGCAACAGGGTACGACACAAGATTTGTAAAACTTTCTCTCTTTTTTCTCGTTTACATCCATTATGCTTGTTATGCTTGAATGAAATAATCAATTAAGATTAGTGAAAATCACTAATTAAGAAGTAAAAGCAATCATTTACTCGAAATGCCGTTCCATCATTCATCCACTTACTTTCTTGTCAAAATATAAACAATGGTCTCTAGCGATATCGTTCTGTGACGTCACGCGTCCATTGCTCCATGACACAGTGTTTTCAGGCTGCCGAGAAAGAATTATTTTTAAAGAGTGATATCTCAGTAAAAAACCGCAGGTCACCTGTGAAATTTTTACCAAATCCATTTTAGATAGTGGTCTTCCGATTCATCTGGTTATAAAAAATTGTGCATGTTCCCCATTGTGTCGAGAGGGTCTCTTTTGGTCTTTCGTCTGCCTTGTGGATGCCTCTCGAACGTTTCCTTCGCTGTGTTCGATTCCTTCTCTCTGTGAAATTAATTGAACTAAAACTCTACTGACGTCACCAACTCATGATAATCGGGCGGAAACTCTATCGTTTTCATAATTTTAAAATTTTGAGAGAATGGCCGAATGGGTCTGATGTTCTTCGTCTTTACTGATCTGTCCCTTCCATCTACTTCCGAATTATTTTTATACAATTTTGATTTCGAGTCTGACTAAACTACTCAATCATGATCAGTAGTTGGAAAACTTAATGTCACTAGTTCTTTTGACTTTAAAACGTCGGCAAAGAATCTCAGAGACGATTGTCCGGCCTTAGTATCACCGGAGACTCGACTACACCGCATTTATTAACCGACGAAATTCCTTTCAGTTGAGTCACATAGTAAGAAAGGAAGAGGAATACTGACGGTGGAGAAAAATCGTATCACGGGCTTTTAACTCTGGATACGTGATGCCAGAATCAAAAAGCCATTAACCAAATTCACGAATGATGCTTCGGTCGAAAACTCGCCATTATTTCAACTACGGAAACTTTGATCCAAGCGCTCCGATTGGCCGCGAGTTTGCCCTGTTGCCGGATGCCTTGGATGCATCGCGATCTCCTGCAGGCAAACCATTCGAAGTTACAAATTATCCAGAGCATCAGGCAACAGGGCAAACTCGCGGTCAATCGGAGCGCTTGGATCAGAGATTATATGCTTTAAAAATGGTGACTTTTCGACCGAATTATCATTCGGGATTTTGGTTCATTCTCATGCATTGGCATCAGCTATCCCGGGTTCACATTTCATGGTACAATTTTTCTCGACCCTGTTTGTCACTAAATGCTTTCCTTTTGCAAAGGAGATATAATCGTGGATTTGTTTCTTCAAAAGGCTTCGGTAAAAAGCGTTTTAAAATGTAACTGTATCAAAAAAGGCAATGTCATAGTTCAGTCCTGGTCTGTGATAGCCTCCTCGGACGATGCATCGCGGGCAGTCGCCAAAAAGGGGAAAGTTTGGGGGAGGCGGCGCTGAATGCCTCAAAGCTCACCCAAAATCTATCAGGATTTGATGTGAACCCTGACAAAGAAGGGAGAATATGTCCTGATTATGAAAAACGAGTCGTATTCCCAAAAAAAACATCACCCGGAGCAAAACTCGAGAAACTGATTTTCTGTCCATCTGCATTGCTTCATTTAATCGAGGTAATCAAGATCCCTCGAAATTCTCGCCGCGTCACATTAAAAAAAATCCTGATGCCGAACGAAGTCCGTAGTTTTAATGATGGAGTTGAAGTTATCCATTAGAACATTTAATGTGATAAAAGCTACTAAATGCCAAAGACGAATTGAGTGCTTCTCAGTCGAGTTATTCGGATTATACCATTAATCATTCGAAAGTTTCTTAGCAGATGCGATGAAGGTACTTAATGTTAATGAACTTACACACGAGTGAATTGTGAAGCACACTCACACTCAAAATCCAGTCAAAACTCGGCACTTAGCTTCTAAAATAAGGGTTTAAATACCCCCAGAAATGTTTTCAAAGTTTCCAAAAGTATTGTAGGCGACTTATCAATCACAATTGATGTTAGCGTATTATAATTTGCAATGAAACTTATAAATTTTTAAGGTATGCAAGTTTTACAATTTTGAGTAAATATCTCAATCAAAAGTCTATACGCTAGCCAAATTTGTTCACTTACGGCAATTAAACTACGGAATTGAATTGGACTTTATACCCCATACCCACGGAATGGCTACTTGCTAAAAATGTCGCATAAGTTGCTCATGTAGTTACGACAACAATAGAAAATTATTAATAAAATAGTTGATTTATAAATGAAAAAAATATTTCTTTACTTATTGAATAATCAAAAATAATCGCAAATACCCTAATGATATCGGCCAACACGAAATGAGTGCGATATTAAAAAATTGTGCGTCAGGCACCGACCGATTCGGAAAAGTTTTTGGGAATTTAATTAGGATTATAGTCAGGAATTACGGGTGATAACATTACCAGGATATATTTACCACGCCTATAATTTACTTCATTCGTCAGAAAAAGATAAGGTTATCTGTAGCGTATTCGTTATTAGAGCTTTCTTAATGAATATGCTGTAAAATAATTGTTAGGCTCCTACCATCTCAGAAAAGGTTTTGGGGGCTATTACGGCGATTATCGTCTGAAATAACGAGGTTGTCACATTGTGAGGACATATATTTACATGCCTATATTTTCTTAATTCGTCAAAGTCAAAAATATAAGATTGATTGTAGCATTTTCCTTTCAATCGGTTTCGTAATACCCGCGTCAAAGTAACAGCTTCGAAGCAAAAATGCGTCACATCCTTCCTCCACTTTAAATTGGCGAATAAATTGAAGTCGATTTTCCGAAGACCCAAATAGATTTCGTCCCGGATATTATGAACGACAATAAGGGACAGACCGGAGAAGGGAAAAAATCGGATCCCGCCAACGCAACGGTACCTCAGGGTACTGTCAATAAAGCGATTTCCGAGTGCGTGGGTCGAAAGCCAAAGGAAATTTATCTGGACGGGAAAATGTATTCATCAATGACAGACGGTGAGCGTTCTAGGAGCTGGTCAACAGGGTACTTACATTTCTTCCCGGGTAGAGCTAGCACGGATGGGACCAGGTAGCCGTAGGTAGAGAGTAGAGTCAGGACGAGCGATATTGAGGCAGCCGACACCCAGCCCTCGGCCATGATCACTGACGCCAGCGTCATCTACGGAGGCGAAGTGGAAGCGCGCAAAATCGATACGGACGAGGGGGAAGAACAAAAGACAGTCGGAATTGGCCTCGGCGAAAAGCAGCGACATTCAACCCATTTCAAAAGTGAAGCGACCAGAGTGTAAGAGTTAATTATGTCTCTGTAGGGGTCAGAGTTACCGGGGTTCGCAGAGATAAGAGGACTCGCCCCCCCACTAAGAAACGAGAAAAATAAGGAAAAATTAAGTCGGAACCGTTTTATTAATTTTTTCAATAAATTACGTGCAAAGGCATGGCTACGGAATGTTTAGATACTCCGTCATATACATTATTAATTAATACATTGATGTATCATGCCCAGTACCCCACAAGCCGAGTGGTGGGGGGTGTCATTCTACCAGCTGTTAACCAAAAAATCATGCAAAACAATTAAAAAAAAGGACATGCTCGTGCGAAGTCCTGTCTATCATTCATGATATTTCTTGTATTAATCAGGGAAAGAACGAATTTCTACGTCAATCCGTTTCGGCAAAATATCTCTCTTAATTTACCGTTTCTGTCGGACCTAGAAATATAGTGAGGTTCTAACGCAATGTTCTTCGCGTCCCTCTGAAAGATATCTATTCTCACTTGCTCAAGCAATCTCAGAGTAGCCCGCAGCCTCCGCGGTTCTAGTTGCTCGCAGCCTAATTCGTTTAACATCTATGCAACGCATTCTGTACGCCCGTTGCGCAGAATCACGCAGCCTTCCTTTATATTTTTTTCAGTTCATGAATTAAGTTTTTCTGAACCGGATTCCATATTTTCGCTGCATATTCTAGTTGTGGCCGGACGAGTGCGAAACAGCATATTTTTTAACTTTTTAGTACAAAAATATTTTCATAACACGCTTCAAGTATCCTAGCTTCTTAAGGACTTTGCTAAAAATATTTATGATATATGTTCTCTACGATAATTTTGAAGCTGTCGTAACTCCAAGATGTGTCCTTCCTAAGAATATGTTAACCTAACTTAAGAATGATTTAAAACGCCCTGCTTTATCGATCCATCATCTTTTTCGTCAATGGTGAACTCTGTTAGTTCGATTACGCTCGAGAGATTGAGAAATGCAAGCCAAATAGCCTGAACTTGGCGAATGTTTCTGAAATTTCCTGACGGGCGCTATTGCCTCTCGTTTCCGATGTTACGTTCTGCATTGTGACAACCACCAATGTCTGCAGTTGCCGAAAGTAGTTCCCCCTCGAGTCATCCCTTAGCGAACAAACTGTTGAAATTTGGAACAGTTAATTGGGACAGTAACTGATAAATCCAACAGTAACTGCTGAATTCATCAATGACTGTTGGATTTATCTGTTACCGTTAGAATTAACAGTTATTGTTTGTTTAAACAGTTGTTGTTAGTTTTAACAGTGGTCCCAATTTACTGTTGAAAATTTCAACAGTTTTTTCCCTGAGGGTAAGACTTCAGTTCCCAATAATTTTTCCTTTATGACGAATGCCCGCGATACATCTGCTAAGAAGACCATTAGCACAGGAGCACATATCCTCTGATACTCCATTTTTTTACAAGAGGTCTGTTTAGAATATAACGGGAATTTATTTATTTTTTAATATTTACTCATCTGTTTACATTAATTTTGTCGCCTTCAAAAGAGTCCCCATTACATATAATGCACTTGTACCAGCGCTCATTCCAATATTTGAAACACTTCTAAAACTCGATCTTTGGGACAGTCTTTACCCAGTGCCACCTATTCCTAGGTGGCTTTGCTTTACCTCTGTCAGTGATTACTTTTAATGTCATCTATGCTAATAAAACGACGACCCTATAAGGTTCTCTTTATTTTTGGAAAAAGTAGAAAGTCACTCTGAGCCATATCTGGCGAATATGGAGGCTGTGGCATCATTACAATATTGATATTGTTCAAATATTCACAAACGAGCGTTGAAGTGAGAGACGAAAATCGCCTATCTCATAAAAACACGCCTAACCTTAGCGGCTGTCTCACACGAAGTAAACAATAAATATAGCTGAATAAGTTATCATACTTCGGGGACGTGTACACCAGGGTAGTAAAAAAAATTGACAATTGGACTCTCCAAACCTTCGGAAGAGGGTAGTTTCGTTCATCAAAGAAAACGAAAGGCATTGATTGCGATTCGTTACCCAACATTAGTGTATTCATAATATACAAATTATTTGGTTTTAGAAATCTCAGTTTAGACGAATGTTAATGGTCAATTAACCTCATTTGAAAAAGGCAAGATTGGCGACCATGCGATGCCGCTCCACGTGACGTCACAGGGACCTAGTTTCTATACGAGTAGATAGGAGTTTTACATTGTCTGAGATAACCAATGCATGCATGAGGCACAGAGCTCAGGGATACATCTCTTAATAAACACCTATTATAAAATTGCATAAGGTCGGAAAGTTTCCTTAGTTTGATAGGGTATTAATAATCCTTATTTAAGCCAAGCGCTCCCTGTTAGCAGGGTACTCTGCTACCTGCTAGCAGCCAGCATCGTAGCGGCGCACTATATCCTCGCCCCAAGGTCACCTCACACGGCGGAAGCGGGAAACAGAATGACGTCACACGGGCTTTCCCCAGCGTTCATACTTACCGTCGCGTTTTCGCGCGCTTGAAATTTTTCACTTTTCATTCAATCGCGAAAAATAGATATCGTCATTTAAAAATCTAAAAGCGTGAAATGATTTGTCCAGGAGTAATAATCTTACGATTTTGGCAATAAAAAAATAATAGGAAACCACTCCATTGAAAATTCCGTAATTTTAAGAATACATCTCGTATAATTATACTTCATAATATCTTCCGGTAACCAAATATTTATTTAGATTTCAGCGAAAGTATAGCTCATTTGCATATGAAATCAATGTTTTCCGATGCGTGCGAATTGAAATCAAAATACCAGTATAGGCAACCCGCATACCCATGCTTAGGGACGAATATAAGAGAGCCTAAGTGAAGAAATACCTCCGGCTCTCTATCTCAGTAGAAATATTTTTGCCGGGAGGCATAACATGCACGAATGAAAAGCTGCTTTTGCTTTACTTTGGGTATTTGAAGTCTCAATTTTTTGCGAACAGAATGAAAAGAAGACCTCCGTTCTCCACGACAGATGTAGTTTTGGATCCATCATTGACGCCGCATTCTTAAGGCTCCCGGATACCTAGTCGAAAAACTACGCTGCAGACGTCTGGGCAGATTCGTCTGACGCCTCTGTTATTCTATGCACATAACATTTGAATGCATATTTACGAAGAAGAAAGATCGATATTTGAAAAGATTATCGTAATTTTTCATTTCTCGTTTTTCACGCTGCAATATTGACCACGGAAAAACACGAAATCCGGTAAAATTGGCTGCCTGCTACGGCGTGTATAATGACGAAACCCAAAATGTTTTACAGTCTTTATAAACTTTAATCCTTTATCTTCATATTAATTTATACTATTTTAATGTAGTCCTCATAGAAGCGGCACTAAATCAATCTATGCGAACCTTTGCACGCTATTTTTGCGCTCTCCACGGCGGCGACGTTCTCCCGTTCACATCGCCCTCAGCCACTGAGCGAGTCTCATCGTGGCAGTGGAAGGGGACAACGCTTGTATGGAGTCTCTTGCCTTCAGTTCGCCGGCAGCCGCCGAGCTGCCGGGTATGGCGGGAGAGAATGCTGCGTCATTGCTCTTTGCCGCGTGAGGGTCGCTCTTGTATGTGTGATGCGTGCTTCGGAGCCGAATTTTAATCTTGTCCAACAACACGCTAAAGGACATGAATTGTTTCACGGTAGGAGCGCAGAACGCCACGTACTATTTAACAGTGCCTTATTGCCAAAATACTGTCATACCATGATGATTTTTCCCTGACTCTTTTGTTCCGATGCAATTACAAAAAAAACATATCAATACAACCAAGATGCATTTCCCACATTGCATGCGAGGAGATATACTTCGTACATTTGCTATCGGTAATGCCGGTTTATTCTCAGCGAGGAGGATTGCTACAAATGACCCTGGTCAGTTTATATCCGCTTCAGTACTGCATTTTACCCTGATACATCTGTTCATTTCGAGATTAAAAGTTTCCTCTCATCGGTGCAATCTCCCTTGCCATAATTTTATACGAAAAATAAGATCAATTACATTAATTCTGCTAAAAATGAAAGATTAGCTTTATATTTATGAGTCTCGAATGTTTATTTTTTAAGAAATTCATTAGTTTAAATGCCTAAAATTATGTAACAAATATAATTCTTGATAGCTCGAGTCACGTCATAGATTACGCATCGTATACCAGCGTGCAGATTTACATCCGTGTGTTCTATCACCGAAATTTTCCATTTTTTGTAATTGAAGTTTTTTATAACGTGCAAGTCAAGAACTCATGGACAACTTGTACTATGCATGATGCATGGAAACATGTTTGCTTAATTCATAAAAAACTTGCTAATTCTAAATTGGCAATTGTAATAAAAAATGCTAATTCTTCGGTGCATGCATTTGTCAATTGACAGGAAAATATTTAAGACATCGGTCTCTTACAACCCACGCTTGCACTCTACGGTCCCTAAAATAGAATTTTTCTTGGCTTCTTTTTTGTCTATTTGATCAATTGAGCCGGAAACTTAGATGAGTAAGTTATAATGCAAAAGATATGGCAGCATTTTCGAATTCGTTATTCCTACATACAGGGTAATGGTCTAATTTTTCTGTGGAATGAGTGTCGTTTTTTGGAAACTTAAAAATAGATAAAATATTTTAGGACTAGTTTTGTGTCTCTCATTATTTTAAACTTAAACAGAATATCATATCGCACACTATTTAATTGATTCAGGGATCCATAATTTTTTAAAGAGGTAACAGGATGCACGAATGAGGAAAGGATTCCGCACTCGCGTCATCGCAATCCACGCAACACCGCATATTTTGATATTTTGCAGCATAAAAATGAGATAATTTGATTCTCATCTTCCCACTGTCCTATTCGTCTCTCGTCAATCCTTAGACCCTTGGTTTTTACTGCAAGTTCGCTCGCAGTTTCATCATTATCAAGTAAGCCTTATAAATCGAAAAAATAGGCATCAGTTTCAAATAATGTTACATTTTCATGGGTATCGAGTGAAGGACTTCTGGTTAAATTAGAATGAAATCACTATGGCAAATGCTTATTTCTTTTATCGGAATAATCTTATATTTCCCTTGGATTGGAACTGCCCGAAGATTTTTTAAATCTGGGACGGAAGTCATTGGAATATATGGTTGCACTGGACGCTTCCTCCGAGACGATACAAGTTCAAATCACGCAAGTGATAAAACAGAGTAGCTATTATGGGCTTATCTTGAACTGTTCGTGATATCTGGTGATTTTTCCGGGTATTCTTCCGCGTTTATCCATTTTTAGTACGATATTTCGCCAAGGTTCCAGTTGGTTTCCTAGGTCCACTGAAGTGTCGATGAAGAACAAAGAAGGCCGCTACTACCCGAGAATAATCAGGGAGGCAATTGAAATCGCCACAACAACAAAGAACTTCAACCTAGAAGACGGCTACACTCTCTCCAGCGCGAGGAAACGGGTCTTCAAAGATCGCAACCAATCAAGGCACACCTCCACAAAAAAGGCGGAAAACGGGGTGTATATAATATGAACAACTTTATGCATCTTTTCAGTGACATCAAAACTATCGAAAAACTTGCCCAACATCCTTGCATCTGGGCGGAGACCTCAATGGCAAAAATACCGACTGGGACTTCAAAACTTTCGCCAGAAAAGCGAAATATAAAAACACCACAAAAACCTACTATGGAACTGAAGAAATCCCTGATTCCAAGGAGGTAAAATTCCTAGGAATAATGCTGGATCCAAAGCTCTCTTAGAACAATCATATAGCTTACGCCACCAATAAGACACAAGCAGCAAACAATTCCCTCAACCCTCTGCTCAACAGGAGAAGCCGAATGAAACTCGACACCAAAAGAACAATCTACCTTGCCATGTTAGGCCCTCTTCTCACTTACAGCTACCCAGCATGGGCAGGGACTTCATACTCCAATCTAAGCAAACTATACGTCAGCCAAAACAAGATACTCAGACGAATTGTTGATGCACCATGGTTCCTCAGAAATGACTATATCGCAAATAACCTAAACATTCCTCCCCTCTCCCAACACCTAACCAACCTAAAGGACAAATTTGAAAAATCACTAAATACAATAGACAAAACTCTCATACACGACATATGGGACTACCATCTTTTCAGTGGACCTGAGGAAGCCAACTGAATTGTAGGGGAAATATTGTCCTAAAAATGGATAAACGCGGAAGAATACCCGGAAAATCACCAGATATCATCATAATCTCCGCGGAAGCTTACTTGGAAACTATTGAACCGCTCGTTCACATCACTGGGCCTTAGGTCGTAGGCGGCGGAAGACTGACTTGATGTTTGTGTGTTCATTGATGTTGCCACTTGGTCCTCCACCTCTGGCAGCCCTTCCTTACTCTAGAATTTATACGCTATTATTATTAATAAAACATGTGCACCTTCCCATACACAATTTCGTCGATTTACCTGCGAAGCCAATATTTGCAGTAAATACGCCGCAAAAAGCATATTTTTTAACGATATATTTTTTTACTCACGTCTCGAACTGAAAGCTTTGGTTGAATAAGTAATCGTCTCCAGAATCTCCCAAAGAACAAAGGAACATATTCACCAATAAAATAACTTTTTAACAATTTTATCAATTTACTTTTCATGCGTGAATAGATTATGTGAACATTCACGCCCATTCTAACATTGGCAACAACGTCCTCCAACGATACACCGCCTGAAAATAGCCAAAATTATTGAGTCCGTCGTGCATCGATACTTATTTGTCAATTTATCTGTAGCATTTTATAAAAGTAAAATAGTAAAAAAAATATAAAATTAATTTTTTGCGATAGATATGTTATGCTTCGTTAGTTTTTACCAGAAAGACTTCTGCCGGGAATTGCATTTGAAAAGGGATTTGAAAGTTTTCTTTACAGAGTAGCGCCATGCAAATTGCATTAACATATGAAAAAATATGATATAAAAGTGAAAAGCAAAGAAAAGAAAGCATATTTTTTCATGAAGAAAGCATTGGTGAAGTGGTATAGCACCCTTGTCCGAAACTTATTTTATTGCTGGCACTGATAACTCAACATTTTTATATATCTCACAGCGAGCATCATTGTAATATATGGTAATGAACAAATTGATAATATTAACAGTGACTCCAGAGATGCTACAAATACAGATCTAGAAGATACTCCGCAAACCAACAAAACAAAATCTGACGCAGAAATTGCCCATATGGTGATGGTAGAATTTATGCCACCTCCCATCCCACATAAATATTGTGGTGGATATATGTTATGGTAGAGAGGAAAGTTAACTTCAAAAGTAGCTTCAGTATTAATTGGGAAGCTGAGTAAGACAACGGTATTAATAAATCCGGTAAGCGGTATGGATTCTGGTTGTAGAGTTTGAGGAACGACCCACCGACTTAGTAGCAGTTCAAGTCTACAAGTCCGCTATCATTCGTATGGAGATAGAAGTAGACGAGGTAATAATAAGTGAAATGCCTGGTTTAAAAAAACCAAGTAATGATGGGGAAGTATAACGCCTCAGTCGGGGAGGGAGGAAGGGCTGGGAAATAGGAGATTTTGGGTTAGGAAACGCGAAACGAGCGGGAAGAGAAATCAAAAAAATATTGCAGGAGAAACAAGTTATTCGTCACAAAGACCTAGTCCAATTATCCTAAAGTGCAAAAGTCCACCAGGAAGAGTCCAAGGGATACGGAGATACATCAGAAAGACCACATAATAGTAAAACAGATGTAAAGGAATGGCGAAAAATATATCCCATTCTCCCTAAGGTGAACGAAACGAAACGAAATATTCAAAAGACTCGTAAAATAATAAAGGTGAGGAAATAGAACGTTGAAACTTTAATGGGAATGCGAGGATAGATTACTAGAAACCTCTGGAGATTCGTATGACAAAGAAAACTAGGATAACGAAGGAAATTAAAAAAGAAATGGCGGTGATAAGGAAGTGGAAGAACGTAGACACAGTACAGGGAAAATTCTAAGTAAACATAATCATCTATTACGGTGAGAAACTAAGAAGGGAGAAAGAATTGGTGGAAAACAAGGAGAGAGACTGCGAGGAAATGGAAAAGATTCAGAAGTAACGAGAGGTAGATGCGTTGTACGTCAAGGTTAAGTCGCTATCTGGCGGCAAAAGAGGACAAGCCATGTCAAAAATTAATGCTAAAAATGGAAGAATGCTAACTGAGCAAATCGAAGTTCAGAGTAGATGGATGGGGAAAGAGGAGGATCTGCATGGCATCGGAAACAGGCAGGAAAGATTTAACATGTAGAAGAAGCAGTGGTGTGGCATAATCTTGAGCCAAGGAAGAGGCCGCTTCTAAGACATGGAAATCAAGGGAGCTCTCCCTGATATGACCTTCGTCTCCCTGATTTCGCGACAATGGAAAATAAGGCAAAGTGGTAATGAGAATATTAAAGAGAAGAATAGAGAAAAGGACTATCGATTACTTGGGCGAAGATCAGTTTGTATTCAGAAAAGGTAAGTAAAGATGTTGTTGAAGTTTATTCGGGATTGCCACCGGATAAGGTTCTCCATCTCTGCCGACGTTTCGATGGCCATCGTCATCAAGCCCTGATGACGATGGACGACTCGGCCATCGAAACGTCGGCAGAGATGGAGAACCTTATCCGGTGGCAATCCCGAATAAACTTCAACAACATCATTTGCCGGGAAAACCTCAGATCTTTCTTCGGTAAGTAAAGATGCTATTGCGGTTATGAGGTCGCTCGTGAAGAGGAACCTAAGCTATAATCAGGTTGTGCTTGCCTTATTCGTGGATTTTGAAAAAGTATTTCATAGAGTGGACTGGACAAAATTATGGATATTCTCAAGAAAATAGGCGTCAGTTGGAGGGATAGGCGACTCATTTGTAATCTTCATTTGGCCAATACTGCGCAAGTGAAGGTAGCGGACGGAGAAACTGGGAGGGCAAGCTTTGTCCGAGTAGTAGGGCAAGACTTTTCACTATCTCCATTGTTTTCTGGAGTATACGCTGAGGTGATGGCAAGAGAAGCGTGGGATGAGGTGGGAACTGAAGTAAAAGTGGGAGGAATGATGTAAAATCAGTAAGGTTCACGGACGATCAGGCGTTGATTAGCCAGTCAGCAAGAGGGCTGATGAGTATAGTGGATGCATTAGACAAGAGATGCGATGAATATGGCATGAGGATTACTCACAAGAAGACTAAAGTCATAATTAAGTTAACCAAATTTCCAGGAAATATAAAATTATCCACGCAACGCTTTACTCCCTCCGAAGTAAATGTTACCATAGAGTAAGAATATATACTTACTCTATGATGTTACCCAAAATTTATTAAAACAATTAATAATGTGTTAGTACAATCATAATTAAACTACTTGATAACCTTCTGGGGAGGGGTATTAAAGTTCGAGCAATTGGTTGCTGATTCTCCAAAAAGCAATAGCTTGATTGCTATCAAATATAATTTGAACCGTCCTTACCTATATTTGTAGATTTACAGTTCTCCCTTTACGTCATCATAACCTTTTCTAAGTATTCAAAATTTTCTACCCCATAAGAGGATATAAACCTAAAGAAGAAGCTGAAAACAATGCATTAAATTTAAGATCTACAAAAATTTATATTTTGCCGACGCGTAATTTTTCCGTTCAAACGCTCATTTATCTATGTAAGACGAAATTGTTTTCTTGATGGTCAGAAATTATAAGAGGATCAAATAGTTTAACATATTTTTTAAAGATTAAGTAAGTGGTAACTTATTGTAGAAAATCCAAATAAATTAATTGGTTGATAGTGCGTTTAATGCTCAATATATTTTTTTTGCACGGCAGGCTGAGATTTAACAAAAATTGCTATTTTTTCGAGCATTTATTATGTTTCGTATCTGGTCTCAGCTTACTAATTTTTTCAATTCGTATTGTCATTTGTTTTGAGGTATCCTACAGGCAAGACCTAAATGGGATTCCTACTTTATCCTAATTTATTTGAAATGCGCTCTTAATGATGATTCCACGGATAAATAAAAATAAATTGGTCAACTTATTATTTATGCGGTTCGTAAAGAGTCACGAGCTACGATTGAGACACAAGATAAAAGTAGGTGGACAAGAACGGAGAAAGTGAAGCGGACGTAGACGAAGAAGAACGACGAAGTGTAGGACATAGTAAGGGAGGAGAGAAAACTGTGTTACAGGAAAGAATGTTGGTTAAGTGAGAGATAGAAAGGAAATAAGAGATTTGATGGAAAGGAATTTCATAGTGAATTGAAGAGGAAATGATAGGAGGAAGTACAGCCAGAATGTTTAGTAAATACTCATTACAAACCTACCTTAATCGGTAGATTACTTTAGTAATTATATATAAATTTTGGCACATATTTTTGTACGGATTATAGTTATGAAATTTTTATAAGTGATTAAAATACCATAGCATGCGTCTTCGTTATCCCTAACGTCCAGTTGCAGCCTTCAGGAAGAAGAAATTTCCTCCCGAGATTCCACACTTGATGATTACTGTGAAATCCGATAAGGAAATATTTATCTGAAGCGAAGATCAAAAGTTTCTTTGAAATCCAGGGGAAACAGAATACTCCACGAAATATACGAAATAATATAGAAACGCATTGTATATTTTTCTTTTGTACTCCAAGTGGATTTAATAAAAAAATTAGATGGACAAGGCTTTATGGGAAAACCTCATGGACGAGAAGTTAAAAACATTTTACCTTCTTCCAGAAATACTTAAATTGGAAAAACTAAGAAATTAATATTTTTATGTATCGGGAGCTACGTTTTTCATTGAAAACGAAATCTCTAAAACATTTTGACGGGTTGAAACACCATGAAGAACAAACGATATTCTCAAAAATGTCAAGGAATAATAAAACTGTACCTTTCAATTCTTACTTGCCTGATTTTCTCGCTACTACATGAGATTGCTTTAATTAGTAACCAAATCAATTATTAGAAATTTTTTTAATACTTCCGGGTTTTTGGAGACGAAATTTCACCAATCTCTGTGCTCTACACTTCCGTAAATAATATCCATTTCCCAATCTCGAAGACCACCGTGTTGCCTTGAGATTCGTCTACTTCCATGCGGCGCAGAGGCTGAGCACGGTGACACTCGGCTGTTCAACAGTCGCAAACCCGAGCGAGAAGGTTCCCAAAATTTCAGTCATCTGAACCCATCCCCTCCACATCGCCTCCCCTCCCTTCCCTAAACACTGCCCCCTATGTTCCCTGCCTCGAGTCCAAGGCCAGTTGCTAGTCGGCTAGGCTCGCTAGCCACTAGGCCGAGTTTTTGAGGGGTGGGGGGAAAGATCCACAACTCGAAAGTGGCCGATGTATCCGGGAGCCTTAACAGCTAGGAGCGGACTGGTCAGGGGCGGCGACTCTCGCCGGCCCTGCGTCATTGGGCCAATTACTGATGAGTAATGCATTTGTTGTGATTGTCCGGCGCCCCCGAGCATATTGCGAGCCAGTGTTACCAACTTACGAATTGTCGCGTGAAAATTTCGAGAATTTGATACGTAGGCAGTGATTCTTCCGGGTTTCATTCCGCGTTTATTTATTCTGCTGGACAATATTTCGCCAGCGTTCCAGTTAGCTTCCTCAGGTCCACTGAAGTGTCGACGTAGTATTTGGTCTTCTGTAATTACAACCTGTTTGGCGTCTTTGTTTTATTCTATATATTCACCCTGTTAAGCGCCTCTTTTGTGGAGGTGTGCTGTGATTGGCGCCAAACAGGGTGAATATATAGAATAAAACAAAGACGCCAAACAGGGCGTACCTATAGAAGACCAAATTATGCGTCGACACTTCAGTGGACCTGAGGACGCCAACTGGAACGTTGGCGAAATATTGTCCAGCAGAATAAATAAACGCGGAAAGAAACCCGGAAGAAACGCTGCCTGAAGTCAAAATCTCCGCGAAGGCGAATATGGAAATTTTTACGTGCTGAAAGATGGTTGTGGGCATGCTTACGTAGGCATCAGAAAAACTGAAAGAACTCTTACTTTCAATTTGAACTATTTACGTTTGAATCAATAAAAAATATTGACGTAAATGTTTTCTTTCATCTATTTTTTAAGGGGGAGAGGAGGAATAGTGTTAACCCTTTTACTGTCAGCCCATTTCAGTTGGGTTGTACTAAGACTGCCAAGGCTATTTTCCGGAATTAGGAACATTTCACATTTAAAAATTTTCAGCTACTTTATTTTATTTAATATGTCTCGATTTTTTCCCAATTCTTAAGATATATTTACATCCTATAACTATGGATAGATAAAGGGGGCTTACATAAATTACAGCCGTTGAAAAGGCCACAATCACAAAAAAAAGTTAAATAATTTGGGCCAATAAATCGGCCCCTGGCAGTTTTCGCTCAACCAGCGAGGGCCGATATATAGGCCCGGTGGCAGTAGAAGGGTTAATACCTATTGTCACGTCATATTATCAAACTTCTGCCGCTGGACATCCTGCATGATAGGCACATTTCTAAACTTGATAAAAGAGAAAACATAACTCAATTTTTTTATATAATTCAATGCGTTCACGCGACTTTTTTGTTTTACGCATGTAATGACAAACATAACGATGTGGAGCGGGGTATAAGATGGCCCTGTGCACGGTGTAGGGAAATCATTTTTTCCATTGTTTACTGTTAAATGTGTATACCATTATGATTCCTGCTTTGCTCCTTTACCTAAAAGTCCTGCCGCGTGACCTCGACTTCCAACTTCCAAGTTTTCCTCTTCTCTGGGTACTATCCTTCAGGGGCGCAGCTAGGAATAAAGGCTGGGGGGGGGGGGGTTTAAGGTACAACTAATACCGGGGTGTGTGGGGGTGTGGAATACCCACCAGGATATGTGGTAGGTGCGAGATTAATAAATTGCGGATTTTTTAAGATAAACGGTTGAAAATGGTGAGTTTTACGGCTTTCTGAGCGATATTTTATTAATCCTTACGCTATTCTATTAGTAATATCAATCCAATTAAGTAAAATGGATTGAACTTTAAAAAATTCTCTGAGCTCTAGGGGGGGTTTTATCCACAAAACACCCCCCTCGCTACGCCACCACTGCTATCCTTCGCAAAGCAACACGGGGTGGCCTGCTTTAAAAAAATAATATTCCTTTAGTGGACACATTTTTGGGATGAATTTTAGAGACTCGACTCTCGGAGACTTTTCTTTGAACCCGAGACTAGAATGGACACAGTTCTCAGATATCATGTCCCAAGGGAAAGTCTCGACATTTGGTCGCCATTGGACACGTATCTTAACATGAATTTATTCTGGGAAAACGCGGATGCATTTAATGTTTGCTGCAGAAAGGTAAAAGTTCGAACTTAAAAATTTTAAAACTTTATTTCAAACAAGTAGGATTGTTGTTATGCGAATATTTTATTTTACTACGTTTTTTATGCTCGCTTTCTTGTTTGTTTGTCCTTCCGGGCAATATATTGCTACTCAAATTTCGACCAATTCCTGATTAGATAGAGCGCTGAAATTTTGAGGATAGCTCCGAACTGGATGACATTGAAGTTTTTTTACACTTTTACCACGGTAGGAAGAGTACCTGGAGTAATATTAGGAAATAAAAATTGAATACAGAGATATATAAATGGCCACTTATTTCCAATGGAGGCGCTACAATCGTATAATAAAAGTAATGAAGTATCTGTTGGAAGAGCGTAGTGTATCTTGTTTTTTTTTATTTTTAACAGAAACCTGCGATTTACCATTCCTTCCATGATTTTCCCTGAAAATGTAATTTTTCCACGTTGAATTTTCGTCTTCTCACATAACTTCTGCCGTCTCTGTGTGAAGTGAAGTAAACAAAAGTTTGCTACAAAATTATTTTTGGAAGAATGAAGATGGAAGAATTTAAATAAATTGAATTTAGAGACGAATAGATTCTTAAGAAAAGGGAAAGTGAAGAACCACGTAATACATAATAATACTTTGTGTTAGGGCATCAATTTCAGGACATGAGGAAAAGGCAAGTTGGCAAGATTAAGAGTTTAATAAGAACATTTATCAGATTAGTGCACTCGGGCCAATTGGTTTTAAGTACTGTGAACGTAACAAATATAGTGCATGATGAGTTTTTACGGTATTTTCATTGCAAAACTATTGACGGCTCTTGATCAAACTGTTGTATAAGTTCTTGAAAACTCTTTTTTTTAAAGCAGCAATTTAAAAAACTTTCAATTTTATAATCAGATAAATGGAGAATGAAATCAAATTAAAATCCATCCATATTTGAAATGAATGGAAACAAATTCTCTCTCTCTCTTGATTCAAAAAATAACGTCAATGGAAGTAAATAGAACAATTACGACAATAATAATTACCTTACTTGATTTAAAGTGCTTGAATTATTTAAAGATCATTCTATCTTGCCAACCAAGTAGGCTCTGGCATTTTGTTTTAAAGAGATTATTAAACCTTTCTTAAACCTTGAAATTATAATGATCATTGTCGCTGAAAGTTAAAATTCGGGTACAAAAGAAAGAATATTCAAGACAACCTACTTGGTGAGTTTACTTAAAATTTAAATCAATTCCAAAATTTCTCACAATCAAAACTAAAAATTATAAAATAATATTAAAGTATAAAACATAAAATTTTGATAAAATACCACGTTTAATAAAAAGACGAAAATTACGGTAATACGACCTCTCAAATTATTGAAAATTTCAAATATGTTTGATGAGAAAGTAAAAATAAGTTTTAGAGGAACATTTCCTGCATCAAACACGAAAAACGTGATACGCATGTAAGATTATAAAATTTATTCTTGCAGGTCAAGTTATATCAGACTTTTATCTCAACGTGCGCACCGCGTTTTTCGTTTTCTGGAACGTTCGAAAACTTATTTCAACTTCCTCATCAATTATATTTGAAATTTTTAATAATTTAAGAGGTCGTGTACCGTAATGTTCTTTTTTTATTAAACGTGGTATTTTATAAAAATGTTATAATGTTATGTTGATATGCTTTAATTTATTGCTGCGGTTCTAGGGTAGTTTTTGCCCCCCCCCTCCTGGTCCCATCCCCTTAATTACGCCACTGACTCGTTCTTTACACTATAGCGAGCGTTTGTTCCCCTTAGTGAGAAATTACCCTTGAAAAAGGCAATGGAGCATAGCTTTATTGACGTCACTAACTCATGATTAGTGGGTGACATCTTTTGCGTATTTTGTACCATAAAATTATTAGTGAATGCCGAAATTCGAAGGACGAGTTTCTTTCGCAACGTAACTTTTCCCTCCATCTTCCGAATTCATTGAATTAATTATGACTTCGGATTTGAGTGACCGATCCAATTGCAAAAATAAGTTCATCTCCGAAAGAAGCGGTGAGAAAGAGTTCGCCAGAATAATATATATCTAACCTCAAAAAATATTTGCCCTTTTAGAAGCAGGGTATGAGAAATACTGAATTTTTTAAACATATGAAAACTGCGCACTGTCGAGAGAGCGCTTCGCCTTCGCGGCAGTATAAGGCCCGCCAGCGGCCAGTTTCAGCCGTCAGCGCAGTTTTTCCTCGAGTAAATCTTTCGCAATGCAGGACTGGGAACAAGATATTGCGTCCAATGTAGTTTAGCCGCGTCCAATTTTTCCCTCATTAGACCGTTTACAACTGGAAAATAAATTGCACTCTGCTGACAATTGCTTTAAAAATTTCTCGGCCCATGAAGCCGATGTGATCTTCTTTTGTTTACAACCCACGTCACAGGTTATGCCTCGTTCACATTACGATTGTCCGAGCGATCGTCCTAACGATAGTTGGCCGAACTAGTCGTGTGAATGCATGTCCTGACAATAGTTCACGCAATTCCGAACGTTGCCACTTTGGACTCCGAACTCCGAACGTTGGACGATGTTTAGGCGCTGGGAGACCGGAAAAGGAAGCGACAAGAGAAAGACGAAAAGCTCGTGAAGCTCTATTTTTTCCATGGATTTGTTCTAGGAAGGAAGAATATGGGCGGAAGAAAAATAATTCGGTAAATATAAGTTGAACACAGTAATATCTTGTCCCTGCATACCTCAACAGCTTAGCTAACCAACAATTTCCCGTATGTTTTAGATGTCAGCACTAGAGGGCAGCACAGGTTTTAACCATCGTCGTGTGAATGCACGATAGTTCTGACAATCGCTGGAACAATCGTAATGTGAATGAGGCATTAAATAAATATGCACCACCAGTTTCGTCTTCTCTGCTAGAGACTTTTTTATGGCAATGACAATTGTTTATTTCTCGTCAATGATTTATATCGCCAGAGGTTGGAGTCGGGGGCAAAGGGGTTTCCTTTTTTTACCCACCCCCCAAATGACTGGGAGCCACGATTGACAGTATGGCATATCCTTGGTCTATGACAAAATAAAATATGGGTTTTCTCCACCCCGAGGAAGTTTCAAGCTGTGGAGAGAAATTGTTTGGATGCATTTTAAACTGTGACTCTGGACAATCTGTGGCGAAGTCGCACCTTCATTCATTTAAACGTCGATGAACGTTACCCATTAGTTTTCCCAGGAAAGTTTTTCGATTGTTTAAATTTCTTCTTCTTTCCACGTGTGTCCAAATATGAGGTTTGTCAACAAATTTTTGTGGCGCAGTATAGTGAAAAAGACAAAATAATATTGGAGAAAATGAAGTTTATTTTCAGACTCAGCGGTGGAAAATGAAGAGACGTTCGCAAATTAAGAATTCAACCGTCGCGCTTCAGATTCGCTTTCATTATCTATGGAGAAACGGGATTTTTGCCGAGAGGGACAAAATTCGCACATTTTCTATTGGCGCTGATGTTTAAACGATTGGTCGAAGAAAATAAACCTATAAGATAAAATGTGTAGTGAATTTCATAAACATTCTTTGATGTTGAACTGAAAGGTGGCTGTGACATGCTTCAAATCATAAATAAACAACGAAAGTGAAAATAAGAATTTTTGGCCATTTTTACTATATTGTTCAAGTTGCGTCGCGGAATTTAGTTAACAAAGATCAGATTCGGATTTTAGCGCTCCAAAAACATTATATACAACATCAAATGTTGTTCATAAGAGGATTAATTTAAAAGTAAGGTCTCCGTTTTTTCGACATTGAATATGACATTCATATACATTTTTGAATATATCGTAGTCATGGTTTCAGCTATTTTTCGATGTCGTCACCCTGTCGCTCGATTAATTTCCTCATCCACTCGATCAACTTTTGAATGCGGTCGTCATAGCAGCTTCCGTCCGCGTTGCGAAGATAGTCGTCGACCTCCTCCAGCACCTCGTCGTCCGTCGCGAATTTCGTCCCTCCTCAGTGTTTCTTCAGGGCGAGCACGTGGCACGTGGGAAACACTGGCTGCGTCGTCGTTGCATTACGGAGGGCTCGCAATCAATTTTCCACCCAAACTTCGAGATCAACTCCTGCGCCAGATTAGCCATTTAGTGCGGGAGCGCATTTTCCTTATGAAACGGCACCCCCTACGTCAGCATTCCTGGGCTTTTGTTCTTGATGGCGCGTCGAAGATTTTGTAGTGTTTAGCAGCATTTTTCCGTATTAATAGCAGTTCCCCGGTGCATGCAATCCACCAGCAATATTTCCAAAACACTGTTGCCTTGACCAAAAGCATACCCAGGATCAAAACTGGGGGTGGGCAAGCTATGGTTATTCAAGCTGTGGGTAAGATTTAAGCATGGAAAAGGTGAATGAAATCAACCTTTTAAGGAAACTGTAACAGCTCTTTATTAGTTTTTAAAATTATTTGCTTGAAAAAATATCATTTTCCTTAAAGACATTTGCGATTTTTGCTTCTTAGGGGGGGGGGGGGGGCAGCTGCCCCCTCCTGCCCCTCGCCGGGTACGCCTATGGCCTTGACCTTCTTGGCCGACAGAATTTGTTTGACCTTTTCCGGTTTTGGAGACGTCTGGTGGCACCACCGACTGTTACTTCGTGAAGAGGGTAGAGAGGTGAACGTAGGTTTCATGACCCGTTATGATGAGTCCAAAAAAATCATCTCCTTCCTCTTCAAAACGGCGCACAACTTCTTACACGCGCTGCCTCGTGTGGTCTTCCGTGGGCTGTTTGGGCACCCGCCAGGCAATGGACGTTTGCGGAGCCAGAAAGGAACTCGTTGCACCACTTACGAAAGTATTCAACATCCATACCTTTTCCGCCACAAGCTTTTACCAATTAGTCATGAATGTTGATAGATGCAACTTTTTTCGCGGTCAAATTTCGCACGACAGACCGAATTTCATATCTGGAAGGAGACGTGGGAAGAAGCTCCATGGATACCAGTACCGATACAGAAAAAACTCAAGGGGGGCGCAAAAGATATCTTGAGTTGCTTTTATCGTAATAAAAAATAATCAAGTCAAATGCAAAGTATGAGAAGGTTTTAATTAAAGTGATTATGTAAAAGTACAAGACAATGCCATTTTATGATGTAAAAAAGTTAAAACTGTGGTTCTGCAATGTTTGGCAATACGGGCGGCCCTACAAGGGGGGGCGCGCGCCCCCTGTGCATCTGTATCCGCCACTGATGGAGACGGGTGCAATGCCAACAATGAGCGGTCGACAATGCTTCGTGGCGGTCGAGAGTGGTAGTGGAGGAACCAAGGAAAACATTGTTGCGGGCGGATTGCGCCCAGCGCTTCATGCGGCGATGCAACGACTTATCACACTTTAATTTTAAGTATACCATCACGTAACCAGAGATATTACCTAACTGGTTATTACCTCAGGGATATTCAAATGGTCATGGTGAAAATTTATTTATATTCAAATGGGTTGAAAGTGAATGATAATTTCTTGACATCTATTGGGATTGGTAGATGAAAGAGCAATGATAGCATCCAGGGGTTATGTACCAGGCCCGCGGTGACTGGGGGGAGCTCAAATCCCCCCTAAGTGCTGGAGAGGGATTGGGTATAAGTGTGCCCCCTCCAAAAGAATCCAATGGAGTTTTTCCCATCGATCAATAACACCGCGATTGAACGTAAACTGACCGGATGGAAGGGTTTATTGTGCTGTAATGTCACGGTTTACACTTTAACGACACGATTACATATTCAAAGGCCGCAGCAGTGGCGGATACATAAGGGGGGGACAGGGGGCGCCCCCCCCCCCGCTTGCGGGTCCGCCCGCATTTCCTTACGCTGTAGAAACACAATTGTAACTTTTCCATATCATAAGATGGTATTGTCTTGAATATGTGTACAATCAATTTAAATATAAATTTCTTAAACTTTGCATGTCACTATATTATGTTTCATTACGAAAAAAGTAAATGTCGCTCAAGATATCGTTTGCGACCCCCGCTTGAATTCTTTTCTCTATCGCTACTGAAGGCCAGCGATGCCGTTGCTGGTTTAAGTCACGCTGCCGCTCGTGAATATACATTAATGTAATAGTAATATATGTTCATGCTGCCGCTCTTCACTCGTCACCAGCGCCACGGAAAATCCTGTGGCGGCCGTTCGTAGAACTAGAAACAGCTGCCTATCATTGAGCGTCATGTCGTCTGCTTGTTAGGGCGCCACTCATCCCAATTCCATAGTATACCCCTCTCCAAGAGAACTCCCAAATTTTTTTCATTGCGTTTACTCCTGATGGGATTACCGCATTAGCAAATCCAAGCATCGGTTTAGCACCATTACCGAGCGTAACCACATTAACCATGAACGAGAGATAATTGGGTCATTTGGGAAACTTGATCAGGAATATCCCTTAAATTCTGTGAGGCAATTTTAGTCCTTAAGATTTTCCTCTTAGCATCCATCTATGCCCTGCTAGCAATTATTTTACATGAATGGTAGATATAATAGATTCATATTTGGGGGGGGGGTCATGACCCCTTCCTTTACATTTACCCCTGAAGGGTTAGCCAAGATCAGTGTATGCATATATATATATAAGGTCCAGTGAACTCATATTTCTTAAGAACACCTCATAATATTACATATTTAACATTTTCGCTGCAGAGCTGAATTTTTCTTCCTGGATTCACTCAGGGGTGAGACCCATAGCGGTGGGTCTCGGGTATACTCTTCTTTTGTGCATGGAGGGACCCAAAGGTGGCTCACACATAGGCTCATATTCTTGCCACAGTCCAGAGTTGATGCCATACTCAGGGGCCTTCCCCCAAATGGAGTGGTTTTAGGTTTTTATTTTAAACTTTATTTGTAAATCTGTATTCTGAAGTGACATTAAGGAGTGGGGTTGTGTAACACGCAGAATTTATGCTGATCTCACACTTGTCAAGAATCTAGACATTCATACTTTTCATTACCATGTAAAAAGCATGGATTATTGAGCTCTGAGGCAACATAACCTTTCCATTTTTAATACTGACACTGAATCACCATGAGTTGCAGGATTTATAATGAATAACCAACATTACTGAAAGATATCTCATATGAGAAAGCACCAGGAAAGTTTATCTCCTTAGGAAACGAAACTTGCTAGACATTTGCTGGCCAATTGCGGTCTGCTGTGCGTGGTTTACTGAGAGTGCTGCCATTGGTGCATTCAATTGTCTGAGCAGCTCCCGAACCATTCTGGAGCAATCTCGCTGAATACCCACACTTACTACATGTTCAGCGAGAGTGGTTGGCGATTTTTCTGAGAGAAGGAAATCCTTTCTCATTACCAGTCAGTGATCACACAGCAATAAATTTTGGGGTTGCCAAAATAAGCATTCCATCCAAACATCCCATCAAGGGCGGATCCAGCATTTTTTCAAGGGGGTGGGTGGGAGGAAAAATGAACAAAAGAAATATTCTCTTTTTTAAATATGAAAGTTATAATTTGATATTAAATGATTGAGGCTCTGTGACACACAAAGCAAAGTGAACGTAATGCTAACCACATTAAAAATCTTGTCTATATTTTAAGCATCTGGGGGGGGGGGGGCACGTGCCCCCATATGCCACCCCCTAAATCTGCCCATGATCCCATTCTTACAATAGCAATCGAGCGTCACATTTAGCCTGGCACCCTGATAAAAATAAACTCCTCCATGGTGGGTAGACCCCAAGCACTAATACAACTCAGAACATCCTTCATTTTAGAGTAATAAATTTGTTTTCTTCTACATCATTTATATTACACTGGTCAACCAAAACTCCTTTTTCTGTCCTAGACATGTTGTTGGGTGCAGGGGTGCAGCTAGGAATTAAGGCTGGAGGGTGAGTTTAGGTGCAACTAATACCGGGGTGTGTGGGGGTATGGAATACCCACCAGGATAAGCAGTAGGTGCAAGATTAATATATTCAGAATTTTAAGATAACTGGTTCAAAATGGTGAGTTTTAAGCCTTTCTGAGGGGAAATTGGTTAATCCTAACACTATTCCATAAGTAATACTAGTCAAATTAAGTAAAATAGATTAAACATAAAAATTTCTCTGAGCTCTGGGGGGGGGGGGATGTTTACCCCCCCAAACCACTCCCCCCTTGCTGCACCACTGGTTGGGTGATCTCAAAGAAGTTTTTTGTGCTGATTCCGAACCTGGGCTCAGATTTTTTTCCATCACATCTAATTTTCTTAGGACAAGCAGTTAAATTAGGGTTCAAGGACGTCTCTGCAAATAAATTTAGATTTTCAAAAATGTGAAAAAATGGGTACTTCCTCAGGATTTTCTCTCATATTTAGCATTTGGCAAGTCCCTAGCCAGTGTCCAGCAGTAATCTGATAACATGTTGCTAAATTTTCCTTGGTGCCATTTTTCCATGTGTAAAATATCCTGCTGGAAATGCTCACTGCGTTCATCAAAAGCAGCACCGAGGTTTGGTGGAAAAAAAAGTCAAGGTGTGAGCTGAGAAAGTGAATTTTTAAATTCACATTGCAACCCATTTCTTGGTATGATTTAATTAGCTTAGCCACCAGATCGCGATAATTTTCAGCCATGATATTTCCTAATAAATGCTCAATACATTTTGAATGCATTCCACGCACTTTTTTTTCCATTGAACTCAAATGCTGTTGAAATTCCAAATACTTCAGCAATTCCCTAATTTGTGGCCCAATACAAATTCCTTCTTTGATCTTTGCCTTTCTGACTTTAGGGAATTTTTGTTTCAAACAAGTGAAACAAGCACCTTTTTGTAACCATGGATTTCACAAAATTTTAAAAAGTCCTCATTTAATATGTAAAGGTGGCAAAAGAATATTTTTCGGATCGAACAAAGACTAAAAAGGACATTTTTGGATCCAGGAACGAGTGCTTTAAGTTCCGACCAATCTTTTTTTTTCAAGTAATGTTTTTTTCTGTCACTGATATTCCACAAGCAGATAAAGCAATAATATTTCGTGTAGCCAAGCTGTAAGCCTAGTAAAATTATAATTACTCGCAAGTAGCCACAAATTTTCCACTTCTATTTTTGTAGTGAATTTTTGTAATAGTAACAGCATATTCTCATTTGATTTTTTCATGTCAGTTCCATGAGGTAGCAGTATTGAGGGGAGCACATAGCCATCATGCAAGACAGTAGCCTTTAAAATAAGGACAATTGGACAAATTGAAATCGAACACTAGATCATTTAAATCCCCTTACGTTATAACATGAGGTCCATCAGATATACTCAGTCCAAAATTTGGGTCCTTCTAGTCCGAATCCTTCGTTCTCATGTTCTTGAATACTTTCTGAATCTCTGCTAAGACTAACATAATCCATTGGTTCCAGAAATTCTAAATTCTCAGTGTGAGGGGTCAGTGGTATCGCTAATTCCAAGTTATTTGGATATTTTACAGTGTGTTTTAACTACAGTGCAATTTCTTTCATTTTTCAAACAAAAATAACAGCCTCAAAAATGATCCTTGGGATGTGGCCAAATCATGGAGATGGCAAAATTCTTATGAAGTTTTACCTCAGTCCAATCAGTAAGATGCCTTGCACAGGCGCCACACATCACATGGGAAGCCCATCCTTTAATTATCTTGCTCAACCAACAGACTGTCAAAATAAAGCTTATACTGTCTCAGAAGTGGAGTAATGTTCCGCCTTTAAGGCTTAATGGTAATTTCACCGCACGCGTAATAAAAGTCATCGTAATGATTCGCACACTATCTAGGCCTGATGAAAGCTAAGCCACTTCTCAGATATTACTATTTAATAAGCTGTAATTTCCTTCGAGCAACAAAATTCTCAAACCATCTTCAGAGAAAAAAACAAACGTCTGCACACACTGACAGTTGGTCACATACTGATGTAAAGTGGCTGCCGATTCAGAATTGATATTAAAAAAAATGATACGATAGTACCTGTTTGAATATGTTTTGACAGGATAGGAAGGCATGACATTTTAGGACAACATGTTTTGGCTGGAAAGTTTTATTTTCATCTACTCATGTTATCAAGAAATTTAAATGTATTAAATTATAGCTTTCACTAAAGTAAAATCATACATTACGCTGTCCTAAGAAATCTAGATGTTATAGAAAGAATCTAATCACTGATTCGGAATCAGCACAAAAAATACACATAAGATCACCCAACAACATCTCTAGGACAAAATTTATGTTGACCTGCATGTATTATTTTGCCAGTGATGCTGCAAGCATCAAAATTTCCAGAGCCATTTCCCCTTGATCTTAATAGAACTAGCACCTTATTTCATTTGCTGTCGGTAATGTAAAATGTTTCAAAGATCATAAAATCAGAAGAACCAAGTGTGATGGAGTGGAATTTTTCCGTATTGAAATAAACGCTATAAACTCTTATTCTGACCTATATTTCAATGTTACAACATCATCTTCATGGTACAAAATGTTGTGTAATGCATTCAATTTAAAAGTACATATCAAATTCACCCCTACTATCCCTCAAATAAAAATAGCATGTCCCAAGAAGAATCAACAACTCCTCTCCCCCCCATTCAAAGCATCAAAAACATCCAGCCATACGCCATCCATGTGAACCCCCCCTACCACTACCCCCAGAAGAGCGCTTTGGTCAAGTGGCCCACTAATCCAGGGGAGTGCCTGCCTCCTCAGAAGACACTCTGCTGCCGACACTATTCATGGACTGCCTCCCAAAACTGCACCCCTGAATTCCCCCCACGAAGGAACACCGCCACCGTGGATGTTTGAATATTTCTGTGGAAAAATTTTGTTCACCCAAAAACCCCTGAATTTCCCGTGCCTCCTCCCGAAATACTCACCCCCACCACTTCTTTCTCCAACCATCATCTTCCCCTATCCTCTCTATTCCCTACAATCTCTCCTTCAGATTGTTCCATTTCCACCCCTCCTCTGCAGTTTAAAAAAAATGAGTGAACTGCATGCACTACTCACCACTTTGTACCTTAAATACGATGCAGTAACGCCAACACATAGGTCGGAATAAAGTTTATCACTCTGCAAAATTGCAAATGTTTATTCAAGTATTTCAAAGATCAATTTTATTTTTCATTTATTATTATAGTCATTTTTTAAAAATCATCTTGCTCTTTAATGTATCTAATTTCTTAGCTTCTGATAACTTTGTTTTACTTTCAAATAGCCAATGTTAAATTACAAGCCACAATATCAAAACATTAGTCACCCGCTGTTGATGCTAACAGAACACTCAATTCCTTGCAAAATGGTGAAATGCATCGCTTAAATATTTCAAATACACACTGTGTAGAATAATATGTATAATATATATTCTCAAATGAATGTTATAAGCTATTTCTACAAAATGAATCTTACAGCCGTTGGTTATATTCAGGACATATATCATGTTGATGACTAGACCCAAGTATGTATGCAATTGGCTGAAACAACGTCAACTTATTAAGGTGGACTGCTATATTGGCTAGAATACTGTTTCTTAGGTAGACATGAGAAAGAATTGCAGCTTTTAAGCAAAAATTGAGACTCATCTTTTCCCTAAATTGAATTTTACCTTCTCAAACAATTGAGGAATTTCAAAAGGTTACAATTTCAAAATAGCTTAACTGTTTGAAGGATAAGGACATATTATATGTATTTTTGAGCTTGAGTTTCATGTGCGTAGAGTTTAATGGAGACCACTTGAGGCTCTGGCGAGAAAAATTATCAATGAGGTAGCAAATTTGCTCAATATATAGGACTACCAGTACACCTATGTCATTATGTAACTCACCTTGAAGGAGCTATTTCGAACACATCATATTGGGATTTTTTGCACCTGTTTGTTTCATTCGTTTAACAAAGTTCTACCAACAACCACCTTAAGTTGCGATAAAAATGAGTGTGACATTTATATCTAACTTCATTTAAGATACGAGTAAATTTTGCTATTATGAATTATGTGGTTAGATCTTTTGTTCTCCTTTAAAATGCATTAAAAGCAATTTTTTCAATCTAGAATACACCTACCTGAAATAGGAGATCCAAATAAAATCGTCTTCAACGAAAATGCCTCCGAGTGCAATCAGCCAATGGATGGCTGATCGGGGTTAGTTTTTGGAGTGCTTTGGTTCTGCTGAATGTGACGCTCGATTGATATAGTAGGAGCGGGAAGTTTTTTTGTCAACCTGCCATATTGTATCACTCCTTGATCACTGTGAGAGGTTTTCTTTTGCTCAGCATAATGGCCGACCATTCCCAATGAGTGTCAACTAAGCGCACATATGCAGGTGTAAAGATCTTAAGCTGCTCCTTCGGCTGAATGATCCCAGAATCTCATCAAACCAGTGTTACTATACCCTCATGGTGTCTTCCACTCAGATATTAATCCATAATTCATTTAAAGATGATGGTTGATGGAAGGGATAAATAAGTATTGGCAAAAATAAAGTCTTCCTTATTTCCCAGATTGCTCATAATTTCTAATAAAAACTGTGAAAGCCACTTGGCCATGAGTTGTAGATGTCATTAGAGTGTTGGCTCACCATCATTCTCCTGCTCATCAAGGGAAGGCATTACATACAACAGTGTGAATGACAACGAATCTATCAAAGTCAAGGGACAGCTAAGGAGCTGTCACTCGCGCAACATGAGTTGGTGACACCATCTACTCATTTGCAAAAGCGTTAAGGGCATCAATTTTTTGGCAGCAAATAGCTTGAGAATTAGCAGATAAATCATAATAAAGAATCAAAAATAAAGTATTGCTGAACATGCAGTCCGTTTATGCCCTAGCAAAAAATATTCCCTTTCCAATTCAAAAGAAAATTGAGAACTGACAAGAGTATTCATTGGCATAATGAGGAGGGGGCACTTATCTCCCCAAACAAATTTATTTTAGCAGAAAAATATTAGCCTATAAAGCAAATTCATTCTAATCCACCAATACTAGGCGTAGACAAAAAATAGCACAACAGCGTCTAGACATATTAAAAATATGTTGACTACACTCAGAGGTGTGATACCTAAGGCATAGAAGTTTTCGAAGAGAAGGGTTGGAAGAGGGGAGTTCCAACTCATTAATCCCTGGGTCGTGCTCCCCAACACATCATCCTGGCTATGTCCCAAAGAGGATTGTTTTGGAAGAGTTCAAAGAAAAGGCAAGCAATAAGTCTGATATAGAGTGTAGAGCTTCATGGGGAAAGAAATATCAATACCTCCACTGCACAAATGCTCAACAATCGCCCATCGAATCAAATCTGCTCATCTACTACTACGAGATGGTTGGATTTGATTTGGTGGGTGATTATTGAGCGTTTGTGCATCGGAGGTATCAAAAAGTACAATTAGGCAGTAGGTGTAACTTAATGTAACTCCATTACATGAAAGACTCAACTTGATGATGAAACAACAATGAAATCTTCATCATTCCAAACTATATCATAACCACGTAGGCATTTGCAAGATTTAAACTGGGGTTTGGAAGATTATATTGTAGAGATTACAGAGTTGAATTCACTTTAAAGAGCACTGAAAACTATACAAGTACAGTACTCCTGATTATCCAAATGGGCTAATTAACGATGGGGAGAGACGGAAACACGAATAATCGAAAAACACGGATAACCCAAACTTTCTCTTAAACGTCTTGTAATGTTCATAATTTCCTTTAAACAAACAATATATTATTATCCATGCAGTTATTCTGTCATTTAAGAGTGCTTCCCGGACTCAATGAGAGCTTTCTTCACCTGTTCACGATCTTTTTAGCGGCGATAACATGGTTGTACTTGTATTATTAATGCTCCAAGGCCTAGTTTCGAAAACCACACATCCGTGGCTGTGTGATTGTGGATACGGAAAAGTGGTTAGCACAAATGCTTCAAAACCACTTGCTCAACGTCGGAAACTACACTGTCAGGCACCACAACACGTAGTCGCGTCTCGTACAAGTTGCCTGGGTTCCAACTGCTGCGTGACGAGTATCCCTGATCAAGAAGCGCAGTCTTGCACTGCGAGGCTTGGAAAACAGGAACACGTTGTTCCCGTGAATGCAGCTAGCACGCGATCACTTCCGTTTCACAAAAGGGATTCTAATGGAAATAATTAGCCCAGTGTATCCTAGCGTTAATGCCGTAATTCCGATCATTTTGCATCCAATTTTTTAAATAAAAATTGTGGAAAAAATTGAGCGAGAGTGAAAAATCATGCACGGATAATCCGCAACCACTCAGATAGTCGGTAGTCTTGCTGTAGGTGGTTCTCTGAAAAAGCGCACAGGTGAAATGGTTTGCTACTTCATCAGTGAAAATGCAAAAAAAGTTGCATGGAATGAGAACTAATATTGGAGGAATATGATTCTATGCTGGTGACCTTGAGTGTGGTTCAATAGGTCACTTCACTTCCTCTACTTGGCTTTTCTTTTAATAACTTGAGTTCCTATTCTAAATACTTCATTGGTCTCTAACACTAAATTTGTTTCACAGCAGATTGTGACAGATAAAAATAGAATTGTCTTTGTTTTTTTAATCTGATGCGCACTTTTTGAGCCATTTGATGAAAAATGGCTCAATGGCCTCAACCCATTCATTCATAAGTTGAAGATGTCACCAACTACCACTCAGCAGTTGGCCACTTTTCCTTGGATTTGTGAAAGGGCTTCATGCAGTTGATTGTTCTGCACACTCTTGCTGCCGATTCTTTCCCTCAATGAAATGCTCTCTCGAAATGAGTGAAAAAACTAGATATCTAACCAGTAACTCATGGAAAGTGGGCAGCAGCCTTCAAGATTTTTTAAATTTCAAGCTCACAAGAGAATGGCTAAATGGGGAAGTTTTTTTTCTCGATAACTTATCTTTCCTTTCCATGTACAATAGTCTTTTTTGGAATTTTGATTATGATTCTGAGATTAACAACGTGAGTCACCTGCTTTCAAATTCAAAGCTTACTTCCATTCTTTGGGAGCATTGCAGTTTCCGCAAACTATTATATAAATATAAGGTTGGGATGCATTAAATAACACTCATCTGTTATTAGAAAAAATATAAATATATTCCATTTATTCATGACATATTTTTGATGACACTGACATACTTGAGGATATCGTAAGCACTTATTAGCAATGATGGTTGTATGATATCAGTTTGATTCTTCCATGCACAGTGCCTAGGACACCTTCGTTACAATTAAATTAGCAAGTGTTGAAAATATCATCAAGTACAATGAAATTCATTTGAAAATACACTTACAAACACATAAAACAGCCAATTTCCTTGCATGCAGTGTGCTGTGAATACCTGAACTATAAACTAAACCGATGAGCAAATGATTCTAGTTCATTAATTGCACAAAGGGATATTCACCCTGCTGAATGAGAGACTTACAAAATTCCATCCTAAAGCACTATCATCAAATCACACAATGGAATTCATTATCAAGTATTCAAGAGGCCTCACTCACACAACAATTTCCCACTGTTTCAAATTAAAGCAAACAAAAATTATCACTATCAAACAAGGAGGATTGAAATATATCCACAAAATCTTCTGAAAAGATAATAATAAGTATTTGTGGAAAATAGTTGGTTAAACAACGGGGAGAAAGGGCTCTTTTTAAATTATTTTAAAACTCTGACGCACTTTGTGCTAACCTGCTTGGGAAGCACAGGGCATACCCAAAATGTAGGCACACCGGGATAATCAAATTGATAAAAATAATACCTGACGCACAAGAAGATATATGGCTCACTGAACAATTGCTACTGGATCCCTGAATGACCACGAGGAATCAAAACTCAGTACTTTGGAACAAAAACCTGTAACTTACCACAGTTACTCAAAGAGATAAAATGACCCACAGGTGTTCATGCAAATAAATAACATAGAATTCAACACATGTGCACCGCACAAGGCAGCCTTCTCGTAAAAGTCCAATGAAAAAATACTCTCAGCAACGCCAATCACTTATTCAAGGATTCAAAGAACTGCACTTTTGCAACAATTCACTCCTCCACATCACGTAATTCATCTCATCCATCACTGGCACACTCACGGCCAATAAAATTAATAGATACCTCGCCAAATCATGCTATAGCCAGCAGTCAGCTGACCACTTATGCCACACTTATCAACTCAAATGTTGATATAAAAAAATCACAATCCACTCATCAAGTCTTCTCGATCAAATAATACGAGGTACGATGTCACTCAGATTAAATCACAGGATTCTCACAGGATAATACCTAATGGTAGTGAGCTCAAACCAATGAAATACGTAGAATATGCGCAGAAACACAGGGGCTAATATTGGACCCACAAACTGCCAGAGGTATTTACAGGAGGCATAAATGTGGATTGCCCTCAGCCTAAGCCATAGGCATATTCTATCAACCACTGACGGTTATCTCTCTCTCTCATGAGTCTGAATTCGCCCCCTTCCACTTCAGGCCAGACTTAACATGATATCAGCCCTGAAAAAAAGAAAGAAATGCACATCAAATACATGCCAACATATACAGATTTAAGGTTACGGGAAAATTTGTCACATTAACAGCTACTCCTACATAAAAGGCCAATGACAGAGGGCTTGAGTCCTGAGGACACATTACACCCCTTGACTTATCTAGGTACAGCAGACCCCCACTTTACGATGCAGATGACGATTGAGCATATGATCACAGCTGATTTTACCTGTGCTGTTTCAAGTTTTTGCAATCCTTTTTCCATATTGCACAATAGTTCATCAATTGTGTAAAGCTATGTCTTGCTTTTAAACAAAAAAATATTTTGAAACATGCCCTGACATTATTCTAAAACAGATTCCTCTGCTAGAATAATGCCGATTCAACGTCAGATGGAATGCATGTTATGATCAGTCTTCCAGAACGAATTATTAATACGTATCATAAAGCAAAGGTCAACTGCATACACTGTCCTTCAACTTCATTTCCTCCTTCCCATTGTAATTGCTGTATTGAACTCAAGGACAATTTTGAAGAGAATGAGGAAAGAGCATTACGTGAAATACTACTTAGGAACATGCACCTTACTTCTCCTAACTTTCATGCACTTCCTCAAGAAGACTTAATATAACTACCTTCTAGTAACACCTTTAAGAGAAAATTACTGGCATAATATACTCTTAAGTTAAGTTATGATGAAATTAAATTTAGATGAACATGAAATATAAAAGAGAGAAATGTGATGATGGATGCTTAACTAGAGCCAATTACGGACCATAACACATTTTCAAACATAAGGGTCCTTTCGCGGTTGCCAAATGAAAGTGAATTACGGAAATCAAAGAGTGAAAAAGAAAACCCTTGCGTTAAGACCTCTCAGGTTTCACCATGGGTCAGGTTTTCCAAGTTCTAAATTCCCTTCCAAACATTCTGAAGCACGACTTGCCCATCGTCATTAGGTACTCAAGAATGCAAGTCTGCTAAACTGTCAATTATGAGCAGAATAACTTGCATTCCTGGGTGAGTGATGGACGAGACGCTAGTAGAAACGTTGGAGGGAGAGGTGGAAAACTTTCCCTGGCGTGAAATCTGACATAACAAACCTAAACCTGTAATCGAATTTAATTCTAAAATATAAACTTTTACAATAATGACTGCCTTTAACATACAGGTGACATGACACTGACTAGATAGATAGGTTTCTATTGAACCACATTCATCTAACTTTTCCCAGTTAATGACACAGTCGTTGCACTTAAGGTAGGATCTGACAACCACCAGCCAACCAATGGAATTTTAGAAATGTCACTATCATTTTGACCTTCCTTTAAATTGTCCACAAATTTGAGATAGAAGTCCAGTGAATGTCCTCACATGAAATACATGCCTAATGAGCACAAGTGAGATTTCATTACCACTTAATTTTCATTAAAACAGCTTTATATTAGTCCTTTAAAAATTTTGTTTCTTATTGGTACCACAGCATCAATGCAAACAAGTCAATATGCCTTTAATAAGCAATTAAGTTGTTTTAAGCAACTTTCATTTCCAAATCACAATCTCTGAAGATGCTTGAAGTACCGTATAAGCTTGTGTAAGAGGCGCACACGAGTAAGAGGCGCACCCCTATTTTGAGGATCGAAGCTATAAAGAAAAAAAATTTTGCGACTTTTTTTATCCTATCGTGCGGTGTTGCAGACGTATGCCTGGAATTTCGACAGTTATCGAAATGTCCTCTTTCAGTACTATTTGAAAAAGGAAATTTTGATAACTGCGGCGGCATAAGAGGGAGTAGAAAGAGTTCCGATCTTCTCTTTGCATACGCCATCGCTCTACATTGCTTGTCCTACTCACGAACAATTTTGTGTAGAAGCTCTCGCAGGAGTATTGCAATAGAATTGCAGCCGTGGAAAATTTTAAGGCAAAACACGACAGGCAAATGGCATGAGCTTTCCCAAGAGATTGAAGAACAATCGAGGCAATCTCAGCGCCGTAGGTTAATAACCACGTCGTAGATTTAAGGCCCCTTGCACACACACCGATTTTGGACGGCCGGTAAAATATCACCGGCACCGGCAAAATGCCGGTTATCTGCCGGCTATTGTCACTGTGGATCGCCGGCGCCGGCTCAAAAACTTAGCAACGTATCGTTTGACCGGTAAAAATCCGGCGTGTGTGCAAGCATCGCTTCGCCGGTAAAATATCGGCCAATATTTTACCGGCCGTCCAAAATCGGTGTGTGTGCAAGGGGCCTAACGGAACTACACTCGGCTCTCCATCAGCTAATGCCTCTGCCGTTTTTTTCCTTTCCGAGACTCCACAGGAAAATATCAAGTTACAGGGGAACAATGGAAACGTGTTTCATCCCTACCCCATTCCACCAACTGACCTTTTTCGGTCTACCAGGTTCAATTCCCCGAGTTTCTGGAGGTCAAATGCTACGTGAGTCACCTTCTGAGCTCGAAGATATCTCGATATCTTACAGCAATTGTATGACACGAACGAGGTTCTAAAAAGAATTAGACCTAACGCGACGTATATCTTACAGCATTTAAATTTTTTGAGCTCTAATTGATTGACACAAAGATTTATAGCTAAAATAAGGCTATTAATATTCAACATAGTCCAAACAGCACAATTTCGGAAGAAACAAGCGTAGCATAAGCGCATTCAAGCAAGACGAGACGGACTGGAAACTCAGGCAACGCAAACTGCGTATATCACATTGCTGCGCCTTCGCCCCTTCGCTTTAAAGGCAACGACGTCACATGCAAGATCGGACGTGTTCTTCCCATTCTCCTTCGCTCGTAGCTTTAAATACGGAGGGGAGGGAGCCCTCATCCCCTCGACCTCTCCTTCAGCGCTCTTCACGTATAAGCATTTCCGATTTCTTCTATCCACCATTAAGTCCAACAGTGAGCACACTCGTTCGAATTTTTTCAACCGCAGGTTTTGACACCAATATTACTATATGCAGTATATATGCCGCGGGATGCCCACTCGCGGCAATAAATTTAGCGCGCGCTCCGGAGCGAATCACCCCGCGCGATCTTTTCAATGTTCACCTCTGGGGTACCGACGTGACGGCGCGATGCTTGCAAAAAATTCAAACAGGAGCATTTTAAAAATACGTCACTAAGGGAGAAACTCCCCTGCCTGCCGCTTGATTTTGACCCAGGGTTTCAGATGACTGACTCACGCTGAAAACCAAGGCCACTCAGTTCCCCTTGAACTTGCAACCGGTGAAGGGGAGGGGGGGAAAATAAGAAGTTTGTGTAAGAGGCGCACCCCCATTTTCGGCTGCAGCATCTGGGAAAAAAGGTGCGCCTCTTACACGAGCTTATACGGTACATGTGCTGATGGGACTGATCGTAATGCAGCGATAGAATTAATTTTCTTATCACTACTTACAGTTTATTCACTTTATTTATTCTTCCTCTTTATCTTTTGACATACAAATATTCTCTGTTCCGTATTCAAACTTCCGTGCTCACTATCTTTCATCAAAATCAACGACAACCCATTCTTGCTTTTTTCAATGACAACTTTTATATTTGAAGTTATTGAGGGTTTTCAATTCCATTTATAACACACGTCAGATTGCACCATACATAATACAATCAGATTATAAAATTCATGGTTTTATCCAGGTTTTCACCGTCTACATGTCGTCAAATTCACGGGCTATCGATAACCATTTTAGGCAAAATATTGATCACCTAACAATGCTGCACGTTAACTAAAAATTTAACAAACGCGACAGATGCCGCGAATGCCAACGCAGCAATGGAAGTGCTATATCTCATGACTAGGGATGGGTCGAATAGTAGATTTCTCGAATTCGAATATCGAATTCGAATATTAAATCATTGCTCGAATACTCGAATACCTCGAATTTCGAATACCTCGAATACTAAACGATGAATGTGAAAATGTTTGACTAGGTCGCCTATGCAGCAGGAAACCCAAGATTTTGGCGAGTAATTGTGATTGCCTTTAAAGGATTCAAACAGGAATTTAGCTGATTAATGGAATATTTTAATTTTATGTAAACAATAGGGTAGTTTCCTTCATTAAAGAAAATGAAAGGTATTGATTGTGATTCGTTACCCACCATTAGTGTATTCATAATATACAAATTATTTCGTTCTAGAAATACCGGTTTAGACTAATGGCAATGTTCAATTTTACCTCATCTGAAAAAGGCCAGATTGGCGCCTATGCGATGCCACTCCACGTGACATCACAGGGACCTAGTTTCTACACGAGAGGATCGGAGTTTTACATCGTCTGAAGTTACTAATGCATGCATGAGGCACAGAGCTCAGGGAAACATGTCTTAATAATCACACAGTCTGTTTGATAAGGTATTAATAATCCTTATTTAAGCCAAGCGCTACCAGCTAGCATGGTACTCGGCTACCTGCTAGCATCCTGCGTCGTAATAGCGCTCAGAGCCTCGCCCCAAGGTCACCTCACTTGCGGCAGCGGGAACCAGAACGACGTCACGCGGAGTTTTTCCCGGCATTCATACTTACCCGTCGCGTTTTCGCGCGCTTGAAAATTTTCACTTTTAATTTAATCGCGAAAAATAGATATCGTCTTATAAAACTCTAAAAGCGTTAAATACGTACTTCAGGAGTATTAATATTTCGATTTAGGCAATAAAAAATAATAGGAAACCACCCTATTTGAGCATTACGCCTCCGTCGTATTTCTTCTTCTTCCCGGTATTTATTTTCCTGCGCAAAATGCTTAAATAAAGTCAGAAATATGTCGTGTTTGGTCTTATTCTTTTTTAAATTACGCGCACATTACTAATATTTCAATCCAATGAAGGTGTAATAACAATTGCCGAAAGTCATTGTTAGACACCTTTCGGGCTAGTAGATGACTCATGCAGCAGTTGACCTCGAGAGAGGGGGAAATTCGAAGCAGGTAGGTAGAAAAAGGTCAGTGGGTGAGAAAAGGGGGTGGGTGCGAGACACGTTTTTATTTTTCTCGCGTAACTTGATATTTTTTGAAGCTAAGGTTTTTGTAATACAATCCCTGCGCGAGCTGGGATCTTTTGTTTGACTTCGGAGAAGAGGAAATCGTCAAGAGTGGGTGAGGCGAATGCTGAATGGAGGGGGATAGCAGATCGTGGGAAATGCGCCAATGTCACTATCCCACGGCACTGAGTTCCTCCCTATGGTAGTTTCATCTCCTGGGGAAGATTCAAAATAAGTGCCTGTCATTATTAGCCGCAAAGGACACACGGCAAACACCTCCTCTCATTTTATCAAAAGATGGATGCGGGAAAATGGTCAGTGGGGAGAAAGAGGGAAGGGTGAAACACGATTCTATTATTTTCCGGTAACTTGATATTTTTTTCAAAGCTGAGGTCTTCGTAATACGATCCCTGCACGAGCTGGGGCATTTTTTGTGTTTTCGGGGAAGAGGAAATCGTCTGAGGGGGTGGGGCGAACGCTGAATGGATGGGGATAGCGGATCGTGGGAAATGCGCCAATGTTGCTATCCCACGGAACTGAGGTTCTCCTGATAGGGGACACCTGGGATTTTCGGATTTTTTTCATCCGATCAATTTCGGTTCCCCACGTCGAACTCTCTTCACCGCTCGAACCCGTGAATTTGATGTATTTCGTCAGCTTGCCTAAAACGGCGCTGCATGCACTAGACGACTAGAGTTCTCATTTTTCCGAGTCAACTACCAACGACGTGCGAGCGACAGTGTATGACGCGAAATTCAAAGTATTCGAGGTATTCGAGACGGTACCTTTGGCATAACTATTCGAGATCTCGAATATCGAATACTTACTATTATTCGAGGTATTCGAGTATTCGCGGATACTATTCGCACATCTCTACTCATGACGTTACCTATCGTCAGCAAGATTCAGGGTGGGCCAAAGGTTGTGAGCGGGAAAATGGAGGGAGCAGGGTGGCAAGGAAGTGACGCAGGCAGACGCATGCAATTTGCAGGCAGAAGGTGCACGCCAGTGTCAGATTTGTCGCCAGGGTAACTGAAAACTTTGGTTACTGGTCTCCCAATCACAAGGTCAATGTGTCATCATGGCGCACGAACCAATTACTGCACTTTACGTATACGTGAGCAGATGAGTGCGTAGACTAAGAGTCTGCATGTGCTTGACCTAGAAATATGATCGACACATCGATTTCTCATTTGCCAATCGTAGATCTACAATCAAGTTTGAGAGATTTTTAAGGTTCTGAATTCCTGGCTTTTTTTCAGCATCTTTTCAAGGTAGACAAAATTCGCGATTTATTCACGCTTTCAAGGGTTTCACGGTCGCGTGGGAGTCCTGACAATGCACTAGTACGCAATGTCAGAGAAGGCAGACTTTCCTCCTGAATTAGAGAATCCTAAGCAATTAGAATCACCTTACCATAGAAGGATTTCGCAACTTCAGAAAAGGCAGTTGGCTCTGGCTACAATACTAATTCATAGGAGGGCTACCCAGCGGTGCCTCTACATAAAACTTGCCCAACAGCCGACACAAACTGAGCGTTTACTTATTTCCTGCAGAGTACTCTGATAAGATAATTTGCTATACTAACATAAGAGAGCAACAATACATGCCTCATGAGCATTAGATTTCATTAAAACGATTTCATTTTAGTCTTATAAAAAGTGAATCCAATTGGTACCATGGCATTGATGCAAAAAAGTCAATAAACCTAAAATAAGAGATCAAACAAAACCATGTGCTTTTGCAGTAATGCTATATACATATGTCAGGAACAATGGACCGGATTGCTTGCATCCATGGGAAAAGCCAATTTTTAAACCAAGTTTGGCATGTTGAGGAAAATCAAAGACCTACTTCCATCCGCCATAGATGCTATTCCTCCGTTACCAATGGAAGGGATATACGAGATTACATGTTCATGTGGTTCAAGTTATATTGGACAGAAGGTAGATAGTGACAAGGCTGAAAGAGCATGAAAGGGCTCTGAAGGCAAGGCAATGGGAGACTTCAGCTATCGCCGATCATTTCATGTCGGGGCCTGGGCCCAAGATCCTCCTGGATGAGGCCAAAGCCATAGCATAAACATCTGCATATTATCCATGGCTAATTAAAGAGGCAGCAGAAACGTCTAAATGGGCTATACATTTTAATAGGGATGATGGATATAATTTAAGCCAATTTAATAATTTAAGCTGTGGAAGAGATACAGTAGACTCTCGTTAATACGAACTACGTTATTACCAAGTCCTCGTTATTACGAAGCAAATCGTTCCTAGCAGGAGGAAAGAAATGTCGAGTTCAATATTAAGCACGCAGATGTACACCCAAAAAGGGAATTTAATAGTGAATCTAATCGCCGAGGAAACCAAAACACCTGAAATAAGTAAATTTGATTTCCTATTTCAAAATGTTACATCAGAATATCATCACATATGCTACCAGGTTTAGGTAGGTCTATCCAACTCTCTATCACTCTCCTTCATCTCATCTATAAATCCTCTTCTTTCCCCTCCCTTGCTTCAAAAATTCCCCCACAAACATCCCCCCCACCCACTACTCCGTCCACCCTGACCTTTTGTCGTCCCCACCCTATCTCCGCAACAAGTGTCCTCTCCTCACCCACCCTATCCACCACCATTCCACATCTCAAATGCACTCTTTCCATGTTTCCGAACTGCAAAGCACTATACTCCAGATCAGACTTTTCTTAGCGCTCATAGATAACTTCCTTGATTGAAGCTGTCAATGCTCGTGATAACTGCTATTAGATACATGGGTGTGTGCCACGTGACGATCTAGGAGATTTGGCCCAATTTTCTGCAGTCACTTATTCACGGGAAATGACATTATTTGGCAACATTAGCTTTCATTCATTTCAGTAGATAGAGGCGGAGGGAGAGAGTAAGGACTGGCATTGGGAGTGTGGAGAATTTTTTTGGTTGACTGGGTGCCATTAGTTTGTGTGACCCATATGAGTACCCATAATATTGTGTGTCCCTTGAAATTAGGAATGCAATTCCAATTGAGGCTAAGATCACACGAGGCACAGCAGTCGCCACACACAGCCGAATTTTCAAGACCCACGATCTCAAATTATAAGCAGCTCAAATGGGAACAGCTTTCCTTGGGGAGTGGCTGTAATCTGCAATGAAACTAATTAAACGGCCAAAACTGAGAGCCTAATTGAGTATCCTCACCCCAATTAATCTTACTTGAAATGGCATGGCCAGTACTTATTAATGATCAAGAAAGAAAAGAAATCTGGATTCATAGCGCACAAAGAAATATGCACTTGTGGAGACCAAGCGGACACCACAACATGTGCTTGGCAGGCAAAAGAAATACTCGACTATCCAAAGGAAATGTCAGACAGAACATGCATCCCTGAAAAACCCTCACCTTATGAAGCACAAGAGACAGTTATATTGATATCATGCACAATAAGATTACAGAGATTAATCTATCAGAGCTCACAAGATACTCGTTAATATACAAAAGTGTTTCAAATCATACACACATAAGAGTAAATTCATTTCTTACAAAACTAAGACAAAATATTAAAATTCTACCTTTCGCAGTCAGGATAATTCCCTTCCATTTTCAGATTGGATTGCAAGGTGTGCTATGTAAATTCAAATAAATATAATGTTAACTAATTATTCATCACATATGGGGGATTTAGATTCACAGATATCATGAACCCCACTCAAATCTTAAATGCAATCAGTTATGATGGAACATCATCTGAGTGCAATCATTTTAAAGTCGAGTAGGGCAAAACAATTACAAATTACTTACCTCAATTACAATAGCTGAGGCAATATCACTTTCAACCTGAGCACTTGTTGAAGTTACTGGTATACTTATACTTCTAGCGTGATGGCTGCAAAAGAGAAAACAGCCATTAATCCTGATAGTAAAGCATTAAAATAAGAAACTCCTCCACAAGTCTAGTGCGGTCCTAAAACATTCTACTTGATTAAGAGCTAATCAAACTACTTACGAGTTGCGCTTTTTCACAGAACCCGAGTGAAAACGTCCTCCTTCTCCTCTGATTCTATTCATTGCATGCCGATGTCTGGATTCGTGGAGATATTTCTGCAAGAAAAAGTTGCAATAAGAGAAAAAATGCTTTCAAAACAGTGCATAGTGGTTTTCAGGGTTAAACGAATGGAAAATAATGGACACATTACATTCTACATTATCTCTAGAGCACCAGTCATGATGCATAAATGAATAACAGAGGCCACATTAACAGCCAGGTGCAAACATTACCCAGTAGCAATGTTGTGAATAAAATTGGTTAAGTGATTGGATTGTGGATAAAATTGGATTTCTGAGGAAGGGTAGCTATATAGTTAGAGAAAAATATAATTGTACTGCTAGGAGGTTACATAAGAAGAAAGAAGGAAGCTGAGAGAGTAATCTATAGTCAAGTACGTTTATTTCTTTTTTACTGATTGGTCTGTAACAGAAACGTTTAAAGAAGTAGAATGCCAAATTTATTGATAACCATCCCAACCATACTGATGACACAATACCTAGATAGAAATGCAAGGCAATTAAAAAAGGAAGGTGCACCAACTAGTAGATCAACGAGGTGTTTCTTTGAAGTCGCTCTTAATTTTTTTTTCCTCACTGAAAAGTTTTACAAAGCAAAAGGCTTACAAAAAAATAAGTTTTCTGTTGTCCTTGTACGTTATTAAGTGTCCACTAGTCAAAGGTTTTAGGCGCATAAGGCTAGATGTACTGTCACCACGACCCACAAAAATTTCTGCTAGCGGGAGGTGTCCATTAAGATCGGTTTGACAGTCATATTTTTTCTACAAAAGCTTCAGCTGAAAGCATATTATTCATTCCTGCAGGCAATTTAAGAAAAGCTTAAGATGATATGTGTTAAACATGTTAATAAATGTTAACCGTAGAGGGAAAAATAACATAGGATTCATTTCGTTAAACCCAGAATCCAGTGCTAACTTAATTAAGCATTGAAACATTGCAATTGCCTAATCTCTATATCAATTGGCTTATCTCTGCATGACTATTCCAGTCATTGTAGTACATTTTGAGCAACAAACAAGAAAACATGTGATCTTCAAATGCAAATTAAAACTTTTATACACTTAACCAAACGTAATTTCATCAGTTGCAAGTTTGAGGTTGATATTCCAAGCCAAGGCTTACATCAGTGCAACAATTTCAACAGGCAATTAAGTAATACTTGACCAGACAGCTCACATCTTCAGTTAAGACAAATGGAGTACCAGAGGAAAGATTACTTTAGCCAGATAAAATCATTTTGAGATGGAGGGGAAGTGATGTAAGATGGCATATAATCAGGTCATAGCAACTTCACTCACTTCAGAGACAACGAGCGAGCAAAGATGTACAGTCAGAATGGCCTGCTACACAAATTACTCATCACTTGAAGACAAAAGTAAGATCATAATTTCAGAATAAATCACGGACACAAGAACTTGGAATGCCAAATGAGTCCAATAAAAGTGATTTTTAGGCCATTTCTATCATGTACATTCACTTTTATCCTGATTTCTTGGGGCATAGGTAGCAAACTTGTGCTTTCATGAGACAGGATCAACTATTTCACACGATTCAGTAAAAAAAAAACTTCAACGGAAGATACTCACAGGACGCTCTTTAGGTATCCGACCTTCTGCTTCCAATTTTGCTCTGGCCTGCCGCCTCTTCAATATCCTTCTGTACTGTTTGGCATTGACATAAAGAGGTTCCTCTTCTAAAAACTCCGTGCCCCCTGGCAAGGGAATTCGCTGGAACTGAGGCACACCCCCAGACCCTGGGACCATCTTGAATGAAGGACAAATCATAAAAAGTACATGCATACCTTAAAATTTACAAAGCGATAATACATGTAAGATATATGTCTGGAGGCTTGGTCATTCAATTTCAATGTAAATATCAATACAAAAGCCATGAAAAATATAAGTAGTGTTATGAGGGCCCCAGCTCACTGGCAACTTTTACAATGCAACTAAATAGTAACTAAATAATAACTATTTAGTTGCTTTGTAAAAGTTGCAAGTGTGTGGGGACCCTAAAATAAATTGCTACACTGAAATTGCACCAAATGAATAAAAAGTGTAATCGCGAGTAAAATCCCAAAAATGTTATTAATCATGATGAATATCTCTCTGAACATTTGACCTTATGCCCTAAGAGTTCATCTACTCTTTCATGAAAGCGAAAATGTCTACGTACAGTAACCGTTCCAAGTAAAAATTACGCTAAAAAATCTTTTAAATAGAACTTCCAGTCACAGATTTACCAATGGACATAGTATATTTTTCATCTAGCAAATTGAGTAAATGTCATAGAAATTTTAATTTTCCAATTTGAAAATGACAAGAAAAATATAATAAAATACACCATAAAGATTGCACAAGTAACCATGGTACATTAACTTATAACTCCGCTCTTTTACCACAAAATTACTTCACTTTAAACTTGAAAATAGCTGAAGGCTATGCAGACTCACATATCATGCAAAATATTTTGCAACGCTACCATTTCAGCCTTAATTAGCTGGCGAAATATTTAGTGATTGACGAACAATGGAAGGACTGACCAAATATTTACATGGAATTCTCGGATAATAAACGTATGTATTTCAATCCATGACTTTCAGACTGCCGAGTCTTTTTCCGGATCAATTCTGCAATTCTTTCAGTCCCCTAAGATTCTTGGGGTAATCCATTTGAACTTATGGTTGCAGACCTGGTTCGCACATTACATGTCTTAAATACTTGACCACAGAATAGATCAAAATGCAGAATATGGTCAGGATGCAATCAGTATTCCTCACCATCAAGATGTTGGTTCCATTGACACTCATATTCTGAGCCACTGACATGGGGGATGTTGGGACCGAGGCAGCCGGCTGTGGTGGTGGCGTGGCTGCTTGTGGGGGAACACTCGCTTGCGCTGGGCTGGGCGTGGCTGTGTTTGCTGCCAGCTGAACCAAATTGCCAGACAAGTTGATGACTGCAAGCAGAAATTGACATTTGACACATATCATTGTCCTTTTAACAACAGTATAAATTGGATGTACACAGAAAGAATGTTGCAAATCTATCAATGAATAGTACTTAAGTTTCCTCCAATGTATTGTGGCCTCTAATTACAACAAACAAGAACCAGAATTGGCTAGGCATTTTTTACTCAATGACTTATGTACAACATGCCAGACAACAAAATAAATCCAATTTCTTGTTTCTAAATGTGATCACACTTCTACTCCAATACACAAATTAATTAATTCATGATGAGTGACCACCAAATGGCTTGAAACACTTATCCATCTATACCAAGTGCAATCATTATGAAAAGAACTCAAATGAATAAAACAGATTATCAGAAGTGATTTAACTAGCTCTAATTATTGGCCAAATGAAAATGTAACACAATTAACTTCATTAATGATTACATAAAATGTTAACCCTTGATCCACAGCCAATGCAGGTTAATTATTGTTATTTCTCTGGTGAAAAAGTTGAAATCTCTTGGACCAGAGCAGTATTAGACGGCAAGGTGAAAATGCCAATTGAAGGCATATATCCAATTCAGAAAACATACCACTGAAACCCCTCCACTCATGCAGTTCATCACAGTCAACAGCACCATGAACATGCAAATGAAGATTGCTCTTCTATGGCTGCTTGAACTTCTAGAACACCTAACTAGTTTTTGAGCTATCTAATAATTGCAGGCAGGCTAAAAGACAAAGAATTGTAATAATAGTTTATTTACAGTAATCACCTGTTGGCTGAGCCTGCTGCACAACATTTCCTTGACTTTCCAATTGGACTGGTTGGTAGATAAATGTTTGTCCGTCGGCAGTCTGGACTATCTGGGCTTGTTGGGGCTGCTGAATGATAATTTGCTGAGGACCAGAGGCTCCCTAAAAAATGAAGGGCCTCGGTTACAAAAAAATTCAACGACACGAATAGGTCAAAGAGAGCGAAAAAATATATTCATTACTACTTACTTGCAAGCTTGAGACAGGCACGACTTGAATTTGAGGTATTGCTTGAGTACCTGGCGCAGCAACCTGAATTGTCTGGCCATTTTGTTGTATTGCTTGAAGCATTATTTGCTGTCCACCCGCGTTTTGCAGCACTTGTCCATTGCTAACCTGCACCACCTTGGACGAAAGAACGTACACAATTACTCAAAATGATCATCCTCTAACAACGACACGAGGAAAGAGATTGGGCCTTGTATAAGGCGGCGGAGAATACATACCTGAACTTGCTGTCCCCCAGCAGTCGAAACCGTGGCTGGAACTTGCATGACAGTGACTTGTCCTTCGCCACCGCCAGCAGGATTCAGCTGTTGTTCCATTATGCCCTAACGTCCGTTTATAAACACTAGAACTCCTCCCGGCTGAAAAAATAAAATATTTCACCATTATTATAATAGGAAGTATAAGATTTCACTACACAATGACCACTAAGGTCATAAGCTCAAAAGGTAAACACACTTAATTTATGAACTTCGATAAGTAATTGGAATAAAATAGATAACGAATGTAAGAATGTTCATGTGCTGCAGCGTAAACAAGTAAAAGATTAATCATATGTCAGCTTGGAATGATTTCCCGAAAACTTTGGCATCGAATAGGAAGTACCCCACGGAATCAAAAAAACACAAGCTAAAGATACCAAATTCGTTGAAATGAGACGCATATCACCTGGGTTCACGATGTTAAGACATTATATCAAAACTATAGGTCCGAGTAACGCTAAAATTAACTCCAAATGACAAAAAATTATAACTGGTGCCCAACGCATATCAGTCTCTACCCCACGCCATGCAACACCATGATAATATTACTGGACTCAATAAAACGACCTTGAGGGGCATGATGAAGTAAATATTTTGAAATTTCCCCTAAAAACATAAATATTGTAGAAGAGGCCGAATAGAACTTCAAAATTCACGATCGTGTACGTTCCGAAGGTAAGAAAGCTGGCCAAATCTCATAGATAGTACAAACCTAAAATTATGTTTCTTGAAACAAACATGGCTCCCAAGCTTTGTAGGTCGCCGAGAGGTAATTTCTCCGTCGAAAATCACGTTAAAACATCGAAATCACTGATGTTTCAACAAACGAAAACAAACCCGCAGTCAGAAATGAACATAGGTAATTTGTGGACTTACATTGGATATTTTCGACAGCACTTTCCCAATGATTGGTCGGCAAATTGTACGCCAATGGTGGGCGAATCACCAGCCATACGACGAAATGCCTTGCAGTGTATTGGTGCTGTAGGCTTCCCAACTACCACTCCCTGGCGAGGTAGCGGGTCGGCAAGGCGGTCGATGCCCCGTTTGGTACGACGAGTTTGCTAGCCTCTCACGGGGCGCTCAAGTTGACTTCAGCCAATCGTATGAGGAGATGGCTTTGAAATTTTCTGAAAGAGCCTTGTGTGAAGAGTTACCGAATTGTTGAAATCAGTTTTGCCTCCAATCTTTTGAAATGTGTCTTATGATATTCCAAGCAGTAGGTATGTTATTCGTTGGCGCTAATCAATGTCTTGGATTAATTGTTAATGATGCAGAGAACGTTTGGTCTTGAATATTGAAGTGGAGTGAATCGTAAGGTGCGTTTCTTTGATAGCAGGGTACGCACGTTGTATTGTTGAACTGTTTACCAGTTAATTAGTTTGTATCCAGTTTGGTTTGTTGTTTTCAAACAAGTACAAGCAATTATCCACTGTTACTTGATGCTTATGGTTCGTGAATCTTATTATTATTTAATTTGTAAAATTCAGGATTGAAGACATGTTACTCGTCTAGAAGATTTTTTGATGTCGAGAAGTATAATTGTCATTCATTTCAAAGGCTTGCTTTGGTTTGCTGTCGTTGCAATATTTACACCATTTATTGAAGGGTTTTGCTTTTGCTACCTTCAGCCTACCCCTGGTGTTGTTAAAATTATTACTTTCGACGCGGCTATTTAACTGAATGTTTCATTTTAGTGCCCGATCAATTGGTGCAATTAATGTTTATAACCTGCACCTTACCGCCGCAATTAAAATCGGTTTTTAAATCACTGTAGGCGGTGTTGTATATTTGTATAACTTAATTAATTACTCAGGTACCCTTCTCTCTTAGTCACTGTCGATGAGGAAATACTTGTAACTTATCTCTTGATACATTAGTTTTATTTTTGAGTTTTATATCCTAGTTTGCTTGAGTAATTTTATTTCACCTTGATCATTTCTTGTTCCCTATGAAAATGATGTTTACTTAGTTTTCAACACACCGTTTCCTTTAAAACCATTCTTATTCATTCCTAGGTTATGAAAAGTATTCTGGAAGCCTAGGATAATCGTATCAAGGAAAGAAAATTTCTAAGGTGACCATTAGTCTGTTACCCAGTCAAGTACTGGCTTAGGCGAGCATACACATTTATCCTTAGTTTCATTTTTAATTTCATACCTACCAATTCCTTGGTTGCTGTTTTTAAAGAGAAGAATACATCCACTTGGAGTCTCCAGAATTTTATTTAAATAAATGACACCAAGTCTGTGCGTATTTTCTTTTATTTTGTTGTAACGAGTATGCGTTGGCCAATTGATTTACATTAGATCTTTGAAACACTTGGTACATAATGTTTTTGCAGTTAAAATATATTTAGTGCATGGTTTTCTTATCACGTGTTTAGCAGATGTAGGTTGCAATAAATTCTGTGATCTTCTCTTTATTGTCAAACCACGAGATATGTGCCTATGTAGTCTTGAAGTGAGTTTTCTTTATGTATCTTTTGCACAAAAATAAAAATGTTCTACACATATTTATGCCTCCATACCTAGTCTTGTGTTACAGGAAATCAGAATGTGATGTTCAACGTCACTTTCATCATTTTCGTTCTTTTAAGTATCAGTGCTTCATGGTGCGTTTGATCTATGAAATGCATTGAGTTCAGGCTCATCAGTTTGTATTCATTTTCATCTACATAAACATTCAGCGTCGTTGGCAAGGACTAATACTCAAAAACTTTATCACACTTGCACAAACTGAATCTGTGATTTGTCAACACACCCACTCTTTCATGCATTGCCACAGAGACGAACATTCTTGAGTGCTCAGCACTATTCTAATGGTACCGTTATTTCTGTGGATGAGAAAGTTACACTGATATTTCACTGAAAATTAAAACAATCACACAAGTTCACATGTGTTGCTCTGTACACCATGCCTGGCCCCAAAACCAGTGCAACACTGCTGTGGGTTAGACGAAGGCGTTGGCCCCCCACCACCACCACCTCCTCCGGAGCTATCTACATTTTGTGCTGTTGCTGTGCTGTCCTCGATGAGTTTTTTTGGCTGTAAACAGATACTACTTTCAGATATTGAATTTTTAATTTTATTTGGTACGGAAATGTCTTTAGTAATAGATTCTTTATTGTTTGTTGTCTTAACATCATTTGCGATTGGTTTTTGGAAATTAAGCGTGTTATCATTGAGTTGATTCCCGATGTGTAATGCTGTTGCACTATCTGCCGATTCACTGTGCTGTAGACGTGGTCGTCCATTGTCCTTCCCTTTATCTTTAATGTTGAGTGTAGTTGCTTGATTGACTCCGGGCTCCATGGATTCCTTCTTCAAGGATGCTATCTTCTCATTTAGGAGATTTACTTGACTGTCTCGGTGTAGCAGCCTGCCACATTCAAATGAGTTTGATCGGGATTCTGTAAAAAAGAAAATTATTTCGTCAGTTTGTTAAAAATTTTGTGGGCCATTGGTGTCCAGCGATGTTCCTTCCAAAATTGGGTTAATGCATGCATCAAGTGTTTAAAGGCCAATTTTGCTTCTCTCAGGCATAAGGGCTAATGATCTACCTTTATTGCTCATGGATTGTTATATCTTTAATGGGATGGAAGGGGTTTAAGGTAGACTTTGGGCTTTCTGGAATTTTATTTCTTTCCTGGTGAATACTGTTAGCCGGAATGAGCAAATACCTATATTGAAATTGTTCGTGTGCTTCTTTATCTTCAATGCCTCTCTGAATAATCTGGTTTTAAAATTTTTTGCCGGTTAGGACTTTTGCGTATCGTCGTATTAATGTTATGGCAATAAATGGCTTGTTCTGCAACTGCTGATTTAAAAAGATGTAAATGGGAGATGCTGTGTTCCTTTAAATGTAATAACTCCATGTGCAATAAGGGCAAATCATTAACCCTGAGATCGTCTCTAGCATCGGGGATGAAATGTTAGCCTTTTAATACTTGACCTGGGAACTAACCCGAAAGAAACATTGCTGGACAGAAAATTATTAGTTGAAATTGGTATCAATGGCCGTTTTTCCCAGTTAGGAGTTTTAAGTCATGGTCTGTTCTGAGATTTGATTGCTTACCTCTTGATGACGGAGGCGTTTTGACTGGGGAATTGGCTACTGATCGCCTTGCGACATCTTGAAATGTAACTGGAGAGTAGACTCCTCTTTTACTCCTCAGACTGAGTGAACTGGAAGCGCCAGATCCTCTACCCGCTGGGACTTCCACGCTCAGCTCGCCTCCTCCGCTCCTTCCAATCGCCACATTAGGACTCCTGGCATTCGACGCTGTCAGTTTGGAGTCTTTGATGTCGGGTGTTTTCGCTTCATCTTGGGATGAGTTTCGACCCTTCTCGTGGTAATACGTTGGTGTTGGGAAGGCTGAGCGTGGAAGTGGAGCGCGGCCACCATGGCTCTCTAACCAGTAGGTTTTCATTGAACCTGCAAGAAATTTTGAGTCCATCACTAGAATGCTGTACTTACACAATATTCAACATTTTTAGAAGGATCTCAGCCTCTAGTCTGAGTGTAGTTTTCACCATGTGTTTGATCAACTAATGTGATTGTTGTTACCAAGTACATATTGCAAAAAATTGTATTCTGAAATGATTATCATGTTCTAGTGAAGTAAAGAATTTTATGCTGAAGTGAACAAACTAGAACTTCACAGATATGTAAACCTTGATCTCTGTTCAGCAAAAAAATGTATGGCTCCAATTTTCCTCCCATTTGTTATGTACGTGTTCACGCTCTTTAGAGTAAATCTCTTTGCAACAAAGATTTTTGTGTAACAAAATAGATTTTTGGCATGCAAGATGTTTCAACTCCTAAGAATAAATTAGTAGGATTCAGTTAGTGGCATTCCCAATTATGCTATCTGCCTTGGAGTTGCATTGTTCACTTATTTGTTGTTAAAGACATTATCTCAGTTTCAATGTTTGATTTGGAATGCTTTGAAGACCCTAAAAATATGACCCACCCTACCCTGACAGTGGCTTAGTAAGCACGACCCTTTGCCACAGTGTGGACTTGTGATGTCAAGATATTGTTCAGTAATCCATCCCTAAGTTTGCTCTGAGGAAATTGCTTGGTGGTGTGAATGGCAAAAACACCTGACCGGCAATTGGGAGATCTGAGTTCGAATCCCGGCTAAGTCAAATATTTTTTCTTGGCGGATTTCATCGGTTAGTGTACCTAAAAAAATGCACATTTCTGAGATAAAATGTTTGAATTTTGACATTTTTTGAAAGGAAAGTATACTCAAGTGGCTCACCTTTATTGGTGGTTGTTATGTCACTTAATTTATTACTCAATGCATAGCTGGCCATGACAAATCACCATATGATTTAGTTACAATACACGACATGAAGTCATGGGCAAAAAGGGATCTAATTATATCAAGTTAGAATGTTCATCAGAGATTAAGATTCATCTTCTTAATTTGAGCACCAATATCTGCTGAGTGAATTCCAAAATATTTGGCATTCAACCAATAATGACTTTGTATTGCATTGGAATATTGTTTGTTTGTATTGCATTGCATTGGTTTATGAAGTTACCTTTGCATGAGATTGCATTGCATTGGTATACCTATGAGATTACCTTTTGTGTGGCATTGGAACTCATCTATGTCTGTATAACAAACACCTCCACTTAACAAAATAGTTTCCTAGCCTGAAGTAGCTAGTTTTAACTAGATTTGATAAAATTGCCTTAGAAGTGAAAACTATGTGTGGATGTGATGTTATTTTGTGATAGGAACCGTGTGTCATAATGTAAGAATCTTGTGGTGACTAAATAGGGTGGGGTGGTTAACCCCTCCTCTGCTCTGAACGTAGTGGGTATGATTGTGTGCTAGACTGCTGTGAATGCACCTTTTTGTTCTCTGTGTGGCGTGCCCTTTTCTATGCCCTCTCTCCTTCAGCGAAGGATGGTCTTATCCCCAAATCATTATCGAGTCTTACTTTTTTAGATAAGTATCTATTTTTCTTGGAAGTAATAGAGTTAAGTGTCCTCATTTATATCCCTTCACTTTCTCTGCCGTGTGTGACGAGTAGCTTTTTGGGGAGTGAGCCGCAGTGAAATAGTTAATGTTGTACCACCATGACTCATCAAGTGCGCACCCAGGATCATAGCCAGAGGGGGGGGCAAGCCAAGTTGTGACATTAGTTTATGAGATTGCTTCCTTGAAAAAATAGTTTTATTTTAGTTACATATCTTAAACTAATACATATCATTTTTTGTGGGTGTAAAGAAAATTTGTTGAATACTTTTGTTTAAATTCAGTACTGATTTTGCTTAAAGACTTTTGCTTCTAGGGGGGGGGGGGGGGGCAGCTGCCCCTCGCTGCGTACACTCATAGGATTCCCATTTAACCGTGAATTTAGTCTACCGTGAAAAACCTGGAAAAAAACGTGAATGTCATCATGAAACCTTAAAAATCTCTCCAAATTGGTTGTAGAACCACGATTGACAGATGAAAAGAAAAATCGATATTTCGATCATGTTTGAAGGCCGAGTCACGGGCAGACACTGTCCACGCATTTATCTACACACGTGTATTTGACGGGCAGTTATTGGTCCGTGTGCCATGACGACGCATTGACCTGTGATTGGAAGACTGGTAACCGGTAAAGTGTTCATTAACCCTGGCGACAAATCAGACACTTCTTCACTTCCCTGCTGCCCTCCATTTGCCCACTCACGAGCAGGCCCTGCATTTTGTCAACGATAGGTGACGTCATGTGAGATAGCACTGTCATCGTTGCGTTTGCACTCACGGGGTCTATCGCGTTTTTTAAATTTGTAGTTAATGTGCGGCCGATGATTGTTACGTGATCAATATTTCTACCTAAAATGGCATATCAACAGACCGTGAATTTGACTACATTCAGACTGTGAAAACCGGGAAAAAACCGTGAATTTTATATTTAAGTTAGAGTGGGAACCCTGGCTCATGTGATTCATAGCAAATAGTTTTCATTTAAGAAAAAGATTTCCATCATAGGCCACTCTCATACAAACTATTAAACAAAATTACGGCACACTAGGTGTGGATAATAATTCAATCTTTGTACATTTGAGTCAATACTTATTCCAATCTTTAGTGTCAATGGTCATGATTTTTTCATTTTCCTGTTGCCACTTCAGTTTCAAATCTCACATGCTTATTATTGAGAAAGTAGTTTGATGATTAGCTCTTATTTTATTTTTGTCCTGATTGTTAAGTTTGCGTGCATCTTGTATCAGTTTTTTTGTCAACACAGCATATAAATTGTAGCTTCAATCAAAATTTTTCTTATTCCTAGACAAGTTTTACCATAACTGTCTATGAGAAAACTACAATTAGAAGTTCATATTTTTTAAAAATTATATGAAAACTGCCCATTCCTATGTACGTACTTCGTTTTTTGGGCCAACCTTCATAGTGGAATAGTGTTCTTGTATTGGTTCCATGTTTATGGAACCCTTGTGATAGTCATACCTTTCAGTTTCCAGATAGGTACTGGAGCCACTCCATTCGTGGTCATTGCACTCTCAGGTCGCTTAAAAGGTTTTATTATGCTTCCATCACCTCCCTCAAAAATAGTTAGGAAATGAAAGTGGATATTGCCACATCGTATCCTTGATGACTTGAGTTTTCGTTAATTGTGGATATGGCCGTTTTTGATTATCAGATTTAAGATTTTACTTTCTCCAGTTTACTCACCGTTATGGTCCTGTGGCATGATGTTGTAAAATGTATGCGTTATTGTTTATTTACATGAATGCCAAAATGAACAGGAAAGTGTGCTCTGTAATCATCCAACTTTACAAATACATAAACAATGAATAGAAACTGATCTAATTAGGTACATGCATTCCCACTTATGTATTCGTCAACCAAAAATATTCATGCATAGGCATATCAGCTCTTACATGTAAATGCCTTGTGTATGCAGGCCTTCAGAAGGATTTTATCTCCTGGGCTATGAGTGATAAATGCTTAGTAGGAAGACATGAGATTTGTACAAATTCATCGTTTTACTGTACATGCACCTCCATACTACCATTTCATTGCTACTTGGTCAGCAAATGTGTCTGCCAAAAACCTGCATATTCTGCAGATGGTGCCTTTGCTTACTTTTGTCCCGTCTGTTCGCTTTGTTTGTATATGAGATTACCTTTTCCTTTGACCTGAATCTCTCCTCGTTCTGAGACTATGTAGTCGTCTGGTAAGTGAGCTTTGGTGGTTTGAGAAATGTGGATTTTCATTGCTTCACTTGTTGATTCCATTCGAGACGCTGTTGAAATATAGATAGAGGGTAGAATTAATGATTTGAGTGAATAACTCCTTATATTTTTGCTGATAATATTTATTTTTACCTGTGTTGACGGAGTCTCCAAAAAGGCAATACCTCGGCATCTTAAGGCCTACAATACCGGCAACTACCGTCCCAGAGTGGACTCCCACTCGAATTCTTAAATGGTTTCCTGAAATCAGCAAAAGAAATGTAAGGGAGAAATAATAGATCTTCATTACATGTTTAATAAGTATATTTTTATTGAGAAGAGTTTAGTGACTAATCATTAAATATAATGTTACTGCCTTTTTTGGCTCCGGCATAGAATTTCTAGAAATGAAATTGATAAATTCACTGTGTAGCAATTGATGGAAAGAGTACCTGAAACAGAACAAAGTAGAAATGGGTCTTTTAAACAATAGAAAAGAACAGTTACCAAACTGCAATAACAGGAAGTAGCATTAGATTGTTTCCATGATATTTAGTTCGAGAATAATCTACATTCTTAACTTTTTCATACTTAGCTATTTAACTCTGTGAATGAATTTCTATATATTTCATTTGTGCTGTATGATGGTTTTAATAATTAACATCGCCATTTTAATCTGTTTAATTAGCCGGAATTAAAGAACGAAACTCACAAAACTAAATTTTCGGCGGAACCTTCCTCAGAGATAGGAAAAGGACTGTTGGTAAAGGATGAAGGAGAGGTAATGGTGGGGAGGTAGGGTCCAGGGGGGGGGGGGAGGGGAAGAGTGGGCTGAGGCAATTAAAGGGATCATCTGTTGAAATTTAAGCCAGGAGGATGGAATGATTTAAACTGCCTAATGTAAGATAATTCAATGGAATTGAGTTTTGGTGGGGGGAAGGAAGGCCAAAACTGAAACATTGTAACAGTCATTAAGAGGACTGGCTGGTGAATGACTGCATGTTTTGCCACAGCAAGGGACGCAAAGTGGGGATAAGTGCATGATGCCGTGTGATTGTTGATTCTTAGGTTGAGGGGAGATGAAGATTTACCTTTACAGAAGGAGGGACAGTGTTTGCATTGAATGAGGCAGATTACATTCCTGGAAGTGCATGAGGCCGTGGGGGTGGTAGACAGGAGACGTGATGACTGGGGACAGAGGGAGGGGTGAAAATTGGGCAGGTCTGGGATGACCGCAGGGCGAAGGTATACTGTTGGGAGCAGTGGGCAGTGGCGGATACAGAAAAAGCTCAAGGGGGGGGGGGGCGCAACATATCTTGAGTTGTCTTTACTTTTATCGTAATAAAATATCACAGTCAAGTCACAGCCAAAGTATAAGAAAATTTTATTTAAAATGATTGTAAACATGTAAAAGATAATGCCATCTTATGATATAAAAAAGTTACAATTGTGGTTTTGCAATGTTCGGCAATACGAGCGGACCCGCAAGGGGGGGGCGCGCGCCCCCTGCGCCCCCCATCTGTATCCGCCACTGGCAGTGGGTGACCTTTGTAAGGGGTTTGTAGAGCAGAATAAATCAGAAAGGTTTGCTGGTCGTCTGAAGGTGATAGTTTGACAAAAAAGGGTGACTGTAGTCTCATAATTTTTTTAAGATTGGGAAAAGGTCTTAAAGAATAGATTGCAGGGATTGTATTCCAGGAAAGTAAGAGGTGCAAAGGGAAAGGTCATGTGGGTTGTTTCTGTTGCTAGGTGCAGGGGGATCCGCGCTTTATAATTTTTTTATTCAAGAGGGACTCCGGATAGCCTCTCTGGAGGAGGGAACAGTGATGGAAATTGTTCAGGGCATCAGGGTTATCGCAAATGCGGTGTCCTCGAATGGAAAGGGAGTAGGGAAAGGAACATTTAGTGTGGGAAGGATGATATCTGCTAAAGTGAAGGTATTGCTGCTGTAAAAATGATACATGTGGCACATAATAGTAATGGTTTAAAAGCGAGTCAATATCACTTAAATGCATGAATAGAAAAACTCACACAGGAAAAATAAAACTCAGAGCTTTCAAGGCTGTTGTCTCTTTCTCAGCCTGAGCAGGAAAGGAGTGCATTGGACATGGGAGAGGGGGAGGGGTTATGGAGGGGAGGGGGTTAGCATGGGATGTTCAACCCACGAAGCTATTGGCTTGCAATTGCCAAATGCACGCCCATTTGAGGGTGTGGAGATTGAGGGCGGAGTCTGTGGGGGGGGGGAGGAATGCAATAGCTGATACATACTTTGAAGCATTCACTGAAGAGGGAGTCGTGAGAAAGGATGTGTGGGAACTGGAAGAGATACATGGAGGGATGACAGACAGATGACAGTGATTATTTAGAGTTCTATGTTTGTACATGCTATGTATGTTGCAAATCTCTGGACAAAATAAATAAATGAATTGTACATTCATGAGTTACGAGATGTGCATAAATTGCATCTAGCATTATAGTTAATACAAAAAAACTAATCCACCCTGAAATGCATTTTGTTTATAAGAAATTTAGAGAGTCTATATGTACTTGTACAGTGTGAGGAACAGTAGATTTAAACAGCTTAGGTAATCAAAGTTACGGAAAGGGAATGATGAGGGCCTGAGAAGAAATTGAGCACTTTAGTCATCTATTCACTCCGTGTATTCTGTCTTTAAATAGGCTGCTTTGGGTTGATGAATTTTTAGAGGTAGGTTGAACTCAGTGCATGCATCTTTGGTTTCTTGGCTAAATATGGACGGTGGGCAAATCCACATGATATCCCCTAAATTCTACTTATTTCTTATTCCATATCTTCTACATCTATATCTATCTTTCCTTTTGAAATTATTTGGCCTCTTTGCTATTTCGACGGCTTCATGTATGAGGTGTGGATGGTAATCTTCGGTCTTTGCCAACACCTGTGTATGGTTAAACATTATTTTTATGCGTAATGTTCATCGACCGGTGATGCATACCATTTATGGAGCTGCATTTACGCTGTTACTTTGTCTGCTGTGTCCTCCTTGCATCATGGTCAAAACGTACTCATTTTTCCCTTCCCTCTTACATAGGCTTTCTCTTAACTTGCTTCATCTGTCTCTTTCAACAATGAAATCTCCTAATTGGTTTTTATCCACTTCCCATATTCGAATCTGCTTTAAATTTTGCACACTTGCTAGCTGCTAATGGCAATGCTCTATTCAATTATCGGACATTTGAATTTTTTCCTTTCTGTGAAAATTGTGAGCCAATCTGTAATCACCTATCAGGCTCTTTTCTAAAGGCCTGGTTACACGATGCATTAACACATAAAAGTTAAGGTCTAAATGTATGAACATGTGAATGAACATGAAAATGTACTGCGTAACCACCTAACTTGTGCGAATGCATGAACGGAAAATAGAACGTGTTCTAATTTCATGCATTCAATAAAAAGCATGCATTCAATAAAAAGCATGCATTCATACATGCTTTGTTCCGGTCCACAAAAGTCATTCTCTCAAACAGACATTAACTGGTGTGTGTTAATGTACTGTGTAACCAGGCCTTAATAAACCTAATCAGCACACACACTCTATTCTCTGAAGTTTGAGTGAAAAGCTTATTTTTTTACTTTTTAGTGCATTTTGGTGAAAGTGTGTTTTCTTAAAATCTCCCTTTTCATGGGGTCTAACCTTGACTGTATGCACAAGAGATTAAATGAGTTTAGTTTTTTTCCCAGGATAGTTGTTTATTTAGGATTCAAAACTTCCTTCGTACTCTACTACACGTACACATGTACCACCCTGCAATCCAACTTAATAGCCATGTGGCGGGAAATGTGAAGACACCAGCCGTTTACTAAAAAAGTGATTTAACTTAGTCCACGTTAAGCCTGACGAGAGCGAATTGCTTATCTTAATCTCCCTTCAACGTTTTCATCTGAAAATGTTCCCTCAACATACTAGATGAATCAATCATTCAGCAATACCCCAGGTTTCTCGGACCGTGAGTGTTGGTCGCCTCCTCCAAAAACCCATCAATTTTTAGTTTGGAAGCAGTTTGTATGCGTACATACCTTACTTCAAAGTTGATATTAATCATTTAGGTACTACCTGTTGAAGGATCCTTGAGGTCGGTGATTGCTTCCACCATGTCTAGGGCCATATCACAGACTTTGAGGGCATGGCTCTCATCTTTGTCGGGGGCACCAGCCACCACCATATATGCATCGCCAATGGTTTCTACCTGGAAAGTAATGTTTCAGAGGGTGATCTGAGCAAGGGGACTTGTGGCTAGAAATCACTTTATGTTTGCTCTAAGAGCCAATGCGCTGATCAGCACCTTGTAGACTCTGTTCCTTTCAGTCAACGTATCGAATATTGAGTACATGGCGTTGAGCATGGACACCACTTCCATCGGGGAGATCCTGCTGCATATCTCGGTGAAGGTGACTACGTCCGAGAAGAGTATTGAAACTTCGTCAAAGGTCTGGAAGTAAAGAATGTGAACATGTGTAAATTATTTCCATTCCATTAATCATGTCAGAGCACTATTGTAAAATGACGGCATTAAAAAATCAATTAGCAACACACAGAGTTGTATAGATATCCAAGAATGGTTATTGATATTGAACAGTTGTTGGGTTCAACCTGAGATATTGTGGGGACATAGTATGAATATTATTTTGCTAATCCAAACCCAAGATATCTATGTTATATTCTTACAATATCTCCTAAGAGTGACAATTCATATTTTTAAGCCCTGTATTGTGTCATGAAAAATGATTTAAGAATTATGGAATTGTGTCCTGGAAGGGGAACGTCAATGGATGTGTAAAACATAGAAATTTCTTTTTGTGCCAGAGCCCTGCAGAGCAAAATACTTTCCCAGGTATGGCCGCCTTGGAAACTTTTTTACTTCCCTGTACGTTGCTTTTCAGAAGAGAAATTGCACAAGTATACCCAATTTCTGTCCTTGGGACCCAACTCAGCAGTGGCATGGTCCTTACCCTTGTGTATAAGCCTTGACCCTTCAAGTGGTCAGAGGCCTTCATCTCAGCATTACATAATAGATTGTAAACCTGCATTAAGACTTATATTGCAGCAAAAAATTCGTGAGCCTATCAATGACATTATGTAGTTTAATATAATTCCCTGATGTTTTTCTGTGCAATCAATATTTTAAGTGAAAACATAGTTTACTGATATAGGAATTTCCTATTATTTTCGTGAAAACACTCCACAAAGATTAGCAAAACCATTTTTGTCCCATCCTTCTTTTGATTCAGCGTTATTTTTCTAAGACTACTGACATTTTAGTACTACATAATTTTTGAAAAAAATAATTATATCATGCCATTTATGAAAAGTAAGAAATAAGACTGCTCTGAAGCTTAAATAGAAAGGCAATTTTTTTCTGATAGCAGTTTTAAAACCATAAATGTATGTGTGTACCTTGCCATTATGTCGTGATCAATGATAGAACTTTGTTCATTTAGATGGCAGAGTTTCGATTGAAAATTCTAAGGCCTTGGCGAGAACCAAATTGGTCTACTCCATGTTTCAATTTTGCTTTTATTCAATAATTAGTTGTTCATAAAAATGCCCCCAATAGTTACCTGTGAAATGACTTTCCTAGATTAATGGAAAATGAGGCAAGGGTTGGGGTAGAAGTTGTGAAATTATCCATTTCTTTTGATTTCACTGATTACTGAAATTTTTGCCCTGCCATTTTTGAATGAATACCATTTTCTGGCATGGAAAATTATCAATCAGGTGGCTTTACTTATTAATAGACCTTAAAGAAAGCGTAATTAATATACCTCACAAGTATCAATTGGATTCTCTCCGGTGCGCAGCCTGTCTGCCACTTGTTTAGGAATCATTTGATACAGAAGTTCATCAGTCCTTTTCATTTCCAAATCCAATTTTTTCATGGATTCCTCGAGTTTTTTTGACTTCTGTTGTTCTTGGTCGAGAGCAAGCTTCAGTTCGACCGATTGTTGGGTTCCAGCCAGCATCAAGTCTCTATATTAAAGTGTGGATGGATGCACAATGAGAAAATGCCAAAGAAATATCAAAGCACATGAGGAAATATATTTAGAATATGCCTTACAGTAATGAAAGGTAGCTTACCTGCTGAAGTCATGCATAGAGAGGTCATTGATAAAAAGTCCATTTAACACTAAACTGTTTAGGTCAGGCATTACTGGTGTTGCTAAATATAATATCATTTTCCAGTTATCCATATAAATCATTTGTCCTAAAGGGAGTATGAAGGTATCCTTTATTAAGAATGCATATGTTTATCCATGGAATATCAATGCCTATGTCATAATAAATCACGATGATTAGGTAAAATGAGTGCCCTGGTAATTGCATTAATTTTTTTTCTTTCAACACAAATTGCTTTTGACTAGAGTCACCTTTTAGATGCAAATTATTTTCTACTAAGTTTTCGTCCACATTTGCCATCAGTTCTTCTGCTCGATCTCTGGATTTATCCGGTATGACAGGCTCAGTTGTAACCAGCTCGAATATGTTATTTGTTCGATTCAGGATCTGTAATAGAAAGCGATAGTGTGATGCATTTTATTTAAATTACATATGTATTTACACCTAGTCATGGAATTGCATTTTTTACCATCTTTCTTATACATATCTATTACATACATTCACCTAGTCATGTATTAAAGATTCTTTGAGATGGGTGCTATTGGAACTTGCTTTGCTCTTTGGAATTTTTTCTTTGCCTTTTCATGTTGTTATATATTTTAGCTTAAAATTTTCTCAATTGAAGCCATTCTTTCAATTTGATGTCTATGGTAATTTATTGGGACTAATTTAACCATAGGTTATTGTCTCGAGATCTGTTTATTTTTCTGCACTTGCTATACTGAGTTGCCAAGTTCAGTTTCTTGTGAATCTTTCATTTTATGCTCAGGGAAGCTCCAATTTTTCCCAATTTCCCAATCCAGAGTAATGCATGATGGGAAGTGGTAATCTCTTATGGCTGTAAAATGAATTAATTGGGTTGTTCCCACAGCTGTGGACAGTAACACATTGTGGGTACCCAATCAAGTGGTAACTCCTTCCGGCCACTTAATGGATGACATCCTGTAACGAGCGTCTGGCAAATGGAATCTTTGAAAAGGAAACATTCCTTTACCATCTTATCTTATAGCCATGCATGAGGTATCTCACTATACTTGCAATGTCGTGAACACGCAGTTTGGTAAATGACCATCTTGTAACCGGAGATGACATAGGATGCTCTGGTAGGAATGCATGAGAATTATTCATGGCCAAATGCATAATAAATAATCCAATCAGGTTGGTGAACTACCTTAAATGTGAACTATAAACAAAAAAAGATATGAATACTGGCTTGACTTCTGCAAGGAAGTTACATATATGATGTATAGGTACATATTATAAAAGCTACTGGGCCTCCTGGAAAACAGTACAAACTACACTTAAAGTAGGCAATATTGGGCCTTCAAGAAATAACATGATGTGTTATAACAAATCATTACTCAGTGGATGGGAGAAATTATAAAAAGTGTAATATTCACAGCATTTAATTACCTGTTTGAATTATAGTATGTTTGGCTGTAAATAATTCTCATACATTTCTTCTAGTGTCTTATGGTATCATGGTTAAGATGTCCTATTTATATAGTGTGTGTTTACTGGAGGTTAGCTGCAGAGTGTTACTTATGAAGAGGCCAGATGTCATATGATGTGATACTATCCTTTTGTCCTTGGATGTAATGAATCAAAGTTGCTCTCTTTCACTGAAACCATTGGTGGAAAGAGATGCCATTTCCTAATCACTTCACATTCCTGTTACTAACTACAGGGTGTCTATCCATTAGATATTAGTTTCCTTGGAGCAGGACTACTACAATCATCATTATTATTCACATGAGGCCAAGGTCAAAAATCACATAATTACACTGGAAAATAGTTCATACACTCTGGCAAGCACGTCTTCTGCTGACTCCTTTCTTTGTAGTTTTTACTTCCTATCCATACAGTTACACCATTATGCCCATACAGCCAGAACACGGTGGATTGACCTCTTAAAAAGCAGTTATAGGTGGGGACATGATGGATGGATAAGTTGATGGAAGATTCCCCATAGGGAGAGCAGGGGACAAGTGCACTTATAGGGCAGATCAAGAAGGATGAGAAGAGCGTGAGGGAGGTGAAAGAAGTGGCATGGGAGAAGTGGAGGGGTGGAGAAGTATGCATACCAATCTTGGATGGCATTAATATGAATGAGACACAGAAATTACTTGGCAAACATAATTGAAGGGTAAATTGATGGGAGTCTGCCTGTAGAGGAAGACCAAGGGACAATTTTATAAGATGGATGCAGAAGGGTAGGGGGAAGAGAAATGAGCCTCAGGAAGTATGAGCTTGGGAGGGATCGGAAGAAATGGAGGTTTGAAGTGAGCAGACCAATCTACAAAGGGATTGCAATACTGTGCATTTATGTATCAGGCGCTCTCACTCTACATGCCAGTGGATATCTTTGTGATAGTAGATGTTCTTGGGGAAGAGTTCTCAGTGGAATGGTTCAATCACCCTGAAGATGATGGCAGACTTAGCATTCGAAACGTCGGTGCAGAAAAACCCTTGCACCTGGCTGGAAACCCAAGAACTCTTCCTCCATTCTATTCGCCGGGAAAACCTTAGATCCTTCAGTAGACGTTCTCTCTGCTCGAAGAGAGATTTGCATTTCCGTAAGGAATTAGCACCAGTATTACTTGTATGAGGTATTGGGCTTACACGTTTTTTCTGTGTGTGATTAATTCTTCCTTGGTGGCGGGAATACTGTGCCTGGGGCCATCTCTTGGCCAACACATTCTACGCATCCTTTTTTACCTTCTACCATCTTCCGATTTATATTATCAAAGATGAATGCCCTCCCAGAAGCACACGGGGGATGAATTTTGCTGTATTCGAGGCATGAGAGGCGAATGGGGAGGGACAGGATCGGCCTGCCGCTCTTGTATCCACGACGCTGCATGGGCATTGAAATATTTTTCTTTGCAGATGTGCTCTCAAATTTGGCACTTTGTGGCTTAATGGTGCGAGATACGTCAAAATGTACAAAATTTGTGCTCTGAAAGGGCAGTAACTCGGCAAAATCTATAGGGAATGACCATAAAATATTAAATTTTTCGAATTTAAACCCTTCCGCCATAAATGGCATTTGAGCGAGGGTCAGGGGTTCACCTAAAGGTCTCAAATTTTTCAGGCCTTATTTTTGATCAGTCCCACAACTGTTGGGCCAGATGGATTTGAAAAAAAAATCGATTTTTCCAATTTGCTCTAACATACAATCTTTTTTATTATGATCATCATATCCAAATCTGGGGGAATTGGTCACGTAAACCCCCTGCCTCAAACACAAGATAAGTGTAGCCTTGGTAGCTCGGTGGTCTGAGAATCTACTTGGAAAGCAGAAGGTCTGTGGTTTGATCCCCGATCAAGGTAAAATTTTCCAATGTATTTTTGGCTATCATTCCATCTGCAAGCCACTGCAGTGTTATCATCATGTGTTTATGTTCCTGTTTCTATGTATCAATTTCCATCTGTATTTATGCTTATTATATAATAAATATAAATATTGGTATATGTATGTATATAATACACATTGATAGATTTGCACATTTTACCACTTAGGCAGTTGGTCTTAAAATCAAACTAGTGCACTTATGTCCCACTGTTTACGATAGCAACTGAGGAGCACAGTCATGTTCGAGTTTGGAGCTAACTTTTTGACATTGAGTGTGGGCAGTGCAACTAATGAGGCGTGTATTACACCAATGGTCTGTTGCAAACTTCTCATGAATCCTCATGAAAACTTTTGATTCTTGTACCAATATTTTGCCCTAGCAGTGCATTTATTGTTTATTTGATCGAGGTGAAGTGGAACCTTCTTAAAATGGATGAAGAATTTTGATTTACATTCATAAATTATGTGATAATGATCAATGATTTGTAATGAATAATGAAACCAACCCTTGTGCAGATGGATATGGATTTATTGGTCAGCGCGAACAACTCTCGTTCACCAAATAAGGATTGACTTGTACTTCCTAATTTCCGATTCAGACTGGCAAAGCAAGATGGAAGCATACGCCCATTGCAGTGGAGACAAACCCTAATGTAATAAAACTGATGGTTTGAGGCTTGACATGGTGAAATTGCTTCATTTTAAATATAACACTTTTAGAATTTCACATGTGATTTTACTAACAACCAGTTTTATCAATTAGCGACATCGTCAGGTGAACACTATTGTAACATCAACTCAGGTGAAAAGATGGCCTCCAAACAAAGTCAACCTCTTCAAGCAAAAACGCAGCACTTAACATATATGATGGTCACAATAAAAAAGATCGTATATCAGGGCGGATCGGAAAAATCGATTTTTTTCAAATCCATCTGGCCCAATGAAAAGAAGTTGTGGAAATAATAATAAATAAGGCCTGAAAATTTTATGACCTCTAGGTGAACCCCTGACCCTCGCTCAAATGGAATTTAGGGGGGGGGGGGGTTCGAAATCCGAAAAATTTAATATTTTATGAACATTCCCTATAGATTTTGCCGAGATACTGCCTTTTCAGAGCAAAAACTTTGTACATTTTGACGTATCTCCCACCGTTAAGCCACAAAGTGCCAAATTTGAGAGCACGTCTGCGAAGAAAAATATTCCAACGCCCACGCAGCATCGTGGATACAAGAGCGGCAGGCCGATCCTGTCCCTCCCCATTCGCCTCTCCCCCTCCCATGCCTCGAATACAGCAAAATTCATCCCGCGTGTGCTGCTAGGAGGGCATTCATCTTTGATAATACAAATCGGAAGATGATAGAAGGTAAAAAAGGATGCGTAGTGATACGACTTGTCCCTTACTTGACGCCTCGTCGGCGTTAAATAAATCGATGTTATCAAATTTTAGAGAAAAGATGAAATATTTTTAGATCCGAGAACGCAGGAAAGGAGCCTACGGTCTATAAAGAGGCCTCTCGAGTGGCTATAAAGGTGTGCGAACTATGGTGACGCGCTTCTCTTCCGATATTGTCCGACAGCTGTGATTAAATGGATTTTAGGTGAAGGCCGCTAGCGTCTCCTCCCCGCTCGCTTCTCCTACGCCTCAAATGCACCAAAATTCACACCAAGTGCGTCTTTCTTCGTTAGTCTAACTAATATTTGATGTTTCAGCATCGTCTGTGGAGGAAAAATCACGAAACAATTACTCAATTATCAGCTTTACAGTCTGTATTTCATATGTCAGCGTCGTTCCTCGTCTTTCGCAGCTGTCAACAAATTTTGAGTCTTTCACGAATCTTTCGGTCGCATGTATAATAAAAGGAATATTTAACTTCAAATTTGAACGTTTCTCAAAAGATTTTCGAATTTCCACAGCGCTAAGGTCAGATATAACCTGAGGTATCGTGGTCTCTCCCCAACTTTTCATCAGCGGGTAGTCCTTTACGTCGATATAAAAGTCTAAAGGCCTGGTTACACGGTACATTAGAATGTACAAGAATCTGTACATTTTTCTGAATGGTTTTCTGAACAGATTCTTGTACATTCTCATGGACAAGATCCACGAGTAGGTGGTTACACGGTACATTTTTTCGGACATTTTTTCGTACATTTTTTAATGCGCAACAAATTATTTCAACTTCGAAGCTTCGAAGTTGAAATAATCAGTCTAGACTGAGGAAGTGGATAGAAAAACTGTCTATTTAGGGACTCAAACGCAAATTTGGCGAATATAATTGCTGCTTTAACGTCAAACTTCGGATTGTGAATATATTGGGTTGCCAAGGCGTTGTTGAAATAAATAAAGGCGATTGTTTGGGGGGCTTTGGAAAGATTAAATTAAAATAAGTTGATTGCAGATTGTGATCTACGTTACACACCTACATCATTTGCTTAATGCAGTAAGTGTATTGTAGCATGGACCTTCAATAGAAAACGTGTGAAAACCATATAAATAGTGTATCCCATAAAACCATATAAAGTGCCCCGACGTCTAGTACCTCTATTTACTCGCCGGAGAAGTTTTTTGCTTGTGTTCGAAGGGACAAAAATAAGAGTAATGAGTGGTTGATGATCCACAGAATGGAGTCAAATACATTATCTATATTGTCAACGGGATATCCTCAACGTAAGTACACTATTAAATCAGGGTTACCGCAGGATGTTATCAAGTTACTCATTTCACTTTGTAAACAACTCTATAAATGCATCTATCATTCTACCCATTGTAGGATCAAATTATAAGGAAAGTGGCTGTTTACGAGAATAAATACTGATTACGATTAAACCACGGTGAAAAATAAGGAATGTAATGGGCGGCCGGCCTCTCGTCACAAGGAGCCCATAACAAGGAATATTCTCAAAGTGTCTTTCGCCGATATCGTTAAAATTTTGTTGGATAGTAGTGTTCCATAATAAAAGCACATTTTCAAAATTTCTCGTGCCCTTAAGCCTTGTGATATAATAAACAGGACATAATAAAGGCAGTTGAATTTTAGATTTGAAAGCGAGTGTGTCGTGATTTCTCTCCATCCTTCTCCTGTGAATCGGCGCATGCTACGGGAATATACGAGAAATATGAGGCTTTTGGCAAGGTAAATTCAATATTTATTACTGTGATGCCCATAACGTTCGCTGCATGTCAACGCAACACCTAAAATTTCGACTCGCTTTGCAGTTGGTCTCGATTCAAAAACAGGATGTTGGGTAAATACAGCGTAAATAGTACTTGAATCTTATTTCTTTGCCTATCACATGCTTTTTATGACCTTTTAACGATCATTTGGATCTCAATCTTGGACAATTCTCGCGGTTCATACATTCAGCGCCTTTCCATCTGATCCTTCATTTTACCCATCCCCTTTTCTTGTGTTCCATTCTTTCGCTACCTATATCCAATCAGTGAGATATCCAAGTCAAGCAAGATCATATCAAATCCAAATAACTATCGGGGCCGTACGTAAACAAAGAAGTCGCCTATACAAGCCAGATGAAATGAATGTGTCGTTTTCGTAGTCTGCCACCAGGTGACTCTGAGTTCAAATTGTATGATTGTCTGTACGAAATTAGAGCAGGCGTTCAGAAATTCATACATTCTTACATTTTGCGTGGTTACACGGTGCATTTTCGCATTCATTCTGAGATTCAGACATTCTCACATTTTCTTGTACATTCTCATGTACCGTGTAACCAGGCCTTAACAATTAAAAAAATCACGGGTTGGTCGCTAAACACATTGGTTGCCTTTAATATTTTTCCGTCCATCCCGTCTCACCTCCTCGCGCTCATCAGCTGTTATGTAACAAGCAGTACATTGTCAGGGTGACCGAAAAATCCGTTCCTTTGAATAGCCGGATGTATAACAGCTTTCAGCTCTTCCGGCAGGGTTTTCAACCTGTTGATGAGCCTCCACAAATTTACAGCGCCATCTTTACTAAAAACCAAACGGGCGTATAACATTTGTAATAAAATTTTTATTATTAGTATTTAATTGGCTTTTGGATTTCTGGTGGTTACATTGAACCTCAGCAGCCCATTGGCCTTTTGCAAGCCAGCGGCAATAGGCCACTTTTCCCGGAGTTTTTTTTCCTTATTTTCGGAGTGAATTACCATAAAAAACGCATAGAAAATTTTCAAAAGATGCTGCTGATCAGTGCTCAGCGTATTTGAGTCAATTCCGGGAGATAATTTTGATGGTATAGGTTCAAGCCCTACAACATCATGGTTGTGTAATTTTTGAAGCTATGAGCATGTAGGTCCTCAAATTTGGGCCCCTAGATCGCCCTTCCTACTTTTATATCGCAATGCTAAGTCAACTTAGATAGTGCAATATACCAACGGTTGAAGTTCGCCGTGAAAAAATATTTGACTCTGCCGGGAATCGAACCCGGATCTCCCGATTGCTGGTCAGGTGTGTTAACCAGTTACACCACCTTTCAATTCAGTGCAATTAACAAATAAACCGATGCAAGGGATGATGGAATTGTGCTTGTAACAGAGGGATGATGCCTCCTTTCTAGGCGGTGTTCACTTGGTACCATCATATCCAATTCCTTTGGTATTTGGTGTTTATAATTTTCTTTCGCATAGAAATCGATAATCACAGGTTTTACAACTTTTCTTAATCCTCGGACGTGTTCCTCTCTAAACTTGGATTGATAAGTCCTCTTGCCTCTTTCATCAATATGTAAGAGTATAGTCTTTCATTCCATCAAAATGAAGTCATTTGATAACACCCTTTGATTCCTCTCTTTTTTGTTTTCACAGTAGTTAGCATCTTTATCTGCCTACGTAAATAATTCCGGTTCTCTACCTTGGATATGTGTCTTACGAAGTTATGATTTTTGCGTCAGATAAAGTTGCGGGGACGATCCTTGCTGCTGCTCGGAGTGACGCACTGGTTCTTACATATACCTCTACCACAGTTGGCTGATGTATTTTCCCCGCAGGAGGTCCAGGTCGATTTTAGACGTTAATGTTCATTTCATGAGGAACGTATAGATACAAATCGGCTGATTTCTCGTGTTTAATTTTCTTCGGATGAATGGATGAAGAAAATTTTTGATACTATTTATCCACAAAAGAATTGACGATGTTGACTCAACGGTCTACGACGGCTCCCTTTTTAGTTTTTTTCCTCAATTGCCGGATTTCTTTCGGATTCAATACAGCAGCCATCATCTTTCGTTTCGTCCCTCAAAATGCTTCTTCATTAGGAAAAACATGCTCCTTCTTGAACTAACAGGCGCAAATATAGCATAATTTAAAATGTTCCTTTAAAAGTGTTTGAGTTGTACTTCAGTAAAACTCTACGTTTGGCCTATTCGCATTTTCCGTAAGTTTTAGTACTTCCTATGGTACCGCAAAATCCATTTAGTCGCAGAGATTATGGAAGAGAAAAGTTCGCGCACCTTTCTAGCCACTCGAGAGGCCTCTTGATAGACCGTAGGGTAGGTACTTGCCTGCATTCTCGGATCGACAAATATCGCGAACAATACAAAAATATTTCATCGCTTTTCTAAAAGTTGGTAGCATCGACATGTTCAACGCCGAAGAGGCGCCAAATAAGGGACAAGTCGTATCATTAAGCATCCTTTTTTAGCTTCTACCATCTTCCTATTTATGTTATCAAAGATGAACGCCCTCCTAGCAGCACACGCGGGATGAATTTTGCTGTATTCGAGGCGTGGGAGGGGGAGAAGCGAGCGGGGAGGGGACGGGAGCGGCCTGCAGCTCTTGTGCCCGCGACGCTGCGTGGGCGTTGGAATATTTTCTTCGCGGACGCGGACTCAAAATTGGCATTTTGTGGCTAAACGGTGGCAGATGCGTCAAAATGCACGAAAGTTTTGAACTAAAAGGACAGTTACCAGGCAAATCTATAGGGAATGGCCATAAAATATTAACACGTTCAAGACGAATTCACTCATTGCGCCAAATGTCTTTCTTTTGCTTTAATACTTGGGTCCTCTCCATTTGAGTTTTTGTGTGCTTTCGGCTACGTGTGTCATGTCGGTCACGTCATATACGCGTCGCCTAAGTAGCTGTGACCAACGGCGTATTTTTCGATTTTCGACCCTCCCCCATATAAATGGCATTTGAGCGAAGGTCATGGGTTCTCCTAGAGGTCTCAAATTTTTCAGGGCTTACTTTCGATTAGTCCCACAACTTTTTTTCATTGGGCCTCATGGATTTGAAAAAAATCGATTTTTCCGATCCACCCTATTGTATATTGAAAAAGACACACTGATTCTTTTGTATTGTAGCAACATTTTGTTGGAAAAGAGTCCGTCCAAAAATGATTATTTCACTTTGATGTGTTTAGAGGAGCATCGACCAGTGGAAACGAGTACCAAGGGTGTGCTCATAGAGGACTCTGTGTTATACCGTGGCCCGGAAACATGGCTAAGTGCGCAACTTGGCCACGCCCCCCTGTCTTCACTCCCCGCCGTTACAGAGTATAGGGCGCGCCCCCTCCAGTAACCTCTATGGTTACACTCCAGAGGGCTGCGTCACTACTGTCGGCGTCAAAATGATGTGCCGTTGTACTTTGCAAATTTATATGTGGACTTCAGTGCATGCCATAATAATAAATAATACGTCATTTTAAAGGAAATTGTATTCTCAATTCTAATGTATTTTTTATTTTATGAAAAAGTCAAAAATGTACGAGGCACGAAAGTGCAATAAATGACTCCGCGTACCATAAAATTAGCCGTTTTGTCAACTTCAATAACTTCGTAACTCAACCTAGGGAAAACTACTACGTCTGCAGCAGTCACATTCCACAGTAAGTTGCAAAATTTAAGGAAGATTAATAAAATGGCTTTTGCGTATTTTTATAACGCATTTTTGTTGTAAAATAAAGATGAAGAGAAATGAATTAAGACGTGTTTCTATCAATTTTATTTGTTCTTTCGGGGTAAACTCTAGGACTAGATAATGTTGAAACATTTTCGTTATTTTACAACAAAATATGCGTTCTAAAAATACGCAAAAGCCATTTCATTATTCATCGTTCATGTTTGGAACTTATTTCGGAAGATGAATGCTGTAGATGTAGTAGTTTCCCCTAGGTTGAGTTACAAATTTCATGAAGTTGACAAAACGGCTAATTTTACGGTGCTTGTAGTCATTTATTGCACTCGCGTGTCTGCGTGTCTACATTTTTGAATATTTCATAAAATAAAAAAAATAAGAATCGAGAATAAAATATCCTTTGAAATGACGTATGATTTATTAGTATGGCATGCACTGAAGTCCAAATATAAATTTTCAAAGTACAGCGGCACATCATTTTGACACCGACTGTAAGTTTGACATTTTTCACCCGCATACCTCAGGAGGGGAAGCATAGAGGAAGGAAAAAGGAGGCGCCGCCGTGATGAGAGCCCGAAGACGATAGGGATGGATGGAGAAGGATAAAATCGGGAAATAGATCGCCGTCATTATGGAGACGTGTGCCTCTACCAGCGAAACCATAATTTAATGTTTAGACGGAAGGGAAAGTTTTTCTTAAGGAGGAGAAAAATCTTACAATTTTCCATCGATAGGTGCACCAACTAATTGATGATATGAATAAAACAGAAAATGAATTCATGATAACGGAATGCTGAACATCTGGCCATTTGTGAAATATCTCTGTGTATTCCAACACATCTAAACACTTTGGAAATCTTGTGTGTTTAAATTTTTTCTCAGCTCATGTTATTCGTATCAAACTCAAATGTGGATGCATGAAATCGTTTTAGGCTTAATTTTGTGGAATAATGCCATATCCGTGATTGAAACACAAATGATAACTTCCACGCTATTTAATTTAACAGTTAAAGACCGGCCATGGCTTCGAAAATGACACAAAGTGTCGAAACCATCGTCGGTCGTTAAGTGCTAAACTAAATAGTGTGGAAATTACCATTTGTATTGTAATCAAATTTTATAATAATTGTGTCCCATTAAACAGTTAACGACTTCCGAAGCACTATCCTCGAATTTACATTTTGCACATATTTCCATTTGAAATACGTACATACATGGTCGTTGGCATTGCTAGAAAGTCCTATGCTGCTACATGTCTGTCTTTGGCTGATCCTATGAGTGATTGTAATGCGATTTTATTGAGTTTGGTGGCATCAAAAACGAAACTACATCTGAGAGTAAAAATAGTGGAAAAAATAGTGGATGGCATTACTCACTGATGACTAAGAAACATCAACTTGAATCGTTGTGAAGCCTGAAAGAATTAATTTTCAGCTCCACCAGAGAACCTGTGCAAATACTTTACGTTCTATTGTTTACGACTTAATATTATTACTTACCATTTGAAAAACAAAGGGAATGAGTGGTCTGAGCAGATCAAATTTATCCGTTATTTTTTTGCTCAGCAGTTGCGGCAGAATCTGCATTAGGGACGTCCCCATGCTCCGTATGATCATGTCCGATCTGGAAGGGAAAACAGCAAGCATCTAAGTTATCATTTATATGGCCATATTTTATGTTTATCAACATGTATGCAGAAAGTTATGCATATTTGTAGCCGTATACTCATCCATCCATTCACACGATGCCAAAAGTGCTCTAATGATTCAATATTAATTGACCTATGGAGGAAGATAGGGGTACGGACGCATGACAGAAAGTGGACGCGGACAAAGGCATTGTGGAAGATGGTAGAAGCCCGGAATTCAAAAGGAAAACATGTGCTGTTACTGGGTGCTTTCCATTCATGCGACTCACGCGCTGACTAGTGTCGACTCACGGAAACTGTTTATAACTCCCCAATTCCTGCGCGTAATCTTTTGTTAACTTTTGTCACAAAAATCGGCGACACACACAGAATGGAACACGAAAAATGCGACGCAAGTCGACTTGTGTCGACGTGTATCGATGAATGGAAAGCACCAACTGTTGAGCGGGAGTTGAACTTTGATTTTTAACTGTCATGCGCATAATCTGTCGTTTCCATGAAATTGATTGGAAACCAGGAGACATCTGTTATGAAAGGGGGAGAATTTTCTCTCACAATAAAGTTTAAATTTTGTCAATGCATTTTAATGGAATTGACTTTCATATGTTACCATTGCTGTGTGTATTTTTGAAGAATTATAGTGAATTATCCTTGAGTATACGGAGAGTTAAGTATATATATGTACCATAAATTGCATACCTTATAGGACGCACCGTTTTGTGTTCGCTAGCAGAGCTTTTTTGAACTGCAGTAGGTACATATTTCTCTTTTGAAGTGGCTACAACCGAATCTATGCATGGTATAGATTCATTAATTTTTCAAGGACTTTTAGACCCTTTTGTCAGAATTTGCCTTTGCTTTGAACTAATTATTTTCATATGAATCTTGAACTCAGCCATTCGAGAAAACAAAATGACTACCCTCGGCATTAGAAGATAATCTCATATTGCGTTTCTTACTCTCGTGAAGGATATTTCAAATTAATTTTTCATGTATTTAAACTGCATTAATAGCATCGAATGGAGTCGTATTCAGAGAGGAATAATTCAGCCATTTAGCCAAGTTATGCCAACTAGACGTCAAATAACGGAAAAAAGTACCGATTTCATAGGGATATGACAGTGAAGTGTGTTTTAAGTGCTGAAAAAAAGCATTTGAATTGAGCGGTGAAAAAAATCAATTTGAGTGCAAATTAAAGGAGTCAGAGAAAGAGTGTCTTGTCCCGAAAAAAATGCCATTGGTTTATTTTACTTTAAATCGATAAATTTTTTATTTGATTCGTTTTTTTGTCAACAATTCATCGAATATCGCACATTTTAGGCATTCACCTCCGGGAATTTTATCAATTAAGAAAGTCTCACTTGCGATCTGCGATTTGGCAGGGGAGGACTTTACGTCGCCGCCGCCGAGACTGGGTTAGCTATGGCATCTTGGAAGAAAAGAGGCTTAAGATAAATTCAAGAGCAAAAAACCATGTGTATGTAAAATCCTTGTTGTCCTTCGTGCTTTTTTCTTTTAAGGAAAAGGGTAGATGCGTTGTGATTTTTTTGGCACATTATCTGACTACGTGCAAAATTTTAAGTCAATTTGTTTAGTTTCAAAGAATTCGGAGGTTATAGAGGCTGATTTTCAGCTTCAATGACTATGGAGTATGGTATTGGTGGTCGTGTGATGATAACTCACCCGAAGACGATGCAGAATGGGAATATCTGGAAGAGGACGGAGGCGTTGATGGGCAGATGTTTTTCGTCTCGGATGAGCGTGAGCGATGTTTGGCAGAAGACGCGGTTGTCGAAGGACAGTTGAAAGGTGACGTGCGTCGTGTCCATCACCCGCTCCTCCTTCACCAAATCGATCACCATATCCTTGTGGTAAAAGTGCCGCGCCACCTGACACCACCAACGAGAAACACCAAAGCACAGCTCATTCACACTGGAGGTGACCCTTGACCTCTCACATTTTCATGGACAATATTAAAAATGCTTGCTTTCCCAATCAATGCAATAAGTTTGAAGCTTTTTGTGAAATCGAATAAAATACTCAGCGATGCGTAATTTCAGCGAAATTATTTCCAAGCCACTTCGGATTAAAGGTGACCTCGTAGATTTTATTGCAAATTTTGCTGAATGGAATAGAATCCCAAATAAGTAATAATTTTTGAAGCGTTTCGCAAAAATCAAAAGACAATTCATATTATTTCAAAATTGCGGTTTTTGTTTTGCGAAAATGTGGGCAAATATTAAGAGAAGAGATCTACGATTATTATAGTAATTATTTCGAGTATTAATACGATAATAGATGGCTTACTGCATACACTTTTCAAATTTTTTTTAAATTCCGAAAATAGTAACAAATACATTTGTGAGTTGTTGAATGAATTTTGTTTTTATTAAGGAAGAGTTTAATGTCTTGTCTTAATTATCTTATCCACAATGCACAGCAAGTGAGTTTCTTTACCGGTATATTACTTAAAATGAAACTTTACCGGTATATTACTTAAAGTGAAACTGGACCGCAAAAATCATTGTTTACTAAAATTTGTCTTGTAAAATCAATGCAGCAACAAGTATTATGGATAAAAAGTTTCGAGGTTTTGTGGCGAAATAAACTTTCGTGAACCTTCCTTTGAAGATCACCTGAAGTGCTTTCGAAAGGGCCAATAACTAAGTTAACTTTATTTCCGATATCACTCGATGACTTAGAACAAAGATCTCATGTGACAATTTACGAACCATATTCGACGGAAGAGACATCTAGCGGCCATCTCTGAGTTAATGACTTCGGTACTTTTGGAAACTCTATGCTCACTTTTTTAATTGGGACAATTTAAAGAGGAGTCTGACTTGGCCCCTTTACCTGGCGTGAATTTTATGAATGTAAGTATTGTCTAAATATTATATGACTTTGGTACTATACGTACTGTTGGAAATTCGACTGCTATTATTTTAGGTGGTAGTTCGTTAAATGTTTGAAGAGATCGTTGTCCGTCGTCATCAAGTTTACTCGAAATCAAGTTAAATTGATTTTTGGCATTTTTGAAAACGCCCCCGGAAATTACTTCAAATAAAACTTGACGTCATGATGGACGAGCCTTTTAAATAGATACGGCCCCAGTTGCTAAAGCCTGAATCACACGATCATTTTTTTTTCGTCGCGAAAGTGATCACTATCACGATCACTAGAGTGATGCGAAAAGCGACGGCGGGAGTGACCGTGTGATTAATAAAAATGATCACTAGAGCGATCGCTTTTCGCGACGGGAAAAGTGATCGCGATAGTGGTCACTTTCGCGACGAAAAAAATGATCGTGTGATTCAGGCTTATGGTTTCGAACTTTTAAGAATTAGTTGAGAAGGAGACAAGCCTTCATTTAGAGACCACTGATTGCAAGGAAGAGAGTGTCTTGCATACCTCTCGTATCTGTCCCATCGTGTAGAACACGAATCCTCTTCGTTTGCTGCGGTAGTGCAGCGTAAGGCCGTCCTCGGTCTCATTTTCACAGATGAACGAAGGCGCTTTCATGCGAGGATACGAGAATTTGAGGTACTCGTGGAGGTTATCCAATCCTGAAAAATCCAACCGTATCTGTAGCTGAAAAAATGAACTCAGTCCCAGGAAAAGTTTCTGAACAAATATTTCCCAAACTGCCCAAGGAAAAGGTCAATGAAGATAACAAAAAAGTCTCGAGATATATCCCGAGTCGAAGACAATTTAAAACGCACCCACTCACTGTGAGCCTATTCTCGTTCTTAACGAAGCTCTGGGTTCCTCTATATCAGAGGAAATGTGTGCAAGGGTGTGTATGATGGCTTTACAGTAGCCCAAAATCCGAACCCAATACCTACATCCCACCTTCCATGTTAATATCGGAAATGAAGCCAATTAGCACATGAGATTCATATAAAAATCTTCATTTCCGTTTACTACCGCGTCAGTTGCTGTGACGAAGACAACAGTTTTGCTGGCAGTACTGCCACTTTCTTCAGGTAAAAGATGCTGTGAAACTGTTGTCTTCGCCATAGCAACCGACGCGGTAATAACCGAAAATGAAATATTTCATCGCACATCTCGAAAATCTCCGAGTTCTTATCTTAATTATCTTATTTAATTAACTCCGAGTTCTTATCTTATAAACTTATAAATCTATTTAGCTAAAATACAAATACTTATAATTCTTAGCGAGCATTAAATGTAGTGGATATTATATAATTTGCAATCAAAATAATGAAAAAACATAAAAAATTCTATAGTCGTTGTTAGCCAATACCACCGTTTAGATCAAATCGCGTTATCTAGTGATTTTCTATTTTCTATTGTCGCCACGTGCAGAAGTCGATCAAGTATCATGAGAGAAGCGCTCTTGCATGTACATACTTACGTATTATCTGAGATCACATCAGCTATGGAACCGAGGCTTGGTTTTCATGAGAAACTGGCCACTTGCGATGGATGCCCCTCGAGTTGCAGAACGATTATAAACCTCTTGTTTTGAAAAAATTTATCGTCTGATGCATCTATATGATTATCACACTCTTGTATGCCTCACGGCCTTTATTTTAAATTTGATAAATGAAGTAGTTGTTTCACATTTCATCCAAAAATTTAAGTCATATTAATTGCAATCACGTGAACGGAAAATTATCTCGAGTCTTATTTTTGATTATTTAATCCAATCTCCCTGGTCGATGGGATGCAATTTTCCAAAACTCTTGAAGTTGATAAAGCGGTTGCTGTCAGTTTTTTATTTGAGTCGCGTATTAGCTACGGATAACCTCGATTAGGGTTATATTTCTCTGGGCCATTAGAATTTGTGTGACAGAGAGAAGTCTATGTAATTTGAATGCAGATATGTGGAAGGCTATAATATGAATACTTGAAGAGAAAGCTCGCGTGAAGAGTAGTTGCTTGGTTTCAATATAGAGTGTCGATTAAACGGGGTGTGCCCAAAATGGTGATTAAAACAGTCTTTATGTTATTTATAAGCGCATTAGGCTTAAATCTGTGTAAATTCGTGGCATCAAAAACCAGTGTCATATTTCCGCACGAAATTTAATGAATGTTTAGATTACGAAGGTTTCGGCACCATTGGTTTTATTTATGTTACTCTGGTTTATGCAATAAATTTCGTTTCTAGTCTGAGCAATTGAGATTCTGTTTTTGTGCGTAGTAATTTTATTCGATGCAACACATGCCACTAGCACATGTATTTGGGCCACCTGTTGCTTAAGGGGGCGCATTCCGCCCGCTCTACCGGTCGAATACTGTCTTTTTTCGAGAAGTTTTACTCGTTTTAAATGTAGTATGTCATCTCGAAATATTCAGATCACATTATCTAAATTTACCCTACAATTAAATATATAAAAATGTATCGGAGGTAGAAGCGAGGTAATTTTTTAAATTGAGGAATGAGAAATCGATTCAAAAATACATAATTTTTTAAGTAGTGTAGATTATATATGGGCATTAAAAAAATACGCCGGAGCGAACGAATGCTGCGATGCTTTGTCCGCGATTCCTTGCGCGCGAAAATTTGCTTCCTGATAACTGGCACTGGCCCGGCTAAGCCACGTTTGGCAACATGACACTAATAGAAGTTATGAAAATAAAAAAATATCAATATTTTTATAGATTATGGATCATAGAAAAATTGGAAATAAAAAATAAATTAAAAGTGAGGATAAAATTATCTTTAAAAAGACCTATTGTTTATCATTATAGCGTGAACTGAAGTCCAGAAATAAATTTGCAAAAGTACAGCGGCACATCATTTTGACGCCGACAGTAGTGATGTGGCCAACAATGGTGGGCTATGACGACTCCACTTTGTAGTTACTATGAGGCAATCCAGAGGTCTCTGTGCTTATGAGTGATTTACCGTTGAGGAAGTCGCGGAGTTGACGCCCTAGGACGGAGAGCACCTGATCGTAGCCATATTGGCCTACGAATCCCACGAAGTACACGCCCATCTGGTCGAAGAACTCCTTCTCCGTGATCCCCAACACCTGAAAAAGAAAGTTAACATTCATTATAATAATACGATCTCATGTATAAAACCTATTGAGGTCTTCTACTTCAATCAACTCGTGAATTGAAAATCACACACATTAATGCCATAGGCGTTGGAGGCGTCCCTCTTGGCGGAATATGAACCCGCAACATCTTGTTGGCAAGGAAGGTAGTTACCCCGCCACTACATGGATAAATTTAGTACTTATTACCACTTGTATGACGGACGATATGAGCAGAAGCAGTTTTTGATGCTTGGTTGCTCTCTGAAAAATTTACAATGGCACTTTGAAATGTATTTAGTAAATGACGTTGTTTGCTATCTTTTCATTGTGCGTATCTTGGCTTCGGTTTGATTCTGAAGCTCCCTTTACTAAATTGATCAAAATGTGTGGCTTTATTTAGAAGATAAATCCTCCTGTTAATTGATTTGCGAAGTGGTAATACCAGATTTCCGTCTACATGTTATCGTATAGCCATATTTTAATCTATCTGGCTTTGCTTACACAGAACAGATAAATATCCCAATTTTTATTTCTAATAAAGCGTAAACATAGCATAGCAAAAGAACAGCTGCAAAATTGTCAGAATCGTAAACGATAGCCCACTATTTTAGAACGGCACTATGTTTCTCGTAGGTTCTATAGAGGCGATAGAATAAGAGAGATATTTTTCCCGTGGGATAGGTATACGAGTTAATTTTTCCCCCAAATAATTAAGTTCTTAAATAAATGCCAGATAGATTTTTTTATCAGTTTCCCGGGTGATAATTATCCGACTATTGGAGAGAGAATGGGAACAAAAGTTTTTTGTGGAAGAACGGCCAGGCTGATGATCTGTGAGGGGACAAGATTGCTCTCAGAATCTTTTTCTTTCCTCAACTCGGCATGATTACTGCTGAGTGCGCGAATTCTTGACTTTGTCTTGTGAAGTGCTCATCCACAGAAAGATTGCACCTTCTTTTTCCTCTACTCCACTTAAAATTAATCCCTCTCTTTTACAAAAAATAGTTGATCTCCCCTTAAACCTTGGTTGTCCCGTTTTTGGACCTTTTTCTTCTTCCCAAAGATTAAAGGCAGCTTGTGAATGAAATGAAAAATTCTGTCCGTTCGTATCCAGTGACCTTTAACCTACGTTTAGAATTCGGCGTCAAACGATAAGTTTGTAGCTCAGAAGCGATGTATTGCTGCTATAATCATGTTTTTGTAAAGGAAAAGAAGGGAGACTGGCGAAAAAGATAGATTTTCTTCTCTTTTTGTTTTGGGAAAATATGCTTTAATTATGGCTTGCGATTTTCCTTCGCGCGTAATGAATTGAAAAATTGCCCCCTGTACCTTTACTCTTAGCCCACGCCGAGATATTATCTTAAACCTCTTGCAACATTTCCATTAACGTTCATTCCGATTGCGTTCAACTTCACTCATGGATCGAATTAAGATCGACCGCGTGCACAATCGATTCTCTTCACCTTACTTTGTATCCATGGTCCCGCTCACATGTAAACAATGGCACGCTGGTCGCTAAGCACTATAAGAGCAGTTGAAGTGAGGCTGGAGCCTGTCCGGTCTTCTGAAAACTGTCCACTCCCATGCATCATTCAATGTGAGAAAAAGTGCAAAATTCGATTGAAATAAAGGTACTTACCTACATTTTGAGGCGAAAAAGCTCTCAAATGGGATTCAAGTAATTTTCTACGCTGCAGTCTCATCCAAATTATGTGAGCTCAAGATTTTGTGTTGCGATTCCCAATATATTTAAATGAATCGCAATTCTGGAGAAGATATAAGCATGTAAATTGTTTACACTTCAGTGCATTGTACACAAGTTAGAGTCGAGCGTAATAGCCGTTAATTTGTTTACTGCTATGGCGGTCAACTTACAGAACTTTGATATGTTTTTAGAGAAGAATGGGGTTGATTTGAATTCGAAGTCCCATCTAGCAGAAATTAAAGTCTTTTATTATTTGGGGAATAAAGAATTCCTATAACTATCCGTTCGGCAAAACATCCCTCTCGTTTTAAATGTTTACTTGACTACGCATATATTGTTGCCTTTTTCCGAGTCGTATACAAGAAATCTTCTCAAGTCTTTACTGGGTGAAAGTTTTTGACCTTCATAACAAAAATTGTTGTAAATTTAACACTGATTTCAATGTTAAAACACCGGCTCAATGCCATTTTATAGGTCCCAGACTTATGAAATAGCATGAGCTGCCTAAACCCGGATCGGTTAAAATAAAAAAAAGTGCGCAGTTGGCCATTATGTTTTATTATGAACATGCCTTTCCCAAAGGCGATTGTAATGGCGGCTACACCTTAGATGCACGTGAGTGACGTGTAGACGTGAGGCAGTGACGTGAAATGATTTTGGGTGAAGAAATTGAAGGGGATGTCGATGGAGGCACCGTCTTTCCTCTTCGGCTTCCTCGATCGACTGAGATTGTGGATTGGTCTTCTTCCTTATTGATTATCTTTTTTCTTTGCATCCTCGTTCCCAATTGTGATCGTGGGTGAGACTTCAAAGCAAAATTGAGAAATAAATTGCGAATTGGTGAGCCGCTGCTATCGGAGAGAGACTGAATAATTGGGGATTAATGTACTGCTGATGCTAAAAGGGAATTTTCCCTCTATCCTCTAATAATTGCGCAGATCCTCGTCGCTTAAGTCCCATTGAAGACTCCCATCTCGACGGTTTCAAATGTTTCCGGGATCCGGGCCATTTCATTTTTATCACGACAACTTTTGGGAAGATACCTTCTCGCCAAGATACCACCACGGAAGAAAGAGAACTGTGGAATGAAGTTACTGCTTTGAAAATGCCAAGAAATGTGCTTCTGAAGGGTCAATTTGATCATCAATCGATATAAACATCATTATAATACATGTCACAGAGTTTTGGAGAATTTAGGTGATCGTTTTTACGTCATGGTCTTTGAAATTTAGTTTTAATTTTAGTAATTTTGTAAATCTTGTAATTTATCTGTATACTGATTCACGCGAAATTTGTTCCACGCAAAAGTTTGAGGATGCTAGCGAGCGCATGTTTGTCCAGGACCAAGCCAAGATTGCTTGAAACGGTCCATCGATAATGCACTGAAACTGATATGATTTGTACACCGCACAGGATGTTGGTACCAACATCAGAATCATTAATGCCTCGTTCAGATTACGATTGTTGCAGCAATCGTTGGAACTATCGTGCAGTCACACGAAAATCTGTGCTGCCCTCTAGTGCTGACATCTTAAGTGAACGGGAAATTGACGGTTAACCCATTAATGCCCAGAAGATTTTTTTCAAAACATTTTACTTTTTTTGCTTAAATTTTGATTAGACATCATATCTGATGTGGAAAAAATGTTTTAAAAAATCTCTAACATTTGCATAGTACTTAATCCTATACGTATCTTAAGATACATCTGGGCACTTAAGGGGTCAAAAATGTACATTATCATTTAATTAACTGTGTTGAAGCACTTTTTCCTATATAATTCATTACTCATGCCTTCATCAGTAGTTTTTAATTCACGAATAAGAATTATTATGCATCAAATAATATAATCTTGAGTATTATTATAATATTATTACGTGAACAATTTACATTTAATTTTGAAATTTTACAGCAGTGTGTCCCTGTATCCCAGTTTTTTATGCCGTAGCCATCCCTGTACAACTAACTGATACATCCGTTTTTTCTTTTCGTTAACAGAATAACAAACAGGAGTTTTCATTTTATTATGTCTGCTTTTGGTAATCATGGTATCTATGTATTTATCATTGTCATAAATTATTCGATTTAACTAGAGCAGTCCCCCTTTTGATTTTTGGAATGCAGCTTTTTCTGGAAGGTTATATACACTATTGATTCTATTTTCACGAAATGTTCCAGTGCCACACAAGCTCCTTCTAGTCAACATTCTAAGCAGCTTTTCTGATGTGAATAAGTTGCCAACAAATATGTTTGTACCTGGTAGTAATTTACAATCATCCACAAGTCCTAAACTACATCTCCTCCTTGACCAAGATCTGTTCTCTGAAGGTTGGCTACAGCATGATAAAGGTTGACTTGATTCGGAAATACACCATAATTTTAACCCAATTCTTACTCGTTTCCCTCTAATACATTGCTTGCATCCATATCTACCATAGTAGGGGTTGAGTGATTCCTCCACCAAACAGTATTCTCCAGCGCTTGCAATTTTGAAAGTCTAGTACAAAATCTCAAACAAAAGTTGAACTTTACATAGCCTATCCTTGCCATCACTCTCCCCATTATAATAATTATCTGCCAGATGCAGAAAACTTAAAATTTCTTCAAACCTGTCCCTTCGCATTGACTGAGAAACTATTTCAATGGCGCAGTCTAGAGATGACCTCCGATAAAGCCATCGACTAGGTAGACGGTGATAACCTGAGGGTAGAAATATTCCAAACACTATAAATCTCTTCGATTTGTATGTACGAATAATGTACTAACATTTTATACAATTGCTCAGAAAATTGTCTTGAATTTTTCTGCTGACAGCGTTGATGGTAGAGCTATTTCAGATTTGTTTCACCTCTGCTCTATATTTAAGGTACGTCTTCTCTTCTCAGCGGTAAATGGGAAGCATATATAGCAAGGGGTGTGCAACAAAAGAAACAAAAAGTTATTTACAAAAGAGACGGTTGAGAAGTTTTTAAAGCACCAATTCCTCCTTATGTCAGGTATATCTTTCGCAGACTAGAACTTGAATACAAAGTACAAGTTTTGGGTGATGTAGTGTAGTACATAGTTTCATTGCCAATGTTCACCAAAGATACTTATTTCCTACACTGATTTCCAGCTTGAAATCTGGATTTCATTGCCAGCGGTAAGTTTAACGAGAAAAAAAAAGTAATCAGTCCATTCCACCGTCGACGATACAGAATACAAGTAATGCCAGGACAACGGCGGATACATATGGGGGGCGAAGGGGGCGCGCGCCCCCCTCTTACATGGCCGCCCGCATTGCCTAACATTGCAGAACTACAATTGTAACTCTTTCATCATAAGATGGCATTGCCTTGTATATATATGGCTATAATCATTTTAAATAAAAATTTCCTAAATTTTGCATGTGACTTGATTATTTTTCATTACAATACAAGTAAAGGTAGCTCAAGATATCTTTTGCGCCCCCCTTGAATTTTTTATGTATCCGCTACTGTGCCAGGATAAGCCACTTGATATTGCGAGTATTTGCGCTTCCAGAAATCCAATACTGATTCATTTTACCTATACTTCCAATGAGGGTACTTTAATTCAAATGATAATACACCACACATCTGAGAAAATACCTGTTTTTGCTGTATTTACCTAATTGTTCAATATTATGAATCATGAAATGGCAGAGATATAAAATTGTCTTCGATCTATCACATAATTAGGCTTATAAAATAATTATTTAATTATTTTATTAATAAACAGATTTAAGCATTCCTCTAAGTCAAAACTTGAATTTTTAGTGCCACAAGTGCCCAGACGTATCTTTAGATACGTCAAAACTTTACTGATTAGCTTTGGCATGAGCTGGAAAGAAAAATGAATCTCTTTAAAGAGATAATATTCCTTATACATTTAAAATAAAACAGATAAAAACTGGATTCAGAAAACTCAATGCTTTATATGAAAATTAAATTTTCACATGACCATAGCGTAGCGGTTTCTAAGTAGTTCATGACCAGCCATATGTAAGTAAGCATAACAATTGCAAATATAAGCATAAATAATCTAAATCACTTTTATACCATTTGAAGACTTTCTTCTGTCATACTACGTAAAGAAATTGCATAAAAAACAAATTACAGAGTATTTAGGAATTTTTAAAGTATGACGTATCTAACGATACGTCTCGGCATTAATGGGTTAATAAAGCTGTTGAGGTATGGAGGGTTGAGATATTACCCTGTTCAACGCCTATTTAACGTATAATTATTATTCCGCCCATATTCTTCCTTGCTTGGACAAATTCATGAATAAAATAGAGCGATTGGAGCTTCTCGAACTTTTCGTCCTTCTCTTGTCGCTTCCTCTTCCCAGAATCCTCTGGATTGTTGATAATGCCTCGTTCACATTACGATTGTCCGAGCGATCGTCCTGACGATAGTTGGCTGAACTAGCCGTGTGAATGCATGTCCTGACAATAGTTGACGTAGTTCCGAACGTTGGCACTTTACAATGATTTGGCGCTGGGAGACCGGAAACGGAAGCGACAAGAGAAAGACGAAACGTTCGTGAAGCTCTCTTCGCTCTATTTTTTTCATGATTTGTCCAAGGAAGGAAGAAAATGGGCGGAAGAAAAATTATTCGTTACATACACGTTGAACACAGTAATATCTTGACACTGGATACCTCCACAGCTTTGCTAACCGTCAATTTCCCGTTAAGTTTAGATGTCAGCACTAGAGGGCAGCACAGGTTTAAACCATCGTCGTGTGAATGCATGATAGTTCCAACGACTGCCGGAACAATCGTAATCTGAACGAGGCATAATACTCTACAGAGTTGAGACCCTATGAGGGAGTAGTGTAGAGAATTGCTATCCAGAGGACTCTGCCTCTTCCGGTCACACAGCACCTAACCATCATAGAGTGGATACGTTAGTAACTACGTGAACAATTGTCGAGACATGCATTCACACAACTAGTTCTGCGAACTATCGTTGGGACGATCGCTCGGACAATCGTAATCTGAATGAGGCATGACTTCACGCTAAATATTACATTTTTTACTTGTGGATTCCGTTCACAACATGGTTGTTGTGCGTTGCGCATGCGCATAGCGACTCGTAAGGCGCGTGACGCCAGTGATCCAGAGCAAACTTTTCATGAAAAAATTTTGATATTGGGACCAATTCATTCCCATTGCAGCGCTTCTGCCGTTTAGATGATCCAAGGCAGTCCCTTCCTGAGTCATACGATCCTTGGTCTTGTGCAAGGCTTCACGACTAGCTCCTGTTTTGAGCACGAATGAACTGAATGTAGGACCTTGATATTGAATAGGTCCTATGAACAGAGAAAAATATCAACGTCTCATGTTTGTAACACCGAAAATAATAGTAAATGTGGATAAAAACGTTAAAAAATATGTTAAAAATAAAAATAGCGTAAAATAGATTAATTGTTAGATCTGGAAAAGTAATTTTTGAAAAAAGAAGCTCGAAAAATCCTCCTTATCATGCAAAGAAACGCAATGCAAGCTAAAGTTTCAATTGCTGAGACATTTCATGAAAACTGTAATGCTTCTGCGTGCGATTATATTTTAGAAATTTGTGGTAAATTTTACGTATGAAATTGGAGATAAACAACAATTTCTTAGTGGCTACGTCTTGCGGGCTCTGTGTGGTTGGCTAGAGCGAAAAGAAAGCTAGGTTGTATACGGACCTCGATCGCTTTCTTCGCCAACTTTGGGATGAGTCCCTCTGGGTACACTTGATGGATGCTGAAGCTGGGCTGGTCCACGGAGGCCAGCCTCCGGATCTCCTCCCAGGCATCTTCGCCGTACGCAGCCTTGATGAACTCGGACAGGTTCTCCAGCAGCAGGCCATACATCGTCCCGCGTCCTGGTGGGCAGGCTGCCCGCCGCTCCTATCTGCCAACAAAGGAAACAGAAACACAGGCGTCAATTACTATAGGAAGCATCATCTCCAGGAATATTATACATACAGCAGCATTTTGACGGTTTCTACAGAAATTATCAATAAATTTTCCGTGATATTCTTGTACCTAAATGGTGGCATTCATAGGAAAAAAATTAACGTGGGATCGTATGGAATTATCGCGTAAATCAGCTTGAAATTTTGGAACGCGCAGTGTAGTAGTCTTTTTTTCACGAGTTGTCATCCGTGTTTTGCTATCTCTAACGAAGAGTCGTGGAAGAAGACATCTCAAGGTGAAAAATGACACGGAAATAATGTAGAATTGAGAAGGAAACTCCGGAAAAGTTATCGACTCAGCAATCACAAACAATTAAAATACATTCCATTGCCTTGTTTACCTACCTACCGTTACCATTACCTTGTTTGCATACCTAGGCTGTCTGAAATTCCCGCACTCCTTGTGTTTAGAGGTTAGCCTAAACTTTCTGTGCGACTATTTTCAACATTGTAGGTAAAATCCCTCTTTTATACTCTCATTATTGAGAAATAATGAAATGATACTGGTGGCGTCATTATTACAAATAAAAATTTCAAGGTATAAGTCTAAAGCTGACGGAAAAAGATAAAACACGACATATCTAGCGGGAATGATGCGTACTTTTTATTTCTTAATCATCTTTTGAGGATTTAATATGCAATAATGCGCCTGTTTTGTTTATTGTGAGTTTTATCATAAATTTAATCTGGAAATGCGATAGGTTTCGAAGCTGCTTGGATCGAACTTATGAGTAAATGGTGGTAAGAAACTGCTTTATCATAAAAATGGTGTCTTTTAGTCATCAACAACTCTTTATTTGACGTAGTCCAAATTGTGAGTTGTAAAAATTGTTCCATCAAATGCAAACTACACAAAAGAGGATATTTTTTCGTTAAATAATTAAGTAAATGTGTAAAGTGGAAATGTTCATATTTGAAATTTTGTTCACTGGATGATTATTCATACTTGAAGTACATATATACCTATACATACATATATACCATATATACCCTAACATTTTAAGGTGATAAAATGGGCTTTACGTCCGGAAAATAGAAAAAGTACTACTCGTAGAGTAGGAGTAATTTATACTCCAAAAGGGGATATTTTGTAAGCCAAAGAAATTCGTCATCGCTGTGGTCACTTTCCAAATGAATAGACTCGGTCGTTTTTCCCGTCTGAAAGCCATGAGGAGGCCTGAAGCACGTGTCTATAGAGTTCCCTAGCTATCAGTTTCGCATTGAGCGGTTGAAAAGAAGGTGAATTGAAACGGGAGGGCCGTCTGGACAAAATAAGCGTCGGTGTGTCTCACGGGCGAAAGATCAGGTCATCTGATTGGACGTGCCCAGAGAAACTTTGAACCTCATTGTTGGGAAACCAATTCGGTAGCTGCGAAATGCGTTATTTTCTGACGCAATAATATGTACCTACTCGCCAATCTGGATGCTTTTCTCTGGAGTTGGATTCATACACTCTGCTGAAAGGACGGTCGTACTGATTTCATTTGCGATGGGGGTGTAAAGCTACGTTCCCAACAACTTAACTTGGTGTAACTTAACCGATCATCTCTTAAAGTGCTAAAAGTGTTGTACTCCACCAAAAGCACCTCAGGCTGTTCGTCTGTAATGAAAGCAATTTGCGAGAATTTTCAATAAATTGTCAATAATAGACGTACATACATTTCTTGCAACTGGGCGCTTTTTAGATACATTTTTTATTTTCTCAGAAAAAGACACAAAACAAGTCGAGTTTTTCTGCGCTTAGTTTTTGTGGACTACATAACGCAATTCTCAATTTTTGAACTCCATAAATACGCCAAGTTGTGCTAGAGGCATAATTATTTTCCCATTCTCACACTTTAATCCTGAAAAACTGGCATTTCACCTATGAAGCACATGCGTATTATATCACAGTGTCTTAGTTCTAATCCCGTATCTAATCATGTCCACCATTATGCATAGGAGCACGATAACCCTGTGGTTTTCGGAACCGATCGGCGGGTCACGGGTTCAAACCCCGGTGTAGCCTCCGGACGCCCTTTAACATAATCTCATGCGGCGAATGCGAATGGCCGTAAGGAAAGAAACTGCCCACTAGGGTGCCTCGTTTTGCCACTTTTTTTTAGGAGCGAATCGTAATACCCGGCAAAAGTTGCGTACCCGGGTGGGTATTACAGGTATGATTTTTTTTCAAAATCGGTTAATATCTTCTGTTCGCCATTTTGTCTTGAAATTTCGAAATTTTTAACGAAAAACTTAAAAAATGTAAATAATTTTAATTTGGTTATAGCAAGCACTCATTTTTTCCATTGGTGTATAGCAATGGTCTTTCCTTGATATTTAAGACCAAATACGTCAGCTCCATTCCTTTTAGTTATCGAGAAAATAACCTTTTATCGTGTCCCCGAAAGCAGTTTTATGGATAGGCAACCCGCAATGCAATTCTCTTCTTTACGCTAAGCATGCGAAAAATAGAGATGTTTTTCAGTCAAAAACGTGTAAATCATGTCTGAAGTTGTCAAGGGTAGTTACTAGGATGAGTGTATGCTCTTTTATGCCATCGCCGAATATATTGATCATATTTTCGTTTAAGAAGATATATATCACTGAAGTTTCTGCCAAGGTATGTGCCGTTTGGAAAAAAGCGTCTATTTTAGTAGTTACGTAAACCAGAGTACTTCAACTCATCTCACGCTACATGATGAAAATAATATGGCAAATTAAATCCTATAGGGTAAAACGGTATTTCAGATAACTTCGGATGACTTATACTAAGGAGGCGACGAAACCTTTTTATATAGACTTCTGTAAAATGCCAGCTTTCCCAATCGTGTCTGTCATAAGAAGAAAAATGATTCTATCCTAGAGTACCAGTTCCTTGTGGAACAGCGAGGTCCAAGAATAATCCGAATTGGAACTATTGGCATCCCTACGTTTAAAAATGCAAGAAAGGGCTGAACGTAATCATATAAATGAGAGGCTTAAACTCAAATCACCTGATTCAACAGTTGCCATTTTGGAATGATAGTGAATATTTTGACAATACTCAAGTTGATGAGAAAAACCGTGATGGGTAGTGCGCTAAGGATGTGGCATTCACCAAACCAAGAGAAAGAAAGTCCAAAGTCAAATTTAACTTGACTAAGACTGCCATAATTCACCAGAGATATAGAGTAAGTGGGGGTTGCAGCAAACATTACATCTACTGTACTTAACGCAGCTTTAGAAGCTGGAATTATAGTTCAAGAGCAATATAACGACATAACGTTAAGCAATATAGTTCTTTGCTATGACGGGACGATCACTATTGCGGATTGGAAGGGTGGTCTCCTGCGAAAATTGGAAGAAAAGTCGGGAAAACCTATGCAATGGGCTATTTACCATTTCCATTTCATTGAGTTGCCGTTTCAACTTCTCTCCGCCTACATTGACCGCACATTTTTCCAGCCCGTACTAATACACAGCTAACATAGTTTCAAAACTGCCTGAATGTGAAAAGCTGTCATTTCATCTCATAATTTGTGGCTTGCCAAACGACAGCCCAGAAGAAATTTGAAACCTTAATAAGGAACTGAAGTATTCAGTCAAGATACCCCAAGCCATAGCGTCTGGAATATGTCCTGAAGGGCTAGTCAATATGATTCCTGGGAAACTAAATATAGCCCGTTGGTTAACCACAGCTAACATAGTTCTTGGGTTATACATTTAGAATAAGAAACCTAGCAATAAACTCTTCGAAATAGTAACATTTATATAAAAGGCCACGTAGTGATGAAATGTAGGATCAGGACTCAATCTTCGTTCGCCGATGATGATCGTCACGTCTGTGATACAATTCATAGATATAGATACTTGCCAAGGAAGCACCAAGCATTAGTTTATTTATCCATCCACACAAAAGTGTTTCCCGCACTCCCAGAAAATATTCTTCTCGTTGTGATTAGTGATCGTCGACTGACTGTCCGGCAGGAGGCACAAATTAAAATTCTTAGAGCTATAGATCACGAAGCAGGTAACTTAAATCATGGCATCATATGCAAAATTGTTCCCCAGTTAAATTTTGAAGCCATGGATTATGAAGAAATGATTCATTGGGAAAGCACCTACGTTTCTGTTTCTATTATCGTGCTACCAGTTGTGAGGAATATATCATATGAAGAAATCGTTCAAAAACTGTCGTTTCCTGATAATAGTTCGCCAGAATAGTCATTCGCCGTATACCTCCACTACACAGTGGCAGTTGAACGGACAGTAAAGTTAGTCTCCGAAGTGGCTTCCCATGCATGCGGCAATAAAGCCAAGGATGTCGTTATCAGATCCACTTTGATTTCACCGCAAGTTCTGCCAAAATTTCTATCGAAATCTCAATTTTTCACAATATTTCCGGACGGTGACAATTCAGAACAAATGAACTGGTCTGCATAACGTTGTTGGTTGGTTGGGTAGAGGAGGCGGAGGAGCCAAAGGTGCAGCCACCTCCACGTGATGGGCTTTGGGTCACATGGCTAGATCCTCTGTATAGGTAAACGAGGAGCTCTGCATTTGCTTGATCATACTAAAAAAATCCCTTTCTGACCGCAGGGGAGGTGAATTTGACCCTTAACGGATATAAAACGGCCAAAGTGAATCCCGAATCATAATTTCCATTTTCACTGATATCTCCTTACTCGAAAATATGATCAATATATTCGGCGATGGCATAAAAGAGCATACACTCATCCTAGTAACTACCCTTGACAACTTCAGACATGATTTACACGTTTTTGACTGAAAAACATCTCTATTTTTCGCATGCTTAGCGTAAAGAAGAGAATTGCATTGCGGGTTGCCTATCCATAAAACTGCTTTCGGGGACACGATAAAAGGTTATTTTCTCGATAACTAAAAGGAATGGAGCTGACGTATTTGGTCTTAAATATCAAGGAAAGACCATTGCTATACACCAATGGAAAAAATGAGTGCTTGCTATAACCAAATTAAAATTATTTACATTTTTTAAGTTTTTCGTTAAAAATTTCGAAATTTCAAGACAAAATGGCGAACAGAAGATATTAACCGATTTTGAAAAAAAATCATACCTGTAATACCCACCCGGGTACGCAACTTTTGCCGGGTATTACGATTCGCTCCTAAAAAAAAGTGGCAAAACGAGGCACCCTACTGCCCACCCTACTCTGAATCTGTGACATCACACAGCTGTGCCTTAGTCGGGGGTGACCTCTAGCCTTTCAAATGTACACCACCTTTAAAGCTGAATCACTGTGTGATTTTCAACTGTGGCACAGAGAAAACGTTGCAGTAATGTTGCAAACATTACTGCGCATTACATCGCATGACTGCGCATCTGTGTGCGCAGCATGTCAAATTGTCTCAGCACATTCAAATCCTAAATGCGATGCAGCGAAGACAGGAGTAATTTCCGTCTCTCCCCTCAATGCTAGAAATAAAAGTACCCGTGGTTTATCTCGTGGAGAGCTCTGCACTCGCGAGTTCAAACTAACCTTCACGCTGAAACGGAGAGAAAATCATTGGGGTTGTTCCACCGTAAGTGAATATATTCCCCTTATCTTGTTCTCCTGTAGAGAGATTTAAGTACTAAACCATAATTGATCTTCCTCTTTTTTATTGGCTGGATATAGTTAATGGAGTCGTCATTCTTTTCAGAGTTGGCCTCGTTGCCAATGATTTTTCTCTGACAGGTTAAAAATTTTACTATATTTACATTAGCTGATCCAGGAATGCTTTCATATTTCTGTAACTCTGGTTATTTTCCTGTGCCATTTATTCTCTGTATTCAATCACGCTTATTATGACCTTAAATTTTTTTAAATCATGGTGCCCAATGTTACAAAATGTGCCATAATTTCTCTGTAATTGATTATGTTCTATAAATATAAATTTAGCTATAGAGATCAGTGAACTAATATAAGTATATTTTGCTTTATTCAGTGTGAGTTTTATATTTTTCGAACATTCATAACGTTTGAACCTGGGCTATTTTATGAACTATTCTTTTTCACAACTATTTCAACATGAATCTATATTTTTCGAAGTTGCTCGGGTGATATTTGTGCGGTCCCTATAAAAATTTGGCTGGTGAATTTGTGCCCATTCAATTTTGCTATTAGTAGATATGCTCGATATATCTTACATAGTGTTTCTACTTGAAAGCGCATGCCTTTTTACTTTACGTTCTCATCTGACCTTTCATTTTAATAAATATCCATCGAGGCTCAGTTGACATGAATGCTTTTTTCATCGCATAATTTCGTTTCCCATTTCACCTTTTTTCTCCTTCAATAATTTCCTGTTTGCTTGCCTTCTCTTTCCTAAAGAGATGTACGCATTTTGATGGTAAAAGGGCAAAGGTAGGTTTAATAATGATCTGCTTTTGACATTGGCTGAAATACCCGCGCCAATCCTGCTCGGGACATGCTCTTTCACATGTTCGATAATTATTTCTTATGCACCAAACTTTCTTTTAGTCTTCACGAACAGAATCCGTTGCAAATTCCCCGTATTATTTTGGGTGCATGAATTTCATCGATTTTGCGATGTAGGTATTTGTGCGCGCGGAACTCTATTTCACATTTATGACTATATTTACGGCGTATTCACCGGTTTTGGTATCATTTCAACTGTCTATCTTACCCAAGGATGGACTATTGCATTCACCTAACAACTTCGAATATACGCCTATTTCAAAATTTTCCACAAAATCCAATTTTTACCTTTGCCAATTACATGTAAAATTTTTGAGTTAAAATCGGATGAATGGTCACGGGTATACAAATGTTTTACAAACATAGATTTGTCGTCGGAATTTAAAAAAGAATTTTTATGTTAATCAATTCTTAGGTAAAATTTTCTCCCAGTCTGGCCAACACAACAACAATTACAATCATTTGTTTTACATTTCAGAAAGTCTTTTTTTAATTTTGACGACAAATCTACGCTTGCAAAACATTTGTATACCTGTGGCCATTCATCCGATTTTAACTTAAAAATTTTACATGTATTTGACAAAGGTAAAAAAGTGGATTTTGGGGAAAAATTTGAAATAGGGGTGTACATTCGAAGTTGTTTGATGAATGTCTTGTCAATGAGGTGGTACCAACGATGACCTCACCTTTCCTCAACCTCCCTCCTCCTCCCTTGAAAACCTTTCCCGATGACTCTGAATAGACATTCCGCAAATGAGTACCCAACCTCAAACCCCTCCCCCATTCCTTCTACATCTTACCCCACCCACACCTACCCTCAATATAAATACCTTGCTGTTCCTCAGGTTAGACAGCTCTCAATAATGATGCGTAAGCATTGAAACCTGTCGAGAAAGAATAAAAAAAGTGTGGAAAAATATGGACTATCCATGGACTTCCACAAAGTCAACTCGTCTACAATTAGTATGAGTCTGTCCATCCATTACCTTCTCCATGCACTTATGAGACTGAATAGCCGAAATAAGACGCATGGTAGAGTTTGTAATTGTGTAGGTGGATATCAACCGGTTTACTAGGTGTATGGCATTAAATAAATCAGAAAATTGCCTGCAAATTAATTTTTAATATTTGACTTTTAGATTTGAGCCGATGAAATATATCACCAAATAATCCGATATTCCTCTGATCATTATGGGTAAACCTTTCTCTCCGCTGGAACTCGGGTAAAGAATTAAAAGATTGAGGGGTTACAAGGGTCTTTCTTTCACCTGCTTGACCCCGCCTCTAGCAGAAAGAAAAGCTCTTAGCCTCCATGGCAAATTTTACTGCATAAGTGTTGATGGAAGACTTGCGACCTAGCTCTACCGCATCTGGTGGTTTAAAACAATTGAACGAGACGAATAGTTTCGATACGCTTTCGACTCGAAAATGATACAGTGTATCAGAACTATTCGTCTCATTCAATTGTTTAAAAAAAATGGAAATTTACATTGAGGTTATTCCGTGATTCCTAATTCGGGCTGCGATTCAGTTGATGCTACAGATCTAGCCAATTAGGGGCGTTTTTTTGAAATTCTGTCAGTTGCCACCTACAGCGTGCTATGTATATAGCAGCAGCACACCTGAACAGCTTTTCAATGGTCCAATTCCATTGTGTCATTGCTGTTGCCTCGAGATATGAATGAATCATTGAACAATTCTTTTGACGATCCAGCAATTCTCCGAATGTGTTAATTTTTATTCGGAAATAGCCCTCCAGATGATTCATTCATTCATTCTGAAGCGCACGATGGAACAGTTGCATCACATCGACCTCAGTCTTGCAACTCAAATTAAAAAATATGCCCAAGAGCGTAAAGATTTTGCTATCTCTGAATGCATGTAATTTATGTTTATTTGTTAGTATACTTTTCTTTATGCCTTTTCCAAATTTTTTCTCTATGGGTGATAATTTAGCCGAAAAATGCCAACGAAACAAAAGTGTACCGTTTAATCAACCACCAAGTTAATACTATGGAAATTATATCCCCATTATTCATATTTGACGATTTCTATCGCGGCAGAAGTATGAGGGAAATGTTAACATTTTCAATTAAGTTGTTTTACTTATTTTTCAATCGAAACAGTCGGGTTTCTATCAGCGTAAAATGTGACTTATGGCGCTTGGAAAAGTTGCAATTTCAACAGTTAAATAAATATGAATTCGATACAAATATTTGTATTCCGGAGTACCCCGTCCAAACTATTGTGATACTGAACTCATCTCTGAGAATATTTGTGACTTTTTGGATTCCGTTAAATCAGTATTGTATATTAGAGGCGTTGCCAGGAGGTTTTCTTTTAATTTTTTTCATGATTCGCTCCATTTAAAAGGAGGCTGATAGTAACAAACTTTCGGTGAAGTAAGTCAGTTGTTACATTCTTGTTGATAATGTGATTGCAAAGTGTGTATTGAATACGTTTAAAGTGTTTGCAAAAATCATTGCTATCATCCTTCATCCATATTCCATGATTTGTAAAAAAATAAAACAAAACGAACCTGTTACTATTTTTTTCGCCATATTATAACTGCATTCGTAATGAATGAATTCAGGAAATTAATGAATGTTTTTAATTTGCTAATATTTTATCTGTATTACTAAAACAATTACCCGCGAACTAGCTTGTGGTTTACTATTACGGATTCTCCCGTAAGTGCTCTTAAAGTGTGAAAATTCCTCAGAGAACAATTCATTTGCAGAAAGCGAAGTGCGGATCCGAATCTTTCGAATTCACGACTGGTGTTCTACCACATTAAGATACAAAGGAATCTCATTTTATCTGCGGAATCGGGAGATCCGATTTCGAATCTTTTTGGAAGCAAATGAGTAATCTTCTGAAGAATTTTTGCAATTTAACTGTTTTCTGTCAGGGATTTGTGCTGAAAAATATTGAATTGCTGCATGATAGTCAAAGAACACTATTTAAATACGAAAAAAGAAACAAAGAGATAAGTTTATTAAAGGGAAAATACGAAACATTTGTGAAATAGTTTTTATTCTCTTGTAAAAATTGATTAAAAGCCAAATATTTTCCAGGAGATTTTATTGCACCGTCAATGAACATTTTATCTGATAAAGTATCTAATTTGACATTTCTCATTTTTAAGCGTTCGAAATGAGGAGTAAAATATTGTAAACTTAAGGGACTTGTTTTCCATTTGAGGGCGAGAAAGTGAAGAGAAATTTCGCCTCGCAGCAGCGAGCCCAAGGGCGGAATCAGCGAGCAAACTCAAATTTTCAGTTTTTCCGATCAAACTTAAAATCAGCGCGGAATCGGTACGTTCTTCATGTAAGGCATCTGTGGAGAATACAGCGCTGCGGGTGAAGAAGAATGGAAGCAGCGTGGGATTAGGTGACTTGAGGGGATGGGGACTTGGAATTGAAATCGTTGAAGGGCTTCCGTCTCAGCAGAAAAAATGAAGGCGTTCGAAGCGCTGCGGTTTCTCTGGCAACGGATCCAAACGGATCTCTCAAGTATCCAAAAACCCCGCCCACCGGCCTTAGAAGTCTGCGATTTCGCTTGCGCACTTGTTGAGTTTGATTGTACGCGAAAAGTTGGCATAGAAGGAGATGAATACAATACGCCTCTGCGGTTACACACGAGGCTACTTTCTCCTTGTTCGTGTGACCTGGATATCAGTCCTCAATGTCGATATTGAGTGCGATAAATGGCTGAAAATTTAGAGATTGATATATACCCTTATGCTAATATGTTTTCATCCAATCAGGAATCATTGTATTAGTTATTTCTGGCATCGCTTTCATTAGTATTTTTTTGCTAAAGTTATTATTACTCAAAATTTACGATATTATTTCCCTGCACAGTTATAGGTTACTGCGAAGCGTAAACCAAAGTATGTCTTACTAAAATGTTGTCAGTCCTTGCATCGTTAATTCCAAATCGTCTAATCCTGTATTTCACCGACATTCTGCTAGAGTAATAGTGTGGGTGCTCTCTAGCAGGGCTGATAGGCTAAAGGCAGACTGAAGAGATTTTACTCAAACATATTATTAGAGGATCTCTTTCTTTGACTTAAAAAAACGTTAGGATTGCCAGAGTTTATTTCAGAAGTCGAAGCAAACCATGAGATATTTCACTAAGGAAAATGTCGTCAACAGCTTTGAAAAAAATATGTACGATATAATTCTCACCCTTCTATCCTCTTTTCTCTTAGCCAAACTACATAGCCCAACATCATATATAGCCCAACTACAGCCACAAGAATCCTCTCCTCTTAAATTGAATGAGATCTCATGATATGGAAACGGAATCCTGATCCTCTACTGGATAGTCTAACACCAAGAGCTCTAAGAATAAGGCAAGAATAGGTACCCGTGCGAATAAGAAGACTAAATTAAAGAAATAGAATGTTAAAAAACGGTATCCTGATTTGAAAAATCGAATTTCGTCTCGAGTCAATGAGATCGATTCATGGCCCAATAAAGCGGAATGCTGTCCCAGTTAAGCAGAAAAACTCTAGTATATACTTCAATTGGGTTCTATTCTTCAATATCTGCCACAATGAAGTCGATGCCATTAATAACCAATGACCCCGTCAACCGGAATTCACAGTATACCACATTCATGACCATAATATCATCAGCATTGCGGCATAACAATTACAATTATAAGTTTTCTTCCAAACCCTATTTCATTATTTGCAATCGATGCCGAGATAAAAACTTCAGATTCAAGGTGTTTTGAATTTCTGGCTGTACAATAGTTATCCGTTAAGAAAAGAGTGGTTTCCTATTGTTTTTTTATTGGCTAAATCGAAAGATTATTACTCCTGGAGTACGTATTTCACGCTTGTAGATTTTTTAATGACGATTTCTATTTTTCGCGATTAAATTAAAAGTGAAAAATTTCAAGCGCGCGAAAACACGACGGCTAAGTATGAATGCTGGGAAAACCCCGTGTGACATCATTCTGGTTCCCGCTGCCACAAGTGAGGTGACCTTGGGGCGAGGCTTTGAGCGCTGATACGACGCAGGATGCTAGCAGGTAGCAGAGTACCCTCCTAGCCGGTAGCGCTTGGCTTAAATAAGGATTATTAATACCTTATCAAGCGAAGAAAACTCTCCAACCTTAGCCAATTTTAATATGTGATTATTAAGACATGTTTCCCTGAGCTCTGTGCCTCATGCATGCATTGGTAATCTCAGACGATGTAAAACTCCTATGCACTCGTATAGAAACTAGGTCACTGTGACGTCACGTGGAGTGGCATCGCATGGGCGCCAATCTGGCCTTTTTCAAATGAGGATAAAATTGACCATTGCCATTCGTTTAAACTGGGATTTCTAAAACCAAAAAAATTGTATATTATGAATACACTAATGGTGGGTAACGAATCGCAATTAATGTCTTTCGTTTTCTCTGATGATGGAAACTACCCTATTAATATTGGATAAGTTAGTTTCTTGCATTTACTCATCCACGTGTGTCCAGCTTCAACTGATAGCAGCGGTTAATGTTAAAGAACGCCTTATAGTTTACTTTCTCTTGCCTCGCGAACTCCCCAACCCCTGTTCCCTTTACCCCCTCACCCTAACTTCGCCTCTCCTCGGTGCTCACTTGAATTTCGAAATATCGCCGTAGCGAGACACCGAAGCGACTTTATAAGTTCTCGGGCGCCTGATGAAGAGAAGCCCTTGTGACACTTACACACCTCATTGTTCCGACGTCGAGGCAGAATTTGAGAATTTGAGATTGTGAGCCTCCATGATGTTTTACTCAATGCATGGGCTCTTAGCTCTTTCTCTCATTGTTTTCCCAGTTGAGAGAAGCTGAGAACCAGGATAGAAAAGAGTGATTTTATTTGGCTTCTGCGCACGTGGCCTAGATTGAATAACTCTAACGGACATATTTTCCGAACGGATATACATGGGAATTCATTTTTCTCCCGCACCATAAAGGACTTCAATAAACGCTCTTCCCAACTTCGTTAGAGCACTTCATTTTTTTAAGCTGTAAACGGCTGGTGTCCTAACACCCACTGCCACACACCTCTTAGGCGGCTTGCGGGGTATTATGTAGATGTGGATGAACTCTCAAGTCACGTGATCAACCCCCACCTCATTCACGACGCACGCAAAATAGTGTGAATTTGTGAATACGACGTGTCGATAGTATTGCCTGAATGGCCTTGGTGAGGTTTTTTTGTGTAACTAATTGGTATTTTAGTTCAGAAGATCATGGGACCAAGAATGAAATGACATAAACCTAGATCACGTGATGGATATGACGGGTCTGATTGGCTGAGCATGGAGATAGCGTTTTTTCACGTTTTAATTTCCATTGGAAATTTTATTTGCATTAAATTTAATGTTCACAAAGAGGGAAAAGTGTCAAGATTTAATAAAAATATTTATTATTTGCATAGCCTTTGCTAACTTTCTCCATTTTCCTCATGGTATTAACACTTTCGATACAGTCGCAACAAGTGGGACCCTTTAAGTGCAGTGGGTGGTTAGCAGCTCTCCATGTGGCGGGGGAGCGTAACTAAAGAAATATGCTTTGATTTAATGTATAAATTATTTAATAATACGCTTCAAGAATCGGCATTATATCAGGTAATGTGAAATCCAATGTTTTTAGCAAATAATGAAGACAGATGGTTGTTAATCTTTTTAAATATGTGGCAGACTCCGGCAACTGTTGGAAAATTGATAATCCACTCTATATATTTGAAATTAATTTCAGATAACTTTGTTGAGACAAAAAGTCATAGCCAGAAAAATGTAATATTTGAGAGGCTTATCATTTTTTACTCTATATAGCCCAAAGAGTATGGGGAGGCTCCCGGAATTCTTCTTAATCACTCCATGGAAACCTACCTTAATCGGGAGAATACTTTAATTAATTAATTAATAGCCCCAATTAGCTTACGAAAGATATGTTGTTAGTACCGCTGTTATATTCACTCACCGCCAGAGGCGCTAGGATCGGCGCCCTCCAAGTCGACATAGGGAAAATTACATGGGCCGACTCGATATTTTCGGCTGTGGTAGTAAGGATAGGTGGGGATAATGATGAAAAAACGTTTGCGTGGTCCACATTTTTTTTACTCACCACTTTTCTCTTGCACTTAAGTTCGGTGTTAAGGACAGTTGGAGTTTCAATGTTGGCCTCCGTTTTTGGTTACTGCGTTGCCAGCATTCATCACATTGCTTATATTTCCTATTTTATGAGATTTTAGTCACGTTGTATTTGAGGCGATGTTCAAATGTTCATAGAGGCTATTTTTAAAGCTTCACATTGCTAGATTTTTTCCAATTCCCGTATTAATATGGCCAGGCTCCTCATTACTCGTAGTTTCAATGTCGGCCTCAAATGTTATGAGTATTGCACAATTAGATTGAATAATAATAATAATAATAATAATAATAATGATGTAAACAGTAATATTTCTATAAGCAAATTGATTTATACAATATTTATAACTACATTTAGAAACTAGGTACCCAACTAGGTTTTTAGGTTTCCAACAGAGTTTTGCATGCATTGCTCAAAAAATTTAAGGATACGAAAATCTCCTCAGCGGAGATTGGCATCTTGATAGCTTTAGATAACTGTCTTATAGAAAGATAGATAACTGTCTTAAGCCCTAGACCGGAAATTGGTGGAACTGGGTTGGAATCCCGGTCACGGCGGATGTTAATTTCTCTGCGGATTTTTCGCACAATTTGTGCATTGCGGGTGATTCCGTAAAAGTTAACACCGTGGCTAGCCCTATATACTTAAATGTATGGATATTTCATCATGTATAAGAATATTTGAAGAAAAAATACAATCTTTCTTTAACATAAAACTTGACTTTGGCAACAAAAGAAAAAAATGTTAACGAAGCACATTTTCAGTGTTGATGTAAGACATTAATCATTGGTTAACCAATCTAAGAAAAGTCGTATAAAATTTTACCTCTTTAATTTTGTTTGGTAGCTAATTGTACCATTTGGGCCCGATGAACAAAAAGGATCTTTTTAAGGATGTGAGGCGCACTTTAGGCATACGGACCCTGTAGCCTAAACGACATTTATTAGAAATAATATTTTTTTAAGAAATTAATGCTTGGAGTCAGAATTTCATCTTACTCTATTTTTGGTTCTGTTTTTAAATACCTAAACAAAATATTTGAATCGCGTCAAGAATATTTCAACGGAAGATTACAAAATATCATATTTATACCCTATCAAGATATTCTTATTGCCTTTTACCATGCACAAAGTCATTGTTACGCTACGAGCCCGGTATGAATTAGGATTTGGAAGTGATAATGCAATTGAAATATATATTAACAGTGCCATTCATAAGTTTTAATTTTGACCCGACTTTTTCTTTTCCCAGCAGAATATGTATTCTTTTCGTTAGCTACCGATTTCTCTGTCAAAAGTTCTGGAGGAATATTTCTGTATTTATTAAGTTGGGGTAACAAATTGTTTTCATAATCTGATTTCTAGTAAAACACATGTACTAAACTTATTTGGATTCATTTAATGTTAATTAATATCATATGCTTACTCCCGCTAATCCAGATGAGTGAATGAAGTGGCTCATGACACCAGTTTTGAGATAAAAGTTCATTGAATAAGGAGCGCATGAATAATGTTTGTTTTTTTCAGATTATTAAGAACCATTTGATTCGTCGCTCCAATGTTTGCCAGTGGTTTATGGTCTACTACTCCATTTTAACGGGGAACAAGAAATCTTCACTGAATCCTAATTTTTTCATCCACGTTGTATATAGTTGACTTTATATTAGCATGAAATCCACTCATTGAAGATGCTGTGCAATTTCAAACGCCCGCTTCTGCATCTGTATAACAAATTGACGTCAGATCTTTGAGTGCGTCTTTGCGGCTTCGGACCTCAAAGGGGTGACTTTTTGTTCGCTGCCTGTTTCTCTGTGCTGTGGATGTTTTTTGATGAGATGGATTCTTTTGAATGGATAAATTTATTCACTTAAGATACCTGTATACAATGAAATAAATAAAAAGATATGGTAGTTTTTCATAGTCCCATATCTTTTTAATTGCTTAAAATGGATTTTCACTAAGTTAAGCCTGAAACCATCGAGTTTATTGAAGATACCTCTAGTAAAAATAACCCTCGTGTTTGAAAGTTCAGGTCTGTAGCCTGTTAAATAATAGTCGAGTAGTATTTTGTGGTCATCGTCGGTCAGGTTGCAAAGGCCTATTTCAATTTTCAAGCCGAGAGAGTTTGTGAAGACGGATTTTCTCCTTCAGTCTTGCAGAATAATAATGCAATATGCTAATGGACAAAGACACAGGTTCAGTATTGCATAAGACAAATTATCAATACATCTCCATTTTCTCAGGCAGTATCACATATTTTATTTATAAATGATAAAAATCATTTCTAATAATTTTAGCTGATGGTCACTTAGGAAGTAGTTGTGTCTCCAACCCAGAAGTTGAGGGGAAAATTCTGGGTGCTGGCGGTTGTCTCAAAACCAGGGAATGGTGTTTTGTGGAGCGGCCGTTTCTGCAGGGGCAGTGACGCATCAGTGGGCGGTTGTTGAATTCGCCTGGCTACCCCTCCACTCCCTGGAAGAAGCCCTCCCCTCAAATGCTGTCTCGCCTTGCATAGGCAAGCCCTCTTTTCTGGTCGTGACCTGCTGGGAGTCACATGTCTTGTGAGGCATGAGATTTTTAGAGCAATTTTCTGCTGGTATTTAACTGGTAATGTTTCCTTTGGGATCATGAATTTACTATCATTGTTTTCTGTAATACCTCTGATTTTTTGAATACTCTACTTTGAATAGATATCGTACGGTAATAACTCGTAAATTGTTTTTGGCTACCTTTTTCTTGTGAGCTGTTTTTCTTGTTTGTGGAGTTTTTCGCTGATCCAGCATGTGACCGACGGTTGGAGTATTTCCCTTGTCTGGACTTACGTGAAAAATCAACCAGATTTTACGACGTAACGTTACATATTGGTAAAAAAAATCAATGATATTTCTCTCCTTTTAATTACTGGAATTAGCAATGCCACCATGATATGCCTTTAAATGAGAAACATGACAAATTTTCTCTTTCCCAGGAGAAACTTCCAGAATAACTGTTACAGGAGAGAGATACTTTTTAAGGACGAAAGGTCCGTTCCACAGAGGTTCCAGTTTTGCCATTTTCTGTTCACCTTTAGAACTGACAGGATGGTTTTTGCAGAGAACAAGATCTCCCACACAGAAAGTGATTTGGGAGTGAGATTTATTATAGGATTCTTTATACCTATTTCTGGCCTTTTTTAAATTAGCAATAACATGATTCAGGAAGACTTGTCTGTCATTATCGCTGAGATCATTCTCGAATAAAGATTTTGGAATGTCCCACTGATTAATTAAAGGATGCTTTAGTTCTCTGCCGAAAATTATTTTGGCAGGAGAATATCCACTGCTCTCATGTGAGGCAGTGTTCAGGGCGAAATTTAAGTCAGCCAGCATAGTGTCCCACATATGGTGAGCATTATTGCACAAAATAGCAAGTGCAGATTTTAGATTTCTATGCAATCTCTCTACCTGATTAGAACATGGATAGTATGGAGAAACAAAAATTTGCTTAACCCCCAGTTGCAAACACATCTCCTTAACGGCATGAGATTTAAAAACTTGTGCATTATCAGACACCAAATATTTAGGAAAACCGAATTTCGGGAATACTCTTTGAGTGAGTATTGAAACAACCGAACCAGCAGTAGCCTTACGAACTGGCTCAAGAAAACAGAATTTAGAAAAACCATCAATAAGAGAAAGTATATATTGGTGTCCACCTTTAGTCAAAGGTAAAGGTCCCACAAAATCAATATAAAGTCTTTCCCAAACTTCAGAAGGATTGTGCGACGATAGCATGCCAGGAGGTGGAGCATTTCTGGGTTTACAAGTTTGACACAGATGGCATTTTCTGACCATGTCATAAACCTCTCTTTTCATATCCTTCCACCAAAAGTGTCTGCTAATAGGGAAGTGCACTAGTGTTTCAAATGTGCCAAACACATTTTTTAAATTAGAGTTCAGAATAACATAATGTCGCAAAACCACAGTTTAAATCCTAATAGTGAATACTTTATTCGAAATGACCGTCTGAAATATGGAAAAATTCAAAGGCCGCGAAAACGGGTGTCCATGTTGAATATTGGCCGTGACGTCACAAGGCAGTAGCAGAAGGCAGCTTCTACACCGTTTAGTTCTACCACATTGCATTGCATTGCATAGAAAAATTACAGAATTTGAGGGTATCCGTTTTTTGCTGTCATAAAATATCTTCAGAATATATATGTGGCTGCTTCTCTTTTGAGTAAACGACTTCATCATTGCGTAATATATTAATATTCATTTACGTGTCAACTTCAAGTTTGGAAAGAGTAGTACGAATAGCACATTGAATCTTTAATAAATGCATGATGGCATTTATTTTCCGCTGGGTATATTTTGACACAATGCCGTTTATCATGCCAAAACTTTTGTAGTAAGAACCGAGTCAAACTAATAAACCTATTTCAGACGTTTGCTGCAAGACTTATTCGTTGCGTATGTATTCACGCCGCGGCGTGAATACATACGCAAATGCCGGCGCGCCGGCCGGAACGTTCGCCCTTCGCAACTAGAATCATGGGATGTTAGCCTTATTTCCGAGCTGGCTGGTTGTTGCAATGGTTCGCTGTCCAGGATGGGTTCAAGAAAAGATAATCTTGGTTGGGAGAAGGAAAATTCCAACGATTTATAAATGGTATACCAAACTTTGATGTAATTATGGCTACTGAATTTTTGAATAAGGAGGGCAGGTTCAACGCTCCATAGAAATGCGAGACGTTAAGGCTAACAAGGGGAGACCGCGTACCTTGCTGCATCTTTTTCAATTAGGGCGTTAGTTAGGCTGTAATTAATTAATTTTCATGCGTGACTTTTTACAAGTTATATATATATAAATACAAAATGTCCTCTGATATCTAATGGGTCGGTTGGGGTAGTGGTAGCGTGCGCGATTCAAAGGATATATCTCACCCGAAGGACCGTGGTTCATGACTGCGTCATGGCATTATTTTTTGTTGTCTTCATTGTGATCATACGGCATCAAGCTTATCATTAATTATAATTGCAGCAATCATTGACATGAGACAATTTTTTTATCATCATAATGGCGTTTAGGTATTTTAGTAGTGTCATTACAAACGCAGAGATACGATGACTAAAAGGGTTGGTGTGCGCTCAAAATGTTAATTTTTTCTTTGCTTATACTGACCAACTTCCACATTAAAAATGAAAACCATTCTTGCAAGAGCACATATCATTAAAGGCTCGCGGCAAGCAACAATATGCGTACAGGCATAATTAATAAGAACACAAAGCGAATATAAAATGCCATATATCTCGAACACTTGTAATTCACATTACTCCAAAGGGAGTTTACTTACTCAGTACATACCTCAGTACCTACCAGTTTACCTCAGTAGCAGTGCAAAAGAACCATTCTGAAATATAATTTCAACTAACAAATAGGATGAAATAAAAGTTGATAACTCTGGGCCGGGCGCGCTGGCGTATAAAATACGTCAATCTTTGAAAACCAAGGATTTCGACATTGTACGTACATTCTCGGCTATAATGGTCTCGTGTATTCTTACAATGTACTTTGACTGCCTATATTGCGAGTTTTCAAAGTTCGAGGTATTGTAGCTAATTTTTTGGATCAGCAAGATGAACCTGTCACCAGTGGAGTACAAATTACGCCGCGCGACCTGCCGTGTACCTTTATATCAGTATCACCTATAAATGTACTAATTTCAACAAATAAAGATTAACTTTAACCAAAAATCGTTTGTTATCATATATGCACATATCATGGGCAAAGTACGCATTTTGCCCGGTCGTGTAAAAAAACAGTCGCGCCATAATTCTTTAACCAAACTACTTTCAGTTTATAAATTACGTAGGTATACGCGGAAGATGCTATATTTTGACTCAACACACTTTCTGATGTGACTGAGGTACCTATTAAGTAAATTATTATAATATAAATATCAATTTGATCTTGCAATACCTTCAAATGATCTTCAAAACAGAATATCATCGATAGGTAAGAGTCAGGAGCAGCCTTGAACCATTTATTCCGTATAGCTTGTGCTTAAGGCACGGGAATGAATATCTTCTCCAGGCTTTTGTTTCGACGTCGAGATGAAATTTGGAACAAAAAATCATTTATAATTCTATTTTGAATTCATGTTTTCGGTACTAGACGACATTTTTAGGAAGCAAACTCCACCGATTCCCGGAAACTCTCGCCGCGCTAAAGAAGGCGACGGAATTCAGCGATACTCCACTGGTGACTACTGCCTTGTGACGTCACATCTCAATCAAGATGGAGGCACTGTGTTTCAGCGCAACATGAAATTTTCCGACTTTCAAAACGGTTTAAAGTGCATACCCCAGATGCAGAAAATAAAAGTGACTATACTAATGTTTCTTTTTTAGGCTAAACTTTCAAATTCAGCAATAAAAAAAATTAGTGCACTTCCCTATCTTATCATAAGTTTTAGCCATGCCCAAGTGAGCAGACATACTTGAGCAGTGAAAATATTGAAAAATCATAGGCCTCAAGACCGTAGGCAAAACAGCTCTTCCTCGCTTAATTTTAGAATTCCCATAACATAATAGCTGTCCCTTCAGAAAATAGTTTTTGTCGTTCAAGGAATTATTATTAATCTGATTGAAAATATCCTTTAGAACGAGATCAGTTTTTTGGTGTTTTCGAATGTCGACAAATGACAAAGGCAATTTATGTAACACACAAGAATAAGGAACAGCTGTCTCCTTATGAGTGTTAGATTCCACATCTGATTGACTATTAGTAGATGAGGATGGCTGAATGCGAGAAAGACAATCTGCGACAGAATTAGATGATCCTCGAACATGATGCACAGTGAATTTATAAGAGGATAATTTAAGAACCATCCTGCCTAATTTGCCCAACTGCTTAGGATGAGAGAAAAGCCATGTCAAGGCACCATTATCAGTGTACAAGTGAAATGGTTTTACTTGTAAGTAAACACTGAATTTTTGAATTCCAAAATGAATTGCGTGACACTCCAATTCATAAGAAGAAAATTTACGTTCATGTTCCAAGAGTGCCTTACTAGCGAAAGCCACAGGGACAAAATCACCATTTACTTTGTGATTCAGAACGGCACCAACCGCCAAATTACTGGCATCGACAAATAAATGAAATTCCTCGTCAAATCGAGGGAAAGATAATACTGGTGGATTGGTGAGAGCTTTCTTCAACTGGCAGAAAGCCTCATTTTCAACGGCTGTCCATTGAAAAGGAACATTTTTACGTTTCAAGCGATTCAGTGGCATAGAAATTTCAGAATACCTTGGAATAAACTTGCAGTAAAACCCACAAAGTCCAATGAATCTGGCCACTTCCTTCACGTTTCTGGGAACTGGGAATTGTTCAATTGGTCTCACTCTCTCAGGATCAACTTGCAAGGTTCCATTTGTGATGAGATGGCCCAGAAAAGTGAGTGATTCCACACCAAGCTTAACCTTGTCCTCGCACACCGTCAAACCGGCACTGCGTAGTTTGTTGAGGACAGCATTAACATGAGATACATGGTCTTCAGCAGACTTGGAATAGATACACAAGTCATCAATATATGGATAGACACATGAATATTTCAAATCGCCCAATACTTCATTAATGAGACGAGTGAATATTTGAGGAGAATTTACAAAACCAAATGGCAATCTATTATACTGGTACACTCCGAACGGCGTCACAAAAGCAGTTAATTTCTTAGAATTCTCAGATAATGGTATTTGATGAAAGGCAGAATTGAGATCAAGAACAGTGAAATATTTTGCATCAGCAAGATATTGGAATGCATGTTCAACAGAAGGTGTTGGATAACCGTCTGATTTAACAACTTTGTTCAACTTACGGTAATCAACCACTAATCTTTCAGATCCATCCTTTTTAGGCACTAGAAAAGCTGGCGAACACCAGTTTGAATTGGAAACCTCTATCACTTTCTTATCAAGTAAAGATTGGATGTGTTTCTTCATTAAATTAGACTTAGGAGGTGACAACGAATAAGGATGGGATCGAATCGGAGTTGAATCTAGCAGTTCAATTTCGTATGTCATAACAGATGTGACCCCCAATTCTTGAGAAATCACATCAGGAAATTTTGACAATAAGCCCTTCAACTTATCACACAACGTGATTTCAGTGGACGACAGAACATGTGATTCGGACGAGTTACTAACTGGCGCCGATTTAAACGCTTCGCAATTGTCCGTAAAAGAAAAAAGAGAATTCGGGGCAATTTCAAAACTGACGTTCGCCGGACGAATAATCATCTTTGAATTACAAATGAAATCCACACCCAGTAACACGGGAAACGGGATTTTAGCTAGATAAAACACGTGGTTCCAAGAAAACTTGCCTATTGGAACCTTGAGTGAGACAGAGGAATTAATATGAAAAGGCTGCCCCGACACAGTGATTAAATCGACGTCAACATTCTTACGAATAACCTTTCTCCGGCAACATTTCAGAGAAGCAAAGAAATCTTCATCACACAGTGAAACTGAACACCCAGTGTCAATTAAAGCCTGGCATGGCATAGAATGAAGATTAATAGATAATATTGGCAATCGAGTCGAACACTTGTCACGGACACTCATCAAACTCACGGCAGGCTGAGTAAATCGTCGTCTTTTGCGACACTCGTTCACTTTGTGGCCAGGTTTATGACAGTAAGAACAATTAATAGGAAAAGAAACTTCCCTAGGCGCACTGGAAGAGGCAACAGAAGACGGATTCCTAGAGATACGATGGAAAGTGTTGGAATATTCAGCACAGTCCATTAAATGTTTAGAAGCCTGCGTGATAACAGAGTCCAATTCTACAAATGTGTTAGGCTGATTTGAGAACATAATTGCAGATTTTGTTAAAGGATTTAACCCTTGAATAATGAGTCGCACAATAGAAGACTCGGAATACTGCAAACCCAGCACCTGAGTGGCATTACGCACATAACACACGAAATCGTGGGGCGTTTCGCGAGGGAACTGAAATCTCTTAACTTTCGTAGTGATCAAGCGATCAAACTCTCTGTCACTAACAATTCTAGCCCAAACTTTTTCTGTGATTTGAGACCATGCGAGATTCAAGTTTAACATAGACAACCAAAAATGACGAGAGCTGGCAGGAAGTTTAGATACTACAAGGTACAATAACGTCGACAGAGGAACCAAAGACAAAGAAACGATTTCATTAACTTTTAATATGAAATTAAACCAATTCTCACTGTTTGACACTTCAAATGGCGGAAAATCACTGAGTAATTGTTTGACAATTACTAACCCTTCAGAAACTGGCAATGTCTGAGAAGCAGACATTTCGTGAGAGACGTGAACATCACTGCTTTCCTCGTGCGTTGGGCGAGGTGGAACCACTTCTAAAGAAGATTCCCGTTCATTATTAGAAACTTCACTTCCTACGGACACATTAGCCGTACCCCTAGCCTTACGATCCTCGCCCGTGGTTAAATAAGTTTTTTCGTACGGGTTGTCAGTACCTCCAGGCATTTTGAAAAGTGAAGTGACGATAACGAGAAAAAGAGAGAGAAAGAGCGAGAAATAAAACTATCTCTCATTACTGGAAGAATCCAATAGGAAAAGAGGGGTGCGAGAATAACTAGCTGCTATCCAAATTATCAAGAAAATTACGAAAAATGTCAAATGGCATATGACCACGAGGAAAAAATGTCGTGAGCACTGGTCACGTAATCCCACACGAACCAAAAAGCACTTAATGGAACATAAAATAACTCACTTTTAAGAGGAGAAACAACCAGAAACTGCAAAAAGTGGAGAAATAGTGGAGAATTGTCACCATTGTCCAGTACTCGGAGACCTCGACGAAAGGACAGGAAATCGAACCTCAACTCTGCTACCAATATGTAACGTTACGTCGTAAAATCTGGTTGATTTTTCACGTAAGTCCAAGCAAGGGGAAATCGGTGCTAAGGCCTTAGTATTGCACTTGGAGTGAGAAGTTTTACCATTGTCCTATCACAACTCTCTCTCCCTCCAACACCTCACCCCAGTATCTCCTTCCCCTCCATGTGTTCCAATGAACTATCCCTCTGATTCCTCTGATGTCTCCAACCCAGAAGTTGAGGGGAAAATTCTGGGTGCTGGCTGTTGTCTCAAAACCAGGGAATGGTGTTTTGCGGAGCGGCCGTTTCTGCAGGGGCAGTGACGCATCAGTGGGCGGTTGTTGAATTCGCCTGGCTACCCCTCCACTCCCTGGAAGAAGCCCTCCCCTCAAATGCTGTCTCGCCTTGCATAGGCAAGCCCTCTTTTCTGGTCGTGACCTGCTGGGAGTCACATGTCTTGTGAGGCATGAGATTTTTAGAGCAATTTTCTGCTGGTATTTAGCTGGTAATGTTTCCTTTGGGATCATGAATTTACTATCATTGTTTTCTGTAATACCTCTGATTTTTTGAATACTCTACTTTGAATAGATATCGTACGGTAATAACTCGTATATTATTTTTGGCTACCTTTTTCTTGTGAGCTGTTTTTCTTGTTTGTGGAGTCTTACCCTGATCCAGCATGTGACCGACGGTTGGAGTCACATGTCTTGTGAGGCATGAGATTTTTAGAGCAATTTTCTGCTGGTATTTAGCTGGTAATGTTTCCTTTGGGATCATGAATTTACTTTGATTGTTTTCTGTAATACCTCTGATTTTTTGAATACTCTACTTTGAATAGATATCGTACGGTAATAACTCGTATATTATTTTTGGCTACCTTTTTCTTGTGAGCTGTTTTTCTTGTTTGTGGAGTCTTACCCTGATCCAGCATGTGACCGACGGTTGGAGTCACATGTCTTGTGAGGCATGAGATTTTTAGAGCAATTTTCTGCTGGTATTTAGCTGGTAATGTTTCCTTTGGGATCATGAATTTACTATCATTGTTTTCTGTAATACCTCTGATTTTTTGAATACTCTACTTTGAATAGATATCGTACGGTAATAACTCGTATATTATTTTTGGCTACCTTTTTCTTGTGAGCTTTTTTTCTTGTTTGTGGAGTCTTACCCTGATCCAGCATGTGACCGACGGTTGGAGTATTTCCCTTGTCTGGACTTACGTGAAAAATCAACCAGATTTTACGACGTAACGTTACATATTGGTATACTAATAATGCAATATGCTAATGGACAAAGATACAGGTTCAGTATTGCATAAGACAAATTATCAATACATCTCCATTTTCTCAGGCAGTATCACATATTTTATTTATAAATGATAAAAATCATTTCTAATAATTTTAGCTGATGGTCACTTAGGAAGTAGTTGTCATACAGATTAGTACATTCATGAGCTTGCAAACTGAATTTTTGATCCTGAAAATGTACATTTAAGCAAAGCAATTTCGATTTTCACTCAAAAATTATTTTTGAACTTTTGAAATAAAATTAAGCCAGGGTGGAATTAATACTTTTAAAGGTTAAAAGCCACGCATTTATTGGAGGAAGGAAAAATCTTCTTTGGACTTAGTTCCTTATGCTTCGAAATTATTTTCGCTACAAAGTCAAAACTTTTTTCATTTGTAGAGTGGACAATGAAAAACCCCCTGGGGACACTTTCAGATATAAATACATCTCCTTTGGGAGATATTTTGGAAGTTTTTCATCGGATTGAAATAAGATTTAATGATTTCACGGCGGATAATGTGAGTAAATCTTTCTCGGGAATCCTGCCGGGTTAAATATGTTAAATGGAGTATTAATCCTGGTTTATTAACCCCGTCTAACGCGGTATTTAACCGAATCCCGGGAAAAGTTTTCCTACTTTTTTCAGATTGTTGTAGTCGAAGTATTTTCTTGAGACTAATGTAACTCAATTATTCTTCTTCATCATGCACGATGTTGTTGTCTCTTTTAACTTATTTATTCAACTGCTCTGGTAACTAGTCAACAACTTTTTCTTACCCTTGACAACCCTTTGCTTATTTATAAACTTCAACACTTTCCCTTGTTGATTTAAATTAACATTTCGTTAAAACGATTACTATTAACTTCAACGGAGGCAATGGTTTTCCTTCGAATACGAATCGGATACTTTTTATTCTGAAATGCAGGCAAAAGCTATATGTCTTGTGCAGAGAAGGTATTCAGATGAGGAGTTGTAGTTCGCGATCGTGAATTTGGCTTTCTTCGGCCAACCATAGTAATACCTCCCCACACACAATCTGTTTTTCGAAGTAATGGCTAAAAAGGGTGGTATACTTTGGCAACTTTGAATGCAAAGTGTATCCTCGGGGATTTGAATGTTGTGGTGGCTAGATTGTTCACTTCCCACCTCGTGGGCCCGGGTTCTTATCTCGGCAGTGGCGGAGATTTTTAGGAGCTCGCCCTTGATTCTTGGCTGGATGTTTCGTGGAATGGCACCTCAAGTTCAGAACTCAGTCCGTTGGATGGGAAGTTAATCCGTGGTCCCCTTGGCGACTTCCGTCAAGACTGGGCTAATTCCGAAGCCACCATTCCGCCGTTATTTTTCAACCCTTCTCTACGGCGAAAATATATATTGACTTTCGCTGTCTGTCGCCTCCTCCGTACCTTACAAATTATATCCATCGTCACATTTGTCCGGTATTTATATGGTCCTATTTGTTTCATCTTTATTGCCGCATAGATAAATATTATAGAGCCTTAGGTGTTGCTACTAAAGGAAATTTTGATTGCCTTAGCAATGGTAGATGCATATTCGTTTGGAGCTTTGATTTCAAGTGCAGTGAAATTTTCCATTTTGTGGTGTGACAAAGATTGAGTTCGGTTTGCTTTACTGTGAGTTCATCCCTTCATAAGGCTTTTGTGTTTCTCGGCTTATTTACAATGATAATACTATCAAATGGTATTTTTATGTGATTAATCCCTCAATTGAAGTTCAGCTATCGTTACAGTGATTTATTTATCTCATGTAATTGTTTGAAATGAAGCACACAGTTGAATATTTTCAATGGAGCAAGTTTTATTAATGCATTTGCTTCATTGTAACAAGCATCTCCTCACATGTTGCAGTGTGTACCTCGATTGGCAAAGGGAAACATCAAAAATGAACATGAAACCAAAGCTATTTCACCAAGTGACTGAGTTTAATATTTACAATCATATATATGCTTGAATAGTTCTATTAATATATTGGGATAACTTACGATAGGTGGGATAATCTCGTCAATTATGTATGGAAAAGCTAAGTGAGAAATCAAGCAGTTGTTCAGCTCCTGTGAATCAGCTGCTTTTAACTTTCCCTCATTTTATATTGGGTCTTACTGCCTTAATTTGTTTGCTTCCCATCATGCCTCACTTTCACTTGTTTCTTCTCTCTTAAGCAAATCTAACATTTTCAATAGCAAATGATGAAGGCTGTTACTTGGAAAAACGTTTCTCCTCAAAAGAAGGGTATTTTAAGACAAACATACCGCACGGCCAAGTTTCAATGAATTGTGAATGGCATGAAAATTGAAAACAGCGCTATTTAAGACAGTTTTTTTTCTTGGTGGCGTTTCAGAAGTATAAAAAGAAGATCAAGTGTTTATTTGAAAGGGCTATATTTTTATGCAAAGTATCTTATTCATGCCATGGTTTAATGCTCAAAATTAGGTCGGATCAGGGATGAAAGAGATTGGTTGGTTCAGATAATTTCGAAGGAAAATAATTCGGTTGGTGATAGAACAAAGTAAAAATTTGTAATTTCACATAGATGGAAAAAATCAATGCTCTTAAATTTTCTGACAGACCTGTGCCTATATAAGTCGCATAGTAAGGTAAATTTTTGTTTCATTCATTTAGAAATTGTGAAGTTTGGCGTCATTCAATCTTGAAGCGATGTCACAGTCCCGTTGCAAGCCGCTCGTTTCACTTTACGATATGATCCATATAATCATTTCTATAAAAAATGACCATAGAAGAAATAAATAACTCAGCAGTCTTGAGTCAAGACCTAAAAATATTAAAGATATTCAATCAAAGAGAAAAGTTATAACCACATTAGAAGAATTTAATATTCTTCATCTCTCTTCTTCATAACCTCTCACTTAATAGGTGATTGTTTTTTGGGTTCATTCCGCGTTCATTTTGCGGACGATATTTGACGACGACGACAGTGCGGGTCCAGAAGACCCGAAGACGGGATTTGCTGGAACGCGCCCGAAACTGTAGTCCGCAAAATATGAGTCAACGCGGAATGAACCCGAAAAACAATCCCCAATTAACTCACCGCGGAAGCCTCCGTAATAATTCTCTCACTCAATATAATAACAAAGATTAAAACAAAAAAGTAAATTCCTATAAAAAAAGATAAAAAAAACTAATGAGCATATGTTCCAAAAAGTCTTGCATTAATTTAAGTTATGTACGGAATTACAGCTTGAATTGTGTGGTATCGGAGTGGTGCGAATATATTCCGAGATGCATCTGGAGCGAAGGCTGCCCTCCAGGCACATATTTCCTTCGATACAAAGTTCTCAGCGAGGCGTGGGAGTGTTGCGAGGGCGCTGCGAATTTGTCGACGCGTGGATCTGGCGTGGGTGTCGCCTATGGTGAGCGGGGGGGAGGGGAGGGAGGGGTAGACGCTCTCCCCTCCCTATCCCAACCCCCTGCACCCCCTCCTCCTGCAACTTGAGTCCGTGGCGAGTGGGTCTTTTCTCAAGAAAGGGCTTCTGAGAGGACGGATGCATAACTGATGGCCGACCTGTCCTATTTGGTCCAAACTGTTGACATTTAATCTTTGAAGCCTACGCTATCATATTAGTAAATTAAAAGTCACCGGTATCTTACATTAATTTAAGTTAATTTAATTTTGCGTTATCTTCAGGTCCTCAGGTTGATAGTGCAGTAAATGTATTGAAGCCTGTCGTGAAGGGAAATTAAAGTATTAATGGGAATTTGCCAATTGACTTTTAATTTATTAATACATTAGAATTTCACCAGATTAAGTCGAAAACAACTCTATTTACATATTGCTCTAACTTATTGAAATTATAATGGAATATAGAATTAACCTTTGTCAACACATGCTCATGTCTCAAATGTGACATATTAACTTCGGAGAATGTAATGAAGTTAATTTTTCATATTGTAAATTAGAAGACAAGAATCTAGTGTTTTGGTCCTAAAAATTTCAGCATCATGGTGCATATTTTTAATCAACTATTAAATCGCGGAAAAGGCCGTTCGAGAGCAAACTATTCGTCGCCGAAAGGAGGTTCCACAAAATATTATGTAAACGTCATATTTCTCCAGCTCCCATCACATGCCCATTCCAAGCCTTTGCCTTCTATGGATTCACTGGCGTGAATAAATTATTGCTGCCCCAAAATATTTCTGGGATATTGAAATAGAAAAATATCCATTGGCACTGTGATACCCGATGCTTGTCTGTGAGGAGAAAAAAGATATAATAGATTACTGGTGAATTGTAAAAGTCGTTTCCACAAAAAGAGATTGATAATGCCTACTGGAATGAGAACATTGCTTGATTGCAAATAGATACCAGATTTCAAAGGATTCTGAGTAATCCTCAAATTAACGCTATAACCGAAGTAAAAGGAGGTAGTTTAATAAAAAAAATGGTAGCTTCATAGTAAAAAAAGAAAAAAGTTTCTAATTTTACATTGAAAAACAATCATTGAAATTTTCCCACATTTTCCGTATCCTAATTCTGATTTTTAACTCAATAATTCACTGAGTGATTCAACCTGAAGATTAGTTTGGATTTTTGAGGCTAGAGCTCACGCCAGACTAAGCTACAAAAATGTGAATTCACGAATTTAAGGTAGGGGAGCTAGTTCCTCTACCTTAGCAGTCGTATGTGCTTTGCTTTTAATGCCGTAATAAATCATTAAAACCTGTAGTCGTTCAATATAATTGGTCTATTTTTGGATGAAAAACCCTCCTCAACTTTGCGGAAGCTGCCGAGGAAATAATTCCCACTTAAAAAAATTCGTATGCATGGTCATTCATTTTCATGACTCAATTTATGAAACTATCGATAGAAAAAATGTCTTATCTTTTGGGTTTACCTCAAAGGAAGTTTTTTCTTTTGGCATATAGACACGAGGGTATTGAATATAGTTTATGGGGTAAGTTAAAGGTACAAATGAAAGGAAGTTCTCTTCAATGCAGAACTTTTATCATGTCATTCACATATCGTAGACTAAGTAAAAATATATGCGTTATGCGAATTCTGCGTTCCTTTTTCTCACCCAATGAGGATACACCCGGAAATCAAAGATAAGTTTAACCTCATCAATCCTACCACTGGAATCCATATTGAAATGATATCTTACAATAGTTTCGGCAGAAAATCTGAATTTAAAAAAATTCAACTGGAAGGACAATGTATCCCTTTCCTTAAAGCGTTGATCCTCTCGGTATGAGCTCGTGACGAAATCAACTTGTCTGCGAACGGATTAAGGCCGTCGATTTTTCTTCGGCAATAAATCAAGAATTTGACGACGGATTGTTAAACGGAAAGATACGGATTTTTTTCGAAACCCATCACAATCGGGGAGAAAGTTGGTGAATGACCTTCATTCTGAATGTAATTTTTGTTTTACAATCGGATTATGTCGATTGGTGAGAATTCTCTTAACTCTTAGCGCCCTATTCTAGATTAACCCTTTGTGGTCCAGCCTCGACGTACAACCATAGAAAACATATTTTCATGACGCTATTTACCACATAATTTACTTAACTACGGAAGGTAAAAGTGAGTGACGAACCTTGATGATGCAACGTAAGTTCTCACGTCAATGATCATATTTGCCCCGTACTTATCACTATCTTGTACATACCGCTTTTGAAGTAATTTAAAGACAATGAGGTTCTACTTTTGGCTCGATATGATGGCATTTGTAGCGATAATTAAGGTATCGACACAACCTGGCGGACGACACCGATTGTTTATTTACTTTGAGCCGTTGCCCTAACAATACGCCCGAAAATTATCGGACGTTTTTTCTTAGTTTCAAAGTTAGTCCCCATTACGCCACCAGCATGGAAAATGGGCGCTGCCCCATCATCTACGTCATCTCAGAGAACTTGACGACGGAATCACCCCCCACCACTTATGTAGGATCGACTGAGAAACGCATGTAGGGGCCTCTTGTTATGTAGGGACGGATGTGTAGGGTCGACTAAGAATTCCGGCCTAATACTCAATAATTGATCCTAACTCAAGATAGACTTGGTTGCCACGTTGTTATTATTACGAGTTACCTTACTCGAGTGCCAACACTCGCTCTACTAAACGTTCGACAAATTTAGTCCCAACTCAGTTTGAATATCCATGAGAATAAGCTATGAATGGTAAACTTCCATACAATTTTATTTAAATACCGACCCTGTTTCGACACGGAGTAAACCGGGTCGATATTTAAATACAATTGTGTGGAAGGTTACCATTCATAGTTTATACTTATGGGGATCAAACATTTCCACAAAGTATCGTCGGACACTGTTCATTATGATCAACTTGAATCGTCAAATTAAATCAAAGCATCTGCGCTGCCGAAGGCTTACTTTTTTTTAATAAAATATCTCTGGTAAAAATACTTCCACGTGTTACTAAAGGTGACAAGAGTTGATGTGAATACATTATTTAGTAAATTTTAGCAAAGTGAATGACCAAAAGAGAGTTGAATTGAAGATGGTTGCTAAGAAACGAGCACTGACAAAAAATAACTTGAGTCTGAGATCCGAAGTAGAGTGGCATCTTAAGAAGGTTCTGGAATTAGGTCCCTTAGAGTCCGTTGACCTCACATTACACTGGGTCTCGCGGTGAGGTATACCTGGTGAGACGTCGAGGCGTTTATGAAACTGGCAGTTGACGGGCGAATTGCTTAATTTGAATAATCGCTCTCCACGCGCAGTTTGGAGGCTATGGCGCTTATTGCATTTTCCCGGCCGGCAAAAGGCACTTCAAAAGGAAGAAAATCAACGCAATATCGCACTTTTAGGCCCGATACCAATGGAACCCCTCGTCTCTGCTTTGCATGGTAACGGTAGGAACTTCGCTTCTCAAAAGTAATCATAATAGTTCGAGAAAACACCGGGGTCTGACTAAACAATAATGAGTTTTGGGTGTTTGGTACGTTTACACTGTTAATGGAGGCAAAGAATCACCAGGTAATTAACAAGTGAAGGGGTGGAAGCGAGATGAATAACTTTTTATTCACAAGATGGTTAACGGCACAGAATAAATTAGCTACAGAGGGAAAACGTGAGACAGAGGTCGTTAAGCGACTTGTTAGACTTACGGTTTGGATTTTAAGTGTTTTGTTGAGAGCGAAATTGAAGAATTTTAATGGAATTTGCACTGTAGGCTGGCCCTTATTTTTCTAGCTGCGGAAAAGTTATGTTTTACAACTCTCAAAATGACTGAAACACTTGATCCAAAGGGATTTAAGTACCCAAAATTAGGTTTTTGGGAGTAAAAAAAACTCTATCCCTATTAAAAGCGTAGAAGAAGGGTAATTATGGGCCGAAATTTTGTTTGTACTGACGAATATCTCAGCACTTACTTCCGCGGCTAGGCACTTCCCCCCCTAACCCTCCCCCGATAGAGTCAGTGTTCCTTGTGTAAGAGATCTAGAATGTTAAGGCTTATGGCTAATATAAAATCTTGAAATTGACGTCACTGTGTTTCCAATCAACTACCATCAATATATTTTCACTATGTCCATCTTGCAGTTTACGGAAATACAATCCATCTGACGGAACTGCGCTATTTTGAAGCATTACAATAATAATATGAAATTCAACGTATTTATGTTCACCCATCTCGAGATCACGATGCAATTGAAAGTATTGGTACCACACTTGATAATAATTTAACTGGTGTTCGTATATCTCATGTTTTATTTCATGATAAAGTCGGTGAAAATAATGAAAACTTTTGATCCTTGGGAAAAGCAATTTCATCCAAGCGTAAAATTTGGCTGAACTGTAAGGTCTTTCGTAGAAGTTACTATTAAAAAATTGTAATGGGAATGAAAAAAAATCAGCCTTTTTAAACGTTTTGGTAGAAATTGTAAGAGCCATTCACAGAGTACTTCAAGTCTCACTTAACAGACGTCACAAGTGTTTTTTACCTGGCTCTGTTGATTGTGTAGGGCCTAAAAGTTTTCAAAATGTTCTAAAACATAGTCTTTGAGAACTGAAGGTGCTTTAATGTCGTTCGCCTAAGATACTAAAATTTCAAATAGTTTTCTTTTGATATACTCTTTAATATGGTTTTCGATTCTCATCAAAACAGTGATTTAATCAGTCGTTTTCAGTACTCTTTCCGAAATGATAGTTACTAAGCTACAGGTGTGAGAATTTTATTCGATAAGCGTAAAGGGCTTTTTTATCCTTGGCTTACCTTTTCCATCGAAGATAATAGTAGCCATAGATCTTTCAACTCTTTCTTAAATATTTGAAATACTAAATTTTCTACTCTTGTCTACGAAAAAATGTAAATTGCTTGATATCTCTTTTCCCGAGAAAAATGATGAAAAAATTCCCTCTTCTTGAGTAATATACGTTGCATAATATATGGTAGATACTAAATATACAATTGATAAGGCAACATCCTTAGATTCTTTGGCGCTGGGAAAGCCACGAATATATCTGAATATCGGGTTCTCAAGTCGGCTATTAAAATAATCATCACACGCCGCGCATTCGAATGGATTAGTTGATACGACTCACCACTCACGACGCTGAAGGCAGAGCGATCTGAATTTATTTTGGAAATGAACTATTGTCACGGCCTTCAACCGATATTTACATTTAATTTAACGAGACGATTTTATTTATGGGAGTCATATTTCTTCTCTGCTGTTCCACGAACTTGCACGTACTCAATTGCAATTACAAAATTTGGAAAAATTGATAGCTTTGAACTGATCGCCGCCCTGAGAACATAGTTGAAATCCGATTTAAGTGCGAATGAAGTGGAAGCATAAATTAAGCTACCATAGGACGAATTGGTGATCTTTTATGCAGCTTATATTTTCATCCAATAATTACCCCGCCTCAGTACGTGGTTTGCGGTCTCAGGACACTGGCCGCTACCAAATGAAAAGGTTCCGCCGAGCATTTATTAAAGTTAACTCCTTTGTTCGAAGGAAAAATGAATTCCCATACCTGTCTCTTGGGGAAAAAACATCTATCTCAATTCATCGTTTTTGCCCGATCTGGAAATACGGTGGGCTTCTAATATCATGTTCTCCATATCACCTTCAAAGGTATCTTCTTATTCTTAATTGCTACTGTTATATAAGCCTAGCGCCCAGCCACTGAGTCTCTAGCGGATCCCAACTCGATTCGTCTAACATCTGAGTAACGCTTTCTGTACAACCGCAGCAGTTTTTGATGAATCGCCCCCCCCCTTTCCCTTTTCAAATCTAGTCTATTTGATAGAAGTCGCCAATGGAAATGCGAGAGATGAAAGCACGGCTTCTCATCGTTCGGCTGCGTGTCTGCCTCCACTACTGTCGGTGTTGGTGGGAATGATCATCCCGCATGCATTGGGTGTACTGCTTAGCTGCTTGGGGTGTACTTGGGTGTACTTGGTAGCTGCTTGGGGTGCCGCCTGGCGAGCGAGGTCGGAAGCAGAGGTTAGGACTCGTCGAGATTCGCGATGGACGAATGGGTGTGTTGCGGAAAGAAAGCTGTGCATATCGGAGGAGAGAGAGAGAGGCAACTTGATCGAATGGACGTGATCCGAATGCCTGGAAGTGACTGGCAGAAGGGCGCGGAAGGAGCAGACGACGTGATGCGGCAACACACCTCCAGGAACGTTGAATGCATTATATTTAATCTGCAAATCTATTGGTTGGGTTATAATTCTCTGATAAAGCAGTTAGACCTCAAACCACAACACACAGAGTCTTAGAAATTACAGCAATGTGAGTTCAAGAAATAACACCGATTTTGAAATGAGAAATTTAATTTTGGTGTTAAAAATCAAACTGACGATGAAATAATTACGGTGGACGAAATTCCATAGCCGCATTGAATTGGAAAATCCAAACTTAAAATTTTATCAGTGCGCTGTTTACGATGGAGTATATTAAGAGAAGTTTATTTATAAGTGTAGAATAAAGAAATGAATGAACTCGTAAAACAGGACGGTGATACAAGCAAGAATGGCAAAAAATGAATAAAAGTAGACTGATGGGGGACTTCAGAAGAGGCCGAAAAAGAGGTTGGGAAGGGAAAAGAGTTGAGGTTAAAATAAGCAATGGGTTTTAATGGGTCTCAATGCCATGGTGGTCTGGGATGAGAGAAGAGATGGCTAGTCGATGGCAGGAGATGCCGTTTCAACCGATGATGGCTTCCAACCGTGTTGCAGAGAACATGAGCAGCAGGACTTTGAACGCGAAGCTCAGCATTTGATCTAATATCAATGGTTGTTATCTGCCTTCAAATGCACTAAGCTCTTATTCATGAAATTTATACGCAACTGTTATCAAAATAAATAGAAAAATGCATGTGACGTGTTTAGAAAATGCAATTAACACAGAAATAATTATCGTTTTCGACAGTAATTTACGAAATCAATCAGTTTCATTTTTTGACTCTTCTTACTGAAAAATGACTACCGAATACTTTGAGAGAAAGTAATACGACAGAGAAAATAAATGAATAACTGAATTATTCTCAGCTTTAAAAAGTGTTTTGTATTGTAAAAAAATTCAGAAATACATGCATGTTTAGCGCGAAATGGCGAGTGAATCTTCTGTGAAAAGGTGCGAAGAGAGAGGAAAATGAAGGAAAAGAATAAGAGGTGAGGCAAGTGGGTCGGGTGAGGTCGCTGGACGAGGATAGGTTGAGGGAGGCTGCCAAGATTAGCATTCCGACCGCATGGTTGAGCAGATTGATATGTGGAAACTCGTATTCAATAGTCGTTCAGAAAAAAGGCTTCAGTGTAGTGCCCTAGGAATACCATATTTCTGGAATCGCATTGAATATACGCCGTCTCCTTACAATTTTTTACGGCCGGTTATCTAATACAGTATCTTCCGGTTAATGAGGGCGCATTGGGACCCTAGGCGTAGCTTCCACTAAGTGGCTACTCCATTTATCGGAAGCATTCCCTAAATTTGAATTATCCATGGATTTTGGAATATAACAAAGAACACTATTTGACTATTAAAATTCACTATTTTCACTAATATATTGGATAAACCAAGATGCGAAAAACTTTGAAAATTATGTAGGTACTTACTTCTAAAATTTTGTGAGCCGAATATAAACTACAACTATTTCTATCCACGGCGCTTAGGAGCGTATTTTTATTACGTAGGTAGCGATAAGAGTGTATATGAATGGGCATTCCTTCCCGAGTAATAGATTCTTTTCAGAACGCCGTAAATTTGGCAAATAAGCGTGTTTAATACTTCCATCGTGATTAAGTTTTTTGAATCACACCCTCAATTAGCGTACATTGATGTAATTGATAATGTATTTAAAAAAAAATGACGATTGGCTCATTGACTAGCAATTTTTTAAACCTGTAATTCATTACGATCCCATGGCGTTAAAATTACGTGAACGAAGCAGAATACGGCCCTGAGATTAGTAAAATGCAGAGAGCGAATATATATGCATACAAAATTAGCTCCTAGTGTTAAAAAATTGCATATCTTCATATTTGAATTGCACAATCACCTACCAGTGATATGTGACCCAGGTAAACGGAGATTTGTCCCAATTAATAGGGGAAAACACTACAAATTTCTTTAATTGGGTTCTTGTCTTGGCTATTGATCACATATAAACTTTTATCTTTGTAATTCGTCGGTCTAAATAACCGGAATCTACTTTTCTTTCTTTTTCCTATTAATGGATTTGACTTTAACATTTGTCGTTCTCTTGTGCTTCGGTAAAGATTTAAAATTCAATTTATTCTGCTATCAGCGTTCCGCCGAATTCCTTGTCTTCTTCAGGAAGTATCGGAAAAACCGAAATAACAGTTAATAATATAAAAATAAATCTGAAATTTATTTATTATGTGGAATGAAATACCAATAGAAACAAACCCCTGGAGGAAGAGGGGACTTCTTCTCTCAACCTCGCCCAAATAATGACGTATTATTATTATTATTATTACGAATTTTAATTACACTCACATACGGGGCGAAATTTCAACCAGTATAAATGGACATAAAATCGTCGCAAAAATGTAACAAAACAATCAAAATTGATGTGGAAAAGAAGTTGTTGTTTAAAATTTACAAATACAAGGGTAAATATAACGTCAAAATTAAAGAGGAAAAATTATTAAATATTCTATTTGCTATCATTTGAGAAAAATTGGACTAAAACTCAAAAGGAATCTGAACCTGTGGCAGGATAAGTAAATAAATTCGTAGGATAGGAAAACATAATAGAATAAGGACGAGGACATAGGTGCTGTGGTAGATACGCTACAGGAGTTTATTCCCCAAACTATATACCATACGAAGCTTATTATATAACTTATTATTATTATGATTATTATCACTTGATAAAATTAAATAAAATGTGATTTTTTTTAATTTACAGCCACTGCTACTTCAATTGCGATCCGCTTATTTGATCGTCAGTAAGAGGGCTGCCGACTCGGAAGACAACATTAGCTACAGTATGGCTTTCAAAAGTTGGCGACTTAAACAGACTTATTTATCGTCAGCTATACTTCATCAATTTTACGCAAGGTAAGTGCTACATTCCCATTGGTTTGAACCAAGATTATGTTTATGGAAGGTTTAAACTTTAACCCTCTTGTGCCCTACTGACCCTAATGACCTGGCCGCCATTTTTAATCGAGCTTCTTTGGAAGTTAAGAGGACATGTAGGATATCGGGGCTGTGCAGCATTTAACCATTTATCAATATGCCTTCCCGCCAACGACAACAAACTATATCTCTGATAGGAAAAATCACATTTATTGCAATGTATCAATTTATATATTACCAGTTCTATTCTACGGAACTAATACTCAAATTAAATCAGGAGTGATGCTGGTGATGCTACCTGTGGAATGGTGCAAGAACTTAGTCGATAACTGAATGCAAAAGGCAAATAACAGATCTATTAATCTTTGTAAGCCTCAGGGCCAAAGTTACCTGGAAAGGACCAAAGTTACTCCATGTGACCGTAGTGGTATTATCAAAGGGACGGTTATGAGCATCATAGGTTTCGTCCTGGTAAAGCCCTGTCTGTACTCATTACTATCCTGGGATTCGTGCAACACCAAATGTTGTATGATATTATCGTGATGCGGAACATTTGAACATGAATGAGCCCGGGAGATAAAAGTCAGCACGTATCAAAGAGAAATACAATACTTATATTAAAATATATTTTAATTTCCTCGCACATCAAAGGTCTGAGAGCTTCCCTTGAATGATTGTTCTTGTCACCCAAATGCACTAAAATAGTGCACCATAATACGTGTTAATCGTATGCAATTTACGTGACTCAATACTAGGCTACCATTGAAAAGCTCGAGGTTTGTGGGGACCTGTGTGGTGACGTCACCCGACCCCCCACTAATCCTTATTCATAAAATAAAGTGAAAGGTATTTTTTAGATTTTATTTTTTCATATTTTTTGTGTGAAATTCTTGAGGTTTTGGGTCTAGTGATTAAGAGTTCATATCGGTCGGGGGTTATCTGAGAAATAAAAATCGGGAATGGATATTATACGAGTGTAGTGGTCAGGAGAGTAAGTGTTGCTATGTTCGAGCGGCAATGTGGGCGTTTTTCTTTTGTTTACGTTCAAGTAATGAGAGAAAAATAGGGAATTACGAGGTCATTGGTGCAACATTTGGCTGACCTCTGGAGGGCAAGAGAGCGAAGTTAGCGACTGAGTGGGCGGCTGCGGAAATTCTAAGTGCTAACGATGCAAACCGGATTGCTGCAACAATTCATAGCCGAAGATATTTTCCGTTGTTCTTTATGACGACTTGTGTGATTTTTAATGATATCAGATTTTCAAGGATATATTGCTTAGATTTACGTTTTGTAGTATTCATAGATTTTAACTAGAATACGTTACAATCTTGGAATAAATAAATTTTATTTCACTATATACTCACATAGCTCCCATATGCAAGTGTTTTACCAATGATACAAAGCCGGGTAAATGAAAATTGGCCTGGAATTTAGGGAAATCGAAAACGGAAAGTTGTTTTAAAGCTCTACTATGAAAAAAAGCGTGAATGTGAACCGCATCTCTTAGTTTATAAAAAAATATAGACGTAAACAAAGCGAAATTATGCAGGGTGAGTTCATTTTATCATTGAACCAAACCCTAAAATACTTCACGAGAGGAAATCTGTTTGCGTGAACGATCAAAGAGTAAGCGATTGAGAAAAATTTTAACTATATTCTGGATAAGTATCATGCTTGAAGAAGGTTATGAAATCGCAACGAGAATAATTTGCGTAGTAATTGATATTTCAGCGTATTTGGTGGAATTCACGCGGGTGAGATATCCGTCAGGGGCTTAGGTATGGGGATTATTTGGTGAATGTGAATGAAAGGTTGAAATGAGTTGGTGTTTGGACCGGTCGCAAATATCTCTATTGATTTATCGATGACCATCCCTTTATTTGCATCGCCGTCCTCACGTCGTTGGCCTGACGACGCATTAATCAGCGGGCTTAAGGGAACCGATCGCCCAACAGCCGAGAAGATCATGTGCCTCCAGGCTCATCTTGCTCCATTAGGGAGAGGGAGGGTTGTCACCACGGGTGCGTGGGTGCGGCTGGATCCATCGCTTGTGGAGAGCAGAATGTTCGAGGGCAATGGGTGACCGGTAGATTGGAGATATAGAGTGCAAAATCACGGACGAATCCCTTCTTTATGAGAGCCTATATTACAAGCTATTTTAGGGCTAGATAATCTTTTCTAACAATTTACTTGTTGGTTTGTTGGTAAATCCACCGTGGTAGGATTCGAGCCCGCGACCTTTAGATTGGCAGACGATATCCCGGTGCCAGAGCCTCATTGGGGCACTGCGATGACCATTAACGGAGGTCATGCATTCTCAAAAGCTCTTTACAATAGTCATCGTGAGTAGGGTAAAAAAAAGCGTCCTGGAGCACCTGCCATTTTTAATTACCTCCCCCCTACACTTAATTACGCTCCGCCATCTTTAATTACGCTATCACGTGACTTTTTAATCGACCGTCACTTGTTTTATTGATCGTCATTTGTTTCCCTTTCGTATTCGTATCGTTATTCATCTATTTTCGCTTATCATTTGCTCTCTCTGACGTTATTTACTATTTCTCCTTTCGTTTATTTTCCTAATATATAGACTGGCACTTGTTTTATTGATCTTAACTTGTTTCTCTTTTGTCTTTTATCTATTTTCGCTATTCAATTATTTACCCCTCCACTTCTCGTTTGTTTTCCCCAATATCACAAGATTTTCGACCGTCATTTTCTTTCCCCAAGTTGCTTCCCCTCCACCCCCCATCATCGTCCCCCCTCCCCTTAATCGATGGAGGTTCTGGGTCCGATAGGAAATAATTCGTCAAATGAAAGAGATAGAGGTGTTAGATAATTTTTCTTGTTTTTTATTTCATGCATGCAAGTTTACAAACAGTGACACTATACATAAATTAACAACAATCACCATCTAATACTAATTTTCTTTTACAATTCATGGGTGATACTGATGATACATGGATTTTCATCTCCTGCAACAATTTATCCAATTTTCTAACACCAATATTTTCGTTAATCCATCTCTGTAATTTTTCACAATTTTTTACTGCACACGCATACTTTTTTGTCTGATGAACACGGAGACTACACATTACCCCTTCTGCTTCTGGAAGCGTTTTGAGGCTAGGCACGTTAATAAATCTTTCCAGCTCTATAACGGGGCGATTAATGAGCGTGGATATCGCAACTGATTTTTCTAATCCTTTGGTAAAGATAAAATTATATGGCATTGTTTCATTCTCGATAATATCATTTAAATAATAATATGGTACATTTCCCAACCCATGGTCAATTCCATGGTAGTGATTAACAAGCCAATAATTTTCTCGACTGTTATCAAAAATTGGTGGAAGTTTAAAAACCCACGACTTTCCTCGACCGGAATCTAAATCTTTTATTGCCAATTCACGTATCACAAACAGTTTTTCTTGTCCTTGAACACATGCTTGGAAGTCGATAATAGCTTTGCCCATCCTTCCACATACATCGGGTCTAGGGGAAAATATGTTGTGGCAATGATTGTTTGCTCCACTCCGAATATAATCTTCATATCCTCTATACCCAATCTCCGAGCTGCATGCTCGAAAGGTAGGAAGTATTGTTCCAAATCCATCTGATTTTGATCCACTAAATCCACAGCGAGTATCACATTGTCTAGCATATTTGCGAGAACATGCCATTCCTCTTTATTTAATGCAACTGTTTCTTTTCCTTGAATGGAAAACACAGCGTAATTAATTTCAAAATATTTCTGGAATGAGACGGAGAAAATAGGATTGGCTACTCCGTTAGGGAATTCTGGAATGACTGCACCAGAATTTAAATATTCCGTGATGTGATGTTTGTTATGTTTAAGAAGGTAGAGGTCGTTGTTAAATAGATCAATTACATCAGAGTCATCCGATATTCTCGCAAATGCTCGTCCACCGCTTAGCCCCCAACCGATGCGAAGATTTTTTTTACCACCAAGTGAAGCAGCAAGGCAGTATAATACTTTATAATCCTCCAAGGGTGAGGGTAATTTTATCGAGGATTTTATGTGTTGTAAACGACTGGTTTTTTTTTCTATTTTCCTCGAATAATTTTTTCTAGGATTCTTTCCCTTTTCTCGGGTTAACACGAGTGACGTTGACGGCACGTCCAATCCGGTAGGTACCTGGATACAGACTGATTCATCGGGTGATATCTTCTTTTTCTCTCCCTTATTCATATTATTTTGTTTACTTCCCTTTTCCGTTTCTCTACTCATCTTCCGCTTTCTCGAAGATGGCTTGCAAGACTTTTCCTTGGTAATATCTTTAGGTAGCGTAAGACCATCCACGAGTTTCACTCCGTTCGAGGAGAGCGTGACTTCTTTCCTGGAAGACTGCATCATGACTAATCGTTTTCACAATTTACGCAACCTATTTCTCCAAGTACTTGTCTCTACTAATGCGCAGCAAGATTGAGACCTTGGATTACATTTGCGATTTATCCGTCCACGTCCAAACACGCGAGAAAAGATCGAGGTCACTTTACAATCATTAAGCTCGGGGTGGGGAAATAGCCGGGTGAATTGGGTCAGCGTACGATTTATTGACTTGAAGTACGCATACAAGCAGCAGTACTCCCCGCATAAATCAGATTTGAAATTTTGCAACCGCTTACTATTTTTCTTTACCGAGGAAAAGCGACGAAGAAAAACTAGTATATCGGGTACGAAAGGAGGCAGCGCGTATGAGTCGAAATATTCTGCGCGTTTTAGATTGATCACATGAATAGCAACCCAATGAATTCCAGGACGTGTAGAAGGATCAAAATTGATTATATATAATCCAGGTTTGATGTTGATTTTCTTAATAATATCGGATGCGAAAACTCCTCGAAAAAATGCTCGCGTATTTCGATTACTCGTGAGAGCTCTTATAATTCCATTTGTATCCATAATGCCCGCAGTGCCTAATTGCTTATGTCCAATTTAAGGTGACTTCCCTGTTTTTATTTATTAAAATTTCAGAATCGTACTCGGCATAAGTAAGAACTGTCACTGCGTGCTCGAGGGGTTTTTTAAATTTACCATGTAATCGTAAATTCCCCATGCGAGATGGTGAAACGTGATTTTCACTCACGGAAGCATCACGACTAAGATTCCATGCTAGCACAAAGTATCCATGTTCAAACATTTCCAAAGTTATTTGGTTTCCCCCATCAGCATGGTGTAATCCCAGTGCGGAGAAAAGCTGTCGATAAGCACGTGTACAGAACTTTTTTTGTAATGTATCGAAGTCTGTTTCAATTCCTCCACACGGATATTCCTGATCGTCGACGAAAACAGAACAGTTATACAGACTAAAATGACGAAAATTGAATGGATTTTTATTTTTTTTTCCGAGGAATGCATTATCCTCTATCATAACGGCTAGAAGTAAATTCGGGATCCGGCCTAAAATTAAATTATCATTGTTAAACATGCTGCTATTCGCAGGAATCGTGAATGATTTCATTTCAACACGTTTATAAGGTAAAATACTAGACATTCCGTCTGAGAGTATTTTTGCATGTGCAACTAGAACGGAATGATCAAGGTCATAATGAGTTGCGTAAAGTGTGGCATCTTCAATTTTCAGAACTCCTTCTCCGTCTGGTTTATCCATTAGAAAGAATGCAGGTTTTGCAAAAGATAGTTCAATGTCTACGTCAACGTTGTTTAGGAGAAGCCTGGATTGATGCATGACGTCCGCGTGCAGTTTTCCTTCCAGTTCTATAAGGTTGCTATTTTCAAGCATTCTTTTCCTAGTCTTTAATCCTGCATTTGTTTCGAGGCTATCTAAATCTTCACCATTATCAAGCGCCCATCCGATACACTGCAAGTGCGTACGTGCGGCGTCCGTACCATAATTAAGCAGATTTTCCAAATAACTACGGTAGGCGTAATGTTCCGACGTTGTCACTCTTCGCCCATTCAGATACACATTGCAATTTTCAAAAAGAGAATGGAGTATGTTATTTACAATTCCTGGCTGCTCTTGACCATTCACAAACGATTTGTTTCCATTTAAGAGTTTGAGCTTAATATTCAGGGATATATCGTTCAAGTCTATATATCTATCACCGTTTCCTTTGATGGAAAATTTCAATTCTGAGTAGGTATCGATAGCCGTCACAGGCTTGTAAGCGACTATTCGGTTGCCTAATATACTAGCTTGGATAGGACGGCGGGTGAATATATCCAAAGACGAGGGAATAACCTGCGTCATTTTAGTTGATGTATCTTCCACCGTTTCAGCCGAAAGACTAATATAATATTTCATTGGATTTATATTATAATGAAAATATATCCCTTACCCCACCACCTCGCTGTTTTCTTTTCCCACGTCCCTTACTTCTCCTCACTGCCCTTGTAATTTTATTCTTCTTTGAGACGTGATTTCGTTTTATTCTCTTTACCTTTTTTTTCACATTTCCCCTTTTTTTTTGCTTCTTTTTAACAGTTAGAATAGCATTTTTAGCAGCTTTTTTTCGTGGTCTCTTTGCCGTGCGTAATCCAGCCCCCACCATTCTTTCCATTTTGTCTTCAGCGCGTCTTTTTAAATTACTACCCGCCTCTTTAAGACGAGTTTTTAAAATTTCCTTTCCAGGCTTTGTACCGATATCTGTGAGGGCACCAATTCCTGATTTTACAGCCTCCTCCCCAACTGCTTTCAAACCGCTAGTGAGAAGAGGTCTCACGGATCGCCAAAGCCCGCTAAAAAAACTCCCTAATCCGTTCCCTTTCTGTCTATATTGACTGGCTCGATAAATGGGACCAATCTCACCACCTTTTTGTCTTGAAATGTAATATTTCAAGTATCGATCTACATCCGTAGACATCTTGATGGGAACTGAACTTTATGAAAATTATTCCTTTTTTTTAAAGTGAAGAATCAATCTTGCAGGTTCGATGCTCGATTCAAAAGGGTATGATAGACCCATTTTATCCCCCAGAAATATCTCAATACTATCAAATTCCATCCGTTCAACAGGGACATAATACGGTTGTTGAAATACTTGATGTCTACCCCTTCCAATGTTAATGACTCTTAAACATCTACTCATCGTGTCGCCTATAAATTGCGGTTTCACGAGATCGTTATAAACAAATACGATTCCAACGTATTCCTCTTCCTTGATTTTTGGTGGTTCTTTCCTTTTGATCCCTACCGAGTCAGATAAAGACGTTGGCAATGCCTTACTAGGTGAAAGGATTACCGCATCTTCAGAAATACCATCACCTTTATCCAAATTTGCTATTTCGATATCATATTCTAATAGCCTGTCTTCAGGTATGGATTCTCGAAGTTCACTGAACAATGAAGACAATGTATATCTTGGTTTCGTTAACGTGATTTCATGCTCGTTGTTGAGCATTCGAATAGACACCTTATTGCTCACTGGTGCGCTAACGCGTGGTAATGATATTTCCACTAACCCAACAACCCATTTTTCTCTTTCACTGAGAGTGATTCTCCGAGCAAGTTTTGTGCGAAAATGAGCGATCGAATTGTCTGGGTAAAATTTTGCCGAACTGTCGCTAAGTAGTGTGATATAAAAATCATTCATATTAGCTTAATTGTTAAGCAATCTTTTCACAGTGGAAGCTAATATCCAACTGTTGAAACTGTCGTCGTAACCCTTCCATTTAACGAAATATTCCAGCTTAGCACCTTTTCCTCTCCGTTTTAAAACCCTTTCAATTTTGAATTCAGTAATATCAGTTATTCTACTTCGTACTAACTCTTTTCCGTAAAAAGAACCTCGTATTTCTTCACCATTTAAATCTTCCAATTTATATGTGGGTATGAGAAAATCCCTTGAAATGGATTTCACTTTAAATATTTCTGTAGAATAATTCGGTGTGTAACCTTTAGCGAATGGTAACTTTTCCTTGCTAATACGAACATGTTCACCAATCTCAAATTTCCTACCGCCATCATCTTGCTTAAGTCGTCTTCTCGACTGATACACAGCAGTTGAAAATGCACTCGATTCGTTTACTTGAGAAGGAGCAATTCCAATACTGGAATGCTTTCGATCATTGTATCCTTTGAGTAGCTTCGGGAGCACACTCACGTAATTATAAGTGTTATTTTTTGTAAAATATTTATACATTTTACTTTTCAACGTTCTGTTAAACCTTTCCACAATTGAGGCCTTAATGTCGGGATTATTTATGGAAAAGAATTTAACTCCTCGCTCGTCGAGAAATTTTTTGAATTTAACATTAACAAATTCACCACCTTTGTCACTTTGAATTTTCAATGGTTTCCGTTTGTTAAAAATCGAGCGAAAAGCATGTATCACACTTTCAGGTTTCTTATTTTTTAAGGGTTTAGCCCATGCATATTTTGAAAAGAGGTCTATCACCGTAAGAAGATATTGATAGCCATTATTATATTTTTTCAGAGATCTCATATCATTTAGATCACACTGCCAAGTTTCATCGATGTATGACACTTCGTAATGATTTCTACGAAATCTTTTTCTAATCGGTTTGTGAAGTGTATAGCTATCCTGTGAATCTAACCATTTTTGTACGTTTTCCTTTGAGAATTTTTTTCCCGATGCAGCCCATAGAGCATCTCTAGTCGAAAAACTAGCTGGATTGGAAGGGTCGAAAAAAATTTTGCTTAAGGATGACTCAACCATGGAATCTCTCTCTCCGTAATTCCTTTCTTCCTTTTTTTCTTGGGGTTTGATGGAGGTGTTTTTTTTTTCTCTCCTGTTTTCGACGATCTCCTTCGTCGTCTGATGTCTTCCTTGGAGTTTTCGGGGACATTGTTATTTTCTTTCCTTCTTTGTTGTCTAGTGATATTGCCCTCTTTTTGTTCCTCGGAGTTGGCGGTGAATATGGTACTTTTTTGACTCTTTTCCGACTTCCTCGCCTCGGTTTTGCCGGTGACGAGTCTAGGTACGCCAGGTCCATTTGATCCTTTAGCAATGATTCGTCTAATTCTTGTTTTATTTCCACGTCTTCGTCTCGGAGTTTTTGCTCGAGCTCGTTCAATAACTCCTCCATCTTCTCCTTTCCTTTTTCTTGACTCTTTTCCCATCGGTCTTCAATTTCTGTGTAATTTTTCAATATGTTTCTTCCTTTATTCTTTAAATCGTTGATTTTTTCAGCCTTGGGTGTATTAATTCTTTCCTCTGGAGTTCTAACCGTCTTAAGATCCGCGAGAGGAATGCTATCCTTAGATTTCGAATTGTTTTCTAAATACGAATTAAGTAATCTCTTATAGTATTGCCATTTCAGAGAGTCTGCAATGTCTTTACGGTCTAAAATCCTCCGCATTTCTTTATCCAAATTCGGAGTATTATTATTTCCATTGCCTAATTTACTAATAACCCCATCCCTAGGGATATTCAATACTCGTTTTCCTCTTTTAACAGACTCCAGCTTTTTTTTTTTTTGCTTACCTTCCTTCGATTTCCCATTAAAATCATTGCTTTTTGGAGGAGAAAGAACGTTTACTAAATCAAGTGGAGGTAAAAAATCGTCACGTTTACTCTCTGAAACATTTTCTAGGTACGCATCTAAAATTCTCCTATAGTGATGCCATTTCTGTGAATCCTCTAAGTCCTTTCTCTGTAAAACAGAATGCATTTCCTTGTCTAATTTAGATAATTGCTGCTCAGTTAAATTTTCGGATTTCACGATATCGTCCGGATTCACCAACAGGAACTTTTGAAAACTCATATTAATTATTTAATAAAACTACCTATTAAACCACTAAGCAGAGAACCCAATAAGACTGGTAAAAATCCCCCTTTTTGACTCAATAATCGCCGCTTTTTTTTCAGAGGGACTTTGTAGCAAGCTATTTCTCTAATAGCCTTCTTAAATCTGGTCAATTTCTTCTTAGACTTCGGGCTTATATGAACGTTACCATTTATAATATTTTTACAACACTCGCTTAATGTTTTAATGAGGTCTGAATTTCCTGCTTCAATTATTTTCCTTCTTCTGTGTGGACTAGCTTGACTTATTTCTTTCAAGAGACCTTTATTTCGCTTTAATCTTTCCAATTTATTTTTTCTCATATTTACGAATTTTTTTTGTTTTACAAAGTTTTTTCTTCCATAAGCTTTAATGGGGTGTAAACTTCAGTGATCTCTTCAGGAAAGATATGAGTTCTGAATCTCAGCCGATTGTCAGTTTCCTGAGCAAAGTCTAAGAGTAAATAAGTGTAAGGTTTTGAGGTAACCTGCATATATACCTCAGTCAGCCCTCTTGAATCTTGAGGATAGACTTGGCTCGCTAAATATCTAAATTGTGACCGATCCCTCACATTTCTGAAGCAAACAATATATTTTGCGTTAAGAGATATCGTGCGTGAAAATGGGGAACGATAGAAAATATTTTGACTTATTAAAATTATCGAAATATTGCAATGATGCGATCCCTTTGTAAATAATTCGCTAACCTTATTGTTGTTAAAAGAGTCATGCATTAAATCATCAATTATATATAAAGTTGGTGTCTTTTGTGGGTTGATGAAACTTTCGGGGAGTTCGTTTAAAAAATTTACGCCTTTAATTAATGGTTGACTATTTGGTGTAGAACACCATATTATCTTGGATATATTCCCTTCAACTAAATGCGGTAAATTTTTTAGGAATCGCAAAACAAAATTTGTTTTCCCACAACCAGACGGACCAGCACAAATGCACGTGAATGGATGTTTCCATTTCAAAGACATCTAAACACTCTCACCACGTTGACGGGACCTACTTAAATGCTTTATTATAGTAGATTCATTTAATTATAAATGTTATCCGCTGTAATGGATTGCTTGAATTTAAAAAAACACTTATATCAAATTTATTTTCATTTATTATTAATTTTTATGATATGAAAACATTAATAGAGGATAATAAATATATATATTGTTAGAAAATATATCAATGTTTTTTTTCACAATATGGTATCATTAGTTATTAAACAGAACCAATAGATTTACTGTTATAAAAAATATATTTTTTGAAAAAAAAACAAAAAACAATTAGTATATTACAAAAAATCAAAGCAATTAATAGATTACAATAATTATAAATATTGGTACAACAGAGATGATCAATAGATTTAAAAGAATTTAACAATACAAAAAAAGCAATTAATAGATTACAATAATTATAAATATTTTTTTTTTTACAACAACAGAGATGATCAATAGATTTTAAAAAAAAATTTAACAATGATCTTCACTATATCTCAAAAGATTTCACAATTATTTTACTGTTTTCTCAATCACTATCTTCACTATCTGTGAGCATGTATGGGAACATTTTCAGTCTTTTAAATACTGAATGGTCGTTAAAATAACTTTTATAATTGAATCTCTTTAACCTCGATTCAATTATCTTGACATCGTTGACATACATAAAATCAGTTACCTCCTCTGTTCCACAACTGGGTATACAATAATCTGTTGGATGTATGTCAGAAAACAGCGATCTTATACAGCAGTTTTCACACCAACTACTTAAACACGATACTATTTTGACTGGATCTCTAACTAAAATACTTTTTTCAACAACACTAAAAGTATCTGCAGAATAACTTTTAACAAAACTTGTTATATCTTTGCATTTATCTAGCACTGGATAAAAACACATAGGGCAGAGTAATTCACGTCGGCCATTCCTTTTGTTTTTAACAAAATGCTTGAACTTTATGTGTATCGGTGTTCTTCCCCTCAGCATTATCACAATTTGTCCATCAAAATATCTTAAATCTCTTATCCCAAAGTATTCCGAGAGAGTAAAATCTCTTCGGAAAATTATATTTGCAACAGTTTTTCCTCTGGCTAACAAGTAGCTGAAATGTGTCAGCGCTGACGGGTTCATTTCTTGTACACCTTTATCAATATCTGTCCGCATCAACTCTTTAAACAGATGCGGATAGTAGTTTCTTAATAACTCGGCAATTTCTATTAGATCCGCCTCTCTGCCTGTACCACTCCAACCTCTGACTGTTCTGATACACAGCGTCTGCAGAGAATACATGATGATCGTATATTGCTGTGAAGGAACGATTCAGTCCATTTATAGGTGCATAACTTTCCATCCTTTCTTAACCTTGCTTTCGCTGATATTCCATCCCCACCCATTATGTAGGAAGTGCGCTGGAAATGCATGCATCAGAATGATGGCAGGGGGTGACGTCATTACTCAGAAGATTGTATCGCATCCACTTTGCGAGTGAGTAAGCATTCCTTAATGCACAATTACTATTACGTAACTTATGGCAAGGATTTAAACATCCTATTGTCTCAAAAGAACATAATTCCGGCGCCGGACAATTAAGTTCTTTTTCCAAACATATGAAAGTGCGTTTTGTTAATTCGGAGAAGAAATTACACTCGACCTCGCTGAATGCGTACAACGCTGTAGCACCGTCAACCACAGCCTCCAAGATTGGAAGAATTTCTGCATGAGGTATCATACCATTTTCGAATGAAGTTGACTCGCATTCAAGTGGGTTTTTAAATTGGAGTTTTTTACCACCAACTGCTAGTTTTGCATTTCTTTGAAAGGTGACCCACAATACGCTATTTGTGTCAAGATCAGTCGCGGCCAATTCCAACACTCCCGTCTTAGAAGTAACTGCACTCAATACGAGCCTCATTATTACGTGTCTCGCTGGCAAGTGAAGTGGTGTTTATTGTTAGTGGATATATATATACCTCTTGTGTATAAATTCATAAAAACGGCGCTTAAAACGACCCTTGTTAGTCCGTGTACCGCTCTTAAGTGAAGTTGTGTGTGTGTGTGTGTGCTTCTAACCCATCCCATCCTCAACCAAAATGTCCCCACTAGATCATTCCAGAATTCCTTTGGAAAATAGCGAAAACAGATTCCCGAGTGAAGAGATGGGAGAGGAGTCGCTGGATGAATTACAAACCTATTCGCTTCATCTCGATTTTGAAATTTTAATGGAGGAATTGGACAATGTTTTGAATGAAGACCCCGCCTTATTGGATATGCCACCGTTTGAGATCCAGATACATGATGGAACTCCTACAAATAATTGTACGTATGCAGTTTTACTGTTATTATCAGTTGCGGACAATCTACCACCTTTGAGCGCTGAACAATTGTCGGCTACCGCTGAACAATACGGTTTACCCCCAGGCTCGTATTTCGATCCCACGGGGACGGGGCGTTCATGGGGAGTGGTTTGGTTCGTAACGGACATGCCGAGTGCAATTGCATTGTACGTAGGGAGTCCTCAGGCGTTTGGGTTCGGGACAGTGTTCATTTTCAATGAAGACGGGGAAATTCTAGATATTTCTCAATTTCTTTAATATTTCTCTTAATTAGTATTCTCTATGGTTGAAAGATTTTTTTAGGTAAAAAAAAGTAGAGATAAATTTTTTTAAATAATTTTTTTAATTTTTTAAAAACATCATATTATACATTATTATTCAAATAATTTAATTTCATACAATTAGAGGCTACTCTTTCAATTCTCTCCACTCGAACCGAATCCCTTACATCCTCTCTCAGTTTCATTCATATAATCCACTTCTTCCAAATCAGGATTTAATATTTGTTCACAAATTAATTGTGCGATTCTGTCACCAGCATTTATTTTAAAGACGACGCTACTATTATTACAAATTATAATTGACACATTTCCGCGAAAATCGAAATCCAGTACTCCCCCTGAAATATCTATTCCATATTTTAAGGCCAGACCAGATCTCGGGGCAATCCTCCCATAGCACCCCCATGGCAGCTCAATTTGGAGATCTGTTTTTACTAACAGACGACTTCCTGGTGAAATGGTGTAGTCATATGCGCTTCGAAGGTCAAAACCAGCAGCATTAGTAGAACCCTTGTATAAATCACGCGCGTTTTCTGTAAGTTTCTTATATTTAAGTTTGTAATTCCTTTGCTGACTCATGTTTCTTAATAGGTAATTAAACAGCCGTTTGTTGTGCTCGGTCTCCTGCCTGAGATATCCAACAAGGTATATAGCGGCGGATACTGGATTTCGGCGTGTGAGTTAGGATAGGGAATGCGTCTTTTAATCTATCAAAGCCGTTTGTGCTGCGAGTGAACAGGGAGACGCTATATGAGTGTATAATGGTGACTAATCGCTTAGTAATAATCACACCAGTTGTAAATTCTCATGTAATAATCATAAACATCTTTGTTTAAATAACGCAGCCTTTCTATTATAGTTGACTTTAACGAATCTTCAGTTAATTTTTGAAAGACTTCTCTCTCATAAAATGCTTCATATTGATCACAGACATTGTGCAAAGCACTCGGATCCGGACTTATTTCCGCCTCTTGGAGGATTTTTTTAAATTCTTCGTCTGCTTTTTCTTTTAATTTGAATATGAATTCCTCTATCTCTTTCCAAAGGGTTAGAGAACCCACCGGCTGTGCTAAAAGGCTGTTCATGATTTTTGTAATGAATTTTCGCCCGATTTATATATATATATATATATATATATATATATATATATGGATAGTGTCGCAAGTAGGGAGGGTAAAGGGGTTCAAAGACCATCGAGGGCGCCATTTTAGGTTTTCCCCAGTGAACCTGTTGGTACCGGAAATAGGGAAAATTTTAGGAATTCTGGAATATCAAGTGGTATTACATCATCCCCTAATTCCTCCGCTATTAAGCGCACACGTGCCGAGGTCGGCCTCTCACGCGGAATCTGCGCTGCTCCACCCACTTCGCCGCTGATCGACATGCACGTGCCGAGGTCGGCCTCTCACGCGGAATCTGCGCTGCCCCACCCACTTAGCCGCTGATCGACACGCACGTGCCGAGGTCGGCCTCTCACGCGGAATCTGCGCTGCTCCACCCACTTCACCGCTGATCGACACGCACGTGCCGAGGTCGGCCTCTCACGCGGAATCCTTGAGAGAATTTCCAACACTCTTGATGAATGCTGATTCATCTTGTGATTACCATATCCGCCTCAGTGGTTCACCGCAGTGATGATGAAAGGATAAATACCACGTGCAGCTCTCAAGGACATTTTCAGACCTCTTGCTTCATGCTTCGGTACTGGAAGGTCATCCTCTCACTTAGTGCAGTTCTCCTTGGATGATTACGACCTACTCCCAGTTATTTCCCCCTAAGTGATTCGAAAGTATTACCCCTCTTTTAGGTATATAAGAGCTCGCATCTTCCTCCAAATTCACCACTTCAATTCGATCGGCGGTAGAGTACATCAGAGGCGATCCAATATATAGTATCCAAAACCGAACGCAGTAAGTGGGGCTTAGTTTTCTTCCTCACATGTATATATTTAACGTTATATACGATTATTTCCCTAATACTTAACATGTATTTTCTTTCTAGATGGAGAACTTGAGAAGGAAAATTCAGAAGGTGAACAATGAACTCCCTCCCTTCCTAAAAAAAGAAAACCTTGTTGTAGGTTTTAGATATACCATAACATATCTATGGGTGGTTGAAACTAGGTATGGGGATGGGGTTTCGGCAATGATTGAGGGTGCTGGTCAGCGAGGGAGGCTCTTCCTCCCTAAAAGATACTTAAAGGTTTTCAACAGGGAAGCGGTGGATGCTGTGAACCGGGGGGAGGGGGAGCCTCTCACGCTCACCTGGGACGGAGAGCGTTTGTCCTTGGAAGATTAAAAGGTATCTATGATTTAATATTATTTAATTTTGTTTTTTAAATTAGGTTTTTGTGTTTAATTATATTTACTTAAATTTTGATCTTTCTTTAATTACAGATTATTCACATCACTGTGTTGTAAAAAAAACCTTTTTAAAATAAAAGAAATAATTTGGAGAAGGAATAAGTTTTTCTTGAGAGAATATTAGAAATAGAAAACACTTTCCCCGGTTTCCTGCTTGTTACGTCCTGCTGGTCGGAGCTCTGGTTTATATATAACGGTAAGTAGCTTATTATCTAGCAGTGAATAAGAAGATTAGGTATTGTGAAGCATCAGTGTACATAACATTCATTGAGAACATGGACACTTTTTGTGACATTTGTTTCACTTATTTTAGAGATAGACTTGCTCATGAAGCTAGTGACGTTCATCAAAGACATGTTTTACAGAATAGTGTTGGAGTTAATCCGGAAGAATATAAACTTTGTGAAATTTGTTACACTTATTTTAGAGATAGACTTGCACATGAAGCTAGTGAGGTACACCAAAGACATGTTTTACAAGGTAGTGTTGGAACTAATGCGATAGAAGATAAACTTTGTGAAGTTTGTTACACTTATTTTAGAGATAGACTTACACATGAAGCTAGTGAAGTACACCAAAGACATGTTAGTGTTGGAGCTAATACAATAGAAGATAAACTATGTGAAATTTGTTACACATATTTTCGTAACAAAGTCTCTCATGAGAGTAGTGAGGTTCATAGAAGACATGTTTTACGACAAGTTGGAGCAGGAAATGTAAAGGGAATGGTTGAAGTTCAATCGGCAGCGAAAAATAGATTAAAGACTTACTGGGTTAGTGGGTTGGATGAGGGAAGTGATTTAATCACATTTCTGAATAATATCAGGTTACTGGTCATTGAGAAAATTAAATATGTATTGGAATCTTCTCCGGTAAAAATCAATGTTTTGGTCAAGTGTAATTTTTCTAAAGAGGAACTTACGGATGAAAGATGGTTTAAAACGGAAAATGTTAGAATATTTGAGACTGACAATGTAGATGAAATTGTAGAGCATCTGTTTGCTAAATTACTAAAAGAAAAATCCGAACATCAAGCAAAGGGATCAGGGTGGACTTTACGTGAAATTTCAGGTTTAGAATTACGAATAAATAAATATCGTCCTCTGGGCGGATCCACTTTCATCGAACTCCCAAAGAGAATTTATGATACCAAATCAGTAATAAATGTTAAGAATAATGATATATACTGCTTTAAATATGCGATTTATTCCAAATACATGGCAGAAACAGCACCTAGATATTTATGCTCTAGAGTTATAAAATATATTAAGGATAAAAATTTTGAAACAAAGTATGATTGGAATTGCATTAAATATCCGGTTATTTTGAGAGATATTAGTAAATTTGAAATAAAAAATAATATTTCTATTAATGTTTTCGGTATAGATGAGAAAAATAACGTGTATCCTTTAAAAGTTGTGGATGAAGAACTATCTGATCATAGAGATTTACTTTATCTAGTTAAAGAAAATAAATCACATTATTGTTGGATTAAATCGTTTAATAAATTGCTTCATTCACAAATTACGAAAAATCATAATTCTATATACGTTTGCAAACGCTGCTTCTGTCATTTTCATACGCATGAAAAACTCGAAATACATCGTTTAGATTGTATGAAAAATGCTCCTTCTAAAATAATTATGCCGGGAGATGATGAAAAATTGTTGAAATTTAAAAATGTTGGTCGTGCAATGCGTGTCCCTGCCATAGTTGTAGCCGATTTTGAGTCAATACTTCCGAAGGTTCAACATTGTTGCTCGAATGATGAGCATTCTTATACGTGTGCAATAGAAAAACATGAAATAATGTCTTTTTGTTTTTTACTTATTTGTACAAATAATCTAAAATTTGAACCAATTTCTTATCGAGGGAGAGATGCTGCGAAAGTTTTTATGAATTGGATCAAAGAGGTAGCCGAACTAGTACAAAATATGTATCAAAATACGGTACAGATGATTGCGTTAACACAAGAAGAAAAACAGGCATTTGAATCCGCTAAGTATTGTCATCTTTGTGGAGAAGAATTGGGTGCTGATCGCGTTCAAGATCATTGTCACTTGACTGGAAAGTTTAGAGCAGCTTTACATTCACAATGTAATTTAAAGTTTAAAATGCCCAAATTTCTCCCTGTATTTTTTCATAACCTAAGCGGATATGATGCTCATTTTATTGTACCAAATTTAGGTTACGATAATAAAGAAATTAATTGCATAGCGAATTCTGAGGAAAAGTATATATCTTTTAGCAAAAGTATCGGTAACAATTTCAGCATTAGATTTGTGGATACATTTCGATTTATGGCTTCGACCCTATCAAAATTAGCTGACAATCTCCCCCGAGAGAAATTTATTCATACAAAACGAGTTTATGGAGATAAGTTGAACCTTGTTACGAGGAAAGGAATTTTTCCATACGAATATGTTGACAGTTGGGAAAAGTTAGAGGAAAAATGTTTACCACCGAAGGAGAAATTTTATAGTCATATTAATGGAGAAACAGTAAGCGATGACGATTATGAATTTGCTCAAAAAATTTGGTTTGAATTCAATTGCCAGACTCTCGGTGAATACTCCGACTTATACCTGAAAACAGATGTTACGATTTTATCCGATATTTTTGAAAATTTTCGGGATGTTTGCATGGAAACGTATAAGCTTGACCCTGCATGGTATTATACATCACCGGGGTTAGCGTTTGATGCTATGTTAAAGCATACAGGGGTGACTCTCGAGTTGATGACTGATTACGATATGCTGCTGATGACAGAAAATGGAATACGAGGAGGTATTAGTCAATGCTGTAAGAGGTACAGTAAGGCAAATAATAAATATATGAGGGAATATGATGCGTCAATTCCTAATAGATACCTTTTGTATTTGGATGCTAACAATCTCTATGGGTGGGCAATGTCTCAACCTCTTCCTCGTGGTAGTTTTAAATGGCTTAGTGAAGAGGAAATTCGAGAGTTTAATTTGAATATTTCAGATGACAATCCTAAAGGATATTTTCTCGAGGTTGATTTAGATTATCCCGATAATATACATGAAACTCACTCGGATCTTCCATTTTGTCCAGAAAATAAAATACCTCCTACTGGTAAATTCAGAAAATTATTGACAACACTTGAGCCAAAAGAAAAATATGTAATTCATTATGTTAATTTAAAACAAGCCCTTAGATATGGTCTGAAGCTGAATAGAATTCGACGAGTGATCGAGTTTGATCAATCGAGATGGTTAGATCCTTACATAAACATTAATACCGAAAAACGGAAGTTGGCAAAAAATGATTTTGACAGGGATTTCTTCAAACTTATGGTAAATAGTGTATTTGGTAAGCTGATGGAGAATTTAAGGAGAAGAATTGACCTTGAATTGGTGTGTAACGAAAAAAGACTGAATAAATTGATCTCCAGTTCGAGATTTTTAGATAGAACTATATTTTCTGAAAATTTGGTGGCTGTTCACAGTAGAATGTCAACGATTAAAATGGTGAAGCCAATTTATGCAGGACAAGCAGTTTTGGATCTAAGCAAAACCCTAATGTACGATTTTTTTTACGGTCACCTTAAAGTGAAGTATGGGAATAAGATATCGCTCAATCAAATGGATACAGATGGTATGATTATTGATGTTGAGACTAATGACATATACGAAGACATGAAAGAAAACTTAGAACTGTACGATACATCTGCATATCCCTGTGATCACAAGTGTTTCTCAAATTTTAATAAAAAAGTGGTTGGTAAGATGAAGGATGAATGTAATGGTGACATTATGACGAATTTTGTCGGCTTGAGAAGCAAACTTTACTCCTATCGTATGGAAAATGCTAAAGAAGTGAAGAAGGCTAAAGGTATTGCCAAGCCCGTCATTCGAAAATCTATTAATTTCGAACATTACGAAAAGTGTTTACTCGATAATTCCGTAGAGTATCGACAGATGTACATTTTACGATCTAATAAACATGAAATGTACACTCTAAAAATAAATAAAGTAGCCTTGAGTGCAAACGATGATAAACGCTATATATGTAGAGATGGTATCACGACATTAGCCTGGGGTGATTATAGGATAAGAGAAGAATCACGTAAACGGACTTATGATGAGGCCTTCCCCCTCCCTCATCGTTGAAAAGTGTATAAATTCAGTTCGTATTAAATTGTGAATCTCATTTCATTCCCTCACGTGCTACGCTTCACACTGAAATGAGAGCAGTCTATATCTTTTTGCTCTTAACTGAGCTTGCTGTACAAAAGGTGTTATCCAGTGAAAATACCCACACCAATAAAACGTATTGCGTAGCAGAATATCTTCGACAGTATGGATATTTGAACGTGACCGAAAATGAAATTACTAGCATTGACCATACGGAATTGAAAGAGGCTTTGGAAATTTTTCAAGAATACTATAACATTACAAAAGATGGGGAATTGAATGAAATGACTCTGAATTTAACCAATAGACCACGCTGCGGAGTTGTTGATGATCCTGCGTTTTCTGTATACCATTACAAATGGAATAAAGATATAATAAAATGGCACTATGGATTTGTGAACTCGACGTACATGGAATTAGCTCGGAAAGCGTTTGAAATATGGAGTCAGGCAGCTAATTTAAAGTTCGAGCATGATCCTAAACATCCGGATATCTTCATAATGAATACACGGTACAATCATAAACAATATTTAAATAGACATTTTTGTTCTACGCCTTTGGATGGGATTGGTGGAAAATTAGCTCATGCGCAATTACCATCAAGTCGAGATATTCCACTTGAAATTCACATCGATCAAGATGAAATGTGGTACTTAGGAATGGATCATCCTGAACTTCCTGAATTTCAAGTCAGTTTGCTCGCCGTTCTTCTCCATGAAATTGGTCACACTCTAGGAATTACACATTCGAATTATGAGAATTCTCTGATGTTTGCGTATTATAACCATTATGATTACCGTCTGACACTACATGAAGATGATATACTAGCAGCTCAATTTCTCTATGGACCACCCTTGGAACCTCAGAAGGAAGATGATCCAGTTCAGGGGAACGATGATGATGCTGAGGGAGCACCTGAATATCCGGAGGATAGATTCAGAGCAGAACCGAATGTTGCAAAAAATAATACTCACCGTCCGACTTTGTGTGAACTTGATAATGTACGCCAGTTACTCATAATCAATAATTTGCTGTATTTATTTCATGAAAAATGGTTTTGGTATGTGGATATGGAAGTGACTGAAAGAATAGACATCGTTGGCCCTCAGCTTATCACAGATTGGTTACCATTTTTACCTGAGCAAGATTTCAATGGTTTTGATGCTCTTTATCGCAGGCCTAGTGGAGAAATTGTAATATTTATCAAGGGCCTGATATACATGGTTAATTATCCAACAATGGAGCTAGTTGAAGGTCGTCCTATGAATATTATATCCGCCGGCCTTCCTAGAAACGCTAGAATTCAAGCAATTGTTAATACATACTCTGCCCGCACACTAATATTTCATAGTGGGGAATTCATTGTTGAAATGGATGAGTGCACTTTTAGACCGAAGAGTCAAGCTCGTCACATAAAATTAATGCCACAGATACCTACAGGTATACAATCTGCATTTAGACATACCAATGGGATCCTCTACTTTTTTAGAGAGAAAGATGTTTACGAATACAGTGAATTTAATAACACTATGGTGAGGGCTGGAAGAAATGATCTCAATCTCTTTGGTATCCCATGTCCCAAGAATTACCCTTCAGATTTATCGAGCATAGCAAATGACTTGAAAACTATAGTTTCCCGAATGGATAATATTATCGATAATTGAAATTTATAAAATGTTTGTAAACATGCATACATACAATAAAAAAAAATATCTACCACCTCTTTGCCTTTCATTTGTCGAATTATTTCCTATCGAACCCAGAACATCCAGCGGTTAAGGGGGAGGGAGAGGTTGGCGGGGTTGGAGTGGGGGAAGCAGCTTGGGAAAAGAAGATGACGATCGAAAATCTTATATTAGGAAAAACAAACGACGAGAGAAAACAAATGAGAAGCGTAAAAAGTAAATTACGTCAGAGAAAATAGAAATAGGTGAATATCGATAAAGAAGATGAAAGGGAAACAAATGACGATCGAAAATCATTTGCTATTGGTAAAACAAACGACGAGAGAAAACAAATGAGAAGCGTAAAAGTAAATTACGTCAGAGAAAATAGAAATAGGTGAATATCGATAAAGAAGATGAAAGGGAAACAAATGACGATCGAAAATCATTTGCTATTGGTAAAACAAACGACGAGAGAAAACAAATGAGAAGCGTAAAAGTAAATTACGTCAGAGAAAATAGAAATAGGTGAATATCGATAAAGAAGATGAAAGGGAAACAAATGACGATCGAAAATCATTTGCTATTGGTAAAACAAACGACGAGAGAAAACAAATGAGAAGCGTAAAAGTAAATTACGTCAGAGAAAATAGAAATAGGTGAATATCGATAAAGAAGATGAAAGGGAAACAAATGACGATCGAAAATCATTTGCTATTGGTAAAACAAACGACGAGAGAAAACAAATGAGAAGCGTAAAAGTAAATTACGTCAGAGAAAATAGAAATAGGTGAATAACGATAAAGAAGATGAAAGGGAAACAAATGACGATCAATAAAACAAGTGACGGTCGATTAAAAAGTCACGTGATAGCGTAATTAAAGATGGCGGAGCGTAATTAAGTGTAGGGGGGAGGTAATTAAAAATGGCAGGTGCTCCAGGACGCTTTTTTTTACCCTACTATTAGATTTATAACCAGTTTCT